>NC_062547.1:45667019-46314762 GCF_016906955.1 Phacochoerus africanus
AAGCAGGAACAATAGGGATATAGGAAAAGAAAGGGGTAAGGAGTCAGCTCATCTTATAAAGCATGGTATTTTTAAATAATTCAAATCAATGACAGAAGAGGGATTTCTAGAGCCCTGAATCTCCCCTGATCATTCTCCCTTATAGTATAGGCAAACTCACCTAGCTGATATATAAGGACTAGGGAAGAAAAGTAGTCAAACCTATTCAAAATTATTATCAGAAAAAAAGGAAAATTCAGATCAGAAAATGTTCTTTCAAGCAATGAAAACAAGCAAGAACAACATGCCTACAAAATAAAGGAAAACTATGTTCTACCATTTCTATTATTTTAATATTTTAATAATATTATTATGTTCTATTATTTTTATATTTTAATAATATACTCTATTATTTTAAACAAATAATCTACAAGAAATTAAGAAAATGATATATTATAAAAGAACAGCTTAAATTTAAATCAAAATAACTCAAATGATATTACTGGAGAAAAGAAAAAGATCTGAAAATGGAACTTAGAAAAACAAGGAATGTATTAGGAATTTTAAAATATATATACATTAGAAATGAAGACTAAACTGGAATACATTGATAAAAAAAAAACCATCATAGATAGTACATAAAGAGAAACAGAAAAATGGAAAGGAGGAAAATTTTTAATTTAAAAGGGTTTAAGAGAACATTAAGAGAATTTAACAGTGTGTCTGCACATGTGTGTGTGCATGTGATTAATTTCCAAAGAAGAAAACCAAAGCAACTGAACAGAATGCTAAAAAGAAATCATTGAAGAAAAACATTCTGAAATAAAAGATAACTCGAAATTACATCTTGAAAAGATACACTGTATTCTCTGTAAAATCAACCCAGAATAACTTACAGACAACAAGGCATACTGTAGTAAAATAATTAGAATTCAAAGAAAAGGAGAAATGCATTAAAATAGATATTCAATAACAAAAAATTTTAAAGCCTCTTTCAGCTAGAAAGTTTAATATTATGCCGTCAAACAACTCTAGATAAAAGTAGAAATGCAAAGACAATTAGGGAATTTTTTAAAGAATATTAGTGAAAGGAACATTTCAGAATCTGTGGGATACAGCTACTGTAGTTATCAGAGTAAAGTTATAAAGTGTCTATATCAATTCAAATAAAAGTCTGATTTTAACACAACATATTAGAAGTTATGGCCAATACAATTATACAAAAAGAAGCAATTAGAGGATTAAGAATTGTAAAGGAAGATATAAACCTATCTCTATTTATTGATAATAAAGTTTCTGGAAGCCAAAAATACAAAAGGATGATGCATTAATAAAATAATAAATTAATTGTAAAATCAGTGTACAAAACCAACAATCTCTTGGAGTTTCCGTTGTAGCTCAATGGTAATGAACCCAACTAATATCCATGAGGATATGGATTCAATCCCTGGCCTCACTCAAGGGGTTAAGGATCTGGTGTTGCCGTGAGCTACACTGTAGGCTGAAGATGCAGATCAGATCCAGAGTTGCTGTGGCCATGGTGTAGGCCAGCAGCTATAGCCCCAATTTGACCTGTAGCCTGGGAATTTCCATATGCCAAGGGTGTGGCCCTTTAAAAAGAAAGAAAGAAAGGAGGAAAAAAAGAGAGGGGGAAAACATGGTACAAATTAAAATCTATTGAGAGAACATTGTTTAACCTATCACATTAGCAAAATTTCAAAGTTTGATAACATGCTCTGTTGTCTATGCTGAGCAGAACAGGCACTCTCATTCATCGCTAGGAAAGGTTCCTAGCCTTCAAAGAATGAACTATAATACACACAACAAAATTGATAAGTCTGAAAAAATATTATACTGTGTAAACAAATATAATACTCAATGGAGAAAAGCTGAAAGCCTTCCCATTAAAATCTGGAACAAGACAAGGATGCCTACTCCCACCAGTGTTATTCAACATAGTATTGGAAGTCCTAGCCACAGCAATCAGACAAACAAAAGAAAAAAAAGGTATCCAAAATTGGAAGAAAAGAGGTAAAACTGCCACTGTATGCAGACGACATGATACTATATATAGAAAACCCTAAGGACTCAACCCAAAAACTACTTAAACTGATCAACAAATTCAGCAAAGTATCAGGATATAAGAATAACATTCAAAAATCAGTCGCATGTCTGTATACTAACAATGAAATATTAGAAAAGGGAAATAAAAATATAGTACCTTTTAAAATTGCACCCCAAAAAATCAAATACCTGGGAATAAACCTGACCAAGGACATAAAGACTCCTATGCTGAGAACTATAAAACATTAACTGAGGAAATTAAAGAAGATGTAAAGAAATGGAAAGATATTCCATGCTCCTGGGTTGGAAAAATTAATATTGTAAAAATGGTCATACTACCAAAAGCAATCTACAGATTCAATGCAATCCCTATCAAATTACCCATGACATTTTTCACAGAACTAGAACACACAATCCAAACATTTATATGGAACCACAAAAGACCCAGAATTGCCAAAGTAATCCTGAGGAACAAAAACCATGCAGCAGGCATAACTCTCTCAGACTTCAGGCAATATCACAAAGCCACAGTCATTAAGACAGTGTGGTACTGGTACCAAAACAGACATACAGACCAACAGAACAGAATAGAGAACCCAGAAATAAAGCCAGACACCTACAGTTAATTAATCTTTGACAAAGGAGGCAAGAATATTAAATGGGAAAAAGATAGTCTTTTCAGCAAGCACTGCTGGGGAACCTGGACAGCTGCATGTAAATCAATGAAACTGGAACACACCCTCACACCATGCACAAAAATTAACTCAAAATGGCTGAAAGACTTAAATATAAGACAAGACCCCATCAAACTCCTGGAAGAGAACAGAGGCAAAACATTCTCTGCCATCAACCTTCCAAATGTTTTCTCAGGTCAGTCTCCCAAAGCAACAGAAATAAAAGCAAAAATAAACCCATGGGACCTAATCAAACTGACAAGCTTTTGCACAGCAAGTCATAAAAAAAAAACCCAAAAAGACAACTTGCAGGATAAGAGAAAATAGTTTCAAATGATGCAACTTACAAGGGCTTAATCTCTAAATTATACAAGCAACTTATACAACTCAACAGCAAAAAAGGCAACAACCCAATGGAAAAATGGGCAAAAGACCTGAATGGACATTTCTCCAAGGGAGATATACAGATGGCCAACAAGCACTTGAAACAATGCTTAACATCACTGATTATTAGAGAAATGCAAATCAAAACTACCATGAGATACCACCTCACCCTAGTCAGAATGGCCATCGTTAATAAGACCACAAATTACAAATGCTAGAGAGGGTGTGGAGAAAAGAGAACCCTCCTGCACTGCTGGTGGAAATGTAAATTAGTACAACCACTATGGAAAACAGTATGGAGGTACCTTAGAAAACTATACATAAACTACCATATGACCTAGGAATCCCACTCTTGGGCATATATCTGGACAAAACTTTCCTTGGAAAAGACACATGCACCCAGATATTCATTGCAGCACTATTCACAATAGCCAAGACATGGAAACAACCTAAATGTCCATTGACAGATGAACAGAGTAAGAAGATGTGGTATATATACACAATGGAATACTACTCAGCCATAAAAAGGAACAAAATCATGCCATTTGCAGCAACATGGATGGATCTAGAGACTCTCATACTAAGTGAAGTAAATCAGAAAGAGAAAGGCAAATACCATATGATATCACATATCTATAATCTAATATACAGCACAGATGAATCTTTCCACAGAAAAGAAAATCACAGACATGGAGAACAGACTTGTGGTTGCCAAGAAGGAGGGGGAGGGAGCAGGATGGATTGGGAATTTGGGGTTAATAGATGCAAACTATTGCCTTTGGAATGGATAAGTGATGAGATCCTACTGTATAGCACTGTGAGAAAAAAAAATGTATACATGTATGTGTAACTGGATCACCTTGCTGTACACTGTAAACCAGCTATAATGGAAAAAATAAAAGTCATTATAGAATAAAAAATATATTATACTGTGTAAAAGAAGCAAGACACAGGAGTTCCCATCGTGGTGCAGTGGTTAACGAATCCGACTAGGAACCATGAGGTTGCGGGTTTGGTCCCTGCCCTTGCTCAGTGGGTTAATGATCCGGCGTTGCCGTGAGCTGTGGTGTAGGTTGCAGACACGGCTCGGATCCCGCGTTGCTGTGGCTCTAGCGTAGGCCAGTGGCTACAGCTCCGATTGGACCCCTAGCCTGGGAACCTCCATATGCCGCGGGAGCGGCCCAAGAAATAGCAAAAAAGACAAAAAAAATTAAAAAATAAAATAAGCAAGACACAAAAAAAGCATATCTTGGAGTCCCTGTCATGGCACAGCGGAAACAAATCCGACTAGGAACCATGAGGTTGCAGGTTTGATCCCTCTCCTCACTCAGTGGGTTAGGGATCTGGCCTTGTTGTGAGCTGTGGTGTAGGTCACAGACTTGGCTTGGATCCTGCATTGCTGTGGCTGTGGCGTATGTTGGCAGCTGTAGCTCTAATTCGACCCCTAGCCTGGGAACCTCCATATGCCATGGGTGGAACCCGAAAAAAAACAACAAAAAAAGAGTATACATTATATGTTTCCATTTATGTAAAATCCTAAAACTGTTAAAGCTATGTGAAAGAAAGATCAGCGATTGACAGGGACTGGGGATTAACTACAAGAGAACAAGCACATTAAGGGCTTGAAAAGGGCTAAGGACTAAGAAAGTAATCTATGCCTTGATTGTGGTGGTGGTTATATTTGTCAAAACTTGTCAAACTATAAAATGAATGCATTTAATTTTATATAAATTATACATCAATAAGTTTGATATGTTTAGACAAAACTCTTAGAAGAGTTAAATAGAATAAAGGAAGGGAAGGGAGAAACAAACTTGGTTCATAGAAAACATAGAAAAATGAACAAGGATCAGCTGGGACAAAAACAAAATAAAAAGAGAAGATAGGCATTCCCACTGTGGTACAATGGGATTGGCAGTATCTCTGCAGTGCTAAGGATACAGTAGATTAAAGGATCCAGCACTGCTGTAGCTGCAGCGTAGGTTACAATTGTGGCTCAAATTTGATTCATGACCCAGGTACTCCACATGCCATGGGGCAGCCAAAAAAAGAAAAGAAAAAAACAGAAGACAAACTATATCAGAAACTACATTATGTAAATGAACTAACACTCCAATTGAAGACAAAGGTTGTGGGATTGTCTGAAAAAAAATAAGACCTAACTATATGCTGTTAATAACTGTGAAAGTAAAAGAATGAGAAAAGATATGCCTGGAGTTCCCGTTGTGGTGCAGCGGAAACGAATCCAACTAGGAATCATGAGGTTGTGCTTTCCATCCCTGGCCTTGCTCAGTGGGTTAAGAATCTGGTGTTGCCGTGAGCTGTGGTGTAGGTTGCAGACACAGCTTGGATCCTGCATTGCTGAGTCTGTGGCATAGGCTAGCAGCTGTAGCTCCAATTCGATGCCTAGCCTGGAAACCTCCATATGCCATGTGTGTGGCCCTAAAAAGCAAAAAAAAAAAAAAAAAAAAAAAAAAAGAAAGAAAAAAAAAAGGTATGCCAAGAAAACACTAACCACAATGCATCTATGTGGCAAGGTTAATATCAAATAAGCAAACTTAAGCAAACTTTAAGGTAAGAAGTATTACTAGTGATAAAAGTCATTTCAAGATCTTAAAATAGGTCAATTCAACAGTTAGAAAAATATCCTAGGAGTTCCCGGTGGCCCAGTGGTTAACAAATCCGACTAGGAACCATGAACTTGCGGGTTCGATCCCTGGCCTTGCTCAGTGGGTTAGGGATCTGGTGTTGCCGTGAGCTGTGGTGTAGGTTGCAGACGTGGCTCGGATCCCACGTTGCTGTGGCTCTGGTGTAGGCCAGCAGCTACAGTTCTGATTAGACCCCTAGCCTGGGTGCCTCCATATGTCTCGGGTGCGGCCCAAGAAATGGCAAAAAGACAAAAAAAAAAAAGGAAAGAAAAAAAAAGAAAAATATCCTAAATTTTAAATCTACTAATAGCCTAGCTTCAAAATATATACAGCAAAAAATTAGTAAAATTATCTATGATAACCTATATGGGAAAATAATCTGAAAAAGAATGGATTTGTATATATACATAACTGAATCACTTTGCTGTACAGCAGAAATTAACACAACATTGTAAAACAACTATACTTCAATAAAACTTTAAAAAATGGAAAAAAAATTAGTAAAACTAAAAGGAGAAGTAAACGAATTCCCAATCATAGATGGAGAATTTAATATATCTCAGTAGCTGACAGAAGAAATAGTCAGAGCATTCAGTGTATAAGATATTTGAAAAAATCCAACTAGGCAACTTGACCTAATTGATGTAAATTCAATGCCATTTTCAGTAACTGCAGAATATACAATCTTTTAGGTACACATGGAACATTCACCAACATAGATCATAGTTAAACATAAAGCAATTCTTTTTGTCTGTCTTTTTAGGTCTGCACCCACAGCATATGGAAGAAAATTCCCAGGCTAGGGGTCGAATGGAAGCTGTAGCCGCCAGCCTGCACCACAGCCACAACACCACCAGATCCAAGCTGCTTCTGCAACCTATATCACAGTTTACGGCAATGCTGGATCATTAACCCAATGAGTGAGGTCAGGGATCAAACCTGTGTCCATATGGATACTAGTCAGATTCATTTCCACTGAGCCACAATGGGAACTCCCATAAAGCAATTCTTAACAAATTTCAAAGAATTTGAATCAGAGAGTATTTTCCTGACCATTGTGAAAATAAATTAGAAATCACTAATAGAAAAATAATTACAAAATAACCAAATATTTGGAAATTAAGCAACGAACAGCTAAATAACCCATGCATCAAAAAGGAAATCATAATGAAAATGGAAAATATTATTATTATTATTTTGTATTTTTGCCTTTTCTAGGGTCACTTCCTGCGGCATATGGAGGTTCCAAGGCTAGGGGTCTAATTGGAGCTGTAGACACCAGCCTACACCAGAGCCACAGCAACGCGGGATCCGAGCCGTGTCTGTGATCTATACCACAGTTCACAGCAATGCCAGATCCTTAACCCACTGAGCAAGGCCAGGGATCAAACCTGCAACCTCATCATTCCTAGTCGGATTCATTAACCACTGAGCCACAACAGGACTCCTGAAAATGGAAAATATTTTGAATGGAAAATAAAAATACGGCACTGCAAAATTTGTGGGCTAGAGCTGAAAAAATAAAGCTATGGAAGAATTATAGCTTTAAATATATATATTTTTAAAAATGAAAGACTGAGAATCAGTTTCCTTAGCTTCCATCTCAAGATTCTAGAGAAAAAAAACCCCACAAATTCAACCTAATGAAATGAAAGAATATAAATAAAGAGCAGAAAATAATGAAATAGAAACCAGAGATAAAATAGAGAAAACCAAAAGCCAAAAGTTGATTATTTGAGAAGATTAATATGATGCACAATCCCCTAACAAGACTGAGCAAGATAAAAAGAGGATATCCAGGGAGTTACCGTTGTGGCTCAGCAGGTTAAGAACCTGGCTAGTATCCACGAGGATGCAGGTTCAATCCCTGGCCTTGCTCAGTGTGTAAGGATCCAGCACTGCCATGAGCTGTGGTGTAGGTCACAGACGCAGCTTGGGTCTGGCATTGTTGTAGCTGTGGTACAGGCCAGCGGCTACAGTTCGGATTCGAACCCTAGCCTGGGAGCTTACATATGCGTCAGGTGTGGCCCTAAAAGGCAAAAAAAAAAGGATATCCAATATCAGGAATAAAATGGGGAACATCACTAAAGATTCCACAGATATTAATAGATAACAAGAGGATATTATAAGTAAATTTATGCTGGTAATTTTAATAATTTAAATGAAATAAAAAGACAAGTAACCAAAATCTACATAAGCAAATGGAAAATATGAATAGTCCTATATCTGATAAAGAACTTGAATATATAATTTAAACCCCTCCTATTTCAAGAAGAAAGAAATATCACCAATCTAACAAATAATATCAGAGGAAAAAAAAATGAACATTTCCCAACTCATTTAATGAAGCTGATATAATTCCACCAAAACATATAAGCGTATTACAAGAAAAGCAAAATACAGGCAAAGATATCTCATGAGGGAGTTCCCATCATGGCTCAGTGGCTAATGAACCTGGCTAGTATCCATGAGGAAACAGGTTCGATCCCTGGCCCCACTCACCCTGGGTTAAGTAAGGATCTGGCGTTGTCATGAGCTGGGTGTAGGTCACAGATACATCTCAGCTCCTGAGTTGCTGTGGCTGTGGGTTAGGCCAGCAGCTGCACCTCTTATTCATAGGGAACTTCCTTATGCCATGGTTCATAGGGAACTTGCATATGCCATGGGTGCGGCCCTAAACCCCCCCCTCAAAAAAAACTTCTCTTTGAATTCCCGCTGTGGTACAGCAGAAACAAATCCGGGGAACCATGAGGTTGCAGGTTCAATCCCTCTCTTCGCTCAGTGGGTTAGGGATCTGGCCTTGTTGTGAGCTGTGGTGTAGGTTGCAGACTTGGCTTGGATCCTGCGTTGCTGTGGCTGTGGCGTACGTTGGCAGCTGTAGCTCTGATTCAACCCCTAGCCTGGGAACCTCTATATGCTGTGGGTGTAGCCCTAAAAAAAAGCAAGAAAAAAAGAGACATCTCATGAATGTAGATGCAGTAATCCTAAATAAACAAATCAAAATCAAAACAATCAATATGGAAAAAATAATAATAATCATGACCAGATGGTGTTTATTCCTGGAACACAAGGTTGGTTTTGCATTCAAAATTCAATGGAATACATTACATTGGAAAAATAAGTGAAATACATCATGTTATGAGTGTATACCATTCTTCAATAATAGAAACCAAGGCTCCTCCCAGAAATAACTGATTCTGTGGCTGGGGCAGGGAAAATACAACATAAACCTGAAGCATATTGTCATGTCAGACCAAAATATTCAAAAATTAGAGGCATATCAAAAGGATACAGGAGCTGACCTAAAAGAGCTCACAATGGCCAAAGCTGGAACAATTTGAGCAAAAACATAATATAATACTGGATTATAATTTAATTATAAAGTAAATGAGGCCATACTGACATAAACAATTAAATAAAAGGGAGAAAGAAACAAAATTTTTTGGTCTTTTTACATATGGAGGTTCCTAGGCTTGGGGTCCAATTGGAGCTGTAGCCACCAGCCTACACCACAGCGACTCAGGATCCAAGCAATGTCTATGATCTACACCACAGCTCATGGCAACGTTGGATCCTCAACCCACTGAGCAAGGCCAGGGATGGAACCAGTGTCCTCATGGATACTAGTCAGGTTCGTTAATCGCTGAGTCATGATGGGAAATCTGAGACAAATATTTCTTACAGAAGAATTCCAAACAATATATGTATCTACTACTGCAGTGTCATGCATGCAATTCATTCACCCTCACTGGGTCACTAAGAATGGGCCTTGGGCCTGGATCAGTTCCTTAGCAAGAGAGAAAGAGCCCACACAGCCGTGCCAGGCTTATTACCTTGTATGAGAATATTTCTCCCAGTCTCAGGCCCAATGAGTGTTTCTTTGCTCTGCTTAAGCAAGTGTATCAATAGCCTCCAGTTTTCAGTCTTTCATATTCCATGGGGTGGGGGGTGGGGGCATTCCTTCTTCTGTGGCACGAGAGGGGTGCATGTAGGCCAACTGCCCTGAGCCAGCTGGGACACCCACTAGCCATGAGGAACCAATGCACTGTACTGGAGCTGATCTTGTTTGGTTTCTTCTCTATGTGAGTAAAGCGTGGTTCTGTCCAGTGCTTAACTGGGTTGTGTTTTCCCTGGTGACTCTGAAACCCAGCTGCAGCTGGCAGAAGTGTTTGGACTTCTATTCCTGTGGCTAGCATGGTAATGGTCTTTGCTATCCTTCTTGTAGTTGGAGTCCTGCCATGGGACTGGTTACCAGTACCCAATGTTCTGTTCAACAACTACCCCTCTTGGAGATGGAGCCTAATAACTCCTCTTTTGTGTGGCTGGACTCTCAAAGTACACCATATGGAAAGGGAAAAACAGTAACTTTACAGTGGAGAGACTACTTGGACAAAGTGATTAAGGCTAACATAACCAATGATAGCTCATGTTGATAGTACTTATCCCCGTATGATTTGATGAGAAGGGCACTTTTTTTACTTCTGTGACATTCTTCCCCAAATGCTAAAACCCCAATATAAATGTGAGGAAAGCATTAGATAAATGCCAAATGGAGGGTCATTCTATAAAATACCTGGCCAGAACTCTTCAAAATGCTCAAGGTCACTTATTTAAAAAAAGACAAAATAAAGACAAATGAACAAATCTAAACTAAATGCGAAAAAAGAAAGAAAGGAAGAAAAAGAAAGAAAAAGAAACTGTCATAGACTAGAGGAGACTAAAGAAATGTGATGACAAAATGTAATGTGGTATTCTGGATTGGATCTTGAGACAGAAAAAGAACATTAATGGAAAAAACTGTGGAAACTTGAAGAAAATCCAGAGATTAGTTAAGAGTAATGTACTAACATTACTCTCTTGGTTTGGACTAATGTAACATAGTTATTTAAGATGCAAACCTAGGAGTTCCCATCGTGGCTCAGCAGAAACAAATCTGACTAGCATCCATGACAATGCAGGTTCGATAACTGGCCTCGCTCAGTGGGTTAAGGATCCGGTGTTGCCCTGAACTCTGGTCTAGGTCACAGACGTGGCTCAGATCCTGTGTTGCTGTAGTTATGGTGTAGGCCAGCAGCTACAGCTCTGATTCAACCCCTAGCTTGAGAATCTCCACATGCTGTGCATGGGTGTGGCCTCTAAAAAGATTAAAAAAAAAAAAAAAAAAAGATGCAAAACTATGCAAAGAGAAGGGGTGAAAAGTACACTGGAACTCTCTGTACTATCTTTGTATCTTTGCTGTGAGTCTAAAATTATTCCAAAATTTAAAGTTTATTTTAAAAATGGGAGGATGCACTGAAGGAACTAGAATGAGCTAATTTTGCATACTGGTTTAGATCAAAAAGATATTTTCCACTGAAAGTTTTCTAATTTACAATACTTTCCTTATAAATCAAAAGAAGCAGCAGGTTCAGTTTCACCATGACCTAGAAGAAAAGGATGAAAGGTACTTTCAAGGATCATGTCACACAGTTTGAATGACTGCAATTATGTTTTAAATTAACTTCATTGAAACGTCTTAGATGGATGAACTCCGAGTCATAGGGGAAAGTCAGACTTGCCCATTTCCTCTGCCCACAATACATGTACGATGGCCCCACATCTAGCGAGCTCAGAATACAGGCCTCTACCCTGATTTAACCAGTCTCTTCTCCATGACTATGAGATAGGTCATTTCTTCCTGAGGTGTCTAGCCACTCAAGTCAAGTCAGTCTCTGCAGTGCCAGCCAAAGAAACCACTGTTACCCACGTTGGTGGGCATGAAGCTGCTCTTCACCCTCCCCACCCCAACAGCTCAGCAACTGACCAACAGCCAAGGTCATGCAGGTGGCAGCGTGGCAGGATTGCTTCTGGGCCATGACACTGATATGCAGGATGAAGAAGAGGAAGGACTGCCAGTTTCTAAAGTTAGGAGAGATGAGGGGAAAAGAGCCTATTCTAGGGAACTTCGATAAAAAGAGTTAATGTTCTGGGTTGCACTACTTAACCAGTTAAATGTTTCTCCCAAACATAATAAAGTCAGAAGATCACAAGAGCCATTAGAGGAAATTATCATTCGTCTTTGCTAGGAGCACTCCCCACAGATCACCAAAGGAGGCAGTACATACACACAGACCATCAAACTGTACACTTACCTTCATCCACTCTCTACTGTGAACAAAGAATGTCACCTGCCATATCAGTTAACAAAGGATGTTGCGTGATCAACCCAAGAGACTCTAGCCACCTGCAACAGTATACCCTGAGGGGATTCAAGATGAAGAAAAACAGGATACTGGCCTAGATAGCTAAGGTACGTATCAAAGGGATGATTTCATTAAACCCAGAATCTTGCATCTTCCCATACAAAGAAAATTGCTAAATTCATTAACTTGAGATGTCTGCTTTTCCCTTAACTAGCAGTAACCTTTTGATGTTTCACTACTTGGGTTTTTCATTTTTTCCCCCCCGAAACTCCTATATATCCTGGGAGTTCCCTTGGTGGCTCAGCAGTTAACGAACCCAACTAGGGTCCATGAGGATGCGGTTTGAGTCCTGGCCTTGCTCAGTGGGTTAAGGATCCAGCGTTGCTGTGAGCTGTGGCGTTAGGTCACAAACGCACCTCAGATCCGTGTTGCTGTGGCTGTGATGTAGGCTGGCAGCTGTAGCTCTGATTCAACCCCTAGCTTGGGAACCTCCATATGCCACAGGTGCAGCCCCAAAAAGACAAAAAACAAAAAAACAAAAGAAGAAAGAAAAAAAACCCTCCTATACATCCTGGCTCCTCTCTTACCTTTTCAGAACAGTCCCTCAGAGTTGAGAGCCTGTCTCCTGGGCCCACCAAATAAAATAAAATTTTCAACTTTTAGGTTGTGCTTTATTTTTTTTTTTCAGTCAACCCTGCAAATAAAACTTCTTTCTGGAGTGGACACTTTGCAAGGCTTGGCACTGAGCAATGATACGATGTTACAGCATACCCAGGAGTCTCCTGGCATGGCCTTCCTCACACTGCTTCTTGGCCTAGAAGCAAAAGTAAGAACCCAAGGGGTCAAGTCTGTGGACTCTGGGCTCTAGAAAAGCAGGGGGATTTGACATCCTGACTCCTGGGGACAGAGCACCTAGGCACGGGGTTCTCACTGAAACTGAGCAGGACCCTGTGGGGCTCCTGGACACAAACCTTGCTGTGCCCCTCATGTCTTATTTTTAGGGAATAATAAGCTTCAGGCTCCACAACCTTCCCTGAGTTCCAAAGGGCAGGTTCAAACAGTTGCTAATCAGGAAAGGAAGGAGATGCAGAGACAAGGGAGGAACAGTCAAGAAACAAGAGTGCAGCCTTGGGGCAGTGTCCTGGCAAGGAATACACATAACAATATCTTTGAGTTCTTCTGAAGAACTAAAACCCCTAACAAATGAAAACCAGAGAAGTGGACTGCCAGAACCAGTCCTGGGGCCACTAACACCAACTGTGAAGAAGAATGAAAGTTTGCATCTAACCTGACCCTTATCTATGGCCCTATTTCTTACTCTCGGACTATAAAATCACTTCCTATTGTCTCCCAAAGGAGGGCACAGTCTTCAGGGCATTACCCTGCTGTGGCCTCCTTTGCCTGGCAAAGAAATAAAGATATTTTTTTTCTCCTTCACCCAAAACTCTGTCTCTACATTTCTATTTGGCACTGGTGGGCAGAGGTCGAGTTTCAGCAACATCACTGGGGCTGCAAGTGTGCTGGCCATTGTTTCTCTGATGCCTATAAGTATGTAGGGGGGGGGCGGGGGCTGTTTTTATGTGTTCTTTGCCCCTCTCAGAATATGACCCAAGAAAGGCAAATCCCTTCCAGAGGCTGGTGCTCAGCAAATGCTCCCAGAAAAAGCGCTATGAAAACTGATTTCATTCTTAGAAGACACCTCGGTCTGAAATCTGCCTGCACTGATGGTCCAGTGCTTCCTCAAACTCCCAAAATAAAAGCCACCCTGATAGGCCAGTGGGCTGCCAGAGCCCTGGGAGTAGTGACTGCTAGAGAAACCTGTGTGAATACATTAGTTTGAGTCTAACACGTTAAACCCATTTTGCTAGAGGACTCTGATTTGATGGAAAAGTAGGAAGTACTGGGAATTCGTTTCCCCAGCTACACAGAGACAGTTGTCCTAGCAGAATCTGACTCAGGGAACTATTTTTGGAATTCTATTGTCTTCTTTAACATTATTTAATGACTTTTTTTTCATTACAGCTTTTAAGTCTATTTTTTCTGATACAAACACAGCTATCCTTGCTTTCTTGGTTTTCATTTTCATGGATTATCTTTTTACATCCCTTCACTTTGAGCCTCTGTGTGTCCTTAGAGCTGAACTGAGGAGTCTTGAAGCAGTGAAACCAAGCAGGACCCTGTGGCGCTCCTGGGCACAGAAACACACAACAATATCTTTCAGCTCTTCTGTAGAACTAAAACCCTCAACAAATGGGAAGATGTTAATTACTTGATAAAGCATTCTTCATTTCAGAGAGAAGGTCAGTTTGATAACCCTGAGAACCACAGAAGCTCATCAGGAGACCACCTGAGGCCAGAATAAAGGAATATAAGCCCTCAGAGTTCCTATTGTGGCTCAGTGGTTAATGAATCCAACTAGGAACTACGAGGTTGCGGGTTCAATCCCTGACCTCGCTCAGTGGGTTAAGGATCCAGTGTTGCTGTGGGCTGTGGTGTAGTTTCTCTGAGTTCTGTGAGCTGCTCTAGAAAATTAATCAAACCTGAGGAGGTTGTTAGACCCTTCAGCCTATAGCGAGTCAGAAGCATAGGTCTTGCAATTGACATCTACAGGCATGGAGAGATTCGTGTAGGACTGAGCCCTTAGTCTGTGAGATCTGACTCTATTGCCCGGTGGATATGAAATGGAGCTGGACCATGTCAGGGGTCACAAGTCCTTTCCACATCTCTCACTTCTTTCTGCAGGAAACAGCTTCATTCAGCCTCCCTGACTTTTCCTCATTTCCAAAGACAGATTCAAACTGTTGCTAATCAGGGAAGGGAGGGGATGCAGAAAAAAAAAAGGAGGAGCAGTTAAGAAACTATAGGGGAGACTTGGGGCAGAGTCCTGGTTCCTCCACAAAGAATACACAGAACAATATCTTTTGAGTTCTTCTGCGGGAACTAAGGCCCCCACCCAGGTGGAAGACGCAACTTAAGGCTAACTGTGATTCCTAGAGCACTGTCCTGTTACCTCAACATCAACCACCCAGAAGAAAATCACACACCCTACAGTCCTCACTCCAAATTTTTGCCTATTAAAACTTCTTCCCTAAAACCACTGGGGAGTTTCTGAGCACAAGCCACCCATTCTCCTTGCTTGGCCATGCAATAAACCTTCCTCTGCTCCAAACTCTGATGTTTTGGTTTGTTGGGCCTCGCTGTGTGCTGGGCACATGAACTTGTGTTCAGTAACAAATAGTGTCAGAATTGGGTTGAATTCTGAACCCAGATGGTGTTGGAGAATTGTATGGTGGTATGAACCGCAACTGGAATTATGATCAGAATTAGGGCACACAAATGACTACCCTTTGTCAAATGGCTCAACTAAAACAATTTCGTAATGAGTTTGCCATCACTTATTCAAGAGAAAGCAATTCCTAGATTGGAAAGTACAATCTTCACAAGCAGTAGAATACTCTTCCCAAGTGATTTTGGATAAGAATGAGTTTTACAGAATATTAAAAGAGGCAACTCAGAAATGCACAATTGGCTAGGAAGTCCTATTTTCTAAGGTAAGCAAAAACTGAATTGGAGGATTGTGATTGGAATCAGGTATTTTTGACAGGTATTTCCTGTTAAGTGCAGGCTGACTTGAGTTTAGATTTGTGATGTGGCTGGGCTATTGGGCAGTTTGTGGATGTTGATATACACATTAACCTTATGATTTTTTACTTCCTCACCTACACATTTTATTTATTTATTTATTTTTTTAGGGCTGCACCTGTGCATATGCAAGTTCCCAGGCTAGGAGTTGAATCGGATACAGCTGCTGCCACAGCCACAGCAACACCAGATCTGGGGCGCACCTGCAACCATAGCTCACAGCAATGCCAGATCCTTAACACACTGAGCAAGGCCAGGGATAAAACCTGCATCCTCATGGATACTAGCTGGGTTCGTTAGTGCTGAGCCGCAATGGGAACTCCTATTTTATGTCCTTTTACTTCTTTTTATATTGAATATCTATTAATAAATTATTGTAGCTATTCTTATTTTTAATATTTTTGTCCCTTAATTTTTATTCTAGAGTTAAGTGATTAATCCATCACCATATTACCATTTTAGAGTATTCTGAATTTAACTAAATACCTTTATCAGTGCATTGTATGTTTTTATATGCATTCATGTTACTAATTAGTCCTATCAGCTGCTTTCCCAGCCTCTCCACACCCACCAGTTATATGACAGGCCTTGGCATGATGGATGGAGAAGGAAGTGGGTCTCTTTGGCAGCATTGCACACAGCTGGAAAAGCTAAGCATTCAAATACTCACTTTCCCCAGAAGGAGAAATCACAGGCCAAGAAGTTGTCTCTGTGTTTAACTGTGTTGCTTTGGGAGAAGTATGATGTGGGTAAACTGAAACTGTTCCACTTACCTTTTGCAGGGCATCCACTCTCAGATATTTTTTCTCCAACGGTATGCACAAACTTGTCCACTGGGCTCGTAGATGTCCACAATATCCTTCTCACTGATGCGTGACTGTCTAAATCAGTGTTCCTTGGGGGGAAGATTGTAGAAATCTTATTCTGCCATGATGATGACATCATTCTTCTTAATAGATTTTTTTTTTCTTTTTAGGGATGCACCTGCAGCCTATGGAAGTTCCCAGGCTAAGGGTCCAATCAGCTGCAGCTGCTGGCCTAGGCACAGCCACAGCAACACTGGATCCAAGTGGCTCACGGCAATGCCAGATCCTTAACCCACTGAGTGGGACCAGGGATCAAACCCGCATCCTCATAGATACTAGTCAGGTTCGTTACCACTGAGCCACAATGGGAATTCCCCTAATATATTTTAAAACATAGACATCATACAAAGTAATTTCTTTAACCACATTGAGATGAAGTTAGAAATCAATAACAAAAGCAAAACTGCAATATTTTCAAATCTGTGAAAATTAAAGAGCACATTCTGAAATAACCATTGGTTCAAGAAATCAAGAGAAATTAGAACAGACTTAGAGACAAATGAAGATGAAAATACAAAATATTAAAACTTATGGGATGTGGGATGCAGCAAAAAACAGTGCTAAGGGCAAAATGTATAGCTATAAATGCTTATATTAAAAAAGATCTTAAATCAATTAACCTAACTTTGCAACTTAAGGATCTAGAAAAAGAACAAATTAAACTCAAATATAAGAAGAAATGAAGTAATAGGAGTTCCTATTGTTGCTCAGTTGGTTAAGAGTTCAACATAATGTCCATGAGGATGTGGGTTTGATCCCTGGCCTCACTCAGTAGGTTAAGGATTTGGCATTGCAACAAGCTGCAGCATTAGTCACAGATGTGGCTCAGATCCAGTGTTGTTGTGGCTATAGTATCTGATATGACCCTCTAGCCCATGAACTTCCATATGCCACAGGTGCAGCCCTAAAAAAGAAAAAGGAAAGAAATGAAATAATAAAGACTATAGTGGAAATGTGAAATAAAGAATAGAAAAATAATAGAAGAAATTGACAAAACTGAAAGATAGTTCTTTGAAAAGATCCATGAAATTAGCAAACTTGAGCTATATGGACTAAGAAAAAAAGAAAGCTCAGGTAACTGAAATCACAAATGATAGTGGGGACATTAATACAGATTCTACAGAAACAAAACGGATTATAAGAGCACTGTGAAAAATCTGAATGCCTACAAATTGGAGAACAAGACAAAATGGAAAAATTCCTAGAAACACAAAAGCTATAAGACTAAATCAAAAAGAAATAAAAAATGTGAATAGACCTGTAACCAAGGATACTGATCAATAACTAAATATCTCCCAAAGAAAAGCCCTGATCTGATGACTTCATGGTGATTTCTACCAAATATTTAAAGAACTAATATAATTTCTTCTCAAACTTCTTCACCAAATTGAAGAGGAAGGAACACTTACTAATTATTTTATGAGTCCAGCATTACCCTGATAGCAAAGCCAGAAAAAGACACTAAAAAGCAAAACAACAACAAAAACCACTATAGACTAATATTCTTTTTTTTTTTTCTTTTTTGGGGCTGTGCCCACAGCATACAGAAATTTCCAGGCCAGGGATCAAACCCCCACCACAGCAGCAACCACTGCAATGACAATGACCACAAGACAACTCCAAGACTAATATTCTTTTTTTTTTAATTAATTAATTTATTTTTTTTATTTTTCCCACTGTACAGCAAGGGGATCAAGTTATCCTTACATGTATACATTACAATTACATTTTTTCCCCCACCCTTTGTTCTGTTGCAACAGAGTATCTAGACAAAGTTCTTAATGCTACTCAGCAGGATCTCCTTGTAAATCTACTCTAAGTTGTGTCTGATAAACCCAAGCTCCCGATCCCTCCCACTCCCTCCCGCTCCCATCAGGCAGCCACAAGTCTTTTCTCCAAGTCAAATACTATATGATATCACTTATAACTGGAATCTAATATCCAGCACAAATGAACATCTCCTCAGAAAAGAAAATCATGGACTTGGAGAAAAGACTAATATTCTTTACGAACATTCACGCAAAAATCCTCAGCAAAATTTCAACAAACTGGATTCTACATGTTAAAGGGATCATACACCATAACAACTAGGGATTTATTACTGGAATGCAATAATAGTTTAACACACATAAATTGATCAATGTAATGCACTACATTAACAAAATAAAGGGTGAAAACCCCTCATGATCATCTCAATTAATGTAGAAAAAGCATTAGACAAAATTCAGTGCACTTTCATGATGAAAACATTCAACAAACCAGGAATAGAAGGAAACTACCTCAACATAATAAAGCTATACATGCAGCAAACACAATACTTGCATGATCAGGGCACCGAGGATGGCTGTTCTCTTGCTCTCTGTACATCTCTTACTTAAATAGTACTTGCCTCACCTAGTCACCTGGCTGACCTTCCCTCTTCATCATAGAGCCTAATCAGTAAATGCCTATGTACTTACCCTGGCCTACCCAGATTCTTCTAATCTTTAGATCAGACTTTCTCCACCATGATAGTTTATCAAAGGCGTGTGTCCCTCTGCGGTTATCCTGATAAACCTAATGTCAATTCCCCCTAAAACCGGTAACCTCTCTCCTTCCCTGGTAGCAAAGACTACTGCCACATCCTGCCTGCTATCTGCCACACACAGTGGTGTGTTGCTCTAGGACCTTGCTTCAGACATGTAAGATCTCTCATCCATTAACCACTGATGTTATCTGTCACTGACTCTGGGCTCTTTCTCTCTTTCTTTTTTCTTGATTTTTAGGGCCACACTTACAGCACATGGAAGTTCCCAGGTTAGAGGTCAAATCAGAGCTACAGCTGCCAGATCCCATAGCAATGAGGGATCCAAGCCACATCTGCAACCTGCACCACAGCTCATGGCAACACTGGATCCCTGACCCACTGAGCGAGGCCAAGGATCAAATCCATATCCTAATGGATACTAGTTAGATTCCTTTGCACTGTGTCACAACGGGAACTCCCTTGGCTCTTTCTTTGGTCTTCAGGCTACGCAAGTACAGGGCTTGCAGGCCCAACAATACTTGATGAAAGGCTGAAAGCTTTTCCTCTAAGATCAAGAACAAGGCAAGGATCCTTGCTTTCATCACTTATTCAACATTGCACTGGAAATTCCAATCAGAGCTATTAAGCAAGAAAAAGAAAAGGCATTCAAATTGGAAAGGAGTAAGTAAAATTATGACTGTTCAGAGATGATATGAGCTTATATGTAGAACACCCTAAAGATTTAAAAAAAAAAAGTTAGAACCAATAAAGGAATTCAGCACATGAGCAGGATATAAAGTCTGCATGCAAAAACTAGTTGCATTTCTACACACTAACATTTTAAAAGGTAATTACAATAAACAATTTTACCTATAACACAATCAGTAAGAATAAAATATAAATTAAGGAGGTGAAAGACTTGTATAATGGAAATACGAAACATTACTGAAAGAAATTGAAGAAGATATAAAGAAATGGAAACATATCTCATGTTCACACATTGGAAGACAATATTGTTAAAATGTCAATACCACACAATTGTCACCAAGGCTGTTGCCCCAGAATCATACCCCTGCCCCTCCCTTGGATAGAAACGAATTGCTCTTATCTAAGTTTCAGGAGGAAGCTGCAAAGGGAAATACATTAGCATGCTAAATGACACACCCACCAGTGCCATGACAGTTGACAACAGCCTTGATGGCCAATAAGGACCAAAAAGGATTTTGGTATTACAGATAACACATGCCTGTTCTCAGATAAGTCCCGAATATTATACCCACTCTTTCCAAATCCCTTCCTTTTACCTCAGCCCTACATATATATATATGGTATCTCCACCCAAATCAGGTTAAGAAGTTGATTTGCAAACAAAGTTCTTCTCTGTTCTTTGGCCATTGAATAAAGCCTGTGTTGCTTAGCCTTAACACTGATTTCATTACAGGCTGTGCAAATCCGACCAGAAAAAGAACCTCCCTGGCTGAGACAAGAGGTCTTGGCCTGGGCTAGGACCTACAAATGCAGGTCCAGGAGACCAATTCAGCAACACAACTAATCCATAAATTTAATGCAGCTTTATCAAAATCTCAACTATGTTTTTTTCAGAAATGAAAAACCCATCCTAAAATTCATATGGCATCTCCAGGGACCCCAAATAGCTAAAACAATCTTGAAAAAAGAAGAACAAAACTGGAGAACTCACATTTCCTGATTTTAAAACTCACCACAAAGCTACAGTAATCAAAAAGGGGGGGGGGGGAGACATCATTATAAAGACAGATAAATAGAACAATGGAATAGAATAGAAAACTCAGGAGTTTCCATTGTGGCTCAGCAGTAATGAACACAACTAGTATCCATGAGGATGGGGGTTCCATCCCTGGCCTTGATCAGGGGTTAAATATCTGGCATTGCTGTGGCTGTGATGCAGGCCAGCACTTCCATCAACACCTAGCCTGGGAACTTCCATATGCCATGGGTGCAGCCCTAAAAAGACAAAAAAAAAAAAAAAAAAGTAGAAAGATCAGAAGTAATCTGATGATTTTTGACAAGAGTGTGAAGACTTCTATTCAATGGGAAAAGGACTGTCCTTTTAGCAATGGAGAAACTGAATATCCACATCAAAAGAATGAAGTTGGAACCTTACCTGACACCACGTATAAAAATCAACTCAAAAGAATCAAAGCCCTAAATGTAAGACCTAAAACTATAAAACTCTTTAAAAAGAAAACATAGGCAAAATCTTCATGGCATTGGATTTGGCAATGCTTTCTTGGATATGACATCAAAGGCCCAAACAACAAAAGAAAAAATAGACAAATTGGACTGGATGAAAAAAAATTTTTTTTTCTTTTTTATGGTCTGCATGTGTGGCATGTGGAAGTTCCCAGGCTAGAGGTCGAATCGGAGCTGCAGCTGCTAGCCTATGCCACAGCCACAGGAACTATGGGGTCCAAGCTGCATCTGCAACCTACACCACAGCTCATGGCAATGCCAGATCCTTAACCCACTGAGCAAGGCCAGGGATCAAATCCGCATCCTCATGGATACTAGTTAGGTTCATAGCCCACTGAGCCACAGTGGTAACTGCTGGATGGAAATTTTTTAATTTTGTACATCAAAGACAATACTAACAGAGTAAAAAGGCAACCCACTAAATGGGAGAGACTATTTGCAAATCATATATCTGTTAAGTGATTAATATCCAGAATATATAGAGATCACATAAGATATGTGAAAAAAAACCAAAAATAACCTGATTTAAAAATGGGCAATGACCTTGAATAGATATTTCTTCAAAAAAGATATGCAAGTGGCCAATAAACATATGAAAAGATGTTCAACATCATCAATCACTAGGGAAAGGCAAATCAAAAGTTCAGTAAGATACCACCTCACACCCTTTAAGATGGTTACTATAAAAATTTAAAAAAAAAACAATGTTAGAGAAGATTTAAAGAAATTAGAATTTTTGTGCACTATTGGCAGGAATGTAAAATGGTACAGCCACTGTGGAAAGCAGTTAGATGGTTCCTCAAAAATTAAAATAGAATTACTATATGATCCAGCAATTCTACTACAGTGTATATACCCAAAAGAATTGAAAACGATCTCACAGAGATTTTTGCACACTCATGTTCATTATTCACAGTGTTTAAAACATGGAATCAAGCCAAGTGTCCAATGAATGAATGAATAAGAAAAATATTGTATAAACGCACAATGGAATATCAGTCTTTAAAAGGAATGAAATTGTGACACATACTACAGCATGGATGAAGATGAACCTTGAGGACATTATGTCAAGTGAAATAAGCCAGTACCTCAAAATCAAATACTATATGATTTCTTTCCATTTATGTGAGATTCTTAGAGTAGTTGAAAATAGAAAATAGAGTAAGTGGTTGCCAGTGTCTGGGAAGAATGGAGAATGGGGAGTTATTGTTTAATGGGTACAGAGTTTCTATTTTACAAGATGAAAAGACTTATGAAGATGGATAGTGATCATGTTTGCACGAAATTATGAATATATTTAGCACCACTGAACTATACACTTAAAAATGATTGAGATGGTAAATTTTGTTATGTGCATTTTACCGCATTTTAAAAAGTTTGAAACAACAACAAAACGAACAATTGTTGCCACTATCCCATACATTCCCAACCAAGAGTAAATCCTGACCACATCTGCATTTTCTATTTGGCCTCTCTTTAGTGAGAAAGCAAACTACTGGGGCATTGACTTGCCTAGTTCTATTTGAACAAAATCGACTTCCAGATAGAGACGTCCTTTCTGGGAAGCCAAGAATAGGGTGAGGCAAGTGAGGCACTTGCTTTATTGTAAAACTTAGGGGGGTGCCAAAAAATCTCAGTAATCAAGGTAAATATTTTAGTATGTTTATGAAGATAAAAACTAATGTGAAAAGATCCATGATAAAACATCTAAATTTTGAATAAAGACAAGATCTGACAGGGCAAGGAATAGGTTGAGATGGGTGAGGCAGACTCATGTAACTGTCATCGTGCCTTCATTTGAAATGCTGTTATCTTGTTCCTCATGGATTTTTACATTTTTATTTTTAAGTATTTCATTATTACTTATCTTGATTTCTGTTTTTGTCACTCCCTTAAATTTTGCTCCAGAGAAGAATGCCTCACTGGTTCACCCTAACCCAGTCCTGCTTACCAGCTTTTACAAGTACCACCTCTTACACAGATGGATCAATTCACATGATTCATTTCTTACCTGGTTTGCCTTGTGACCGCTCCCCCCTCCGACAGCTCTCTGGTGGGCTCAAAAAATTATGATTTTTGTAGCTTATCCAAACTTTCCTCATTGTTAGGGTTGGAGTGACACTTTTGTTGCTTTCTAAATCCTAAGTAGGGGTAGAACTTTTTATTACCATTTTAATTATTTTTAATTGTACAATTCTGTGGCATGTAGTTTATTCACAATGTTAAGTAACCACCACCACTATCCATTTCCAAAATATGATCATTAGCCAAACAGAAACTCAGTATCTATTAAATAATAACTGCCCATTCCTTCCTCCCTCCAGCCCCTGGTAACCTCTACTATACTTTCTGTCTCTATGAGTTTGCCTATTCTAGGTACACACCTCGTATCAGTAGAATCATATAATATTCATCATTTTGTGTCTGACTTATTTCACTTAGCATAATTTCCTCAAAATTTATCAATATTGTAGCTTGTGACAGAATTTCATTTCTTTTAAAGATTGAATCATATTCCACTGTGTGTACATACCACATTTCATTTATCTGTTCATCTGTTGATGGACACTTGAATTGTTTCCACTCTTCAGCTATTGTGAATAATGCTATTATGAATAATGGTATACAAAACGTTTGAATCCCTGCTTTCAATTCTTTGGGGGTATATAACTAGAAGTATCATTTCTTAAATTTAAACTTGTTTTTATTTTAAATGTCATATAAACACATTACTGAAATTCAAAAAGGAGAAAAAAATTATTTTTATATAATTACTGGATTTTATTCCCATTTATTTTCTTCTTTGACAATAATGTACTGTGTCAAGGTCCCTAGGAAGCAGACTGAGTTGGAGCTTTGCATGGAGAAAGTAGATTGGGGTGTACTCCTAGATCAACACCTGTCAGGGAGTATAAAAAGGGTATCGGGCAGAAAGACAAGTTGAACTGTACAAGGAAGCCTGATCCCCCAAGGAGCTCTAAAGCTGGCCCAGGACCTCAGACTTCTATCTCCTTCAGATAAAGAGACTGGGCCTTTAAGCCTCCCTGGACTAGCACAGTTTTGATGGTATATGACCTATGCAATCACAAAGGGCCCCTCCACACTCAGAAGAGCTTCATATCTTGGTTTAATTATCACCTGTCACAGTTACTTGTCACTTTCTTAATTTTTGAACATGGGGCCCCACATTTTCATTGGGCCCTGCAAGTTACATCATCCTGTCACATTCGATGAGAGTCATTCCCAGGGAGGGACCCAGGCCTTGACCAAGGCAACCCCTTTTGGCTGAGAGCCATTCTCAGAAAGGGACTCATCAGGGAGCTAACAGCTACCCATAGTCTAGCAACCTGGAACAATGCAAGCCTCAGTCCTGAAGGCAAGATTTAGAGGGCAAATGACAGCAACCACTACAAAGAGCTTCCAATATGTAGCACTTTTACACAGTTGTAATTATGCAGCATATGTCAGATTTGAGTCTACTTTACACCTAATGTCATATCACGGACATTTTCAGAGAAACTACATTATCTTCATAGCTATTCTTTTAAATTATATGTAATATTTTACTTAATGATGTATTTTACTTAATGATTTCATTTCCCTCATCGGTCATTGTTTCTATATCTATTTTACTATTTCTGCTTAGTGATACACAAGCTAAAGTGAGGGGTATGTAATTTTCTCACCAGCACTTCAAATTTTCAGTGGAAACAATGAAATACAAACTTCTCTACCGATTTACTGTTGAACATTTAGGTTTCCAACTTACTGCTCTATAAATAATGTTATTGAGTTCCTGTCATGGCTCAGCAGAAATGAATCTGACTAGCATCCATGAGGACGTAGGTTCCATCCCTGGCCTCCCTCAGCGGGTTAAGGATCTGGTGTTGCCGTGAGCTGTGATGTAGGTCGCAGACGTGGCTCGGATCCTGCTTTGCTATGGCTGTGGTTTTGGCCAGCAGCCGTAGCTCTGATTAGACTCCTAGCCTGGGAAACTTCACATGCTGTGGGTGTGGCCCATAAAAAGACAAAAGCCAAAAAAAAAAAAGACAGAAAGAAAGAAAGTTGTAATGAACATCTTCCTTTATTCAAGATCTTCCATGATTGAGGTCAATTCCCTTAATATAGTAGATTTCTATATGTAGAATTATTACTTGAGGTAGGTCAATTTTATGGCTTTTGATACAAACTGCCAAGTTTTTTTTTTAATTATATCAATTACATACCCATAGATAAGAGAGTACCACATCCACAGCATTATGGCCGTCATTTTGTATTATTTTAAAAAATATTTTGTGGCTCACATTTTTTAAATGTTTTAAATTTTTTTTCTCATTTAACTGGGAAAATAGTACATCAAAGACTAGACAAAAATTTACTATGAAAAAACTGAAACACAAAAATCGAAAGAATTGTACAGCAAATGCCCATATACCCAACACCTGGACTTAAACATTTTGCTATATTTGCTTTAACACATATGTTGATATCTTACCATCCCTCTGTCTATCCATCAATACAGATTATTTTTAATTTATCTCAAAGTAAGTAGTATTCAACTTATTCTTTACCCCTCACTTTAGCATGTGTATCACTAAACAGTGTTCATTATTTTTTTACTGGTCTTTTTTTTTTTTAGGGACACACTCACAGCATAGGAGGTTCCCAGGCTAGGAGTAAAAAATTGGAACGGTAGCCACCAGCCTATGCCAGAGCCACATCAGTGCCAGATCCAAGCCATGTCTGCAACCTATACCACAGCTCACAGCCATGCCGGACTCAGCGTAATGTCTCTGAGATTCATCCCTGTTGTTTCATGTACGATCAGGGCTTTTTTCCCCTTTTTATTGTGGAGTAGTATTCCATAGCATGAATATTCCACAAGTATTTATTGATGCTCCTATTAATGGACAACTGGGCTTTGCCCATTTTTTGTTTTTTATGAATAAAATTGTTATGAGTTCCAGAGCTTTCACATCTAGTATTATGAGTGAGGTTGTGCATTTTCATTATATTTATCTACCAATTTTAATCTCTTTAATGAATTATATAGTTACTCATGCTACTTGCTTAATAATTTCTTAGCGTTTCCAACATTTTCTAGAAAAATTTAAGAGCTTTTTTAATAGTAAAAGTATTCTTTCCATAACTACCTTACTTGTAATTTGTATTTAACTATTTTTATAACAGGGGGGCAGAAATAACCAAATCTCAAAATTTACTTATAAAATAAAAGTTCTATTTTATAATATATTCTAAAATTACCTTAGATGATTAACTAAATATATTTTAAGTAAATGTTTGTTCTCTTTGGAAATTTAATACCAGTAGTACAGAAATACACTCACAAAACCTTGGAGAGACAAAATGAATGGTTTAAATTTTATTTTAAATTCATGTGTAAGCTCTAGACTATCACTAGATTCATAGCTGAGAGCTTATTATGAAGTTCTGAAATTGAGTAATAAGAAGCCTCTGACTCTAATCACCAATTCTAGTGCATATGGGGTTTTACCACATCACCAAGCAATTCTTCAACACCAGCTGGGTGTACTACAATTCAACTAAATTCTGATATCATTTACCTGGAGACAGCATCAGACCCCACAGGTTAAGTGTTCAGTCCCACAAGTCAGAGCTCCCTCCACACAAAATCCATATGCCAACCACAGGTCCATGTTGTCACCTGTGCTTCTTATAGACAGAGGTTCCCATGACCTTCTACTAGAGTTTGTTTAATTGCTAGAGTGGCTTACAGAACTCAGGAAAACATTTTACTTACTAGAGTTACCAGTTTATTATAAGAGAACATAACTCAGGAGCAGCCAGAAGAAAATGATGCATGGGGCAAGGCAGGTGGGAAGAGGCACAGAACGTCCATGCTCTCTCCATTCAAGACACTCTCCCTGCATCCCCGCATGTTCACCAACACAGAAGGTTTCTGAACCCCATCTTTTTTGGGTTTTTATGGAGGGCTTGCCACATAGACATGACTGATTAAATCACAGGCCACTGGTGATTAAATTCAAATCCAAACCCTCACCCATGCCAGATCAGGGAGTGAGGTGAAAACTTTCAACCTTTCATCACAGGGTTGGCTGCACAGGCAAAGAGCTTACATCTTTGAAAGTGTTCCTAAATCACCTCATTAACATAACAAAATCATCCTTATCATTCCCACCACTTAGGAAATTCCTAGTTTTTGAAGTCAAGAGCCAAAAGCTTTCTATCAAAGGACATATTGTGAGAGAACTAGAAAGAATGAAGTGCTTGCTAGCCTGGTGTATATTAGGATATTATCAGAGAGATCAATAGCAACTGTCTTTGGGGATCTGACAAATCCAGGTAGCAGGGTACCCAAGTGGGAATTTTACTTAGGGATCTGGAACACTGTTATGTGATGGTTAATCTCATGTGTCAACTTGACTGGGCCAAGGAATTTTCAGACTGTTGGTAAAACATTATTTCTGAGTGTACCCTTAATGACTTTAAAGAATGGATTTTGTTACATCCACTTTCTTTCCCTTTTTACCTGGAAAACAATGTCCCATACAGGACCAGTAACTTAAGAAATATTTCAGTAACACTTGCCATAAACATGATCATGGGGGCAATAAGTTCTTGGATATAAACTGGTTCTATAACCCAAACAGCAATTTCTGATCTCCAACACATCACATTTCCTGTGTGATACAGGCTTATAGAATTGTTTCTTTACATCAGGAAACTTAGCTGTTAGTAATAATATGTTTATTCTGTGATTATTTGTGTACACACCCCCTCAACAGACTATAAATCCCAGGAAAGTGGGGACCATGACTGATTTTGCACACTATTACATCCCCAGCATCTAGTCTAGTAGGTGATCAATAATCCCATAATGAATGACTGAAGGAACATCTGGCAAATCCAGAGCCCAGATTTCTGGTTCTATTCGTGCTGCCCTGTATGACCTTGGACAGAGAATTATATTTCCACTCAGACATTTGGAAGAAGGTCTTCAACAAGATGGTCACTAAGTGTTCATCCACGTCTAATCTCTTTAAATACAAGGAAAGGAACAAGGGTGCTGGAGGAGAGGCAGGGGCAGAGGATGGTGGACTGAGCATCCCCAGGAAATGGCAGGAATGACTCCTGGGAGAAGTGTGATTTCTTTACAGCCATCTAGCCTTTTGAAAAATTGTGAAGAGAAAAAAGTTTCTCTTTAGTTTAACCTCCTTTTGCTTTCTGCATCCTTTCCTTCAATCCCCACAGCTACCACCAACAACATAACCAACTCAACAAATCAGTGTCATCATGCCTCCCATGCTGTCCTGCTTCTAAAAAAATGCTGAAATAAACATATTCATGTTATAAATGCAGTTTTAGTAACTTTTTAACACTTTACCCTCCTGCCATCAAACTTTGCATATCCCAACTCAACTTGTTTTAAGGAATGTTTAACTCACAAAGATTGGATTTTAGGCAAGGGGGCTACTTTTTTTTTAACGGTCAAGGAGAGTTTCATAAAGCTTCTTAACTCCCACCAAGAGGCACCACTGCTCTGCCAGCCACCTTGATGGTGGCTCCTAGAAGTGCAGGAAAAACCAGGTGCACAATCACTTTCCTACACATCACTGAAACCGAATCATCAGTTGGGTACCCTACATCCCGGGACTAGGAATAGGTGAGGCATGTAAAGCATTTACCTTGTGAGCAAAATTTAAAGGGCACCAAAATGCTCACTAATCAAGACAACATTTTAACATAACACTTTAAAATCAAAATTAATGCAAAAATCCATGATGAACAAGATATCGCTTTTTTTGTGTGGTTTTGTTTTGTTTTTCAGGGCCACGCCCACAGCATATGGAGGTTCCCAGGCTCGGGATTGAAGCAGAGCTACAGCTGCCGGCCTCAGCCACAGTCACAGCAACTTGGGATCCAAGCAGTGTCTGCAACCTACACCACAACTCACAGCAATGCTAGATCCTTAACACACTGAGCAAGACGAGAGATCGAACCCACAACCTCACGGTTGCTAGTCGGATTCATTCCTGCTGCACCACAACAGGAACTTTCAAGATATCACATTTTTAATAAGGCAATGTAAGAACTGTTGATTTTTTTCTTTTGCCTCAGGCTCCAATATGGTTCTGCTAGGCACTTCCCTGTCACTCCCTTCCATTCTGATGAAACACAACTGTGAGTTCACATAAAGAAATTTGTGTCCTGACTGCATCGTTGTGCCCTGGGGTGAGCACCCAGGGCTCAATCCCGGGATGCAGTCATCCAAGTGGCAGGAACCCCTCAGAATAGAGAGAGGCTCCCAAAGCCCAGGAAAGAGGCTCTAGCTGGAACACAGCAACTCTGCTGAAACCATCACTGTCTGCATACAGAAATGTCAGTGCCTACATTTCTCTAGGTACCTATTCTGCCCAGCATACTGAAGATGGGATCTTTGCCATGAAAGCGTGAAACCCTTCATTTCCTGTTCTACCAAACATCCCTGACCTGATAAAATTCACAAACATAATACTGGTTGTTTCCTATCACTCTAGGAGCAAATACAGGGGAGGGGGGATCAAAGAAAGCTATTTCTCTTTGCTGAGTGCTGAGTGAACACGATAAATGATGAAAAGGTTGACAGGAAAGGATCTGTGTTCTGAGAGACTTTTAGTGAGTCAAGACGACCTCCCACACACACTGTCCCCAAGGTGCAGTGGGGGTGGGGAGAAGGCATCTGATCAGTACAGTTAGTGAGTCAGGCTGCTGTCAGTGCTCCAGCTCTCATCTGCTAATGTAGGCAGGGGGAGAATGCCAAAGAAGAAATGCTCCTTACTTTAAGCAAATGGGAGGATTTTTTATAATCCTTTTTGAAAATAAATGATAGAAGAGGTTCACACTTGAGCCAAGGTCCATACTGTGTAACGGTTGTGGCCAGCCAGTCAATAAAAGCCTGAAGAAGTTGAGAAAGGCAGTCAGGGTGGACTTCGGCATCACTGGGCTCCTCCTACGATGCCAGTAACTATCCTAGGCCATCTCCACTGACCTTTAGTTAGACATTGAGGACTAAGTTTAGCAATCATCTCATACATTTTTTTCCATTTTCCTAGAAGACCAGCGTGAAACGATAGGTAACCTGAGTTCATACATAAATACTGCACAATCATCACAACTGCTAAGGCATCACAAACAAAAATGCCTCATAACCTAAAGAGGAAAAATCAGATGAGTAAAAGAGGCAAAACTGTATGATTGCTTCTTTTTACACTGATGGGTCAGTTCTCTAATGGAGATTCTAAAGATTATCCCAATCAGCTAAAAAACTCAAGTGCTGATAATCTCCCCAGTTTTCTATTCTGAAATAAGCAGACCTGGTTCCTAAGAAGATACCCAGAGAAAAGGGCTGGCCAACAGGGACATAGGATCTGCCCCGGCCCAGTGAGGGAGGCCGTGCTGTCATGTCTTCTGAGCCCTAGTGTCAACAGTCTGTAAAAGGCCTTCAGCACAGCCATGCCTTCAGCCCACCCCCAGAGGACTGTGGAGCTGGGAAAAACCAGAAGTGACTGGGCCCCAGAACCCTATACTCAGCCAATGGACATGCCAGTGGGGCCGTACCTTGGGATATCCAGATGGGATGCAACGGGAGTTTGCAGCTCCAACCTGGGCCATGTAGGAGCCTCATGGAACACCTCGTGGAGCTGAGGCGTTCACTGCAGCCCTCAGTGGCGCTCTCTTCCCATTGTTCTTTGTAGGGGGTCCACTAGGACAGCCTTCAGGGACAGCCTTTTATGGTCAACACCTACTCACTAGGCGCCTCGCTCCCTCAAGTGTACATGAAAAAGCGGAGCCTCGTATATATGTGAGGTACAACCCGACCGGCCTCCTGCGGGGAGGGCCCGGGCATTCCCCAGGTGGGGTAAAACGCTAGAGGACATGAGCTGTCAGAATTCTCCTCAGTGCGCCTAGGACGTGGAGAAAAGCCCGCTTGCAGGGGGCGCAGGGAGCTGAGGAGATCCGCTCGCGGCGCAGCCTCGGTGGAGGCGGGGTGTTGCCCAGACACGACCCTGCCCAGCCACAAGCCCCGCCCAGCCACGAGCCCCTCCCAGCCACGAGCCCCGCCCAGCCACGAGCCCAGGCCATTCGACGGCCACTGAAAGTATCCTTCCGCCTTCAAGGGCACTAGTTTGTTTTCCTGTGCCTGCGCAGTAGGTCCCGGCCGCCGTCAACCTTCCAGTCCCGCGGGACAGTAGCTACCCTCAGGGCAAGACCTACGTTCTGGTCCCTGCTGAGCCGCCCACAGCCGCTAGGTCAGCGTTCACGAACGGCTTGGCTTCTCGGGAAAACGAGGCATCCGAATTGTAGCACCCCATTGATAGTCAACAGGAGGTTGTTGGATGTTTGCATTTGAGAATGGCTGGTCTAGGCGTCAGATGTGAGGATGAGAACGCAGGTGACGGCCTCCGGGAAATGACTGAAAGAGCGAATGAATTAATGAGTAAAAATCAATCAGTGTGGTGTCCCACTGCCATTCACTTTGTTCGAAGCTAGGAGCTTCCTCACAGCAAACACTGAGGCTGCGCCGCTGGGCCGGCCTCGCTTGCAGTGAGGGCACCCAAGGGCAGGTCCTCTGGTTCTCTCAGTTTTACAGAGCAGGAAACTGCAACGCAGGCCTGCTGAGTGACCTGCAGGCCCCACGCCGCTGCGAGCTAGCAGGGGAATGGCCACAAACCTAGCTTGCGCTTGGAGGGGTGTTCTGATCTCACGGAGATGGAAGTTTCCAGAACACTGGCCCTGACCCAGTGAGTCGGCTCCTTTATAGGAAACAACCAGCCAGGCTCGGTCAGGTGCTGGGAATGAAGAGGTGAAGAAGGCAGTTACGACCCGATTTTATGGAGTTACAGTCTAGTGAGAAAAAAAATCAAACGATAGACCCCAAATTGTGCCTGTTATGAAGAAAAAGTATAGCAAGGCTGTTTGGCAATTGCGATGCTTCAGGTTTGGTCTTATATCCATATTTAAACCAGTTTTTATAAGAATTATTTTAGATTTCTACAGTTCACTGATGGTTTATGTCGCTAAAGGGAGGCTGGACTTAAGCAAATGTATATAATTCTTAGATTTTATTTTTTCATCCTCCAGTTCTTGAGTGTATGTCCATAGTTTTCACCAAATATATTTGATCTCTGGTATGTTGGCATGAAGCATCATTAGTATTCTAGAGAAATCATAACATGTGAAAGCACAAGACGAGATTGAGTCCTCTTTCATCATATAAAACTTGACCTTCGCCTGTCTAAATCTTAATTTTTCCTCATATGCCGAATGGTAATAATAATAACTGAACCTGGTTAAGTGCTACTCAGATGTTCTTGGTTAAAAATTACAGAACAGTTTATTAGGCCTACAAAGTAAAAAATGTTTTTAAACCAGTTGTGTGAAGTGGTGTCACGCAGAATAGGAAATTGTTTCTCATACATAGATATTTGAAGTGAAAGGAACTCTATTTACTATAAAAATTCTTTTGGGGAAGGGGTAATTTAAGTCTTAAAACAGATTACAGATTATAAATATAGGTCTAGTATAATGCATAAGGATTTGGCATGAAAGAAGAAAAGGGGGGTGGAGTTCCGTCGTGGCGCAGAGGAAATGAATCCGACTGGGAACCATGAGGTTGCAGGTTTGATCCCTAGCCTCCCTCAGTGGGTTTAGGATTCAGCATTGCCTTGAGCTGTGGTTGCAAAGGCAGCTCAGATCTGGTGTTGCTGTGGCCTTGGGGTGGGCCAGCAGCTCTACATAGCTCCGTTTAGACTCCTAGCTTGGGAACTTACGTATGCCACAGGTGTGGCCCTGGGGGGGGAAAAAAAGAATTTGGCATGAGTAACCAATTTTATTGCTGGTACAACTACCTGAAGCAAATGTAGCTCTTTACAAAGATGGCTCTTTACTATAAATTTAATAGGGCTAAACTGTGCTATCAGGGTCAGAGGAAAAAGAGAAAGGAGCAAAAATAGAAAGGATGTATGCACTGAAGAGTAGACTTCGTTTGCCTAACTCTGCCTTAGGTGGTTTTCAACGTACTAACATATTAATGCTTTAAACTACTTGCCCTTTATCTTAGTTGTGAAACATGGGTACAGGTCTCCCATTGTTTTAGAAGTATTTTCTAATTTTGACAAAGTCTCAAAGTTGATGTGAGTTGTTAAAATAGTACATCTTTCTAGGAAATGGGAGGAGACTGTTATCTCCTTTACTTCTGGAAGGCTGTGGAAAGTTGTTTGTATGGCTTATTTTTCCACCATCATATGTTACGATTTGGAGATGTGTGCTCACAGGGAAATAAAAAAGAAAAACTGAATGTTAAAATTGCTTATGAGAGGGAGTTGCCTTGTGGTTTAGTGGGTTAAGGATCTCACATTGTCACTGCTGTGCCTCTGGTTCAGTCCCTGCCCTGGGAACTCCTGCATGCTGCAGGCCTGGCCAAATAAATTTAAAAAAAAAAATTGCTTGTGAGAAATTAGTTACTTCAAGTGATACCTACTTTTTATGAAGTCTGTAAATTCAATTTTCCCTTACAATTCTTGAAAGGCTGGCATCAGTCCTCAAGTCTTATACATTCATTTTAAAGGCAGTTTTGAATAGAAATGTACCACATTGAGAATTACCACTTCCTTAGATGAATGTGCAGTGGCTTTAATCTTTTCATTCTGGATCTTCTTGTTCAGCCATCTTCTCAGAATCCTCTACCCGCTTTTGATCTTAATATAAAATCCAACCTCTTAACCATAGCTTACCAAGGCCCTCTATATCTTACCAAGTGGTTCCCACCCTTGTTTATAAAAACTGGGAAAGTTGGGGGTTTTTTCTTTTAAGACATTGATGATTGCACATCATTCCTGAAAGCTTATTATCCTCATCTCTTTCCACTTTTCTCTTTTACACCGTTTCCTACCTTACTCCCTGTGTCTTAAAGATGCTTTACAGCTGTGTATGGTAAATATTTAACAACTGGTAGTTCTCTGGGGGAAAAAAAAAGGCCTGATTTGCAGCCCTTAGGAAATTCCACTGTGTAAATCCTCCCAACATGTCTACTGTCAAGCTGCAATGCAACATCACAGAACACAAAGTTGGGAAGAGATGCAAGCAGTGGCTTGCACGAGCTGGTAAGAGCAGGCTCCACCATTTGACTTTTACAATGTGCCCCTGGTCCCTATGCTAGAAAGCCCTTTAATGTCCTCCCATTGCCTTTCAATCCTTAGATCTCAAATTAAAATTTATTTCTTAAGGTAGCTCTTTCCCTTCATTCCTGGCAAGGCTACATCTTTGTTACATATACCTGTGTTGCACCGCACACTCTGATTATTACTCATATTTTGTGTTAATGTTTGATGTCAAACTTCCCTATTCATCCTCCAGTGAGAGTAGGGACTGTGTGTTTTCTTCATTACTATATCACTGCCACTATATTAGTTGTGGCCTGCCATGACAACGCTGTAGACTGGGTAGCTTAAACAGCAGACATGCATTTCCTTACAGCTCTTGAGATTGGACGCTGGAGATTAGGTTCTTGTTGAGGTCTCTCATCCTGGCTTGCAGACAGCCACCTTCTTGTTATGCACTCACATGGAACAGAGGGGACAAAGGTAATGCAGAAAGCTCTCTGATGTCTCTTTATAAAGAGTACAAATCCCATATGAGGGTCCCACATTCATGACTTCATCTAAATCTAGTTATTTTCTAAAGAACCTATCTATAGATATCGTTACTTAGAGATTAGGTCTTCAACACTTAGTTTGAATGAGGCTGAATTATTTGATTACTCTTGGAAATCAGCTGAGCTCAGCACCACCTCACAAGATTACGTACCTGCCTTGTAGGTAAGCCCAGCATGCTTTGGCAGCTGCTCAGGTTCTGTGTATGTGACAGTGCTTTGTGATTTCTCTGGGGTTCTGTGGAGTTGCATTTGCATTCCTGGATCTTGTCCTGGGCCCACCTTTCCAGAGACTGAGGACAAATAGCCTTAGTGATCCTGCCCTACCTGCAGCACAATTTCTCCTTTTCAAATCCTCAGCTCTGGCTGTTGGGTATTCTGCCATTTCCAGAATTCTGGTTGCAAGTGATTGAGTAGGCAGCTTTCCCGCAAAGGTAGTCTTCCTCAGCTATGCTGGGGAAGGGATCTGGCTATCTCATCAGAGCTGTGTGGCAATCACCTGCCACTTTACAAGGTCATTTCCCATTCAGTTTTGAAGCTCCTACCGTTCTTCACAAGACCTTCAGAACTTCTGGAACTTCCTGTGTCCAGATAGAATGACTGATAGTTCTCATTTCCAGAGGAGACATAATTAACTCGACCTGGATCCAGTGACTTGTGAGCTCATTGAGGCTTTTGTTATTTATTTTTGTGGTTGCTTTGTTTTTCTGACAGAATGCTGTTCATTTTTACTGATGTGATATCACATTCCAGGAAAGGTTTCTCTCTCTAGATTAGATTAGAAAATAGCTACTGTGCTACTTAAAAGATATCATTTGTTGAAGTGTTTTTTGTTTTTTGTTTTTTGTTTTTTGTTTTGGCTATCATATTATCACCTTTTTCCCCCATTTTTTTTTTTTAACGTGGGAAGTCCCAGGCCAGGGAGCGAACCTAGGACACATTGGATCTTTAACCTGCTGAGCCACCAGAGAACTTCAGAATACTTCTGATTTTGTGAATATTCTCTCCCATTTTTTATCACCTTTTTAAAAATTGAAATATAGTTGACATACAATATCTTATTAGTTTCAGGCATACAATATAGCTATTTGACATTTATACATATTACAAACTGAACACCATGATAAGTCTAGTAACCATCTTTCACTACACAAAGTTATTACAATATTATTGACTATGTTTCCCATGTTGTATATTATATCCCTATGACATTAATTTTGTAACTGAAAGTTTGTACCTCTTAATCCCCTTCACCTATTTCATCCAAGCCTCCCCACCTCTTCCCTTCTGGCAACCACTCATTTGTTCTCTCTATCCCAAGTCTGCTTCTGTTTTGTTTTGTTTGTTCATTTGTTTTTTCAGATTCTATGTATAAGTAAAATCATATGCTATTTGGCTTTCTCCATCTGAGTTATTCCATTTAGCATAATGCCCTATAGATGCATCCATGTTGTCACAAATAGCACAATTTCATGCTTTTAATGGCAGAGTAATATTCTGTTGTCTGTATATACCACATCTTTATCCATTCATCTGTCAATGGGTGCTTGGTTCTTTCCATATCTTGGCTATTTTTTTTTTATCTTGGCTATTTTAAATAATGCTGTAATGGACATAGGAGTACATATATTTTTTCAAGGTAATGGTTTTGTTTACTTCAGATAAATATACCTAAGTGTAATTGCTGGATTATATGGTTGTTCTGTTTTTAATTTTTTGAGGAACCTCCATATGATTTTCCTTAGCAGATGTCCTAATTTATATTGTTTCCACAGTATACAAGGGTTCCCTTTTCTCCACATCCTTGCCACATCCTTGTTATTTGTTGTCTTTTTTTTTTTTTTTTTTTTTTTTGCTTTTTAGGGCCACACCTGCAGCATATGGAGGTTCTCAGGCTAGGGATCTAATGGAAGCTACAGCTGCCAGCCTACTCCAGAGCCACAGCAATGCCAGATCCAAGCTGCATCTTCGACCTACACCACAGCTCACAGAAACGCTGGATCCTTAACACACTAAGTGAGGCCAGGGATTGAACCTGAAACCTCATGGTTCCCAGTCAGATTCGTTTCCTCTGTGCCACAATGGGAACTCCTCTGTTGTCTTTTTTATAATAGTCATTCTGACAGTTGTGAGGTGATAAATCATTGTGGTTTTGATTTTCATTTCCCTGTGATTAGTGATGTTGAACATCTTTTCATGTGTCTATTGGCCATCTGTATGTCCTTCTTGGAAAAATGTCTGTTTGGGTCCTCTGCCCATTTATTAATTGGATTGTCTGGGTTTTTTGATACTGAGCTGTGTAAGTTTTTCATGTATTTTGGCTATTAACCCTTTATCAGTTCTATATCATTTGCAACTGTTTTCTTCCATTTAGTGGGTTGACTTTTTGTTTTGTTGATGGATTCCCTTGTCGTGCAAAGGTGTTTAATTTTATATAGTACCTTTTGTTTATTTTGGCTTTTGTTTCCCTTGCCTGAGGAAACAGACCCCAAAAAATTATACTAGGACTGATGTCAAGGAGTTTACTACCTATGATTTCTTGCAGGAGTTTTATGGTTTCAGATCTTACATATAGGTGTTTTTTTTTCCTCTTTCTTTTCTTTTCTTTTTTTTTTTTTTTGCCACACCCACAGCATATGGAAGTTCCCAAGCCAGGGATTGAATCCAAGCCATATCTGAAACTACACCACAACTACAGCAACACTGGATCCTTAAACCCACTGCACAAGGCTGGGTATCAAACCCATGCTTCTGCGGCAACCTGAGCCGCTGCAGTCAGATTCTTAACCCACTGCACCACAGCTGGAACTTTCACGTTTAAGTCTTTTAATACATTTAGAGTTTATTTTCTTATATGGTACAAGAAAGTAGTCCAGTTTCATTCTTTTGCATGTGGCTGTTCAGTTGTTTATAGAAGGGATTATCTTTTCCCCCACTGTATATTTTTTCTTCCTTTGTTATAAATTGATCCTATAAGCACAAGATTATTCCTGGGCTCTCTATTCTGTTTCCATTGATCTATGTGTTTGTTTTTGTGCCTGTACCAAACAATTTTGATTACTATGGCTTTGTAATGTAGTTTGAAATCAGGCAATGTGATGCCTCCATCTTTGTTTTTCTTTCTTAAGATTGCTCTGGCCAAAATGTATTTTGATTACTGTCTTTCTTCATATCACAAACACTGAGCATCTACTCTGCTTTGTTCTATGTTAAATGTTACAGGGGAGAGCAAAATGGATGCAGTTCCTGTGTGAATGGAACTTTTAGCTACACCATTAGATAGTAATCAAATATTCACACTAATAACTGCATATTCTAATACTGAAATAGTAAGGTAAGTAAAGGTATGTACACTCTTGGAAATCAAGTAAGAAAGAAGTATATCCTAGACTCATGGTGGTTTCCTGGGAAGACCTATCTAAGGAAGCAACACTTACCTGAGATCTAAGATATGAGTAAGAGTTAACTGAGAATAGAGTAGGTAAAGGAAATTTGAAACAGGGAAATAGAATGCAGAAAGGCCCTGTGGTAGGGAGAATGTGCAGATTCTGACAAACTGAAAGAATGCCAGTGTAATTTGAGGTCAGAATGAGAGAGCATAGTGAGAAATGAGGCTGGAACAATAGTCAGGTGCCACTTCATACATAGCATGAAAGATTTTGTTTAGGACATGGCCATTGTAGGCTGCATTTAAGTAGGCAAGAAACTACTTCTACAGTTTTCCTAGATCTATACATGAGCCAAGCTCTCCAGGAATTTCCTAGAGTACTCCTCTTTATGGAAACAATCTCATCATTGTTCTGGCTAGCCTGACTAGGAGAGATGAGGTCCAAATTTTTAATGCTTGGCTCGGGGCCCTACAAGAAACAAAGGCAAGGCATTTGTTAGCTCTGCCAATCATTTATGTGCAGCAACTGCTCCAGGAATATCCAGAAAAGTTTCACCAAGGGTAGAAATATCTGATGATCCAAATAATCAAAGAGCCTTCTCCCTTACCCCAGATACATTCTTGATAGTAAATAAATAATTGTCTAGGATGGATCCAGCTAATGAGGTAGCCCATAGAAGACCAAGTCCAGCCAGAGACTTAATAGTAAAGAAAATATGATTTACTTTAAAACTCCAGCAATTAATACCCAATCCTTTCTTCAGAAATCTGGTCTCAGTCACAGCCAACTATCTCTGGAAAGTCTGTCCCTTATGGGTTTCCTGAGAACCAAGTGAGAGCTGGGAAAGTGAATTCTGCTTAATAGAAGAGGAATTTTCTAAGAGTCAGAATGATCCAAACATATAATGAGCTACTTCAGGAGACAGTGACCTCATAATTTAAAAGTAAACTAGAAGATGACTCAGGGTATACTATAGGTAGATTCAAGCATGCATGTTTGGTCTACATGGCCTTAGTGGTTTCTGCCCACCCTGAGAATCTTGGAGGCAGAAAAAATGATGTGAAACAGTAGCTATAGTTTGCAGAGAAATGAGACATTACGGAGAGAAAGAGGCTGCTGGTAAAAAGCATTCAATAATGAAGAAGAACATAGGAACTTAATTTTATTTGGAGTGAAAGCAGTTTATGGAGATGCACCCAAACTGATCTGGGCCTCGGGCCAGATGGAGGAAATCTGACATTGCGTCCTTTCTGTAACTTGAAATCAGTTCTTCATATACAGTCAACTTCACTGAGTGTGCTTTGTCAAAACTGGTATTGAGGAGTTCCCGTCATGGTTCAGTGGTTAACGAATCTGACTAGCATCCATGAGGACGCAGTTTGGCTTTACTCAGTGGGTTAAGGATCTGGAGCTGCCATAAGCTGTGGTGTAGGTTACAGACATAGCTTGGGTCCCACGTTGCTGTGGCTGTGGTGTAGGCCAGCAGCTACAGCTCTGATTCAGCCCCTATCCTGGGAACCTTCATATGCTATGGGTGCACAAACAAACAAACAAAAAAAAACCAAACAAAGCAAAACAAAAACAAAAAAACCTGGTATTGAGCAAGTTATCATAGTTTGGATGGATGTTATCTATCTATTGCTGTTGATTTTTGTTTTGATATATATTGTTATTTAGCAAATTATCTCAAAACTTAGCAACTCCAAAGAACAAATACTTAATGTCTCACACAGTTCCTGAGGGTAGGTTGTCTGGGAGAAGCTTAGCTGGGTGGTTCTGGCTCAGGGTCTCTCTTGAGGTTGCTATCCAGCTCGCAGCGAGGTCTGCATCATCTCCAGGCTCAAATAGGGCTGAAAAACCACTTCTTCCTTCTCCTCGTCCTTTTCTCCTCCTCCTCTTCCTCCTCCTTCTTCTCCTTCTTCTTTGCCATTCCTGGAACATGCAGAAGTTCCCAGGCCAGGGATCAAACCCACACCACAATAATGATCTGAGCCACAGCAGTGACAACACCAGATCCTTAACCCTGGATTTTGAGAGAACTCCAAGAACCACTTCTAAACTCACTTATTTGGTTGTTGACAGGCCTCCATTCCTTAATAGCTGTTGGTCAGAGACCTGCATTCCTTGACACAAAGACTCCTCCACAATCTGCTTGAATGGCCTTTGTTTCATGGTACCTGGTTTCCCACAGAGGAAGTGATTCAGAGGGAGAGAAATGTGAGAAGGTAAGTGAAATAATACCCTCAAAGGAAGCAGGACTAGTATCTAGGGCATACTAAGATCTGTACTATTAAATAGTAAGAAGATGTCCAGTTAAAAATGGGCAAAATAGTGAAACAGGAACATTACAAAATAGTATAAACAAATAGCCAATAGGTACATTTGGCTGTAGTACATTATCACTATTACTTAAGGAGATACAAATCAAAATCTATAATGAGTTATAATGTCATTAGAATGGCTAAAATGGTAAAGGCTGAAAATACCAGTCATTGTCAAGGTTGTGTGGAGCAAGTTAAATGATCTGAAATTTGTGTCGCGAGTATAAAATGGCAGAGCCTTTTGTAAACGGGCGTAATCAGTTTGGTTGTACAGACATTTACCATACAAGTTCTGGCTGTTTATCCAAGGGAAATGATTTCAGCTCTTCATAGAAATACTTTTGCATGAATGTTCCTAAGAGTGTCACACATAATAACTAGGGCTAGAAACAATACATCTGTCTAACAATACATCTTTTGTATACATGGAATGCTACTTAATTCTTTCTCCCCAATCCTTTGGAATTAGTACCTAATTAATACCCATTTAATCCCCTACAACGATATAAATCAATCTCCCAAGCATGATGCTCAGTGAAAGAAGCTGGATAAGAAAGAATACATATCACATAGCTATTTAAAAACGAATCCGTGATGATAGAAATCATATCAGTGATTGTCTGAGGCAGTGGTTTGGGAGCTGTTGATGTCAAAGTAGCATAAATAACATGCTGGGATGATGGAACTTTATTTTTTGTGGTAATTGTTACACGGTTTATATGGCATATTCTTGGTAAAATTCATGGAAATAATATGGTTTAAAGTATATAATTTTATATTTATACCTTATTAAAGTTGTTTATAAAGGTAAGAAAAAATTAACATTATGTAAACTAAAAGTTTTAGAATGCAAATACTAGAAAAAAACAATAGTGTTTGGAAACTATTTTGCCCTGTCTTGGTCTTTGCAAAGTCAACCACAAGACAAAAATCATGAACAATATCATTAATCACATTAATTTCATACCTGTAGACTTATAGGTAGATAAAGATATAAATTTTTTTACGTTGGGGAAATACTTTTTTCTATAATTAACAAAATTTTTTGGAAAGGATCACCTAATAAGTGTCATATAAATCTCAATAATTTTCACAAGTAAAAAAAAAGTATGGAGATCATTTTATATAACCTCAGTGCAAAATACCTGGAACTAAATAACTGATGTATATTTTTAAAGGCAGGAAATCAAAACACAAATTATAGACTATTAAAAAAATGAGATCTTTCCATTGCATAATATGTCACGTGGTTAAAGATGAACTTAGAGATCAAAATCAGAGCCTTATATAGTTTCATAATTTATTAACTCAACAAATATTTATTGAAGGGCTACCATGTTCCAGAAATTATTCTAAACTCCAGGGATATAGATTCAAAACCATGTAATTTCATTCATAGAATGAATGTACTTTGTAGTGGAAGTACATAGATCAGAAAGCCAGTATAAATATATAATATTTCAGATCTTGATAAGTACTTTGGAAAAAATAAAGCCGAATAAGGTAGATCAGAGAAGGGATGCCTTTTTGCATGTAGTGGTAAGGGAAGCCAAATCTGAGAAGGTGGTGTTTTAGCAGAGCTCTGAAAGGAGAGAAGGAGTCCATCATACTGACATTGAGGGGATAGTGTACAAGACAGAGAAAATAGGAAGTTCAAAGACTCTGAGGAAGCTGGGAGCAGAGTAAGCAATGGGTTTGTTGACAGGAAGGGAGATTAGAGAAACTATATGAGGTCAGATCATGTAGTGCCTTCTAGACTACCATAACAATTTTGATTCTTACTCTGGAGGAGGTGGGGAACCTGTGGAAAGATTTGAGCAGAGGATAGATGTGGTATGAGTTCTGTTTTAAAAAGATCACTTCAGGAGTTCCCGTCATGGCACAGCAGAGACGAATCCAACTGGGGACCACGGGGTTGCAGTTTTGATCCCTGGCCTCGCTCAGTGGGTTGGGGATCCAGCATTGCCATGAGCTGTGGTGTGGATCACGGACATGGCTCAGTTCTGGCATTGCTGTGGCTCAGGCGTGGGCCTGCATCAACGGCTCTGATTCGACCCCTAGCCTGGGAACCTCCATATGCCACAGGAACAACCCTAGAAAAGGCAAAAAGACAAAAACAAAAACAGCAAAAAAGAAATATATTAGGTAAATTAATAAGTCAAAGGAAAAAGGCCATGAGATAATATTTTATCTAACAAAAGATATTTTGATAAAACTTAGTATCTGTTTGATTTTTTTAAATATCTGAATATCCAGTAAGTTTATTCATATATATACATATATATATTCTTGAATATGAAAGAAGTTCTACTTGATATAATAAGACCACAAATATGAAATAAGATTTACCATTATTTATAGATGTTACAGTTGTCTACCTGGAAAGCCCAATGCAAATTAAAATGCAATAGGGGTTTTTAAAAATTGAGAATTATCTTAACTTCTCTCTGGAAAAATAAATGTGTGAGAATTGCCAAGAGCATTTTGAAAAAGAGAAATATAAGGGTGCCTTTGCCCTGCTAGTTATTAAACTGTCTTACTGGTATATAAACATAAATAGAGAAGAAAAGGCTGGAAGATGATCAGTAAAAATAAGGGTGGTGTTTCAAATCAATGTGGGATGACTTGGCTTACTTACTGGTATTTGGGACAAGTAGGCATAATCTGATCAGTAATAAAATCTATCACCCCTTTGTGGGTGTAACCACTGTATGATGTCTGAAATTCACCATATTGTCAGGGAATATTTGCAGAGCCAGTGTGGAATCTGGTACTGGGGAGATGATACTAGAAGCCGTGGCTTACTGAGAAGAGTGCATTAATTCTCTAAGAGCAATTCTTGATTTATATATATTTCTCCTTATAGTTCTGTCAATTGTTTTACATAATTTGAGGCCACATGGTTGGGTGCACATGTATGTGTTCATAATAAATATGTCTTCATGCGCCATCACTCCTTTATATACTAAAGTATATCACACTTTCCCTATACGTTTTTTCATCTTGAGTTCTATTTTGACCATATAGAATATTACCTCAACTTATTTTTATTCATATTTGTCTTGTGTATATTTACTACCCTTTTATCTTCATCCAATCTGAATCCTTATGCTGTTAATGTTTCTCATGTAGAAAGACATTGATGGAGCCTTAAAAAAAAAAAACAAAACTCAACCTGATGGTATGTGTTTTTTCATTGGTGACTTTAACTTACAAGTACTGTAAAGTTATATAAGCATTTATTATGCCATCCTTTTACACATAGTACATTTTGTTACATGATTTGAGGTCTTTTTTTCCTTCCACTTTCCATTGAATAGAATAGATTCTCTTTGCTAGGTTTAAAGTCATGCATTCCTTGTAAATTATGATTATTGTCTTAACTTTAAAAAGACCTGTACTTAGGAGTTACCATCTTGGCTCAGCAGTAAGAAACCCAACTAGTATCCATGAGGACATGGGTTCTATCCCTGGCCTTACTCAGTGGGTTAAAGGATCCAGCATTGCTGTGATCTATAGTATAGGTCGCAGATGCAGCTCAGATCCCCTGATGCTGTAGATGTAGCATAGGCCTGGGAAATTCCATATCCTGTGAGTGTGGCCCTATTTAAAAAAAAAAAAAGGAAAGAAACAAGTGAATTTGCCAAATTATCTATTCAACAGATTGGCCCAAAACCCAAAATCTCAGTAAAAAGAAAAACATGCTATAGTAGCAAAAATAACTCCATCCATGAATGCCTCCTATGAGGGTCTATTTGAGCAGCCATAACAGAATATAGGACTGGATGACTTAAACAACAGATATTTATTTTCTGTTAGTTCTGGATACTGGAATTACGAGATGAAAGTACCATCAGTGTTGGTGTGTGGTAAGACGTCTCTTCCTGTCTTACAAGTGTCCTTCTACTTGCTGTGTCCTCACCTGGCAGGGAAGAAAAAAGGGAGTGTGAGAATTATGTTTAAGCTGAAGAAATGGTCCCTGTAGAGGCTCTGAGGCAGGAATTGTAGGAGTCTCCAGGTGCTTGAGGGGTTGACCATCAGGTTGATGTAACTGTTGAAAATGAAAGCCTTTCCACAACTAAGCCTGAAGAAAATCGGGCCTAGAAGGAACCAGAGAATTGACCACAAACACAAAAGAGAAGATGACTTGACTCCATTAATTTAATAAATATTTCTTTTTAAATTTTTTTTCACATACATGTATACATAAATATTTCTTGAGTTCTGTTTTGTGCAAACATACTGTTCTGTGAAGGGCATTCAGCAGATTAACACAATAGCCGTATTCCTATCTATGTGAAATTTACACTGTTCACAGCATAGGATATAAACAGTAAACTATATAAGTAAACATATATGCTATAATAGTAAATAATGAATAGTAAAGAGAAAAAATAAAGCAAAGTAGAAGAGGGTTGGGGTGTTGGCAGGTTGGGATACAGTTTCAGAAAAGGATAGTCAGGGTAGGTGACATTAGAGATCTGGAGAAGAAGGGGTTGTTGGGTAAAAGCATTTTGCAGAGAGATGCCAGCAGGTACAAATACTTCAGGATGCTGATGGATACAGAATGAGGTGTAGCGAGAAGGCCAATGTGAGGAAGAAGTATGATATGAGACCATCCAGTAATGGGACTAGTTATGAGAGGAAGGGAAAATAAACTTGGACCTTATAAGTCATTGTAGTGCCCCTAGTGTTTACTTCTTGAGATGGGGCGTTAATGGAATATTTTTTCCCTAAGGGAGAGATGGTCTGATCTACCTTTATGGCTAAGGTAGGGCTATTTATTGAATGTAGACTGCATGGGAACAAGGTTCATAATTCTCTATGCTTTTAAAGAAATAACTAGTCAGTAGGAAAAAGGATATGACTTTTCCAACTAAGGAACACCACTGAACTGTCTACCAGTGAAACTGTCTGTCCAGTCACGTTGGATGTTACAATGAGCTGCTGGCCATTGGCAGTACCAGTAGATGCCAGGGATTTTGATACTGGGAAATTCCTATACTACATGAACCATTAGGCCCTTTGACATCGCAGATACATTTCCAATACTGAGTATCTGATTCCACAGCATGTATCACCTCAGTCTCTTCCAGTTAGAATATAAGCTCCTTGAATGCAGGGGGTTTTGTCTGTTCTGTTCATTGCTTTATTCCTGGAGCTCAGATAGTATCAAACAGATAGCAGACACTCAATTATTATTTCTTAAATATAGGGATGTCTGTGATAAAGTTATTGCAGGACCCTGAGCAACATACTTTCCTTCTCTGCAACTTCAAGAGTAAAAAGTTGGATTGGATGGCATCTGAGGACCTTTCCAGGTCTGCCAGTCTGTGATACCCTTTCAAGCTGTGAGCCATTGCTCTAAAGGGTTGCAGGCTATAGGGTGTGTAAAGAGGAGCTGTTGGGAGGAAAGGCAGGGATGGATAAGGGCAAACCTGAGTCAAGGAGAGAGAGAACAGATAACTTCTGGGGCTGGGAACCAGGGTGCCCTCTGAGAATGTGAATGTCTCTCTGAGATGCTGAGGATTCTAATCCCATAAGGATGTTTCACTAGACACTGAGGGTACAGGATACTGAGGACCCACCCCAAGCACGTTATTGCCTCATTTGAGCCAACCTGGTCAACCGAGTGTTCACAGGTCCCTGAGGTTCTATGGGGGAAACAGCATAAATAGCAGCAGGGACTCCTTTTAAGTGTACTGAAAATATATTTTCTGGCTTGATGAAGTGAACAAATGAGAACATTTCTTTATATGTTCCATAGGGGCTAAGCATGACTATATGTCCACAGACACTGATAAGGCAGCAATTTCATGTGCCCCTGAGGTTTAGCAGAGCTGCCACCACCAACAGCTTGGCTGACAGGGTCCAGATTTGCTACCAGATAAGCCAGCGAGACATGAGTCATACTTATAGAATACAGAATCAAATATTAAAATGATACATATCAGGTAGCTGCAATGATTTTATTCTGCATTTAGTTTTAGTTTATTTCAAGCTAAAAGCTGTATTTCAAGCAAGAAGCATGCATATATGTGTGTCTTCCATGCTATTTTTCAAATAAATTGCTTTCACTGCAGATTAAAAGAAATAGAGTTCAGTTCCTTGGTGACCTAGGAGAAAAAAAAATAAGAGCTAGAATATTATTACTTATTAATAGTGAGGCTCTTGCCATGAATTATCTCAATTACTTTTTATATTAATGATAACAGGTAAATATTATCGTTGCCTTAAAGTTTCATGTAGAACTGAGGTTCAGAGAGGGTCTGGCCCATGGTTGTATAGTTAGTAGAAGACAGACATCGCATTTGAAACCAAGTCTATGCTCTGAATTCAAATGTATGTGACATTGTAGTTATACTTCAAACTCACTGGATAAGATCATTACCTTTCAAACTCAAAAACTAGAATAATCACAATTATAACTGCAGGGAACAGTGTTTAAAATAATAGGACCTAGGAGTTCCTGATGTGGTACAGTGGGTTAAGGATCCAGTGTTGCCACAGGTACTGCATAGGTCACAGCTATGGTTCAGATTCAATCCCTGGCCCAAAAACTTTCACATGCCTTAAGTGTAGCCAAAAAGAAAAGAAAAAAGAATAGAATCTATGTTTCCTGACAGATGACCTCAGAGTCACTGGGAGACACTGGAAAAAATAGAAATGAACCTAAGTTATAGGGGTTTTGGCTATTGGGATTCTCTTTTCTTTCTGAGGATAATGGGGTCAGCAACTTCATTGTGGATTTTTTTTTACAGTACAGGCTCAGGGAGGGTTAGAGTGTAGCCAGCACCCCTGAAATACCCAGCCATTTGCCCTGCTATCCCAGGTTCTAGAGCAGTCACCTTCTTTCTGGAGTCATTTCACAGCTCAGGCCTGAGGCTGTCTGCGGCATCAGTCCAAGATTTTGGAGCCCATGTTGGTGGGCATGAAGTTGTTCTTAGCCACGCTCCCAGATCTGCTCAGCCAGCCTGTCATCTTGTGGGTCACACAGCTAGCAGTGTTACAGGATCTCTCCTGGGCAGTGATGCTGATTTTCAGGATGGAGACAAGGAGAAGGCCTGCCAATGAGAGCTTTAGGGCAAGTGATTCCCCCCAGGACTGACCATCAGTGGAAAATTACAGCTCTGAGAGGGACCAGTGAACCTGAAATGTTTCTGCTAAACACAAAATCCCAACAGAAAACCATAGGGCTTTTGGGAAAATGCATCATCACTCCCCATAGACATTTTCAGGGGTGTCAGAAAACCCAAAGGTGGCTCTGCATTACTGGACCTGGAAATCAGAACTGTAATAGCCAATCTCTCCTGTGTAATAAACTAAAAATAAACCAAGGCTTATGAGATGGGACATCAAGGCTTATGGCACTATAACAAATCTCATTCTTAAGGATATGCCTTCCTGGTACTCTAGGGAGAGGGTAAGCCATATTCTGGGAGGGGTGCAAAGACTGACCTGAAGTCCTCTGACTCCTGCTCCAGTACAGTGGCCTTCATCTGCACATAATCCTGCACCATTGCAACCAGTAGAAGGGACACTTCCTCCTCTGTGAGTGTGGCAGAATCAAAGCTGCTCTCCAAAGGCAATCTGGGAAGGGAAAGCAAGCCCAACATGCGCTCTGAGCCTACCACAGCCCTAGGATAAGCAGCCAGATTTCCTGGTTTCTGCCACTTCCTCTGAGAATAAGGCTGACGAAATTCTCAACGGTCAGGGCATAAGGCTAGTGTTCATCCAAAAATGCTGCTTCACCATGAATTAGGCTCTGGGGTGTCCACAAAGTAGTTCTGCTGAAAGTGCATCATGTAGGCTTTTGAAAGCTGATGGTTAGATCTTCAGGAATTGTATGAGCTTAGTGTTAAATACAGCCATTATTAAAAATTAAATGGGAGTTCCGGTTGTGGCGCAGTGGTTAACGAATCCGACTAGGAACCATGAGGTTGTGGGTTTGGTCCCTGCCCTTGCTCAGTGGGTTAATGATCCGGCGTTGCCGTGAGCTGTGGTGTAGGTTGCAGACGCGGCTCGGATCCCGTGTTGCTGTGGCTCTGGCTTAGGCCGGTGGCTACAGCTCCGATTCAACCCCTAGCCTGGGAACCTCCATATGCCGCGGGAGCGGCCCAAGAAATAGCAACAACAACAACAACAACAAAAAAGACAAAAAAGACAAAAAAAAATTAAATGATGATAGTTTGAATATGAAAATGGTTTCATATTAATATAATTTGAAAGAGGGTGAGAAATTGTATAGATTACCTTTCAGATTTAATAACAAATTTATTGACAAATTACTTAGATTAGAATGCAATTCATTGCTCAAATTATGGCTAAATTACTATATAGGTTTGCTAAAGTTATAAACATTTCATAAAAAGCAACAAAAAATGCTGTAAGATTCAGTGAGTTTTATGAAATTTATAGTGAATACTGTATATCTTCTATTTATTTGTAAACTTTGTGGTATTATCTTGGACTCACAAAATATTTATAATAAACTTATATACATGACTATATTCATACATTAGGACCCCACACCCCCTATACACAGAAGCCCACCAAGAGCCAGACTCAGCACAGCACAACTCACAATACAGAACTATATGATTCCGGGGGCCGTGGGAAGCGAGAACACCGCCACCAGTGCTGTCTTACCTCATTGGTGCTGTGTGGAACATGCCTGCCTGGTACAGGACCAGGATGCTGAGAACCAGGAAGGGCGGAAATTTCCAGAAGCCCATGGTGCCCCTATGCAAGGGAAGAACAATGTCACCACCTGTAGCAGTTCCAAGTTCATTGAGCCCACAGACCTGGGCTCTGCTCCTGCCTCTGCCTCCAACTCCCTGGCTTCCTGGCTTCAGGCTGCTCGTGTCCTTTCCTTTCACCATCATTTCCTCCTCAGCCAAGTGGACTGCTGGAAGATCCAGTGAGCCTGCAACATGCTTGGTTTAGCAAAGAAGCCTAGCAGGACAACTGGGTGAGGAGGTCTCAGTCCATAGCCCCCTGCCCAGCACACCCACACTCTCACCTTCAACCTGTTGGCCAGGACTCCTGGAGGACAGACTCGCAGTACCTGTCACCACAGCTTTTCCCATAGTGCAACCCATCAGCATCTCTCCTGATGCCTGATTTTTGCTTATACCTGGCTGGGGGGAAGGGGAGTTGGGAGGACATATCTCTGCAGTTGGAATCCCTGAGACTCTGAAGAACCAGATTTTACCGTCCAGCTGCTCCATACTCTGGCAAAGAGCACCCTGTAAGAATCAAGCCGGTACAGTCTTAAATTGGGACCCAAGATTAAATGGGGTGGCGGTGCGGGAGGGGGAGTTCCCAGAACCTTCGACTGGGGCTTGCGTTTAATAGCTACTTTCCCCTCAGTCATTAGACCTATTTGCCACCCATCTGCACTGTCCCAGGTCCCGACCCCATTTCCAGCGATCCTTGTAGGTAAGAGGAGATGGGATCCATGAAAGTTTCTTCTGCTCAAAGCTATTCCTGCATCCTCCTCTCCCTGAAGTGCCTGGAGAGCTCCAAAATCCCAACACGGACCTAAGCACGTCTGCTGCGGGGACAAGACTGGAGCCCAGCTCAGCTCAGGAAGAGTAGAGCAGGGAATCCCCGAACTGAGACCATCCAGAGTTACCTGTGAAAGGAGCCTAGAATGAATTGCAGAGTAAGGCATATTACAGGATGAAGAGACCCAGAGAGAAGTGGACAGGAACTTTGAGACGGGAAAAGAGATCAGCTAAGAAAATCCAATGGAGAGAGAGGGAAGGGAGGAGAGGGAGAGAGAAACAGAACCACAGCTTAGCAGGCATCTCCGGGCTTACCGGGCAGCAGGAACCAGGTGGACTGGAGCAGAGGAGGGAGCAGAGGCAGCAGCGTTGGCGTCAGGCGATGGCACTGTGGAAGAAGTGGCAGAGACACTTGAGGTGGGTAGTGCCTCTAATCCTTCCCCGCACCAGCAGCTGCTCTTATTCCCGCCGCTCTGAATCTGGGGTGGTCCCAGAGCTCCAGGCAACCAATGAGAGGAAAGATCCTGAGCCCCAGGATTGTGTCACTACTTGCGTCCAGAACCTGGAGCGTCCAACAGGACCACCCCACTTGTATTTGCATTGAGGTCATTGATGGCGGGGGTGGGAGGGGGTGGGGAGGTTGGTGGGCACCAACGAAAAACACACGCAAAGTGAGCAGGAATTTAAGGACAGTTTGACGTCATGGTAAACTTTACCTGTTCGGTTTCACAGGCTCGCATCCCTCTCCATCCCCAGCTATGCGATCTTTGTAGAGCAGAGTCCAGCATTACAAGGCATCCCCGGTCCCCTAAGACTACCATGTCCAAGTGCGGTTTGGGAGGTTAATGCGCAGCAGGTTGATGATTCTGTGCCCAAGCAGGGGGTCTGATTCAGGCAGCTGGAATCAAGCACAGGAAGGCAGGATTTGTGGGAAGCAAGAGGCAGGATCACAGTCTTTGTCACACGGAAACTTTGTTCCAGCTGTGCCTTTTCTAGGTAGTAAGGTCATCGGGCTAGTGTCTTCTAGCACCTCAATATATTAATTTTTGAAGCGGGGGCATCATATTCCCGTCTTGAAGGAGTGGTATCATTAGTAGCCATGTACCTGCTCTCCACCCAGGGAGGGATCGAGAAGAGCTTACCAGGGACGTGCAGAGGGGATTCTGTGCGATCGCGATCCATTTTGCCCAATCCCCACCTCTGTGCGGATGTCTGGAGTCGCGCTGGGTGGTCGGTCCACCATATGGGGAAAGATGGTGCCCTACTGGGCTTGGGCAGGGACGTGCACGGCATAGATGCTTCCCAAGCCGCCAAGCGACCTCCAGCCCCACTCCTCCAGCCCCACCATTCATCATCTAAGGCCATCAATGTCCCAGAACCATTTGCCCAGCTGCCCCTTGCTTCCGGCTGCTGTTTGCCAAGATGTTCCAGTGACCTGTGATTCCAGCCCTGTGCCCACATCTACCCCAGTCCAGTTCTGATGCTGCCCAGGATCACCGTGTCGGAGCACACAGCGATAAACCGCAGCAGCCTGTACAGACCCTCCAGCGCGGCAAACGCTGCAACAGCATCGGGGGCCGGTGGAGGGCAGCAAGGACCCCAGTTAAGTGGTTCCCCCAGGCAGAGCCGAAATTAAACCGAACTCTGCCATGAGTGTGACCCGAGCCACAGGTCCGAACCTGAGCCTTCTCTATATCTTTCCGCACACCTGCCTCGCGGCACATTTGTTCCCCTTGCCGGTTTGTGCTCTCTGGACTCGGAACATCTAATTTACAAGATACCCTTATTCAACTTTTCTCCTTCTTCGCAAGAGAATAAAATATTGGGGCTAGGGAATCGGGTGCTTGCATCTCACTCTCCTCAGGACAGACAGCGGATCGGGAGACCAAGGGAACGGAAAAACTGGTTCATAGAGGGCAAGTGCACTCCCGGATGGAGCCAAGAAAGGCACGGTGAGAAAGAGTTCAGGATGGCGGACCGCTTGGGCTCCGTAAATCCTGGTTTCTTCTACAAGCAGAAATTGGGTGCACAGGCCAGACCAGGGTTTGGGGGTTCAGCACTATAATTATGAGTACTCGGCTAGGCTTTCCGTGAGGAGTTAGTTCCAAGACCAAGTTCGCTAACTCGGGGTAAACAGATGCGGTGCGGCATGTAAATTGGACTCTGCTACTTAAGAGTGTGGTAGGTTGGAGTTGCCGTCATGGCGCAGTGGTTAACGAATCCGACTAAGAATCATGAGGTTGCGGGTTTGATCCCTGGCCTTGCTCAGTGTGTTAACGATCCGGCATTGCCGTGAGCTGTGGTGTAGGTTGCAGATGCTGCTCGGATCCAGCGTTGCTGTAGCTCTGACGTAGGCCGATGGCTACGGCGCTGATTAGATCCCTAGCCTGGGAATCTCCATATGCCGCGGAAGCCGCCCTAGAAGTGAAAAAAGACCAAAAAAAAAAAAAAAAAAAAGTTTAAAACTCAGGCGCAAAACGCTTTTGCAAAATAAAATCCAAAACCTGAGATTTCCGACCTATCACTCTTCTGAAATCATTTGTAAGTATGTGTGTCTGGGGATGTCTTTTTTCATTGGAAGAACCACAGCTTTGATCAGTGCAAAGGTGGCTGCACTATGGCTAAGAAACACTCCTTTAGAAGACAAATTTGTAACTATGTTAATTTGTAGGCTCAGCATTCTACCCTTGGCTGCCACTTGTGCCTTTCGTGTTCAAAGCCAACATTCATTCCTCACTCAGAAATCTTGGGCGCCTACACACAAAGGGCTGGGGATGAGAGGCAGGAATCAGGGTCTGCCCCCAGAGGGTGCTCACTTAGCCTCCAGCAGTTTTAAGCTTTACTTGGAAAGAAGTAAAGAAGCCAGTCTCTCCAGTTAGGGAGGGGCTGAGATGAACTCCTTCCTCAAGTCCTCTGACTTTCCAAGAAGTCCTGGCTCTGAGCTGCGGGTAAGTTTACAAAACAACATCTTTTCTTTAGCACTTAGCACCATATTTTGCACATGAGGTGGCACTCGCCCAATGTTTGTTGAATGAATGTGAATGGAAATTCATTTCCTCTGGCAGATTCACCAAGGCAGTCTCCCTGCTATGAGAGGGCTCTAACTACAGCCTGCAGAGCATTTGGACCTAGTTAGGTAGAACAGGATTTGCTTGGAGCGCAAAAGTACCCTTTCTAAATTCTAGGGTTCACTAGTCTGAGTTACAGAACCAGTCTCCTCTGCGCCCATCCCTGATTTACCAAGTGCACTCGAAATTTTAGACCTTCAGCAAGTACCGATTACTTGGATTGCATGCAGCCCTCCCTGAAACTTCTTAGGACTGAAGCACTAAACAGTACTGAGGTAAAAGTTACATGACTAGCTGGCACTTGACTGTACAATCTTATTTCATTATGTTTAAACCTCAAAATTAGCATCAGGTAACCACAATCTAGTGTGGAAAAAAAAATTACACCTCCTGATAAACTCTGAAGGCTATGTTATTTCCCTTCTTTTAAATGAAATTCTTGTGCTTATTTAAAAAAATTTCTAAAAGATGATTTATCAGAGTGTACCGGAGACCCATATCTGTCTGAAAATTCTCAAAAATTTTTTTTCCATTTTCTTCCAGATCTTATGGGAAAAGCTTTCAGTTTTCCATCATGGATTATGGTGTTGGTGTTGGTTTTTCACATATAGTTGTATTGTGCTGAGGCAGTCTTCTTCTATACCTAGTTTTTGTTTTTAATCATGAAAAGGTATTGAATTTTACCAAATAATTTACTGTATCAGTGGGAATAATCAGGTGTGTTTTCCCCCCTATATTCCATTATTGTGATATAACACTTTGATCAAATTTCACATTTTGAATCATCCTTGGACTCCAGAAATTCATCCCACTTGGTCATGTTGTGGGATCCTTTTAATATGCTTCTGAATTCAACTCTCTAGCATACTGTTGAGGGTTTCCACATCCATGTCATAAAGGATTTTGTCTGTAGGGGTTTTTTCCTTGCAGAATCTTTCTCCAACTTTGGTATCAGAGTGATGTTGGCCTGCCTCATAGAATAGGTTAGGTCAACAACAATAACATCAACAACAACAAAAAGACCAAAAAAAAAAAAAAGGAGTTCCTGTCCTGGCGCAGTGGTTACCGAATCCGACTAGGGACCATGAGGTTGCGGGTTCGGTCCCTGCCCTTGCTCAGTGGGTTAACGATCTGGCGTTGCCGTGAGCTGTGGTGAAGGTTGCAGATGCGGATCCCGCGTTGCGGTGGCTCTGGTGTAGGCCGGTGGCTACAGCTCCGATTCAACCCCTAGCCTGGGAACCTCCATATGCCGCGGGAGCGGCCCAAGAAATAGCAACAACAACAACAACAAAAAGACCAAAAAAAAAAAAAAGAATAGGTTAGGGTGTGTCCTTTCTCTTCAGGTTTTTGGAAAATTTTGACAAGGATTGGTCTTCGTTTTCTTTAAATGTCTGGTACTATTCACCAATGAGGCCATCGTATCCAGGGCTTTTCTTTGTTGGAAGATTTTGGATTAATGCTTCATTCTCCTTCCTAGTCATAGGTGTATTTGAATTTTCTATTTCTTCATCATTCCATCTTGGTAGGTCTTCTGTTTCTAGGTATTTGTCCATTTTATCTAGAACATCCAACTTTGTGTACACTTATTCATTGTACCTGTTGTTATTCTTTTTATGTCTATAGGCTTGGTAGTAATGTCCTCTCTGCCATTTCTGATTCAGGAATTTGAGCCTTCTCTTTTTTAACTTGTCCCTCTATCTAATACATTGTCACTTATGCCGATGCTTTTGAAAAACCATCTCTGGTGTCTCGCTAACCTCTATCCTTTACCACTCCTCTATCCTTTGTTATTGCTTCCTTCTCATAGGTTTGAGTTTAATTTGTTCTTTTTTTGGTGTAAGTTGTAAAAAGTTGGGATGTTGATATGAGATCTTTCTGATTTTTAATGGAAGCATTTAAGGCTTTAGCATTGCTTTCACAACATCCCCTAAGTTTGGTATGTTGTATTTTCATTTTAAGTCATCTGTAAATGTTTTCTAATTTCTGATTATGACATCATCGTTGATCCGTTTTTTGTTTTTTTGTTTGTTTGTTTCAAGGTGTGGTTTCATTTCCACAAGTTTGTGATTTGTTTTTGCCGTTACTGATTTCTAACATTATTCTGTTGTGATTGGGGAAGATACTTCTTATGGTATCTATCTTTTGATCTATTGAGATTTAACTGGTGGCTTAACTTACGGTGTGTCCCAGAAAATGTCCATGTGCACTTGAGAAGAAGGTGTATGCTATTGTTGCTGGGGAGAAAACTCTCTCAATGCCTGTTAGATCTTGATGGTTTATTGCATTAAGTACTCTCTATTTCCTTGCTGATCTTCTGTCTGAGGGTCTAGCCATTATTGGGAGTGGGATATGAAGTCTTCAATTGGTGTTGTAGAACTGTCGATTTCTACCATCCATTCTGTAAGCTTTTGCTTCGTCTAGTTTGCTGATCTGTTAGTATGTAACTGTTTATAATTATTGTATCTTCTTGCTCTACTAAGCTTTTTATAGCAATGTAACATCTTCATTTATGTCTTGTAACTTTTTTTGATTTAAAGTCTATTTTCTCTACTATTAGGATAGCCATGCTTACTCTCTTTTGGTTACGATTTGCATGGAATATCTTTTTTTATCCTTTTACTTTTAACATATTTACGTCTTTATTTTTTTTCTTGTTTTATTTAATTTTTTTCTGCTGTATATCATGATGACCAAGTTTCTCTTACATGTATACATTTTCCCCCCACCCTTTGTTCTGTTGCAGTATAAGTATCAAGACATAGTTCTCAGTGCTACTCAGCAGGATCTCCTTGTAAATCCATTCCAAGTTGTATCCAATAACCCCAAGCTCCCAAACCCTCCCACTCCCTCCCTCTCACATCAGGCAGCCACAAGTCTATTCTCCAAGTCCATGATTTTCTTTTCTGTGGAAAGATTCATTTGTGCTGTATGTTAGATTCCAGTTATAAGTGATATCATATGGTATTTGTCTTTGTCTTTCTGACTCATTTCACTAAGAATGAGACTCTCTAGTTCCATCCATGTTGCTGCAAATGGCATTATGTCCTTCTTTTTTATGGCTGAGTAGTAATCCATTGTGTACATATACCACCTCTTCCGAATCCAATCATCTGTCGATGGACATTTGGGTTGTTTCCATGTCTTGGCTATTGAGAATAGTGCTGCAATGAACATGCAGGTGCATGTGTCTCTTTTAAGGAGAGTTTTGCCCGGATATATGCCCAAGAGTGGGATTGCAGAGTCATATGGAAGTTCTATGTATAGGTTTCTTGTGTCTTTAGATCTAAAGGGAGTCTTCTATAACTAGCATGTAGGTTAATCATGTGTCTGTCCTTTCTGCTAATCCTTGTCTTCTGACTGGAGAGCTTAATCTATTTATCTTGAAGGTAATTGCTGATAAGGAGAAACTTACTTCTTTTTATTTTACTATTTGTTTTCTGTGTTCCTTATAATTTTTCTTTCCCTTGTTTCCTACATTACTGCTTTCTTTTGTGTTAACTTCATTTTGTATTATATATTTCAATGCCTTTCTCATTTCCTTTTTTTGGAATTCTATGGCTATTTTCTTTGTGTCTGCCATAGGGATTACCTTTAATATCCTCAAGCTGTACACTCTAATCTGAATATATACCTGGAAAACCTCAATAACATACAAAAACTTATCTCCTTTGCATCTCTGTCCCCACCCCTTTCAGCTGGTGATGTGACAGAATTATATCCTTACACATTTTGTGCCCCAAGGCATTAGTTCCTATGCTGAGGCTCAACTTCAGGTACACTTAAGGTCTTCTCAGGTCTCTTCTGAATTTTTCCTTGTGCATGAGTGGTCACTTTCTAATTTGGCCTCTATATGCAGGGTTTTTTTTATTTTTAACCTTTAAGTTTATTTTTTAATTTTTTTTAAGTTCCTGGGCCAGGGATTGAACCTGCACCACAACAGTGATCTGAGCCACTGCAGTGACAACTGCTAGAGCCTTCACTTGCTAGGACACAGTAGGACTTCCTCTGGTTGTTTTTGAATAGCCTACTCTTCACTATTTTTTTTTTTCCCATGGGCAAAAGAGAAAACTGAAGAGGAGAAAAATTGGGCGCTGGTCCTTAAATCTTCTGGCAGTTATTTTAGGCAGAGAAGAGCCTGCTAGGATGAGAGGAGGTGCAACAACAATGGCTCTCAGACCCATGTCCTTGCCTAAACCTCTGGGATAAAAACCAGATCTAGGTAGGTAATGCAGCATTCTATTTGGATTCTGAAATTTGAGCACTTATACTGCACTCATACTCCTTGGATTTTATTTGTTTTTTGATAGAAGTTTCCAGGCATGAGACAGGGAAGGAAAATGAGTTACCCCTGAGTTCTTACTAAACCCTAGGGTCTCTGTGTGAAACATAAGATTGTTCTCCTCTGAGCCCATCCCTATTTACCAAGTGAACTGAGGAAATTTTGACCTTTGCCTGTGTAGATTGCTTAGAATGGGTTCAGCCCTCCCTGAAATTTCTCTAAACTTCAAGAGAAACAGAACAGGATCTAGCAAATGTTGCCAAGGAAAGTTCTGATTTTTAAAATAAAAACTTGAGACTTTGGCACTTGATTTTATGATCTTATTTTATAACCTTTAATTCTGGAAATCAATGTCAGTTAAAAACAATTTAGTATGGAAAAAATTTATAGCACTCCAATAAACTCTAACTGCAATGTTTATCCATTATGATAAATTAGACTCCTATGCTTTTTGATTGAAATTCTTTTAAAAAGATAATTTATCAGGGTATGGCAGAGACCCCATGTAGTTGAAAATTCTTACCTAAGTTTCTTTGCAATTAAGTGTTACACCTAAAGGCTTCCCTCTTTTTTTTTTTTAACTGAGGTATAGTTGATTTACAATATTGTGTATCAGGTGTACAACATAATAATTCAGCGTTTATTTTCCTGATTATATGCTATTCTAGGTTACTATAAGATATTGAATATAATCACCTGTGCCATTCAGTAAATCCTTGTTTCTTAAAGTATAGTAGTTTGTATCTGTTAATACTGTACTATTAAATTTGTCACTTCCCCCTCCATGTCCTCTTTAATAACTGTAATTTTAAAGACTGTGTGTTTCTGTTTTATATATAGATTCATTTGTATTATTATTTAGATTCTACATATAAGTGATATCATATAGTATTTGTCTTTGCCTGACATTTCACTAAGCATAATATTCTCTAGGTTCATCCTTGTTGCTGCAAATGGCATTTCATTCTTTTTTTATGGCTGGATAATAATTTATTGTATATATATTACATATGTATATATACCACATCTTCATAAGCCAGTCGTCTGTTAATGGACAATTTTGGTTGTTTCCATGTCTTGGCTAGTGTAAATAGGGCTGCTAACATTGGGGCACATGTATCTTTTCAAATTATGCTTTTCGTTTTTTCCAGATATATACCCAGGAGTGGGATTACTGGACTTGTGGTAGCTCTATTTTTAGTTCCTTAAGGAATTTCCATACCGTTTCAATAGTGTCTGCGTTATTATCATTATTAGTCTTTTTTGCCTTTTCTAGGGCCACACCCATGGCACATGGAGGTTCCCAGGCTAGAGGTCTAATCAGAGCTGTAGCCACCAGCCTAAGACAGAGCCATAGCAACGCGGGATCTGAACAGCGTCTGCGACCTACACCACAGCTCACAGCAACACGGGATTCCTAACCCACTGTACCATGGCCAGGGATCAAACCCACAATCTCATGGTTCCTAGTCGGATTCGTTAACTGCTGAGCCACAATGGGAACTCCTTTTTTTTTTTTTTTTTTTTTCTGTCTCGTCTGCATTATTTTACATTCCCACCAACAGTGTATATAAGGGTTTCTTTTTCTCCACACCCTCTCCATCAATTATTATTCATAGATTTTTTTATGATAGCCATTCTGACTGGTATGAAGTGATACCTCATTGTGGTTTTGATTTGCACTTTTCTTTTTTGGCCACCCCATGGCATATGGAGTTCCTGGGCCAGAGATCAGATCCAAGCTGCAGTTGCAACCTAAGCTGAAGCTGCAGCAACAGTGATCCTTAACCCACTGTGCCAGGCCAGGAACTGAATCTGCGTCCCAATGCTCCCAAGACACCACTGATCTTGTTGCATCACAGCAGGAATTCCTGCACTTTTCTAATAATTAGTAATGTTGAGCATATTTTCATGTGCCTATTGCCCATTTGTATGTCTTCTTTGGAAAAAAAAAAAATGTCTATTTAGGTATTTTGCCCATTGTTTGATTGGGTTGTTTTTTGATATTGAGTTCTATTAGCTCTTTTTATATTTTGGGTGTTAATCCTTTGTTGGTCACATCATTGTAAATATTTTCCCCTGTTCCACAGGGTGTCTTTTTGTTTTGTTAATGGTTTCCTTTGCTGTGCAAAATCTTTTAAGTTTGATTAGTTCTCACTTTAAATTTTTTGCTTTATTTCTTTTGCCTTGGGAGACTGATCTAAGAAAATATTGCTATGATTTATGTCAAAGAATGTTTTGCCAGTGTTCTTTTCTAGGTTACTCCTGTAATTCTGTATAATTTGTGTATGATGTAGAGTCAACAAAAACAGCAAAATCCATAGCAGCAGTAATCTCAGCAGCAGTACAAACAACAACAACAACACAAATTCATTCTCTTCAGAGTGGGGGAAATTCAGAGCTGTCAAATTAACTGGTGAAATTTAACTGAAAATTGATTTACAGGGTTCCACTTACAATAAATTTATAAGCCATAATAACAAATAGAATGATGAATAGACTGAAAAATCAACAACTCTTGTAGGAGTTCTATGAGGGATAAGGACTGAATGGGCAAATTTCTGCTCTCAAGACTGGGGAGACAGAGAGGTGAATGCAGGGAGTAAGGGCTTCCCAGAGCAGACACTCACCAGACACACACCTGGAATTTGTACAGACAGAGTAGGACAACCTGAACTGTAACTGATGAATTGCTGGAGGCTCAGTGTGGGCAATTTCTGTCTTTTTTTTTTAGGACTGCACCCTATGGAGATTCTCAGGCTAGGGGTCAAATCAGAGCTTTAGCCACCAGCCTACACCACAGCCACAGCAATGCAGGATCCGAGCTGCATCTGTGACCTACACCACAGGTCATGGCAAAGCTAGATCCTTAACCCACTGAGCAAGGCCAGGAATTGATCCTGTGTCCTCATGGATGCTAGTCAGATTCGTTTCCTCTGAGCCAGAACAGGAACTCCAAGTGTGGACAATTTCTGAACATTAAAAGTGCACCTTCCTTCCCTGAAACTCTCTGAGATTTACCTCCAAGCTCAACCAGATTCTCACAGTAAATATGGGAGAAAAATCCCCTGGTGCTTTTAGCAGGGGAAGAAATAAGGAACCATTTTGAAATAGACCAGAGCATTCTGTATTTCTTAATATAGCTTCCCCTTATTAACTCAGGAGAAACTAGTTAACCAGAGCCTAACTTTGCTGGTATATTTTCAGAGCCTTGGCGACCTGGGAGGAAGGGAAATTTCTAAGTTCATTCCTAGCCTTCCAAGTAGGAGAAGGGAAATACCTAACTACAAATTTTTTAGTCACCTCTCTCACCTAGGGAAGGGAGAGAAAAAAAAAATGAGTAACAACTGTGAAGCACACACTTGGGAGGAATAGACCAAGGAGCTCCCCCTGTGGCACAACAGGATCATTGGCATCTTGGGAGCAGCAGGACTAGGGTTTGATCCCTGGCTCAGCACAGTGGGCTGGGGATCCACCACTGGTGCAGCTACATTTAGGCCTTAACTACAGTTCAGATCTGATCCCTAGCCCAGGGGGTCCATATGCCACAGGGAAACCAAAAATGATAGATAAATCAAACAGTCAATCAATAAAAGACCAAGACCTAGTGATAGAATAATGGAAACCTTCCACTACCCCCACACCTTACCACCACCATACCAAAGGCCTATTTTCAGCAGTTCTTTTGAGCTGGCATATCAGGTCCAGCTATCCAAAAATTTTAAAGTGTACTAAAAGGCAAAAAACACAATACACAGTAAGCATCAGATCAATTTTTTTCTTATACCTAATTGATCTAACAGGTAATAATTTGTCCAAAATAATAGCCATGATATATTCAATAGTGTGGATTATGATATATATAACTATACACCTGTCTATATGCTGAGGTATGATATATATCAGTAGAGTGAATGATAGCAATGATATAAGGGACAGGAGGGAGGAATTCAGATCATTTTGTTATTATAAGGTACTCACACTACCCCTGAAGTAGTATAGTGTTATTTTAAAGTGGACATGGATTAGTTGTAAATGTAATTGCAAACTCTAGGGAAACCACTAAAAAGTTTTTAAAAGGAATATAACTGATATGCTAAGAAAGGACAAAAATGGAATCATGTAAAATGATTAATTAAAACCATAAAAGGCAGAAAATAAATGGAAGATAAAAATAGCAACAAGAACAGGTGCAACAAATAAAAAACAGTCACAAATATGGAAGATATTAACCCAACTCTATCAATGAACACTTTGAATGTCAATGATCTGAAGGCACCAGTTAGAAGACGGAGACTGACAGAGCGAATCAAAGATCAGGACCTAACTGAGTGTTGTCTGCAAGAAACTGACTTTAAATATAAAGATACAGAGTAAAAAGAGTAAAAGTAAATGGGTAGAGAAAGTTCTACCATGCTAACAAAAGAAACAGGAGTAGATATTTTGATTTCAGACAGACCAGACTTCAGGGAAAGTTATCAGGGCTAAAGAAGGGCATTATGTAATAATAATGGGATCATTCTACAAAAGACATAATATTCCTCAACATTTTGGTGCCTAAAAACAGAGCAACAAAATATGTGAGGTAAAACCTGATATAACTGCAAGGAGAAATGATGAATCCACTGCACAGCTGGAGACATCAACACTCCTCTATCAGAAATGGAAATATCTAGCAGGCACAAAAATCAATAAGGACACAGTTGAACTCAACAACACTATCAATCAACTGGATATAATTGACATCTACAGACTCTTCCACAATAGCAGAATACACAATTTACTCCAGCTTACATGAAACATTCAGCAAGATAGACCACATTCTGGGCCACACAACAAACCTTAACAAATTTAAAAGAATAGAAATCCTACAATGTCTGCTCTCAGACCACAATGGATTGAATTAAAAATCACTAACAGAAAGATACTGGTAACAAATATACCACTCTGGTGGGGAATGGTAATAATGGGGGAGGCTGTGCATGTGTGGGAGCAGGAGGTATGTGGGATTCTGTGTACCTTCCTCCCAATTTTGCTGTGAATCTAGGACAGCACTAAAAATATAAAGTAATTTTTATATTGTACTGTGTAAAGAAGGGGAGAAGCCAAAGCTTTCCATCAGTGAGTTTACTGAAGTAGATGGGAAGAGAATCAACTGATTGTGAATCATTTCTCTAAGACATTTTCAGCAGGCAATGAAGTTGCTACTGGGGGTACAGGACAGAAATAGCTGCCAAAAAGAGGCAGGAAATGAATCCTGGTGGGGATTTTACTGAGACCTTTTAACAAGTGGATTTATGCAAACATTGGTGGAGAGTGATGTTGATGTTTAATTAATAACATAGAGATAAAGTTATCTGAAAAAAATGTTGCATGTAAAGTAAGTATTAAAATTATATAAAAATTGTATTAAAATAAAACAAAGCAAAAAATTATTAATATTAAAACTATGAACAATTGAACAATTGCCAGCTCTGTGTTATTCACTATCTATATGGTCTCTCTCAAACTCCCATCTATTTAATAAGATGGGTATCATTATCTTTGTTTCACAGGTGAGGAAATAGTAAAAGAATTTGACTTGAATTGAATATATTTTCAAGGTACCATTGAGGCTCTGAGTTGATGGAACATGGTTTATGTGTCGCACATCAGATAAAAGGTCTGGTCCTCTGGACATGAAGCTGAATCTGAGGAGAACATGGGCACATCCTCCTGCTTTGGGCTAATGTGATGTGTAGTTAGAGGCTCAGGGACCAGACATGAATTATTTACAATCCCTGTACCAGCATCTAGGAGATGGACAATTTTGCAGCGGGAAAAGGTTGCTGCTGCCGCTTAAGTAAATTGCTAAAGCACAAAACCAACACAGAACCATAGCAAGATTCATAAAATAACAATTTTAAATGCTTCAAAGTTCAAAGAAACAAAAATCCAATAACTTACCTTCTTAAGCTGGCAGTATGCATTGTTTCACCTTGTCTGAAATTGTGGTTGTTTCAGTAGTGTTTTGTTCTGCCAGTGGAGGCAGTGAGGAAAGGGGAAGTAGAAAGAGTGCTGGGATTCAGGGTTCTGATTCCTACCCCTAACCCTAAACTGCGTGACTTTGATAAATTCATTTGGACCTCTATTTCCACATTTGTCCAACAAATTTCTTAGATTGAAAGGTTTTGAACTTTCTTTCTAATTCTGATGTTCTAAATGTGCTATCAACTTCGTGGTGTCTTTATAGTACCTATATTTAACACCAGCATTCTCACTCTTTGGCTTCCACCACTTGCCCTGGGAGGTACCCTTGACCTCTGAAAGACCAGCTGAAGTGGGTCAACATGAGGAGTAAAGAAAATCGTTCTATTAAGTGATGCAATCAGAACAGGCTCCTCCCTCCACCTGCTGCTCAATAGGAAGAGGGAAGGATTTTCAAAAATAGATAGAAGAGGAGGGCAGATACCTTGCCCTTGTATCCCTGATGCTAAAAGATGCGATAGTGCCCTCTGAGATGGGAGAGAGAGCTTGCCATTTGGCCTGGTTTTCTCTTCTTCATAAAAATAGGTCACAGAGTTCCCTTCATGGCTCAGTTGTTAACAAACCCAACTAGGATCCATGAGTATTTGGGTTCAATCCCTGGCCTTGCTCAGTGGGTTAAGGATCCAGCAGTGCCATGAGCTATGGTGTAGGTTGCAGATATGGCTCGGATCCTGTGTTGCTGTGGCTGTGATGTAGGCCAGCAGCTGTAGCTCTGATTCAATCCCTAGCCTGGGAACCTCCAGATGCTGCGGGTGCGACCCAAAAAGCAATCAGTCAATCAATCAGTCAATGCAAATAGGTCTACAACTGACCCCTGGTCTTTGCCTGGATGCCGTGCTTTATCCAAGTTGTCAGCAGAAGCTTTGTAATATGGCTGCTTGGTGAGTTCACCTAGAGCCTAAAGCACATATCTAATTGAACCTGAAAAAGAAAGGAAAATGAATAAGACCAGTCTGCTAAGAATGATTATAGTCTGTTAGGAAGATGAGACTCACACAAATGAAATAATTAAAAAATAAAATATACAGAATAATCACTTTTACTAGTGCTGCCATGAAAATTATCACTACTTTAGTGGCATAAAACAAAACTTTATAAACTTACGCATTTATAGCTAGAGGTCCAATGTACATCACAAGTCTCACTGTGAGGAAATCTTGGCAGGCATGTGTCCTTTCTGGAGGTTCTAGAGGAGAATCCACTTCCTTCCCATTCCCCAGTTCTAGTGGCCACCCACGTTCCTCAGCTCCCGGCTCCCTCCCTCCCTTTCAGAACCAGTAATGGTGAGTTGAGTTCTTCTCATATCACCTCAGTCCGACCTCCTCTTCTCCTTCTCTCTTCCTGCTTGTGATTTTATTGGGCTCACCTGGGAGATCCAGGCTCCTCTCTCTCTCTCTCTCTCTTTCAAGGTCCTCAATTGAATCATACCTTCAAAGTGTCTTTTGCCATGTAAAGTAACAGATCTGCATTTCCCAAGGATTAGGATGTGGACAGGTGGGGGAGGGAGTTCTTAATCTACCTACCAGGAGAAGTAAGCTCTGGGCTGATTGGCAAGGGCAGTGAGTGCTGGGGCTTGGAGAAGGAGACTGCTGTGAGCTGGAGCACTCAGCAAGCCTCCCACAGCAGGTGGGCCCGAGGCAGGAGGTGGCTAAATAGAGGGGAAGTAACAGAGTCCCTGAAAAGGGGGTGCTTCTAATGGGTGTTGGTCTGGGGGTGAGGAGACAACTCTTTATATCAGCTGCCATCCTCTGTGCCTCTGCTGTGGGGACTGGAGCCCCCAGAATACAGCCTGTGTGGCTGACTGCTTTCCCTCCTCCTCAGGCAGCTCTGTTTAGGAATCACGAAATCTCCAGTATCAGATATTCTTCCTTCAGCAGCTTGCAATTTATTTGTGTCCTTCAATATTCCTGTTCATAAGTGTTCCAGAGAAAGAGGAGCTATTAAACAAACTGGTGTCACGTTTGGTGAAACTCCAATACAGTTGGGAAAAGAAATGTGTTGTATCACATATCTCCAGGCTTTGACAGGTTAATATGATGCAGTTAAATCCTAAAGTTTGGTACTTGGACTTTGAGCCCCATGCCTTACATCTACTTGATTCCTTTGACAATAACCAAACATCAAGACTTTTAATTAAGGGAGGATTAGAGTCAAACCCATGCGAAAAATCCTACTTTTTTTTTTTAACTTGTATCCAGTATTTAATGATGCACACACGTTGGGCAAGCTAAATAGGGAATTGCTAACACATGGAAGATGCACATGACCCCCCTGGGACTTTTCACCACGTGAACTTTGAGAAACTTCCTAATGAGTCCATGCTTCCCAAAGAGAATATGATGATTATTGAGGCATCAGGCATGTGGAGCTTTGATACAGGATTCCCTGAGCCCTCAATGGGATACACCAACTACCATTAAAGCCCCAAATGAAGGAAACAATGTCAGTAGACTTCAGGTTAGGCAAGAAATGAGAAAGCCATTTATAGCAGAAGGGAGAAATGGGATGTTGCGCACCTGAGGTTTTCACGAGCTCTCATTCTTGGAAAATGAGAGAACCTCGCTGTTTCCTGCAGAGTGGAGTTTTTGTGCCCTGGGGGCTGCTCTTCCCAACCCTGCAGGCTCCTTCTTGCTATAGGCACCCGGAGAGGCTCCTTCCAAAGTCAAAGGGGTATTTTTAGGGTGACATCAGCTTCCTGGGAAAGAAATGAGTATGGCCAAGGAGGGCCAAGCTGGTTACTCTGAGAAGCAGATAGACTCAACGGGTCATGTTGAAGAATTATTCTGGGTGGGTTCCTCTTAGGTGATTAAAATTCTGCCTTTGCCCAGATTCATCAGATACAGAATGTCCCTCCACCCCCCAGACTGACAGTAGGGTTCCATGGGGAAGAGAGCTAGAAATAGGAAGCTTTTCATTGTACCAGAAAGTTCTTTATAGAAATGGACATGGTCAGGAAACCATAAGGTGCACATAAGGGGATTTACTCTGTAACTAGCGTCGCCTGGGATTGGGAAGCGTAAGGCTTTGGTGTCTTAGGCAACTGGATTTGAGTTGGTTCCACCACTCACTTTTGGTCTTCAAGCAGACAGTAATCTCCTTCGGCCAGTTTCTCGACATGTAAAGGGGGAATAATAATAACTACCTGAGAGAAGTGAAGATATTTATGTTAAAGACCAGACACAATATTTGGCAAGAAGCAGATATTTAAGAGTGGTGGCTGTTATTATTATAAACAAGGCTTTCCCTTTAAGTGTTAAATTACATCAGGTTAAAATAAGAAGAAGGCAATTGATGTTTTTTGTTGTTGCATTTGCTTTTTGCTTTTTGCTTTTTGCTTTCAGGGCTGCACCTGAGGCATATGGAAGTTCCCAGGCTAGGGGTCAAATCAGAGTTTCAGCTGCCAGCCACAGCCACAGCAATGCAGAATCCAAGCCTCATCTGTGACCCGCATCACAGTTCACAGCAACGCCGGATCCTTGATCCACTGAGCAAGGCCAGGGATCGAAGCTGCATCCTCATGGATACCACACACAACAAGAGCTCCCTTGATGTTTTTAATTCTCAAGATAAAATTAATTGCCAAGGTCACCACAGAATAAATCTCCCTTCCCTAAAGCTCACAGAACCATGCCCAGTCATATTGCAGCATCACTGCCCAGCAGGTAAATGACAATTTATGTTAAATACGTGGCACATTGAGTAGCCTAGAGAAGGCACTTAAGAATGGTGTCTTTTACTGTCATTATAACAAAAGCTTACCCCTAACCCATCAAGTGCCAAACTATATCAACTTGTATGGAAAATTACATAAAATGCTTCACATACTCCTGTTGCTTCTTAAAAGAACATAATGCATATAATTTTAATCCTTTCTTGAGTTCGCTTACATCATGATAGGAACGTGACATGCTGGACATTAATACTGTCCACTCTCAAGGGCTATAAGATATGTATGGCCAGCATCCCTGAACGAGATGATATCATATGAATTTTTTTGTCTTCAAATTAATATAGTTTTATGGTTAGTTCATTTTATTTCTTATTATCAGGTTGTCAACTATCACTTCTTTCTGGTATCATTGTAATTGTTTTTTGCGACCATCCACCCACTCCCATTTTCATTTGGTGTGCAGTGAAATAAGCAACAAATCAATAACCACAAAAACCAAACCTGGTAGAATGGTAAGGGAACGATTATCTGTAGACATTTAATGCCAACCTGTCAACATCACTATATACTTGTATATTTATTATGTATTATTTTGTGTAATATATAGTTTATAAATTCATTGTTATATACTTTATATGCATATCAAGAACTATTGTATGTATATCAAGAAAATGTCTTTTAGGACATTTACTCAACTAATCTGTACTCAAGCGAACAGAAAGAAAGCTGGTCCAATTTATGGGTAAGCACAGAGTAAATAGATACCAAGTGAGCATTTATGAGTAACAGGCAGGAATTTCATGGTCTTTTATAACAACACCTTCAGCTACCTTGTGCTCAGGGGAAAAACAGAAAACAGCCGAACAAGTCAGAGCTGTGTGAGAATGAAGAGCCTACAGATACTGAGTTAGAACTTAGTAATGGTCAGGCTGGCAGTAATGAACCATTGTGATACCTGGCTCAATTATCCAGAGGCTATTTTTCCTAGTTTCTTCTTCTCAACCCTGTCTGGTTTAAAGGAAGTCATCAGTCAAGACACGTGATGAGTGGATGTTTTGTAGTTTCTTTCAAGAGGCACAGTCATAATGAAGAAAAAAAAAAAGTGTGATATGGGAAGGGCTCAGCGATCCAGGCTGCAGTCTGGGGAGGAGTGTGTCCTGGTTAACAGGGCTCTGAGGACATGAGCAGAAACTGTCTTTTCATTTCCAGGCAAATACGTAATTGGTTCCTGGAGGTGATGCGAGCGGTCAGTCAGCTTTCGAATGTCTAGATCAAAGTGACCCTGTGGCGTCAAAGACCCAGAGGATCTCAGAGGTTTTTTGGAAACCCCTCAGCCCTGGGCCAGTTGTCCTCATAACACCTTAAGTACACTGAAGCAATCAATGCCTAACTTCTCTTTAGCACCAATAAGTGCCATCCACGGCCCACTTCCGGTTAAAATGAGAATGTAAAGAATGAGCAGAGATCATAGGTTAGAGAAGCATTGGTTTCTTCCTTTCCTGTTTTGCCCTGAGGTCAATCTGGGGTGACTTGTTCTTTTTGCCTTTGTCTCAGGAGTTTAGGAATTTTCACTAGCCAAAATGCTACTAAGAAATCCTTTCTGTTCTCTCTCTCTAACATGATAGAGATCCCAGGTTCCTGCACGTGATGAAGTAGGTTAAGGGGGAGGTTGTTGAGAAAGTTTTTTTGTTTGTTTGTTCATTTGTTTGTTTAATAGGGGCCATGCATGTGGCATGTGGAAGTTCCCAGGCTAGGAGTCAAATTGGAGCGCAGCTGCTGGCCTATGCCACAGCCACAGCAACACAGGATCCAAGCCACATCTGCAACCTACACCACAGGTCGCGGCAACACCAGATACTTAACCCACTGAGCGAGGCCAGAGATCGAACCTGCGTCCTCATGGATACTAGTCGGGTTCATTAACTGTTGAGCCACTACGGGAACTCCTGAGAAAGTTTATTCCTACTTCTGCTTTATATGATTACAACCCAGATTATATAATTATGTTTCTTTCATATGAGACTGTAAGCACCATTAAAATACAAATGATATCTGTTTTGCTCATCCTTGTATCTGGTGCTTAGAGTGTAGCATATGCTCAAAAAAACTTCTGGATGAATGAATGAATTTCCTCTAAGATTAAAAAATGTAAGGGCAGTATGAAAATCCTCAACACGATTTTGGGGAACCCTGCTTACTTCACTATAGGATTGGGGAATACATGCTAAAAGCCTTCTATATATTTCTAGGAGGTTCTGGAAAATGCCAGATAGTAACAGAACAGTCTTTGGAGAATCATCCTCTTGATAACTCATTGGAGCATTCAACCACTTTTCATATCTGTAATTGAAGAGGATAAATTTTGACTGTGGCAAATTGCATTTTCCAGTCTTGCCTGAAATAATTCCCATCCCACATGTTTTTTAAAAACGTTGCCATATTCACATTAAGGGAATATGCATTAGTTATGACCCCACAGTCATGTACTTTACTGACATTACAGAATTCTCATTATCTGTTCACTGCTATATTGCTCAGACTAAGGCTAAAATTACTCTTATTATCTAAACACACATCAGCTAGAGGTTAGGATAGGTGGCCAGGGTACAGGATGGTGGTGGGGAAGGTCTACAATAGAAAATGAAATTAGCCTCCTATTTTCCTATTTTCTGTGATTCAGATGGAAATACTGTAGATAATTAGAAATTAAATATTATCAAACCATGCATCTTAGTATAGATTTGATGTTTTCTTGTTATCATACTGTGTTTCATGATAGGAAAGTTTTAATTTGAAAAGATGACAAAACAATCTCTCTGAGGAAATTTTAATGAAAAACAGAAGCAAAAAAAAGAAATCCTGCTAATAATAATCCCAAATATTCATCAACAACATAGAAAGAAGCCATATACATCCTCACTGAGCTCATACGATATTCTCAGAGATTAAACTTTCGGTGCATGCAGTCTTCCTGCTCTGTCCCCTGAACTCACAGAGCATGCCTCATTCGGTCAAGAAGCCTGTGTCGACGTCCACTGTGCCACATATTTTGCCTGATGCTAAGGACAGAGAGGTGAAGGATGCTGTCCTTGCCCTCTGAGCTTTGGCTCATGTCGTCAGTACAGTTCCTATCAATCATGATATGGGTCCTTCTATATGTGTTAAGGAAGGGTCCAAGGTCTTACTCACATTTGCTCACTGTGTTAAGCACAGTAGTCCATTTTTATTGTACCAGACAATTTTTTAAAATTTTTATTATAATTGATTTACAATGTTCTGTCAATTTCTGCTATACAGCAAAGTGACCCAGTCATACATAAATATACATTCTTTTTCTCACATTATCCTCCAAATGCAACAGTTTCCTTTTTTTTTTTTTGTCTTTTTGCCTTTTCTAAGGCCACTCCCGCGGCATATGGAGGTACCCAGGCTAGGGGTCAAATTGGAGCTGTAGCCACCAGCCTACGCCAGAGCCACAGCAGCGCAGGATCCGAGCCGCATCTGCGACCTACACCACAGTTCACGGCAAAGCTGGATCCTTAACCCACTGAGCAAGGCCAGGGATCAAACCCGCAACCTCATGGTTCCTAGTCGGATTCGTTAACCACTGCACCATGATGGGAACTCCAAATGCAACCGTTTTCATCTACTAACCCCAGTCCATCCCACTCCCCCCCACTCCCCCCCAGCAAACACAAGTTTGTCCTCTGTGTCCGTGATCTTTTCTGTTTTGTAGATAGATCATTTGTGCCATATTTTAGACTCCACATATAAATGATGTCATATGGTGTCTGTCTTTCTCTTTCTGACTTACTTCACTCAGTGTGAAAGTCTCTAGTTCCATCCATGTTGCTGCAAGTGGCATTATCTTGTCCTTTTTATGGCTGAATAGGATTCCATTGTGTATATGTACCATATCTTCTTAATCCATTCATCTTTTGGTGGGCATTTAAGTTGTTTCCATGTCTGGCTATTGTGAATAGTGCTGCTATGAACATATGGATGCATGTATCTTTTCCTTTTCTTTTTTTTTTTTTTGTTTGTCTTTTTAGGGCCACACATGTGGCATACTGAGGTTCCAGGCTAGGGGTCAAATTGGAGCTATAACTGCTGGCCTACAACACAGCCACAGCAATGCCAGATCTAAGCCACGTCTGTGACCCACACCACAGCCCATGGCAACACTGGATCCTTAACCCACTGAGCAAGGCCAGGGACTGAACCCACATCCTCATACCAGTCAGATTCGTCTCCTCTGAGCCACAATGGGAACTCCCCATGTATCTTTTTCAATGAAAGTTTTGTCTGGATGTATGCCCAGGAATGGGATTGTTGGGTCATATGGTATTTCTATATTTAGTTTTCTGAGGTATTTCTATACTGTTTTCCATAGTGGTGGTATCAATTTACATTCCCATCAACAGTGAAGGAGGGTTCCCTTTTCTCCACATCCTCTCCAGCATTTGTTGTTTGTTGACTTGTTAATGATGGCCATTCTGTCTAAAAATATGGAACACTTTGCAAATGTACGTGTCATCCATGCTAATCTTCTCTGTAATGTTCCAATTTTAGTATATGTCCTGCCAAAGTGAGCACTGGCTCAGAGTCTTGAGAGGCGAATTGTCCTTCTTGTGAAATGACCTACCCTTCCATGATGAGACAACAGGGATCTTGTCAGGGAAGCAAATATTCATGAGTGAAGCAGAACTGAATTACCACCTGCCAGACTCCCGCAGCTGTGGAAACTCTGAGCAAGGCAGCCTCCCTTCTTCTTACTTCTGGTACCAAGGAGCTTTTCCAGGTTCAGGCAGGACAAGCTACTTGGGCTACAGTCTAGCCTAGGGGTAAAGAGTTCCTTTCCTAGAAAAGATACTTTAGGGAGGTCCCACTGTGGCTCAGCAGAAATGAACCTGATCAGCATCCATGAGGATGCAGGCTCCATCCCTGGCTTCCCTCCATGGGCCAAGGAGCCAGCTGGCATTGCTCTGAGCTGCAGTGTAGGTCACAGATGTGGCCCAGATCTGTGTTGCTGTTGCTGTGACTGGGAACCTCCACATGCCATGGATGCGGCCCTGGATTCCTTAACCACCTTCCCTATACCAGAAAATTTAAACTGTAATTTTTTTCTCTAAAATTTGGTCAGGGAATAAAAGGAAAGTGAGATTAGATGAAAAGAATCGGAATTGTTGGGCATAACAGGGCACCAACATTTGCTGATTGACCACCATGCACCAAACATCATTCTAGGAAATTTGTGTTTGTTTCCTTGTGTAATCTTCACCCCAATCCCATAAGGCAGGAAGATCCTAAGCCTTATAGAAGTTAGTATAATGTACCCTCCTCACCCATCCTTCCCACTGCAGCCAGGTGACCTCATCTGGTCACCCACTGGCTTGGCAGCCTTCCAACTCTCTACTGGCTTTGGAATAATGTCTAAAATCCTCAAGCAACTAAGAAACTATGAGACTTGATGTTTCCCCAAGTCTCCAGCCTCATTTCTTGTCTCTCTCTCTCCTTCTCTCTTCTCTCTTAGTATAATGCTTTTCCTTCAGTTTCCTTTGCACACACCATGCCCTTTTCATACCCCTCTTTCCACAGGCTGTTCTCAGATGCAGAGTGCTTTTCATTAACCATTGAATAAATGAGTCCCCGAGTGAATGAGTGACTGAATAAGGTATATTGGAGAGTCAGGATAGGAACCTGGTCAGCAGAAAGATTAGAAGTAGTAAGGGGATTAGGGAACTAATCACAAAAATATAATAGATAAGTTCTTATTCATCACAAAATGTAGCACATCTAGCACTCAGATCTTGGTGTCTTCTCTTTGCTAGTCCCTGCTTTTCCTTCAAGCCTCAGCATTAGTGCCACTTTCTTTATTTTTTTTTTCTTTTTAGGGCCCCACATGTGGCACATGGAAGTTCCTGGGCTAGGAGTCGAATTGGAGCTGCCACTCTAGGTCACAGCAACACCAAATCCAAGCCACATCTGTGACGTATGCCACAACTTGTGGCAACACCAGATCCTTAACCTACTAAGCAAGGCCAGGGATTGAACCTACATTCTCATGGAGACTATGTTGGGTTCTTAACCTCCTGAGCCATAACAGGAACTCCAGTGTCACTTTTTGTAGGAAGATTTTCAGCTCCCAACGTGGTCAAAAACCCTGCTTTGTACTGTAGAGCTACCTATAAACACATACCTTCTATAATGCTCATTATACTTTGATGACATACATTTTTATGTCTTTTTCTTATCTGCTTCTCAGTCCTCAGTGCATAGCATTATAAACAGTACTGGTAGTTACTCTTTATGTTTATTTATTTATTTTTTAATAGCAAAAAAAAGCCCCTGGTTTTATTGAAATAGAATTGACATATAATATTGTATTAGCTTTGGATATACAATGTAATGATTTGATATATGTAAATATTATATATATTTATTTATTATATCCACAATTATACCCACAATTAGTCAGGATACATATTTGATTTATGTTTCTCGTGGCTTTGGCATTTTGTTTTGGCCATTTGTTTCTTTCATGTAGCATTGTGGGGTGGTTAGAGATTTTATAAATTCCCTACCTTCTCTTTCCAGGCTGAGTATAATTGGTCAGGAATTGAGACTACTCTCAAATATAAAATGACATTATCTAATTGAATGAGAGAATTAAAATAACTGTTCTGATTCACTCAGTGTCCTTCTGGGCACATGCTCTACAGAGCACATGTATTTGTTTTTCTTTCTTTTACCTTACTTCTCATCCCTTCTCTCTTTCATGGCTAATTCTTATCCATCTCCTACATGTCAGCATGGCTATCACTTCAGACAATGTGTACCTAGAATATCTAAATGACAGTCATATTCCCAATGTCAAGGAAAAGGGTCCTTGACAAATAGTAGGTGCTCAGTGAAAGCTGTTGAATAAAAAAGTGAACGAGTGAGCAAATGAAGGTATGTTGAGGAGATTCAGGGTAGACTCTTGTTCAGGGGAAAGATCAGGAGTGAAGAGATAAAGAAATGAATCACAAAGTGATCTTGTGTTCTTTGACACTTAAAAGATGCAGGACATCCAGCACCCAGATCTTGGTTTCTAAAGACCATTCTCCAATAACATGGAGCAAAAATCCTTAGAGGAAATTCTGATTCTAAGGCTGGAACAGGTGAAATATGAGTCTGAACCATCATATAGGACTAGAAAATAGAGGCATGCTCAGGTGGCCCCAAGTGTGGGCTGAACCTAGTGATTCCCATCTAACAGAATATGGAAAGTGAACCAGAGTAACTTTAATAACAGGGGAAACCTGGCAGGGACTACCATAACCAAGCAATCAAAGTTAACATCACCAGTGGTACATGTTGATATCATGAATTCCCTGATAAGATGTGTTGAGAAACACACCTCATTTCTGGGATATTCTTCCTAAGACCCCTAACCTCAGTCTAATCACAAGAAAACACCAGATAACCTAAATTGAGGAGAAGTATAAGCAATACTTGACTAATGTACCCCAAAGTGTCAAGCATATGAAAAACAAGGAGGAACTGAGAAGCTGTTAAAGAATCAGAGGGGACAAAAGAGCTAAATGCAATGTCATATCCTGGAACAGAAGAAAGATAATAGTGGGAAAACTGGTGAAATCTGAATGAATTCTAAAGTTTAGTTAATTTCACTCTACCAATGTTAATATCTTCATTTGATAGATGAGCTATACTGGGGTAAGATCTTAACACTATGCAAAGCTGGCTGAAGGGTATATGGAAATTCTGTACTATCTTTGCATCACATATGGAAAAATCTAAATTATTTCAAAATAAAATTTGAAAAAAAAAAGTGGTCACTCAAGATTTGGATGCAGTGTCCATTTAGGGGAGTATAGTGAGGGGAGCAGGGAAGCTTGCCTGATTTGGAGTCCATGAAATCTTGGCCCTCTAGCAATGTATATAGCACTGCCCTTACCTACACAGTGTTTTCAGTTTTTGGAAGGATTTCACACTAAATACATTCGGTTTTCCCCGCTGAGGAAGGATGGGCTAAAAAGGTGTTTAGGATCATGGGAACTATACAGTGAGCTTCTTCCAGGATTGTGTTAAAATGCATAATCTCCCATATAATGTTTGGGATTAGGAATTGTAGAGACCAAAGTGTGGATTCTTTTTTTTTTTTTTTTTTCTTTTGGCTTTTTGCCTTTCTCTAGAGCCGCTCCTGCAGCATATGGAGGTTCCCAGGCTAGGGGTCAGATCGGAGCTGTAGCCACCAGCCTGCACCACAGCCACACAACGGGGGATCCGAGCTGCTTCTGCAACCTACACCACAGCTCATGGCAATGCCAGATCCTTAACCCACTGACCAAGGCTAGGGATCGAACCCCCCAACCTCATGGTTCCTAGTCGGATTCATTAACGACTGAGCCACGACGGGAACTCCCCAAAGTGTGGATTCTAAAAGGAACTGATGTTCAAGAAGACTGTGACTTTTATTTATTTATTTATTTTATTATTATTTATTTATTTATTTTTGCTTTTTAGGGCTGCATCCGTGGCATATGGATGTTCCAGGCTAGGGGTTGAATCAGACCTACAGCAGCCAGCCTACACCACAGACACAGCAACAAGGATCAAAGCCTCATCTGTGTCCTACCACAGCTCACAGCAACACTGGATCCTTAACCCCCTAAGCGAGGCCAGCGATCAAACCAGCATCCTCATGGATACTAGTCAAATTCGTTTCTGCTCTGCCACAATGGGAACTCCAAGACTGTGACATTATTAATTAACACACTAATGAAAGAATCACACAGAAGTGTCAGGCAACCAAGTCCAGAAATAGGATAGCCAAACACAATCCTGGAAGAATTAGTCACATTTGCAGCAAGGACCGGGGGATGTAGGTGCAAACTGTGTCTCATCAACCAAGATAATAGGATTTCTCTTTGGTAAAGATCAATGACTCAGGCTGTTATAGCTCCTTTGCCCTGATTCTGTTCTCTCTGAACAAGTTATTAAAGCACAAAGAAAGAAAATTGATTACTTACATTCTTTGCTAGATAATTTAAATGCTTAATGTTTTTTTATCATTTATTTATATATATATATATATTTTTTGAATTCTCTCAAAACACTCTGAAGTAGGCATTATTGTCCCCAGATCATATGTGGGAATCAGAGACCTATAGAGATTAAGCCACACACTTGGTTAAATTTAATAGCAGAGCTGGGATTCAAACGCAGGTATGTCTGATGCCTTAATCAGTCCCTTTCCAGACCCAGAGGGTGGGTACAGAGAAAATGCCCACTGCACCCCTGTGCTCTTTAACTATCCTGTTTGATGAGGACTCCTGATTAAAAACTGGATCACTGCTCTGTGGGATTTTCTCTTGGAGCACTGATCAATTAAAGGCCCAAACCCCACTTGCCTTTTGAAGACAACAGTCCCTATGTGAATGGACAAGAAGGTGACTCCCCAATATTAGTTTCCCTTTCTCTAGGTAATTACACTGATTTTAAAAAAATATTTGTGCCAACTCTGCCCAGCCCAAGCACTTTGGCTGAAGCTGACTCCACCCCTGGCCCTTGAGAAAAGACATCTGATTCAGACCAATGTGACTGATATTCTCTGGTCACAGATTTAGGTGACAGGATAAATATGCAGGCAGAATTAGGTGAAGAATCATGGAATTAACAACAAGGTTCTACTGTATAGCACAGGGAATATAGTCAATATCCTATGATAAACCATAATGGAAAAGAATATTTTTAAAAGAGTATAAATATATGTATAACTGAATTACTTTGCTGTCAAGCAGAAATTAACACAACATTGTAAATTAACTATACTTCAATTGAAAAAAGAAAGCATAGTATTCCCTTACTGGGATCCTCCGAGAAATGTGTCTCTTTCCTTTTTTTTTTTTTTAAGTGGGGGGCAGGAAGGGGTTTCAGAGATTTCTTTTCTTTTTTTTTTTTTTCTGGGAATGAAATTAGGAATCATGTAGCACAGGGGTATGGATGAAGAAGCATGTCGTCACTGTTCACTTTGTGCCAGTGAAGTGGAGTCAGCTTTTGGAGAACGTGCCCTGTGTGTCAGACAGGTCCAAATAAACCAAGTTTGGTGTTCCCACCTTCCCCTTGAGCTGGTAAATCCCTTTTATTATTTAATCCAATTCCAGTGGGACCATCTCTTACTTGCAATTCAAATCCTCTTCACTGACAACTTACAATGTAACTTTTGTGACAGTCAGTCAGTGAGTAGGGTAACCATGTAATTTATGGTTCAAATTAGGAATTTTGACAGAGTAAGGGAGAGCTATTAGTCATTACATGCTGGCAACAAGTGGCAACTAGGACCATCCTTGGAGACACTGGGATGTGTTTCTCCCCTGTCACAGAGGCAGATGGTAGTTATAGCTGTGAACCTCTGGATGATTATTTTGCTCTCTGGATATCAGTTTTTCATATAAAACCTCACAGAAGTATGATATTCTGTGAAGCTAGGTACTTGTCTATAGTCTGTAATATTCTGCGCTCCATCATACATTATACACTATAGTCTGCAATATTCTGAGCTCTGAGTCCTGAGGTCGAAATGTTCCTTCGAGCAGAGATCATCGTCATCTTCACCCCTTTACCAGTCAATTATTGCTACATTAATGCTGTAAACAAACAACCACAAAATTCACAGTAACTTATAACATCATTCATCTTTGCTGCTGATGACTGTGCAGAGAAGCTGTGGTTTGGCTGATCTCTGCTGGGCTTGGTTGGCCAGGATGAACCCTAGACTTTGGCTTGGGTTAGGATGCTCCACTTGTGTTCCTTCCCGTACCCAGGCTGGAGGAGAATGACCACTTGGGACATCTTCTTCTCATGGCACAGGTTGGAAACACCAAGAAACCAGAAAAAGAAAAATTCCAGTACATTTAGTCTTTGGTCTGACATAGCATATGTTATGTCCACTCGCATTCCTTTGACCAATGCAAGTCATAGGAGCAAGCTCAGTGTTAGTGGGACAGGGCCATGCAATGCACCTCAAGAAGGAAGTACTCAAATACCACCTGCCAAATGGCTTAGATATATAAATCACAGGGTAGAAGAATTTGTATCATTAATTCAAACTAACATCTACCAGGCATTTGGCATTCAGTAAGTTAGCAGACTCTTAAACCTTAAACTTCATAAACCTCACAACACTTTATGGGACAGATATTATGAATATTTTTATAATGATTTTTATTTTTTCCATTATAGCTGATTTACTATGAATATGTTTTGAATGAATGAGTGTTTGCCTGTTGCAGGCTTATTGGGCTATTCACTGTGGTTAGCATGTAAAACAGATTTGATATTCCATTAATTGAAGAGCAGGCAGGGTAGCTGGAGGACTCTATTAACCACAAAGAGGGATCTGGAGTTATTTCCTAAGCTCAGATCAGCAAGGTGCACAACTGATCCTAGAGCATCCAGTGAACAAAGACTTTTCATTTAGGTTGAAAGAGAAATTCCAGTGTGGATGCTCCTTTTCCCTCCCCATTCCTCTCAGCACTCTTAAACCTCATTCTTCAGGATTAATTCCTTAAGGTGATATAAAGTGTGTCCCTTCTTTTTCCCCAAACACTGTGAAGCTGCCACTGGGCAGAAGCACAATGTCTGCAAGTTGGAATTTGCCATTTTCATACTAACCCTTACATGAATATCACAAGAGCACCAATGAACAAAAATTATAAGTCACAAAATAGAAAACTGTTGGAGTTCCTGTCATGGCTCAGTGGTTAACGAATCTGACTAGGAACCATGAGATCGCGGGTTCGCTCCCTGGCCTCGCTCAGTGGGTTGGGGATCTGACGTTTCCGTGAGCTGTGGTGTAGGCCGGCGGCTACAGCTCGGACTAGACCCCTAGCCTGGGAACTTCCATATGCTGCGGGTCTGGCCCTAGAAAAGACAAAAAACAAAAATTTAAATTTAAATTTAAAAAAAGTAGAAAAAAATTGCAAGGTGGTACACTTGATGTTTAGGCATTCTAATGAGGGGGTCCTAAATCAAGGAAAAGTCGCATGGAGGGAAATCTAAGACAAGGGCGACTTTCACTCAGCATTCCAATAGCTCTGCCACCTACTCACTTCCAGAACCATTTTGATGTCATGGTCTGAAGCCAGCAATCCTGAGTCTATTGCCATGTCATTATCCTTTAAAAGACAATAGAAAAGACCAATTTTTCTACTTTATAAATAATGCTAAAACTTAATAAAACTTGTCAGGCCAATTTTATTTCATTCCACACTTACCAAATATCTACTATATGCCAGGCATGAAGTTACATGCAGGTGACAATACTGCCATTGGTATTGCCCAGTATGGAAATAGCACATAAATACAGATTTAACCTTTGAGATGTTATAAGTCTTTGGAGGTATGAACAAATGCTATGAGACACAACAGAGGGAACATTGCCTTTGACAGGGAAGCAGAAAGAGTAGGTGCCATCCAATCTCAGCCTTGAATTTAGAAGAAGAAGGAGAATATTTGGGAAGAGGTTCAGAATGTGAAGTGGTAGAGATGGATGAAAACATAGTGTCTCCCTCAGAACCTGGCCAGTGTCCTGTATGGCTGCCATTTGTACTTCTGTGAGCTGGATAGTGTTATGGATAGAGTTGTGTCTTGCAAAATAGGTAAGTTAAAGTCTTAACAAGAATGTGACTTTATTGTAAAACAGGTTCTTTATTGAACTAATCAAGTTGCACTGAGGTCCTTAGTGTGGGCCCAAGTCCAATATGACCTGTGTCCTTATAAAAAGAAATTTGGATACAAACAGACAGGCGCAGAAGTTACATGATGGAAAAAGACACAGTGATAACCCTGTGGAGCCATATGAAGATGGAGGATTAGAGTGATGAATCTATAAGCCCAGGAATGCCAAGATGCCAGCCAAACAGCAGAAGCTAGAAAGAGGCAAGGAAGGATTCCCCTGCAGGTGTCAGAAGGAACAGAGCGATGCTGACACACTGCTGTCTGAGGTCTAGCCTCCAGATCTAGGAGACAATACATTTCTGTTGTTGTAAATCACCCAGTTGGTGGTACTTGCATACAGCAGCCCTAGGGATTGAATACAGGGAGTTAAGAATTTGCCCTCAGGATTTGGGGCTGCTCACTGCTACTTCAACACCTTCTCTTTCATTTTATCCTAGCTCAGAATTTTGTTTGGAAAGCAGGATTTCACTGGGGAAATGAACAATGAAAACCACAGGTAGAGAGCTTTGTTAGTGTATTAGCTGGATACTTTTCAGTTGCAAATAACCAAAGCTGAGGTCAAATGTTCCAAGTAATCCAAGGATTTCTGAAAGCCTAGAGAAGATGTGAGGTTCCCATGTAGTTTGACAGAGATTTTGGTCAAGAACCTTCACGCCATTTCTCCGGCATTTTCTGGAGGAGTTCTCATGTAAGTGTTCCTCCTGGGGCTGCTTCTGTTACAGTGGCAAAGTAGTCACACAGTCCAGCATCACCTCATGGCACATAGAATAGCAAGGAACAATCTTACCAGGTAACTCCAGCCAAGTTCTTGAGGTTCTCACTGTTTGCATCTCCCCTGAGCCTGCACTGATCACTTGGCCTGTGTTCTGGATCAACTGTGACACGAGGTAGGGCTCACCCTAATGGGCTTCGCCTTTGCCACATACAAAATATTCCAAAATTTAGTGTCTCAGAACCATAGCATTTTATTTCTTCATGAATCTGTGGGTCAAGAATTTGGGCTCACTCTTTTCCATGTGGTGTTGACTGGGTCCACTCATGCATTTAGGGTCACTTGGCAAGTCAGCTCTGGGCCAGCTGGTCCTGAATGGTGTCAGTCCTACATCTGCCAGTTGTCTGGGCTGCCTCACTTCTCTTCTTTGTGTCCTCCCAGCCAGTCAGCTGGGGCATGCGCTCATGCCCAGAGCACGTCATGAGGGTGAGAACAGAGGCTGACGGCCCCTTGACATCCAAACTGGAGACCTGTGTGACTTAATTTCTGTCACCTTATATTGGTCAGATCAAGTCCTTTCCCTTGATGGGAAGATATATAAAAATTTGTGATGGTTTAAAATCCATTGCACTCACCCTTACAGCTTCAGGAGGGAGAACCATTTTCACCCAAACCACAAAGCTCCTGAGCAGCATGGACATTAGGGAGAAAACTTTCCAGAGGCTTGAGAAGAGGCTAAAGTAGACTGAAATTAATTGTGAGGGGCTCTCTATGCCTTGCTAAGTGGACTTTATCTTTTAACTGTGGTACTCACCCTATTTCTGTGACAACATAATTAATGATTCTGAGGCATTCTCATTAGGAAACATGATTTAAAAGTGAGTCACCATGGCTGTTTTTCTCAACCTGAAGATTGGGCATGAATAATATTTCCTAGGGGGGCTGCCTGCACCTTCCTCTTGGGGAGCGAGGCTGCCTTGGTTGTAACTCACAGCTCCAGGCATCGAGGAGCCACTGATGTCTTTTTTCTAAGTGCAAGAAAGACTTCTCCTCTGAGATGCAAACTTAAGGTGCTGCTGTAACAACTCTGAGTTATCCTCACACAGCTTCTTCACTTCCCCAAGTGTGCACTGTGGTGCTCCTTTAGGGTTTTTCTGTTTCCAGTAGCACACAATTTTCAGAAGCAGCATTTCCTCCTGCTGGCCAAGTCCATCAGGCCAAGTCACTTCTGGGTGCTCACATACATTCTCATTGCCATGTCTTTTTCCTGTTTTCTGATCTTGACTAGGACAGTCCCAGTCCAACCAATGTGTTTGAACATGCACCAAGGGAATGGCCATAACCCAATTCTCTTTATTCCCAGAAGTCTCCTTCTGTCAACTGATATGGTCTCCAATGACCAAATGAACATGAACTTGAGTATGTTCACAAGGCAATCTATGTGGCATCTGAGCTACAACTCCAGTGAGTGTCCTGCCGTAACACATATTTATCTCTGCTGCTGGGCTGTACACAACTTGGAAAAGAAACACGGGATTCACCTTGTTCTTATTGAAAATAAATATCTGTTGAATGAATGAATTAATAATGAATAAATAAATAAGATAAAGCTGTGCAGCATCCCTCTTGATGGAAAATATTCCCTGGTCAGTGACTCCTCAGAGTCCTGGTCCCCAGGAAGGTACCAGTGCCAGGTAGAATCAGGCATCTTAATCTCAGATCCTCCCATACGCTACAGAGGACACCTGAGCCCAGAGCAAAGGTTAGAATAGAACTTCTCTCTTAAACTGAGTAGGGATAAGGCTCCAACAAATTTTTTCAGATACTAGGGCAGAGAAGAGGTGAGGATGTATAGGAAGGGTGGGAAAAGGGGGAAGAGGAAGAAAGATATAAGAAGTGAACAGAGAAGAGGAAAACTCATCACCTTCCCTGGGGCCTGTCCTAATGGGAAATCCCACCCTGGACCTGCAGTCTGGGTTCTGCTGGGCTCTTGCCTGTACCACCCACCAGAGTGGCTAGTTTACAAGAAGAACTTGAAGTCTTCAGTGTCTCTCACTTGTCACAGCAGCTGCTGTGACACCCACTCCATTTGGAAAGATCATTTCTGTTCCTTCATCCCAGTAGAGGCAGCCCTTGCTCACCTCCATTTGTCTAAGGGTCCTGGGCTCCTCTGGGAAAGGGAGGATGTTTTCAGCTTATTATTCAATTAGAACTGGGAGCGAGGGCAGCTTCTTCCATTGTCTGACAGGGTAATCCCAGGGCATCTCAAGGTGACTGGGATTATCTAATCTCCAGGATCCATTAGAACTGTCAACAGAGAGGGGACAGTGAATATTGTGGGAAAGTAGTTAAGGGGTGTGGCCTGACTGCAGCTTCAGTAATGAGGCAGAATATTAACTCAGGTAGTCAGTGTAGGAGCATGGGCTTCGACACATTCTTTGATATGGCCATTGATTAACATTTGTGGCTTAAGGGCTCTGGGGAGTGACATCCCCACAGGCCTTGTTTACTATAGGGAGTGTACCTACAGCCCAGATGGACATTAATCCTTAAAGCCCTGTGACTCAGTCTATGGGAAGAAAAGGACAAAGGAACTATGAGACATTTCCACCCCTAAGACCCTATTGGACAAGGACTGATATAGGTAACTGGGCAAGGCTGATGGGAGAAAACCACATCTTTCTGGACCCCACATTGATACCCTCCCCACATTTAAGGAATAAAAACCCCTATAGGACAATAGAGAAAGAGGGCTCTTCTCCCCCTTCTCAACAGCCCTGGGAGCTATTTGCTTTCCTTTAATAAAAACTTTGCTTGCTTGCTGCCTGTGTGTTCAAGGAGTTCATTCTTCGACTGCTGTGAACAAGAACCCAGATTCTGGTATCATCTTTCTGATATCAGCAGCAGCCCTAGGACATGGAGGAGGCACCTGAGGATATTGGAGGGAGGGGCAGAACAAGGCAGATCAGGGTGGCCCTCATTCATGCCTGCCCTGCAGGGACTTCTTAAACATTGGTTCTCAACCTTGGTATGCTCATTGGAATCTCATGGGATCTTAACAAAATGCAGATACCCAAGTTCAACCCTCTCCTCCACATGCTGATTAAATAGGTCTGGTTTATGACTTGTGTATCAGGGCTGTGAAGCTCCCCTGGTGAGGAGGCTGTGAGAGGAAATGGAGAGATCTTATCATTTCATAGTGGAGAGCTGGAAGGACCCCTCCAGGGCAAGGTTCTCAGGTGAAGCAACAGACCCTGTGGGAAAGGTCACCTCCCTGGATTAGTGACAAAGAAAAGGCCAAAACTTTTATCCCTGGATTCCCAGACCAGTTAATGTTTCCATTTGCACTCTTCTTGCACTTACTAGTCACGTACTTTTGGTGAAATATCAGTTTCCTTACCTATCAAATGGGTTTGTCACCTAATCTGCTCATTTTCTATTATTGCCATAAAGATCAGGGTTCATGAAGATGCTATGCACGCAGTTTTGAGGGGAGAGAAGAAACAGCAGAGATGTTTCTCTGCTCCAGGGCTCCCATGCCATTTCATTTGCCCTTAAAATAAAGTGCAAACTCTACTCAGACCTATGGACCCCACCTGCATGGCGGGGCTCCTGCTTACATCTGAGGTTCAATTCCTGCCATTCCACACTGTGTTCACCGTGCTGTAGACACACTGGCTTGCTCTCTGGTCTGGACACACTGAGTCCCTCCTTCCCTGTGCAGTTTCTGTCTCCTCCACCTGTACTACATGAGCCCCATATTTTCCTATGTAATTTACCTTTTCTTGTGGGTTGTTGTTGGGTTTTTTGTTTTCTTTTTTTTTTTTTTTTTTTGGCTACATGTGGAAGTTTCCAGGCTACCCAGGCTAGGAATTGAACCCATGCCACTGCAGTGACAACACCAGATCCATAACTGGCTGAGCCACAAGAGAACTCCTTTTTCTTGTGGTTTTAATTATCACAACTAATATCAGGCTAAGCAGTTACTGATCAGTACATAATTAAAAATAAGAAGTATGGAATGTGAGTGAAAAGGAGGGAGAGTTATAGAACAGATGATAAGAGAGGAGTGTGGAGTCAACAGTTATTTTTGCCTTGGAGGAGAGATTTGAGTACGTTTATGTCTCTCAGGGAGGAGACAGAAAAGGGAAATATTCAGTGATGTGGACAAAAGTGGAATTACTAAAACAAATTCCCTAAGCCCCCTTTAAATGTAGAATCCCTTGAAGGAGATAAAATATTTGACTCCCGAGGATCCTGGTTCCCACTTGGTTTCTTTCTTTTTTTGTTTTTAATTGTACAACTTTGTGAGCTTCCATAGTGTAATGCAAATATCTCCATATCCACCTGTGTGCAAAGTGTGGGCTCACTAGGCAGAGGGGAGGGATCTTAACTATGATTGAATCCCAGTGCTAAACGCAAAATAAAGCCTCTATAATTAAGGAATAAATTTATCTGTGGCCTTTTTGTATGTGTGACACAGGTACCCAGAAGCAGTATGAATCAACTCAATAAATAAGAAGGAGCTGTGAAAAAGAGGTAGCAATGATGTTAGAGGGATGTGTAGCTGTCAGAAAGAAACTTTACTAACTTCATATTTTGAAAAAAAGAAGCAGGAGCAAATACAATCTATTTTTTCTCCTCCTATATAGTCCTTGTCTACATATATATATATATACATATGTGTGTGTGTATATATATATATATGTGTGTGTGTATGTGTGTGTGTGTGTGTGTGTGTGTGTGTGTGTGTGTGTGTATTGGCAGTGCTCAGGGCATGCAGAAGTTCCCAGGCCAGGGATCAAACCCATGCCACAGCAGCAACCCAAGCCACTGCAGTGACAATGCCAGATCCTTAACCAATAGGCCACCAGAGAATTCCTACATTCTCTCATGTTTTACATAATTATAGTAAAAAAAAAAAAAACTAGTGGATATTTGGTTTTATGAAACAGTGTTTTGAACAACCCCTTGCCATATCTTGTATTCTTTATGGTTATTATTGTGAAAGATAGAGAATAATCTGAACAGTTATTGTACTGTAATTTCCTTCACTGTTTTTACAGTTTCTACTGTCTTATGTTTGGGTGTTTTCAATTTCTGCTATTTTAGAGAATGCTACAAAGAAAAGCTTCATACATAGGAATTTATCCTTTTTCTGAATTATCGTCTCAGTTTAAATTACAGGGAATCAAATTACTTGGTCAAAGGATGTGTATGTTTTTGTGTCAGTCTCTGTTGTACAGCATAGTGTCCCAGTTTTTTATATGTATAATTTTTCTTATCAGGGTCTATCCCAAGAGATTGGATGTAGTTCCCCGTGCTGTACAGCAGGACCTCATTGCTTATCCATTCTAAATGTAATAGTTTGCATCTACTAACCCTAAGCTCCCATTCATCCCACTTCATCTCCCCTCCCCCTTGGCAACCACCAGTCTGTTTTATGTGTCCATAAGTCTATTTCTGAGTTGTGGATAGATTCGATATTTTAGATTCCACATGTAAGTGATATCATATGGTATTTGTCTTTCTCTTTCTGACTTAGTATGAGAATCTCTAGTTGCATCCATGTTGATGCAAATGGTATTATTTTTAAATTTTTTTTAAATTTTTTAAAATTTTATTGGAGTATAGTTGACTTACAATGCTGTGTTAGTTTTGGTGTACAGCAAAGTGAATCAGTTATACATATACATATATCTGTTCTTTTTCAGATTCTTTTCCCACATAGGTTATTATAGAGTATTGAATAGATTTCTCTGTGCTACACAGTTGGTCCTTGTTACTTATCTATTTTATAAATAGTGGTGTGTATATGTTAATCCAAACCCCCTAATTTACCCCTCCCCCAATGTTTCCTCTTTGGTAACCATAAGTTTTTTTTCCTGTGTCTGTGAGTCTGTTTCTGCTCTGTGATTAAATTCTTTTGTATCATTTTTAATTAGCATCCACAGTTTAGTAATCTAAAATGAGACTTGTCTTTGTCTGACTTACTTAACTTAGTATGATAATTTCTAGGTGTCTCCATGTTGATGCAAATTACATTATTTTGTACTTTTTATGGCTGAGTAATATTCCATTGTGTATATGTACCATGTCCTCTTCATCCATTCCTTTGTTGATGGACTTTTAGGTTGCTTCCATATCTTGATTATTGTAAATAGTGCTGCAGTGAACATTGGGATGCATGTATCTTTTTGAATTATGGTTTTCTCCAGATATATGCCCAGAAGTGGGATTACTGGATCATATGGTAGTTCTATATTTTGTTTTTTAAGGAACCTCCACACTGTTCTCAATAGTGGTTGCATCAGTTTACATTCCCACCAACAGTGTAGGAGGGTTCTCTTTTCTCCATACACTCTCCAGCATTTATTGCTTGTAGACTTTTTTTTTTTTTTTTCGCTTTTTAAGGGCTGCACCTGCAGCATGTGGAAGTTCACTGGATAGGGGTCGAATCAGAGCTGCAGCTGTGTTTGCGACCTATACCACAGCTCATGGCAACACCGGATCCTTAATCCACTGAACAAGGTCAGGGATAAAACCTGCATCCTCATGGATGGCTTGTTACCACTGAGCCACAATGGAAACTTCCTATTTGTAGAGTTTTTGATGTTGGCCATTCTGACTGGTGTGAGGTGCTATCTCATTTTTGTTTTGATTGGCATTTCTCTAATAATTAGTGATGTTGAGCATCTTTTCATGTGCTTTTTGGCCATCTGTCTATCTCCTTTGGAGAAATGTCTATTTAGATCTTCTGACCATTTTTTTTAATGTTGAGCTGTATGAGCTATTTCTATATTTTAGAGATTAATCCCCTTTGAGTCGCTTCATTTGCAAATAATTTCTCCCATTCTATGGGTTGTGTGAGTGTGTGTGTGTGTGTGTGTGTGTGTGGCTTCCTTTGCTGTGCAAAAGCTTAATTAGATCCCATTTGTTTATTTTCATTACCCTAGGAGGTGGATCCAAAAAGATATTGCTGTGACTTATGTCAAAGAGTGTTCTACCTATGTTTTCCTCTAATGCCCATATTTTTTTTATAGGAGTTTAATGGTTTGGGGCCCTAAGTTTAAGTCTTTGATACATTTTGAGTTATGATTTTCATACATTATATATGGTAGAGGTCCAATTTCACACTTTTGCAAATGTATATCCAGTTATCCCAGCCTTGTTATTGACGAGACTCTTCTTTCCCCATTGTGTATTCTTGGCCCTTTTGTCAAAAATTAGTTGATTGTGTACATATGCATTTGTTTCTGGATTCTGTATTCAGTTCATTGATTGTATCTCTTTTTATACCACTATCATACTATTTTGATTACTACTGCTTTGTAATGTAGTTTAAAATCAGAAAGTTTGATGCCTCCAGCTTTGCTCTTCTTGCTGAAGAGGAAAGATTGCTAAAGCAACCTTTTGGTTTCAGTTTCTATATATTTTTAGGATTGTTTTTTCTATTTCTGTGAAAAATGCCATTGGAGAAAGTTTCTTTGTGGTGCAGTTAAGTTAAGCATCCAGCACTGCCACTGCAGCTGTGGCACAGGCTGCAAATGCAGCACTGGTTCAATCCCTGGCATGGGAATTTCCACATGCCATGGGTGCAGACAAAAGAAAAAAAAAATGCCATTGGAAGATTGATAGGGATTGCATTGAATCTGTAATTCACTTTGGGTGTATAGTCATTTTAACAATATTAATATTTCTAATCGATGAACATAAGCTATCTGTTCATTTGTGTCTTCAATTTTGTTCATCAGTATAGTTTTTTTGTTTTTGTTTTTTGTCTTTTTGCCTTTTCTAGGGCCACTTCCGTGGCATGTGGAGGTTCCCAGGCTAGGGGTCTAATCAGAGCTATAGCTGCTGGCCTACACCACAGTCACAGCAACGTGGGATCCGAGCCACGTCTGTGACCTACACCACAGCTCACAGCAATGCCGGATCCCCAACCCACTGAACAAGGCCAGGGATCGAACCTGCAACCTCATGGTTCCTAGTTGTATTCGTATACCACTGCGCCACGACGGGAACTCCTCATCAGTATAGTTTTTGGTGTACACATCTTTCACTGGCTAAGTTTATTCCTAAGTATTTTATTCTTTTTGATGCAGTTGTAAATGGGATTGTTTTCTTAACTTTTGAGGAAAGATTTCATTGTTAGTATATAGAAACAAAACTGATATTTGGGCAGTTTCTTTTTTATTTTTATTTTATACAAGCTTTAAAGATTACTTTCCATTTGTAGTTATTACTAGAAACACAGTTGATTTTTGTATATTGATTTTGTATTCTGCAACTTTACTGAATTTGTTTATCAATTCTGACAGGTTTTGTTTGTTTTTTGGTGGAATCTTAAGGGTTTTCTACATATAAGATTATATCATCTCAAACAGAGACAGTTTCACTTCTTCCTTTCCTTTGTATGCTTATTATTTCTTTTCTTTGAATTGCTCTTGTTGAGACTTCCATTTCTATGTTGAAAAGAAGTGGTAAGGGTAGGTACACTGCCTTGTTCCTAACCTTAGAAAAACAACTCTCAGCCTTTCACCATTGAGTATGATGTTAGCTGGGGGATTGTCATATATGGCCTTTATTATGTTGAGGTAATTTCCTTCTATACATAATTTGATGAGAGTTTTTTTAATCATAAAAGGGTATTAAATTTTGTCAGATGCTTTTTCTTCATCTTTTGAGATGATCATATGATTTTTATCTTTCATTTTGTTAACATGATGTATCACATCTATTGATTTTCATATGTTGAACTATACTTATGTCCCAGGGATATAAATTACATTTGATTGTGGTGTATTATCCTTTTAATGTGCTGTTAAATTTGGTTTACTAGTATTTTATTGTGGATTTTTGCATCTTTGTTCATCAGTGTTATTCATCTATAATTTTCTTTTACTGTAGCATCCTTCTGTCTCAGTAGGGCAGTGCTGCCTTGTAAAATAAATTTGGACGTCTTCCCTTCTCCTCAGTTTTTGGAGGAGTTTGAGAAGAGTTGGTATTAATATTTCTTTAAATGTTTGGAAAGATGACCAGTGAAACCATCTGCTTCTAGAGGTTTCTTTATTGGGATATTTGTGATTATTGATTCAGTCTTTTACTTGTTATTGTTCTTTAGATTTTTCTCTTTATGATTCAGTCTTGGTAGGTTGTATATTTCTAGGAACTTATCCACTTCTAGGTGTTGTCTAGGTATGTAATTGTTGATACATAGTTGTTTATAAAAGTTTTTGTGAACCTTTGTGTTTTTGTGGTATCTGATATAATACCTCCTCTTTCATTTCTGATTTTATTCATTTGGGCCTTCTCTCTTTTATTTATTTATTTACTTTTTATGGCTGTACTTGTGGCATATGGAGGTTCCCAGGTAGGAGTTGAATCAGAGCTACAGCTGCCGGCCTACACCACAGCCACAGCAACAGGGGATCCAAGCTGTGTATGTGACCCACACCACAGCTCATGGCACCACGGATCCTTAACCCACTGAGCAAGGCCAGGGATCGAATCCATGTCCTCATGGATACTAGTCAGGTTCATTACCACTGAGCCACAACAAGAATCCTTTTTTTCTTATTTTGTCTAGCTAAAGATTTGTCAGTTTTGCTTTTCTTCTTAAGAAACCAACTCTTACTTGCACTGATCTTTTCTAATATCTTTCTACTCTCCACTTTATTTACTTCTGCTCTGATCTTTGTCATCACCCTCACTCTAACAGCTGTGGGCTTAGTGTGTTCTTCTCACATAATAAACAACTTCACTTTATACCCTGAGGAACTAGGAAAAGAAATTTTGTTTCTTATGCGGGTATCTTTGGGACCAATGATGGTGGTGGAAATGGTTAAAAGAGATCAATTGTTAGAGGCAGACCATGATGGCACCATGTTGGATCATTACCACGACCAGCTCACTCCCCTCCTTCTTTTCTTTCAAAAGAAACATCTAATATATCCTTTTCACTTTCTAACTTTGTAATTTTCCAATATGAGAGACAGAGTTTTTAGGACAGACCTGCTGAATTCAGAGGTCTTCTTCTCTAAGTCCAAGTCTTTAATGATGAAAATTAGCAAATACACTACTTTAAGCTAATGTCTTACAAGTGGTGTCTGAAATGAGTAGACATGACTCTAACACAAACGCCGTTAGAATAAACTGAGTTTAAACACAGGGAGGAACCCAGAGTTATGTTTTATAAATCACACACAGAATTTATACTTGGCAAGCTATTTCCCTTTGTGAATTATGAAACGGACCTAGGCTGGAAAAAAGTCTCTGTTTCTGAGAAAAAGATGAAAGATGTATGACCTGAAACTTCAAACTTTCAAAATTTTAAAGACAATGTTTTACTTCAGTTATAATGTTATGAGGCATGTTTGGGCACCTCATCAGAAAATATATCTGAAAATATACCTGCTGACTCATCTCACCCAGAATATATTGTTACTTTTGTACTCAGAGAAGCCTTCCCCTCCAAATTAATTTCCAACACTGATTAATTTTAGTTCATGTGTGTGTGTGTGTATCAACAACAGCAACAAATCATCCAACGTATTAAAAAGGAGTAGCCAATCCTAGCCACAGCAATAAGACAAACAAAAGAAATAAAAGGTATCCAAATTGGAACAGAAGAGGTAAAATTGTCACTATATGCAGATGACATGATACTATATATAGAAAACCCTGGAGTTCCCGTTGTGGCTCAGCTGGTTACAAACCCAACTATTATCCATGAGGATGTGGGTTCAATCCCTGGCCTTGCTAAGTGGGTTAAGGAGCCCACATTGCCACAAGCTGTGGTGTAGGTCACAGTCTCAGCTCGGATACTCTGTTGCTATGGCATAGGCTGGCAGCTGCAGCTCCAATTCAATCCCTAGCCAGGGAACTTCCATATGCTGCAGGTTTGGCCCTAAAAAAATAAAATAAAATAAAAAATCAATTGCCTTCTTGTTTTAACCTGATGACATTTGGCACTAGAGAGAATACAGTTCCTCCCTTTATGCATTTATTTATACACAAACACCAACATTTCTTTTCTTTTTTTTTTTTTTTGTCTTTTTGCCATTTCTTGGGCCGCTCCCGCGGCATATGGAGGTTCCCAGGCTAGGGGTCGAATCGGAGCTGTAGTCGCCGGCCTATGCCAGAGCCACAGCAATGCCGGATCCAAGCCATGTCTGCAACCTACACCACAGCTCACAGCAACGCCGGATCATTAACCCACTGAGCAAGGGCAGGGATCGAACCCGCAACCTCATGGTTCCTAGTCGGATTCGTTAACCACTGCGCCATGACGGGAACTCCCACCAACATTTCTTTATATCCCATGATGTTCATCTATCTAAGTTAATAATCAGCCCCTAGCTGAGTTTACACCTTCTTTTCTTAGACAATCAGGCAAGAGAACAAAAAATTTACAAAGGGATTCTTCTCATAGACCCATAGTGATGAATCAAAGACTGAACTAGAAGACCTCATATTTTATGTTCCCTCCCCTACATTAATTTGTGTGTAGATGTGCATGCATGCACACACACAAGCATAGTCACATATGCTCACGATTAGCATCCAGGCTAAAGCTACATCAGCTTGATTATTGTCTATTCTCAGGCTTACAGAAGCTTCATTTCTCCACTCAGGTTGAGCTTTGGGCTCAGCCGAGGTTACTAACAGTGTGAAGCCTCCTGAGGCTGAAGCAGTGGATCCCCAGGTGCCTGCAAGACTTGCGGGTGGGGATCCTGCTTCAGACTAAAGCCTCAGCTGTAAATCTCCCCAACTTGAGGCCCAGACACATCCAAAAATGAGATTCTCACTGCCCCCTGACTCTCATTTCTCTGGGGAGGTGGGTAGAAAAGCCTCTAGTGACAAAGAAAAGAGTCTGTAGGAAACCTGGGGAGATTTCCTCTTCCCCAGAAAATGAGGGAATCACTAAAGAGCAAACCCCTCAAGAATCAGATAAAGTCAGAAGTCATTCCTAGAATTCCCACTGTGGCGCAGTGGAAACAAATCTGACTATTAACCATGAGGTTTCACGTTTGATCCCTGGCCTCAGTGGGTTAACAATCCAGCAGTGCTGTGAACTGTGGTATAGGTCGCAGACATGGCTCAGATCCTGCGTTGCTGTGGCTGTGGTGTAGGCCAACAGCTGTAGCTCCAATTTGACCCCTAGCCTAGGAACCTCCATATGCCTTGGGTGCAGCCCTAAAAAGCAAAAAAAGAAGAAGTCATTCCTATGCACAACTATGTTTCAAATATAATTCCAATTTACAAATGCTTTTCTCCTGAAAGCTAAGGAAAGAAACTTTGTAATTTCTTTAAGCAGCCTGTCCTTTCATTGTCAAACTTCAGCCTTTCTAGCTTGAGAGTTAGCTCTGCTGTCTCTTGGTGGGCCTTTTGTAGGCCCTGTGATGGCCTCTCTGTCTTAGTTCATCTCCAAGATTAGGATACCATTATCTTTTCTGTCAGCACCTGCACAGAGAAGTTTATGAAACTGAGAAACCAACTTAAAAACTGCTGGTGACCAGACAGGCCCCAGATCCTGTGGTAGAGATAACAGATCAACATGATAGTGGCTGATTTGTCCAAAGATATGAAAAATAGATAAAGATCCAAAACCTACTAATTTTACTCCATATCCTTCTGCCTTCCCCACATAATATAAGCTAGAAAGAAACTAAAAGATTAAATAGTTCCATTTTTTTCCATTTAATAGAAGGGAGCTCTGAGGCATAGTGAACACTGGCTTGGCAAAGACCTCACAGGGAGGCCAAAACTGGAATGAGAGGTCAGGATCCTGGACCACAACCTCCCCATTACAAATCATTGCTCGTTTCCATATATGAGACTGCCTATATTCTGGCGGTGTTGTCTGCTAGAGAATCAATGGCTGCTAGGCTCAGAGAAGAAAAGTTTTCAGTGCTTAGGCATGGGCTGTAGCTGGTCATACCTGCATGTTGAGCCTTCTCAGTCCCACTCTCCTGGGGACCTCAAAAATCTGAGGAAAGACTAGATGGAACCACCTGTTTCTAAAGTCTATTCCCAAAGGCAGTGTGATCTCAGCAGACACATGGGATTGGACAGACAGTGTGTCTCTGTTCTTGGTGCCTTGTAGAGTAAATCACTCAGCAACTAGTACCAGGCTTTTTGCTTGGCTAGAGTTTGGGGACCTACTGATGGCCAGATGCTAGCCAAAGGGATTCTAAGGAGTTTGCTCTGGCAGGTATCACAAGCATCTCCTCAAAAGGAACCTTCTCATTCTGGCCCCAAAAGTGACTTGGAATTCTGCAACCTTGTGTTTCTCCTTAGGGACATCTATCTTCCCCCTGGTTTAGTCTTCTAAGATGATTCTTGAGAATATGGCAGAATAGGAAGCACTAGGAATCTGTATCCCCACCTAGCCAATAACTGCACTGGCAGAATCTATCTAATGTAAACATTTTGGAACTCTGGAGGCTACCAAAGCCTTTTAAGTTCCTGAGGGAATTTTGGATGGTAAATTGTGGTTAATTTTGGTCAATGCATCCCTTAGCACAATAGCATATGATGCCTAAAGCGCAAAGAAAACAACAAAAGCAAGAATTAACATGCGGAACTATACCAATCTTAAAAGCTTCTGCACAACAAAAGAAACAATCAGCAAAATGAAGAGACAACCTACAGAATAGGATAGAATACTTGCAAATGATCAATTGGATGGATTAACATTCAAGACATATAAAGAACTCATACAACTCAATAACAAAAATCAAACAATCCAATGTAAAAAAAAAATGGGAAGAGTAACTAAATAGTCATTTTTCCAAATAAGACATAAAGATGGCCAACAGGTATGTGAAAGGATGCTCAGCATCACTAATTTGTCAGGGAAAAGCAAATCAAAGCTATGAGATAATAATGCCTCACACCCTCCAGAAGACAAGAGATAAGTACTGGCAAGGATGTGGAGAAAAGGGAACCCTTGTACACTTGTTGATGGAAATGTAAATTAGTGAAACCACTATGGGAAACAGTACAAAGATTCCTCAAAAAATTAAAAATAAAACTACCACATGATCCAGCAATTCCACTCCTGGTTATTTATTCAAAGGAAAAGAATCCACTCTCTTGAAAATATAGGTCACCCCTATGTTCACTGCAGTATTATTTGCAATAGTCAAGACACGGAAGTAACCTAAGTGTCCTTCCATAAGTGAGTGGATAAAAATAATGTGGAACAGATAGAGAGATAGGTCTATATTAGTTAAATGTAAATATCATTCAGTTCTGAAAAATAAGGAAGTCCCATGATCTTTGATAAAAAGGCTGGACCTTGAGGACATTACTCTAAGTGAGATAAGGCAGTCAAAGGACAAATACTGTATGATATCACTTATATGTGAAATCTTTAAAAGTCATAACTCTTAAAAACAACATAAAATGGTGATTACCAGGGGCCAGGTTATGGAGGAATAGCAGATGTCATTTAAGGGTATAAATTTGCAACAAGTAGATAAGCAAATCCTGGAGATCTAATGCACAGTATAATGATTATAGACAACAATGTCATATTATAGACATCAACTTAGCTAAGAGACAAGATCTTAATTATTCCGACCACAAAAAAGATAATTATGTGATGTGGTAGAGGTATTAGCTAACACTACAATGACAATCATGTTGCAACATATAAATGTATCAAAGCCAACCTGTTGAACACAAGCTTACAAGCTGTTGCATGTCAGTTACATCTAAAAAAAGAAACAAGAAAGATCTGGAATCAACAAACTAATTCTGCAACTCAAAAAACTAGAAAAATAAGAACAAACTATAATCAAAGCTAGCAGAAAGAAAAAATAATAAAGCAGAGAAAACTGAACTAGAGAACAGAAAACAATAGAGAAAATTCATGACAATTTTTGGTTTTTTTGAAAAGATCAGTTTAATTGATTTTTTTGAAATCATTTGGTTCTTTGAAAAGATCAACTTAACTGACAAACCTCTAGCGAGTTGGGCTAAGAAAAAAAAGAAGATTTGGAGTTCCCATCGTGGTGCAGTGGTTAATGAATCTGACTAGGAGCCATGAGGTTTCGGGTTCGATCCCTGGCCTTGCTCAGTGGGTTAACAATCCAACATTGCCATGAGCTGCGGTGTGGGTCGCAGACGCGGCTCGGATCTGGCATTGCTGTGGCTCCTGGTGTAAGCCAGCGGCTACAGATCCGATTGGACCCCTATCCTGGGAACCTCTGCATCCTGTGGGAGTGGCCCTAGAAAAGGCAAAAAGAGAAAAGAATTAAAAAAATTTTTTTAAATTTAAAAAAGAAGATTCATATTACTAAAGTCAGAAATGAAAGTAGAGACATTACCACCAATTCTACAGAAATGAAAAGATTGTAAGGGAGTACTATGAACAATTGTGTGCCAACAGATTGGGTAACATGAATGACATGGACAAATTCCTAGAAACACAAAACTTACCAAAACTAAATCAAAATAAATAGGAAATCTTAATATTGCTATAAGTACTTAGTATAAGTACTAAGTATCTCAGAGATATTTGTACACCCATGTTCACAGAAGTCTTACTCAAAATAGCTAAAATGTGGAAGCAACCCACGTGCCAGTTGACAAGTGAATGGATAAACAAAATATAATAAACAAATGCAATGGAATATTATCCAGCCTTTAAAATGAAGGGAATTGTCACATACACAACAGTGGATGAACTGTGAAGATATTATATAAAGTTAGTAAGCCAGTCACGAAAGATGGATGCTATATGATTTCACATATATGAAGTAATTAGAACATTCAAATGCACGGACACAAAAAGCAGAATGATGTCTTGCCAAGGGCTGGAAGTAGGGGTAAAGGGGAGTTAGTATTTAAAGGGTACTGAGTTTGAGTTTTGTTAGATGAAAATAATTATGAGATGGATAGAGGTTAGGGTTACACAAAATTATGAATGTATATACTACCACTGAATGGTACAACAAAAAATAGTTAAGGTAGTAAATTTTATGTGTACTTTACAATTTTTAAAAGTTTTTTTCAGGGGTTGCTGTTGTGGCTCAGCAGGTTACAAACCCAACTAGTATCTATGAGGATCCAGGTTCAATTCCTGGCCTCACTCGTGGGTTAAGGATCTGGTGCTGCTGTGAGCTGTGATGTAGACTGGCAGCTGCAGTGCTCCCATTCTACTCCAACCTGGGAACTTCCATATGCTGCAAGTGTGGCCTTAAAAAAAAAAAAAAAAATTTCAATGCAAAAATCAGTAGTGTTAGTATAAAAAATAAGTTGGCACTAACCTGAGACTTTTTCTTCTGTATAAAAACCTTTCTAATGCAAAACAGATACAGAACGGTAATTCTTGATCCTGGCTCTTCTCTGGATCTTCATCTAAGGTATTGGCTTAAGGCCCTTTTTCCTGTCCCAGACCCTTGTTGATTCCAGACCTTCTCTCTGCTCAAGCTTAGTGCAGTTTCCTAAGTTCTTCTTCACTATGAAGTCCCAAACAGGCACACTTAACTCTAACAGGTTGGATCTCTGCATCAGTCTCTCTCTCTCTCTCTTTTTTTTTTTTTATAAAATACAGGTATTAATATATTATCATCCTCTTAGTATTGAGTGCTGTGTGAGGTACTATTAAAAATACCAAGAAGAAATAAACAACATTTACCCTTAAGATTCTTAAAATATATGAGAGGAGACAGAAATGTCTACCAACTATGCTATCACATAATCAGAATTATAATCAAAAGTGGTTAAACCTTGCTGCTCTAAGTGTGGTCTTCAGTCCAGCAGCATTGACATCACTGGGCAGTTTCCAGAACTGCAGAATCTCTGGCCTCAGTCTGCTCCAGTTTGAGGATTTGGTGAGAATAACTTGCACTCAAGTCCTTGGTTCCAGCATCCTCGAATTTTGTGTTACCCCGGAGGCTGTGAATAAGAAATGCCAGAGTTATACAAGAAATAAGGGATAAGCGGGGGGATTTGGCAGCCTATTACCTCTAGTTTTTGCACAGGGATGGCTTGGTAGAGTGAGATGTCCAATAGGAGAAAGGAGCACTGAACTGTGGGCTCACTACATTTCATACCCTCAGCCACAACAGCAAATAGAAATCATTTATCTATAGCGTACATCTATAAGTTTACTACTTGGCAGGTCAAATCACTTATGCCTACTGTCCAGACTTTGGGGATTGCAATTCATGCCCTGGGATAAGAGCCCCTTGTGATGTTTAGTTTCACGTGTCATCGAGAAAGGATATAATACAGTTATTCAATCAAACATTAATTTAGGTTTTAGCTGGGAAGGTACATTTTGTAGTTGTATAACAGGATGGCTTTAAGTAAAGAAGGTTATTTTAAATAATGTGGATAAGCCTCACTTAGTCACTTGAAGGCCTTAAAAGTAAACACTGGGGAGTTCCCATTGTGGCTCAGTGGTAACAGACGCAACTAGTAACCATGAGGATGTGGGTTCGATCCCTGGCCCTGCTCAGTGGGTTAAACATCTAGCATTGCCCTGAGCTGTGGTATAGTTCACAGACTCGGCTTGGATCCCACGTTGCTTTGGCTGTGGTGTAGGCCAGCAGCTCTGATTTGACCCCTAGCCTGGGAACTTCCATATGCCATAGGCATGGCCCTCAAAAGCAAAAAAAAAAAAAAAAAAAAAAAGGTGGTAAACACTGGGAAGTTCCCTTGTGGTGCAGTGGGTTAAGGACCTGGCATTGCCGTAACTGTGGCGCCAGTTCAGTCCCTGCCCCAGGAAATTCCACATGCCACAGGTGCAGCAAAAAGAAAACCTTGATATTTCCTTGAGAAAAAAAGTCTGCCTCAAGACTTCAGCATTGAATAGAGTAACATCACCAGGATGGCAACATAGGTCTTTCCCGAATTCACTACCCTTTACAAGAAGAACTACTAATAATTATTCCTGAACCAGACAGCACTGAGAGAATCCTAGAACATAAGGGTGAGGCTGACGCATGCCCCTGCACTAGAGAGACCAGGACAGGCAGCCCAGAAGGTAAGAGGAGGGGCGACATGCCAGCTGCATTGCCACTCCTCAGACTGGAGCAGCACCATGCTGAGAGTTCTCTCTGGAGCTGACAGTTCCTCTAGTGGGAAGAGAGCCCATGGTGGCTATTCAGATTTCCAGGCACTATGGGTCCCTTCCTGGGAGCCTTCACTCTGGTCTTGCTCACAGGGATTGTGAGGGAATCTGTAGGGCTTGACACCCTTGGGAATCTGATTGCGATGGAGAAGGGGGAAGTCCAGCTGGGGACTTCATAGTAAAGAAAATATGATTTCTTTAAAAACCCTGACAATTAATACCTAGTCTTGGCTACATAAATGTGGTCTCACAAACAATTCTCCCCGGAGGATCTGCCCAAGTATGAATTTCTCAATCTCTTCTCTTTACCAAGTGAAGAAGGAGAGAAGAGAATGTGAATTCTACTCACACTTGGAAAAATTTTCTGAGTCGAAGTGATCCAAAGATAGAATGAGCTATCTCAGGATATAGTGACATCCAATTTTCAAAAACAAACTAGAAGACCACTTAGGGATATTATAAAGTGATTCAAGCATGAGGGTTGGTATGCATGATCTTGATGGTTTCTTGCCACATGAGAATCTTAGAGGCATAAAGAATGGCACGAAAGTGGAGTTCCCGTCGTGGCGCAGTGGTTAACGAATCCGACTAGGAACCATGAGGTTGCGGGTTCGGTCCCTGCCCTTGCTCAGTGGGTTAACGATCCGGCGTTGCCGTGAGCTGTGGTGTAGGTTGCAGACACGGCTCGGATCCCGCGTTGCTGTGGCTCTGGCATAGGCCGGTGGCTACAGCTCCGATTCAACCCCTAGCCTGGGAACCTCCATATGCCGTGGGAGCGGCCCAAGAAATAGCAACAACAACAAAAAAGACAAAAAGACAAAAAAAAAAAAAAGAATGGCACGAAAGAGTAGCCTTAGGATGAAGAGCATTGAGAACTCAGAGAAAGAGACTCATGGTAAAAAATCATTCAGTAATAAAGAGGAACGAAGAACTTAATTTGGTTTGTAATGGAAGCAGTTTATGGCACTGCACCTAAACTTATCTGGGAAGCAGGGGGAACAAATCTGACATTGCATCCTCTTTGGGAACTGTGACTTCTAACTTGAACTCAACTATGCTCATCTGAAAAAGCTTTCCAGATTTTCCCATTGAACTAGTTAGCATGGTTGGATGGATATTAGTTATCCATTGCTGTGAAGCAAATTGCCTAAAAACTTAGCCACTCAGAAGAACAAATATTTATTATCTCACACAGTTTCTAAGGTAGACTATCTGGGAGAGGCTCAACTGAGTGGTTCTGGCTCAGGGTCTCTCTTGAGGTTGCTGTCCAACTCTCAGCTAGGTGTGCAGTCATCTCTAGGCTCAAATGGGGCTGTAGAATCCATTTTTTCTTTTCTTTTTATTTACCAGAGTATAGTTTATTTGCAGTGTTGTGTTAGTTTCATATGTATAGCAAAGTGATTCAGTTATACATACATATATCCATTCTTTTTCAGATTCTTTTCTGATATAGGTTATTCAAGAATATTGAGTAGAGTTCCCTGTTCTATACAGTAGGTCCCTGTTAATTATTTTATTTTTAGTAGTATATATATGCTAATCCCAAACTCCTAATTTATTCTTCCCCCTAAACTTTCCCCTTTGATAATCATAAGGTTTTTTTCTATGTCTGTAAGACTATTTCTGTTTTGTAAATAAGTTCATTTGTATCATTTTTTTAGATTCTACATATAAGTGATATCATGTGATACTTTTCTTTCTCTGGCTTACTTCACTATGATCATCTACAGATCCATCCATGTTGCTACAAATGGCATTATTTTGTTCTTTTTATGGCCAAGTAATATTCCATTGTATTTATGTATCACATCTTCTTTATCCATTCATCTGTTGATGGACATTTAGATTGCTTCCATGTCTTGGCTATTATCAATGGTGCTACAATGAACTCTGGGGTGCGTGAATCTTTTCAAATTATGGTTTTGGAGAATCCACTTCTAAACTCACTCATTTGGTTGTTTACATGGTCCATTCCTCACTGGCTATTAGCCAAAGACTTTCATTTCTAGACACATGGGCCCCTCTATAGCCCCCTTGAATGACCTCATGGCAGAGCACCTGGCTTTCCACAGGAGAAATAATCCAAGAGAGAGGGAAATGTGAGCAGGTGAGTGAAATAGTTCCTCCAAAGGAAGCAAGACCATTATCTAGAACATGACAGATTTCCTACAACTCAATAAGAAGAACAAAAGTTGCCCAGTAAAGAAAATGGACAAAGTGTTTGAACAGAAATTATGCAGAAGAAGATAAAAAAAAAATGACCAATAAACAGATCAGGAGATTTTCACCAGTCTTTAGGGAAATAAAAATTAAAAACCACAATGAGATACTGTTCCAGAATCATAAGAATGGCTAAAATTTAAAAGGCTGAAAACACCAAACATTGTTAAGGATGTGCAGAGTAAGTTGAATGAGCATACATTTCTGCTGTAGTGTAAAATGGTAGAGCATTTTTTTTTTTTTGTCTTTTTGCCATTTCTTGGGACGCTTCCGAGGCATATGGAGGTTCCCAGGCTAGGGGTCAAAACAGAGCCTTAGCCACTAGCCTGCGCCAGAGCCACGGCAATGCGGGATCCGAGCTGCATCTGCGACCTACACCACAGCTCTCGGCAACGCCGGATCCTTAACCCACTGAGCAAGGCCAGGGATGGAAGCCGATACCTCATGGTTCTCAGTCAGATTCGTTAACTACTGAGCCACAATGGGAACTCCAGTAGAGCCACTTTTTAAAATGGCTTAATTATATGCACATCTATCATAACATTTCTAGCTATTTTCTAAGAATAATAACTTCAATTCTTCACAGAAAGACTTGCACATGAATGTTTATAAGCTTGTCATTCATAAGAGTCAACACACTATCTTTTTATTTATGGGAAAATGCATCCACAGTTTTAGAAATCAGGTCATTGATTGTATGGGGCAGGATTTGGAAACTATTGACTTGAGAGTGGCATGAGGAACATTCTGAGATGAAGAAAATATTCCATACTTTTTTGTGGTGATGGTTATATGATTATATACATTTGGTAGGACCTATTGAAATATACTTAAAGTATATGATTTTTCTATTATGTAATTTTTTTTTGTCTTTTTGCCTTTTCTAGGGCCGTTCCCATGGCATGTGGAGGTTCCCAGGCTTCTAGGTCTAATCGGAGCTGTAGCCACCGGCCTACGCCAGAGCCACAGCAATGCAGGATCCGAGCCACGTCTGTAACCTTCACCACAGCTCACGGCAGCGTCTGCAACCTTCACCACAGCTCACAGCAACACCTGGTCCTTAACCCACTGAGCAAGGCCAGGGATCGAACCTGTGTCCTCATGGATGCTGGTCGGTTTCATTAAACACTGAGCCACAACAGGAACTCCAAAACTAATAATTTTTAGAATTGTGAAGATTAGTTCACAGACAGATAATACTTGGAAACTTTATTGCCCTCTACCCAGACAAAAATAATATATGAATAGCATAATCACTTTAATTACATATACACAAAGATATAGATAGATACAGTACCAAATTTTATACCTGAGGGAAAATGCTTTATTTTCTGATACCTTTTAATTATTTATGGGAAAAGGCCATATAATAAACCTCATAGAAAATCTCAATAAATTTCCCAATCAAAAATTAATAGATACTACTTTCTCAAATCTCAATGCAAAACCTGAAACTGAATAAGTGAAGTATAGCTTTAAAAGCTAATTTAAATTTTTAAAAAATCTTCCATATAACTTTTGAGTCAAAGTGAAAACCAAAACAAAAATTATAGGCTATTTTAAATAAGAATTTCTATATCTCATATCATGTTTAAAGATGCTTAAAGATGAACTCGAACAAAATCACAGCATTACATATTTTCATAATTTACTTATTAACACAATAAATATTTATTGAGGGCCAGTCATGTTCTATGGAGTTTTCTACACTCCGGGGATATAGAAAGGATGCATGAAACTTCCCTGATAGTGTTACATGCTGGTAGAAGGACACAGACAAAAAAAGAACAAATGATAAATATATAATGTTTTAGACAGTGATGACTTCTATTCAGTAAAGCTGAATAAGATGATAGAGAATAATCTGAGAAGGAATGTAATGCTGTATATGGGGGTGAGGAAAGTCTTCTCCAAACAATTCAGAAGAGTTCTAGAGGAAGCGAGGGAATCAGGCATACAGAGATTTGACGAACAGTATTTTAAGCAAAAGTAAATAAATAAAAATAAATAAGTGCAACTGAGGAAGCTGGGAGTAAAACAAGCAGCAGGTTAATTTGCAAGAGAGCAGAGACAAGATATGGGCCAGATCATGTAGTACCTCAGGCTCAGAGGGAACCAGTAAGTTGACTAAAAACACACAAAGAGCAACAGAAGAAAGGGTGGGGGAAAAAATGTAATTGTAATGTATACATGTAAGAATAACCTGACCCCCTTGCTGTACAGTGGGAAAATTAAAAAAAAAAAAAATTATTAAAAAAAAAACAAAAAATAAAATAAAATACAAAACAAAACAAACAAAAAAAACACACAAAGAGAAGATTTAACTCCTTCATTCAATAAATATTTATTGAGTGGGCATACTGGTCCCTGTATACGGGATTCAACAATTAGCAAAAGAACCATACTCCTGCCCTTATGGAACTTACATTGTTTATAGGATGGGATACACATAATAAATTCAATAAAATATATATTATGATAGTAGATAATAAGTGGTAAAAGGTAAAAAGAGAAAAGCAAAGAAAGGGTTAGAGTAGGTTGGCAGAGTAAGGGACAATTTTAGAAAGGATAGCCAGGGTAGGCACATTTGAATAAGTATCTGGAGGAGATGGAGCCATAGATAAGAACATTCTGCAAAGGTGTGCCAATAGCCTTCACCTGGGTTGGCAGGGAACCTCACCCTGAACCCTCTGTCTTCTGCTGTTTCTTCAGATCATGGGCCTTTACCAGCTCAGAGTCATTCGCCATTGCAGCAAGGAGGCGCAGTCCTCTTCAGTGAGTGTAGCAGGATCAAAGCCACTCTCCAAAGCTGACCTAGGGAGGGGAAGCAAGCCTAATAGTGGCTCTGAGTCCTTGCCTACCCTCTTCTGAGGATAAGCAGGCAAGTTTCCTGGTTTCTGCCACTTCCTCTGAGGGTGTGGCTACCTCAGCTCTCAATGGACAGGGCATGAAGCCAGTGTCCATGAAAAAATGCACCACAAGTTATGCTCTGGGGTGACCTCAAAAAAGAGATTTGCTGGAGGTGGATCATATAGGCTTGTGAAAGCTGATGGTTAGATATTCAGGAATATTATGAGCTTAGCATTAAATACAGCCATTATATTAAAATGATAACAATTTGAATAATAAAATTATTTTGATTTAATGTAATTTGAATGAAGGTTAGAAATTAGATGTATAGATCACATGTCAGATTTAATAACAAATTTTCTAGCAAAGTAGAATGCAAATTGGATACAATCCATTTCTTAAATTATGGTTAATATTGTTAAATAGGTTTGCTAAAAGTACAAATATTTGGTGAAAACAAAAAAAGCATGCTGTTAGGTCCAATAATTTATATGAAATTTACAATAATGACTACTATATACCTTAGGTCTATTCGTAAACTTTGCATACACATATTTATCTCATAAAGTTTATGATAAACTTATAGGAGTCCAAGGCACTATCCATTGTGCTACAGAGCCACCTTATGATAAACTTATATACACGTTTATATTACATTCTCATCAAGTGAGTGTGCTTGTTGGCAGGGCTGTCTTACCTCATTGGTGCTGTGTGGAACATGCCTGCCCGGTATAGGACTGTTGCGAGACATGTTTTTATAATATGTTCTTAGCTTCTTTGCTGAAAACTCCATCTTATCCTTCCCCCTTCCTTACTTTGTCCCGTCTTCCTGCTTGAGAAACAGTCACGGTGATGGAGAATGACTTAAGCTTAAGAACAAAGACCTAAAGGCATGGGTTATTCGCGGAGTCAGCTGAATGATGACATAATGCATTGGTCTAGGCACTCCGGACCTGGGCAGATTGGCACGCCATTTGCACAAGCATGATATGTCCTCTAAAGAATAAGAGAAAGAGGAACCTCATGGCCAAGTGGTTTAGAGTGGTTGTTAACAGAATATGCATTAGCAAAGAGAACCAAGGTACAAACCTAGGCACACAGGGTTGCCGCAAATAGGCGTGCCATTTGCAGAAGCACAGTGAGGATTCTCTGAAATGCTATGCATAGATAGCTAACTCAAATGCTAATGATTCTTAAATGCCTAAAGTTTAGAGTAAAAGTTTAACCATTTACCAGCTAAGTGACTTTTAAAATAATAAAAGAACTTATAAAATAATAAAAAAAAAACACCCTATATCCTGCACCTGCAACCCCCTTTTCACTTGACTTAATCCTCAAGAGCACAATAAAAGCAGTGTGGTTTCTTGAGGCAGGGCTCTTGGTCCCTGAGACCTTGAGTCCCCCAGTTCCCACCTTTACCTAAGATAAATGTCTCTGTGTCTTGTTTTATGTTAACTTTCTTTCCTTAAGTTCCACAGCACCCATTCTCTAGCCCCATCCTGCTGAGCTGGTCTCGGCACAGGACCAGGATGCTGAGAACCAGGAAGGGGGGAAAATTCCAGAAGCCCATGGTGCCCCTATGCAAGGGAAGAACAATGTCACCACCTGTAGCAGTTCCAAGTTCATTGAGCCCACAGACCTGGGCTCTGCTCCTGCCTCTGCCTCCAACTCCCTGGCTTCCTGGCTTCAGGCTGCTCGTGTCCTTTCCTTTCACCATCATTTCCTCCTCAGCCAAGTGGACTGCTGGAAGATCCAGTGAGCCTGCAACATGCTTGGTTTAGTAAAGAAGCCTAACAGGACAACTGGGTGAGGAGGTCTCAGTCCATAGCCCCCTGCCCAGCACACCCACACTCTCACCTTCAACCTGTTGGCCAGGACTCCTGAAGGATCAGGATCAGGATCTTTGTCATGCTTGAACTCTGTTCCAGCTGTGCCTTTTGTAGGTGGCAAGATCATGGGATAGTAACTTCTCTCTCCTCAATATATTCATCTTTGAAATGGGGATCATATTCTCCTCTTGAAGGAATGTTATCTTTAGTAACCATGTACCTGCTCTCCACCCAGGGAGAGACTGAGAAAAGTGTACAGGGGATTCTGTAAGATCGAAAACCATTTTCCCAATCCCCACCTCTGTGTGGATGCCTGGAGTCATGCTAGGTGGTCTACAAAGTGGGTAAGGAGGGGCTGGATGCCCTACTGGGCTTGAGCAGAGAAGTGCAAAGCTTAGGTGTTCCCCAAGCTTCCAAGCAGACCTTCAGCCCTCCTCCCCTACCATCTATCACCTGAATCTCTTCGACCTGACATAACCATTTGCCCAGCTGCCCCTTGCTTCCGGCTGCTGTTTGCCAAGATGTTCCAGTGACCTATGATTCCAGCCCTGCACCCATATCTACCGCAGTTCAATCCTCTGCTAGAAATCCTGACAAGCTGGATGGTGCTGAAGAGTCCCTCAGAGTCAAATCCTCAGACTCACTTCCACTCATACTCTAACACAGGAACTCAGTACTCTCCTCAAACATGTGTCCACTCCCAAACCACCCACAAAATGACATGCACACAAGAGCATCCAAATGGCATTCACTTCCAATTATGTTGCAAGATACATGCAATCGCTTGATTATGACCCACATCCACAAAACCTGCACCGACCCTAAATAGTACGCATGCTCATAGCCCCCAGTGCCCAGCGCATAGACCCTTCTAACTCCATCCAACAGGTTTCTGGATCTTTCTGAGCTACTCTCCTAAGCGCTCCTGGAAGGTCTGAGGTCCTGGCTTGCTCTCCTGAGTGGATAGAGTGCAGGAAAGGAATCTTCTCACTCTCCCCAGGATCACTGTGTCTGAGCACACAACACTGCCATGGGGGACCTCTGGTGTGGCAAGCACTGCAACAGCATCAGGGACCGGGTGAGGGCAGCAAGGACCCCAACTAAGTGGTTTCCCCAGGCAGAGCTGAGACTAAACCACACTGCCGTGAGTGTGACCAGGGCCACGGGTCTGAACCCAAGACCTCAGTGTCCAGGAGCCTCGGTGTACCCTTCACACACCTGCCTTGCAGCATATCTCCTCCCATTGACAGTGTAGCCTCTGGACTCAGAACATGGCACTTAGAAGGCCCCCTTATTCAACTTTTCTCCTTCTCCACCCCTTGGACGGCACTGCAGTAAAGTCATAAACTCCTGGGACCAGGGAACTTGGTGCTTGAATCTCGCTCTCCTCAGGACAGCCTGACAAGCAGGTGGGGGACTGAGGGAACGGAATAACTGGCTGGTAGATGGCAGGTGCGCCGGGCATGGGGCCAAGAAAGGCGAGCCTAGAAAGAGAATGGTTCAGGATGGTGGATCACAGGTGCCATGCATCCTGGATTCTAGAAGCAGAAATCAGGAGCTGAGACCCAGACCAGGGTTTGTGCTTTCAGTAGTTAGGGTCCTGAGCCCTGGCCTAGGCTTTCCATGAAGAGTTTCAACACCAAACAGGTTAACGTGGCATAGCAGATACTGTGTGGCGTGTAAATTGGGATCTGCCCCTTAAGACTGTGGTAGATAAGGCTTTAAAACTCAAGTGGGGGAGTTCCCATTGTGGCTTAGTGGAAATGAACCGGACTAATATCCTCATCCCTGGCCTTGCTCAGTGGGTTAAGGATCCAGTGTTGCCGGGAGCTGTGGTGTAGGTTACAGATGTGGCTGCATCTGGCCAATGCTGTGGCTGTGGCATGGGCAGTTCCACCCCTAGCCTGGGAGCTTCTATACACCATGGGGTGCTGCCCTAAAAAAATTTTTTTTAATTAAAAAAATTAAACTCAGGGGCAAAACATTTTTTGCCAAAATAATATCCAAGACTCAAGGTTTCTGACCTATCAGTCATCTGAAATCATTTGTAATTATGTGTGTCTGGGGATCATCTTTTTCTATTGGGAGAACCACAGCTTTGAACAGTGCAAAGGTGACTGCCCAATGGTTAAGAAATGACTCCTTTAGAAGACAAATTTGTAACCATGTCACTTTGTGGTCTCAGAACTCTACCCTTGGCTGCCACTTGTGCCTTACACGTTCAAAACCAACATTCATTCCTCACTCAGAAATCTTTGGCACCTGCAAAGGGCTGGTGCTGTGAGGCAGGAATCAGGGTCTGCCCCCAGAGGGTGCTAACTTAGCCTCCAGCAGTTTTAAGCTTTACTTGAACTGAGTCTTAAAAAGATAGGGAGGGACTGAGATTAATTCAGACCTTAAGAACTCTGAATTTCTTTTCTTTTCTTTTTGGCCAGCCCCCTGCCCCTCCCATGCCATGCGGAAGTTTCCATCCAGGGATGGAAACCTCCCTACAGTTGTGACTTGAGAGTTGCAGCAATACCTGATCCTTAACCCACTTTGTCACACAGGAACTTCCGGTACTCTGATTTTCTAAGCAGTCCTGGTGCTGAGCTGGGGTCCAGGATTTAAAATTGGTCTTTTTGGGCACTTAACCAATGTTTGTTGAATGAGTAGAAATTAATTTACTCTGGCAATTTCACCAGCCAATCTCACTGATATTACAAGGCTCCAATCCCATTTTGCAGAAAAATCCAGACCTAGTTAGATAGTGTAGCTTTCTGCTTGGATTCTGTAGTTCTGAATGTTAATACTGCATTCATACTCCTAGAATTTTCTGTGTCACTTAGAGTCAGTTTCCTGATAGAAGTTTCCAGGTATGAGACAGGGAAATAAAATAAGAATTATCTGCTGAAAACTGACTTTAAATATAAAGACATATACAGATTAAAAGTAAGTAGGTAGAGAAAAATTATACCATGCTAACAAAGGAAAGCAGAGTAGCTATATTAATTTCAGATGGATCAGACTTCAAGGAAAGTTATCAGGGATAAAGAAGGACATTACATAATATAATAGGGTCATTCTCCAAGAAGACGTAGTACTCTTTAATATGCTTGTGCCTAAAAACAGAGCAACAGAATATGTAAGGCAAAAACTGATAGAACTTCAAGGAGAAATTGATGAATCCACTACATAGCTGAAGACTTCAGCACCCCTCTGTCAGAAATGGAAGAATCTAGCAGGCACAAAAATCACAAAGGACGTAGTTGAACTCAATAACACCATCAGTCAACTGGATATAATTGACATCCACAGACTACTTTTATAATAGCAGAATATACCATTTTTTCCCAGCTCACATGGAACATGCACCAAGATAGACCACAAATCTGGTTTGTTGTTGTTGTTGTTGTTTTAGGGCTGCACCCGTGGCATATGGAGGTTCCCAGATTAGGGGTCCAATCTGAGCTACAGCTGCCAGCCACAGCCACAGCCATGCCAGATCTGAGCCACGTCTGTGACCTACACCACAGCTCACAGCAATGCCAGATCCTTAACCCACTGAGTGAGGCCAGGGATCAAACCCGCAACCTCATGGTTCCTAGTCAGATTCACTTCCTCTGTGCCACAGTGGGAACTCACTTAAATCTTAAATTTGAAAGAATAGATCCTTTTGGAATAACCATATGGAGTTAAACTAAAAATTAGTAACTGAAAGATCCTGGTAACAAATTTTGACAGGGAAAGTTAATAATGGAGGATGTACATGAGTGGAGGCAGGAGGTATGCAGGATTCTCTGCACCTTCCTCCCAGTTTTGCTGTGAATCTAAGATTGCACTAAAAACAAAGTAATTTTTAAAAAATTGTACTGTGTAAAGAAATGGAGAAGCCAAAGTTTTTCATCAGTGGTCTGTGCCCACAGGTCTTTGGAAACATTGGAGGAGGGGAACACTGATGATTAATTAATACCTTAGAGATTAAATTATCTGAAAAACATTGCATGTATGGTAAGAAAATTATCTAAAAATCATGTTGGGAGTTCCCTGGCAGCTCAGTGGGTTAAGGATCCAGTGTTGTCATTGCTGTGGCTCAGGTTCAGTCCCTGGCCTGGGAACTCCTACATGATGCAGGCACAGCCAAAAAAATCATATTGAAATAGGACAGAGCAAAAATAATTAATAATAAAACTACAAACAACTGAGTTCCAGCTCTGTATCAAGCCCTATGTATTTGGTCTCTCTCAAACTCTCAGCTATTTAATAAGATAGGTACCATCTTTGTTTTATAGGTGATGAAATGGTAAGAGAATTTGGCTTGAATCAATTATATTTTCAGTGATGGCTGAGATGATGGAACATGGTTTATGTGTCGCACATCAGATAAAAGGTCTGGTCCTCTGGACATGAAGCTGAATCTGAGGAGAACATGGGCACATCCTCCTGCTTTGGGCTAATGTGATGTGTAGTTAGAGGCTCAGGGACCAGACATGAATTATTTACAATCCCTGTACCAGCATCTAGGAGATGGACAATTTTGCAGCGGGAAAAGGTTGCTGCTGCCGCTTAAGTAAATTGCTAAAGCACAAAACCAACACAGAACCATAGCAAGATTCATAAAATAACAATTTTAAATGCTTCAAAGTTCAAAGAAACAAAAATCCAATAACTTACCTTCTTAAGCTGGCAGTATGCATTGTTTCACCTTGTCTGAAATTGTGGTTGTTTCAGTAGTGTTTTGTTCTGCCAGTGGAGGCAGTGAGGAAAGGGGAAGTAGAAAGAGTGCTGGGATTCAGGGTTCTGATTCCTACCCCTAACCCTAAACTGCGTGACTTTGATAAATTCATTTGGACCTCTATTTCCACATTTGTCCAACAAATTTCTTAGATTGAAAGGTTTTGAACTTTCTTTCTAATTCTGATGTTCTAAATGTGCTATCAACTTCGTGGTGTCTTTATAGTACCTATATTTAACACCAGCATTCTCACTCTTTGGCTTCCACCACTTGCCCTGGGAGGTACCCTTGACCTCTGAAAGACCAGCTGAAGTGGGTCAACATGAGGAGTAAAGAAAATCGTTCTATTAAGTGATGCAATCAGAACAGGCTCCTCCCTCCACCTGCTGCTCAATAGGAAGAGGGAAGGATTTTCAAAAATAGATAGAAGAGGAGGGCAGATACCTTGCCCTTGTATCCCTGATGCTAAAAGATGCGATAGTGCCCTCTGAGATGGGAGAGAGAGCTTGCCATTTGGCCTGGCAGTACCATAATTTTCTCTTCATAAAAATAGGTCTACAACTGACTTCTGGGCTTTGCCTGGATACCATGCTTTATCCAAGTTATCAGCAGAAGCTTTGGAATGTGGAGGCTTGGTGAGTTCACCAGGAGCCCAAGGCACATGTCTCATTGAGCCTGACAAAGAAAGGAAATGAATAAGACCTGTCTTCTAAGAATGATTATGGTCTCTTAGGAAGATGAGGCTCACACAAATAATTCTACAACCAACAAGGACCTATTGTATAGCACAGGGAACTATACTCACTATTTTGTAATAACCAATAAAGAAAAAGAATCTGGAAAAAATATATGTATAATTGAATTACTTTGTACCTGAAACTAATATAACATTGTAAGTCAACTGTATATATACTTCAATTAAAAAAATAAATAAATAGGAGTCCCGTCATGGTGCAGCAGAAATGAATCCAACTAGGAGCCATGAGGTTGCGGGTTCGATCCCTGACCTTGCTCAATGGGTTAAGGACCTGGCATTGCTGTGAGCTGTGGTATAGGCCGGCAGCTGTAGCTCAGATTGGACCCCTAGCCTGGGAACCTCCATGTGCTAAGGGTGCAGCCCTAAAATAAAATAAAATAATTTTTTAAAAAATTGAAGATAATAAAGGAGAATAAGCATTACTATTCTATTTGCTGCTATAGCAAATTATCACTATTCAGTAGCATAAAACAATATACATTTATAAACTTACACTTCTGTGGCTAGAAGTCCGACTTCCATGCCGGGTCTCACTGTGAGGAAATCTTGGCAGGCATGTGTCCTTTCTGGAGGTTCTAGAGGAGAATCCACTTCCTTCCCATTCCCCAGTTCTAGTGGCCACCCACGTTCCTCAGCTCCCGGCTCCCTCCCTCCCTTTCAGAACCAGTAATGGCGAATTGAGTCCTTCTCATATCACCTCAGTCTGACTTCCTCTTCTCCTTCTCTCTTCCTACTTGTGATTTTATTGGGCTCACCTGGGAGATCCAGGCTCCTCTCTCTCTCTCTCTCTCTCAAGGTCCTCAATTGAATCATACCTTCAAAGTGTCTTTTGCCATGTAAAGTAACAGATCTGCATTTCCCAAGGATTAGGATGTGGACAGGTGGGGGAGGGAGTTCTTATTCTACCTACCAGGAGAAGTAAGCTCTGGGCTGATTGGCAAAGGCAGTGAGTGCTGGGGCTTGGAGAAGGAGACTGCTGTGAGCTGGAGCACTCAGCAAGCCTCCCAGAGCAGGTGGGCCCGAGGCAGGAGGTGGCTAAATAGAGGGGAAGTAACAGAGTCCCTGAAAAGGGGGTGCTTCTAATGGGTGTGGGTCTGGGGGTGAGGAGACAACTCTTTATATCAGCTGCCATCCTCTGTGCCTCTGCTGTGGGGACTGGAGCCCCCAGAATACAGCCTGTGTGGCTGACTGCTTTCCCTCCTCCTCAGGCAGCTCTGTTTAGGAATCACGAAATCTCCAGTATCAGATATTCTTCCTTCAGCAGCTTGCAATTTATTTGTGTCCTTCAGTATTCCTGTTCATGGAGTTGCCGTCATTGCTCAGCAGTTACGAATTCGACTAGCGTCCATGAGAATGCAGGTTCAATCCCTGGCCTTGCTCAGTGGATTAAGGATCTGGCGTTGCCATGAGCTGTGGTGTAGGTCACAGATACAGCTTGGATGTGGTGTTGCTGTGGCTGTGGTGTAGGCCAGCAGCTACAGCTCAAATTCGACCCCTAGCCTGGGAACCTCCATATGCCATGGGTGCAGCCCTAAAAAGCCAAAAAAAGAAAGGAAAAAAAAATTCTTGTTCATATGTGCTCTAGAGAAAGAGGAGTTATTGAGCAAACTGGTGTCACGTTTGATGAAACTCCAATAAAGGTGAGAAATGGACTGCATTGTATCACACATCTCCAGGCTTTGACAGGTTAGTATGATGCAATAAAATCCTAAAGTTGTTGTTTGGACTTTGAGCCCCAGGCTGTAGAGGCCTCTGTTAGACTCCTTTGACAATAACCAAACAATACGGCTTTTAATTAAGGATTAGTTTAAAATCCACATGAGGAGTTCCCTTCGTGGCGCAGTGGTTAACGAATCCAACTAGGAACCATGAGGTTTCGGGTTTGGTCCCTGCCCTTGCTCAGTGGGTTAACGATCCGGCGTTGCTGTGAGCTGTGGTATAGGTTGCAGGCACGGCTCGGATCCCACGTTGCTGTGGCTCTGGCATAGGCCAGGGGCTACAGCTCCGATTAGACCCCTAGCCTGGGAACCTCCATATACTGCGGGAGTGGCCCAAAGAAATAGCAAAAAGCCAAAAAAAAAAAGAGAAAAGAAAAAAAAACCCACATGAAAAATCCTACTTTATATTTTAACCTGTATCCAGTATTTAATGCTGCACACAGGTTCGGCAGGCTAAACAGGGAATTGCTACAACATGGAAGATGCACATGAGCCCTGGGATTTCCCAGTAGCTGAGCTTTGGGAAACTTTCTAATAAGCCCCTTTTCCCAAGCGACAATGTGATGCATATTCAGGCATTCAGCTTGAGGAGTTCTGATATAGGATTCCCTGAGCCCTCAGTGGGACACACCAACTGCCCTAAGAGCTAGAACCAACAATACAGTGTCAGTGGACCTCAAGTTAGGAAGGGAATGAGAAAGGCAGAAGGAAGGAATGGGATATTGTGAATGTGGGATTTTCGTAATCTCTTTTGTAAAATAAGAGGGCCTAGCTTCTTTTCCTATAGTGTGGAGGTGACTTGTCCTAGGAACTGTTTTAATTTTTTTTTTTTTTCCTTTTTTGGCCACCCCGCAGCACATTGGAGTTCTTAGGCCAGGGATGAGATCCGAGCTGCAGTTGTGACCTACACTGCATCTGAGGCAACTCCAGATCCTTAACCCATTGTGCCAGGCCAAGGATCAAACCTGTGTCCTAGTGCTCCAGAGACGATTGCCTAGTGGGAACTCCTAATATACTTTTTAAATCTTTTAATCATTTGTGGGAAAGGATCACATGATAAATATCATAGAAAATCTCAGTAAAGATCCAAATCAAAAATTAATAGATACTACTTTCTCAAACCTCATTGCAAAACCTGGAACTGAATAAGTGAAGTATGGTTTTAAAAGCTAATTTAATTTTTTAAAAAAATCTTCGATATAACTTTTGAGTCAAAGTGAAAACCAAAACAAAAACTATAGGGTATTTTAAATATAAGAATTTCTGCATCTCATATCATGCTTAAAGACACCTATAAGATAAACTGAGAGAACAAAATCACAGCATTACATAGTTTCATAATGTACTTATTAACACAAATATTTATTGAGGGCCAGTCATGTTCTATGGAGTTTTCTACACTCCGGGGATATAGAAAGGATGCATGTAACTTCCCTGATAGTGTTACATGCTGGTAGAAGGACACAGACAAAAAAAGAACAAGTAATAAATACATAATATTTTAGACAGTGATAACTTCTATTCAGTAAAGCTGAATAAGATGATAGAGAGTAATCTGAGAAGGAATGTAATGCTGTATATGGGGGTGAGGAAAGTCTTCTCCAAACAATTCAGCAGAGTTCTAAAGGAAGCGAGGGCATCAAGCATGCAGAGATTTGGGAACATCATTTAAGCAAAATAAATAAATAAAAATAAATAAATGCAAAGATCCTGAGGAAGCTGGTGGTGAAACAAGCAGCAGGTTGGTTTGCAAAAGAGAGCAGAGACAAGATATGGGCCAGATCATGTAGTACTTCAGACCCAAAGAGAACCAGAGAGTTGACTACAAACACAAGAGAGATGACTCAGAAGTTCCCTTGTGGTGCAGCAGGTTAAGGACCCAGCATTGCCACAGCTGTGATGCAAGCTGCACCTGCGGTGTGGATTCAGTTCCTGGCCCAGGAACGTCCACGTGCCAGGGGTGCAGCCAAAAAAAAAAGAAGAAGAAGAAGAATACTTAACTTCCTTCATTCAATAAATATTTATTGAGAGCTGCCTTATGCCAGGCAAACTGTTCCCTGGGTAGGGGATTCAGCAATGAACAAAAGAGCCATATTCCTGCCCAAATGGAACTTACATTGTTCACAGGATGGGATACACATAATTAATTAAATGAGTAAAATATATATTATGATAGTAGGTAATAAGTAGTAAAGAGGTAAAAAGAAAAAAGCAAAGAAAGGATTATGGTGGATTGGCAGATAAAGTACAGTATCAAAAAGGATAGCCAGGCTAGGTGATATTTCAATAAATATCTGGAGGATTTGGAGCATGGGGTAAAGGCATTTTTCAGAGCGCTACCAGCAGGTGCAAATACTTGAGAGGATTGGTGTTGGAGGATATGAAATAAGGGGTAGTAAGAAGGCCAGTGTGAGGGAGAGGTAGACTGTGAGACCAGGCAGTAGTGAAACTAGTAGGGAGAGGAGAGGAAGGGAGGGTGAATTTTGACCTTGTAATCCATTGCAACACTCCAGTTGTTTACTCCGGGAGATGGGGCATCGATGGAGTTTTCTATATCTAAGGGAGACATGTCTGATCTACCTTTGCAACTAAGGTTGGGCTGCTGTGTGAGTACAGACTGCATGGAAGCAAGGGTCATAACTGTATGTGCTTCTGAGGAAATAATGGAGTCAATAGGTAACAGGGGACAACTTTTCCAACTAAAGAATCCCACTAAACTGTCCACCAGTAACACTGGCTTCCCAGTTGCCTTGGAAATCACAGTCAGGAGCTGGTAACCGTATTTCCAGCAGATGCCAGGGATGTTGACACCATGAAATTAGTACCTTGAATAAGCCTTTTACACTCTTATGACATCCCAGATTCTTTCCAATACTGAGTGTTTCAGATTCCAGAGCATGTATCACCTCAATCTCCCCTACTTATAATATGCAGGGGGTTTTGTCTGTTCTGTTCATTGCTCTATACCTGGAGCTCAAATAGTGTCAAACATATAGCAGACATTCAATTACTATGTGTTTGTTTTTGTTTTTGATTTTTAGGGTCACACCTGTGGCATATGGAGGTTCCCAGGCTAGGGGTCACATCGGAGCTGCAGCTGCCGGCCTACACCACAGCCACAGCAACACGGGATCTGAGCCATGTCTTCAACCTACACCACAGCTCACGGCAACACCAGATCTTTAACCCACTGAGTGAGGCCAGGGATCAAATCTGCAACCTCATAGTTCCTAGTCTGATTCATTTCCACTGCGCCACAACAGGAACTCCCCAATTACTATTTGTTAAATACAGGAATGTCTCTGTTAAAGTTATTGCAGGACCCTAAGCAACACACTTTCCTTCTCTGCAACTTAGTAAAAAGTTGGATTGGATGGCATCTGAGGACCTTTCCCGGTCTGCCCGTCTTTGGCCCCCTTTGAGACTGGGAGTCATTGTTCTGAAGGGCTTTACAGGCTATGGGGTGTATGACAGGATACTGTTAGGGAGGAAAGGCAGGGATGGGCTAGGGAAAACCTGAGTCAAGGAGAGGAGAACAAATAGCTTCTGAGGTTGGGGGCCAGGGAACTCTCCAAAAATAAATGTGAATGTCTCTCTCTCTCTCTTTTTAATCCATTTTGTAATTTTATTGAAATACAACTTACATAAGTAAAATCTGGACCTTTTAAGTGTGCAGTTGTCCCTCAGTATCCACGGGGTTCTAGGCAGATACCAAAATGCACAAATACTCAAGTCCCTTATAAAAAATGGCGGACTATTTGCATATAACTTATATACATCCTCCTGCATACTTTAAATCAACTCTAGATTATTTATTAATAGCTAGTACAGTATAAACATTATGTAATAGTTGCTCATATATGGCAAATTGAAATTTCGCTTTTTGGAACTTTCTGGAATTTTTTCCCCAAATATTTTCATTCTGCAGTTGGTTATCCACAGATGTGGAACCCATGGTTATGGAGAGCCAACTATTGAATGTCTCTTTGAGTTGCAGAGGGTTCTAATCCCAGTAAGAGTGTTTCACTAGACACTGAGGATATAAGATACCGAGGACCCACACCAAGCATATTATTGCCTCATTTGAACCAGCTGGTCAACAAAGTGTTCACAGATCCCTGAGGTTCTCATGGGGAAAAGTGCATAAATAGCAGCAGGGACTCTTTCTAAGTGTATTTAAAATATATTTTTTATCTTAAGTGAACAAATGAAAACATTAAATGAATATTTTCCCTTGAGACTCACCATTGCTCGGCATCCCCAGACACCCACAAGGCAATGAATTCATGTGACCCTGAGGTTTAGCAGAGCTACCCCCACCAATAGGTTGGCTGACAGGGCCCAGATTTGCTACCATTAAACCTAATGAGACATGCATCATATTATAGAATCATATATACAAAAGATGCACACAAGGTAACTGCATTGATGCATTGATTTTATTTTGCATTTAGTTTTAGTTTATTTCAAGGAAAAGAGTGTTTTCAGTTTCGAGAAGCATGCATACATGGATGTCTTCCATGCTATTTTTTAGTAGGTTGCTTTCATTGTAAATTTAACGAAGTAGAGTTCAGAGTCATAGTAACCTAGGAGGGAAAAAAGTAACAGAATGTTATTAATTCTTCGTTAACAGGCTCTTGTCATATGTTATACTAATTAATTTTTATATTGAGGATACTATTGTTGCCTTCAAGTTACAAGGAGAAGCTGAGGCTCAGAGGCATACTTGCCCATAGTCACAGTTAGTGGAAGACAGACACAGTATTTGAATCCGAGTCTATGCTCCAAGTTCATGACATTGTAAGGTATGCTCCAAAAGGGTAGGGTCATTACCTTTCAAATTCTAATGCTAGAGCTGGACCCCAATTAATACCCAGGGAACAGTGTTTTAAGTAAACAGGGTCTATATTTCCTGGCAGATGATGTCAGTGTCACAGGGAGAGACTAGAGAAACAGAGAGAAAGAGCCCAATGTTTCAATTATAGGGATTATCAGTCCTTTCTCCAGACACTGGTGTGGGCACCTTGCCACGTGGAGGTTTTACCCCCATGCGCTCACAGAGGGTTAGGGTGTGGAATGCACCCCTGCAATGCCCAGTCCTCTGTCCTCCCACCCGAAGGTACAAAAAGGGCAGTCACCTTCCTCCTGGAATCATCCCACTGCTCAGATCCAAAAGTTCCTGCGGCGCCCACCAAAGACCTTGAAGCCCATCTTGGTGGGCAACAGGTTGCTCCTCACCATACTCCCAGATCTGCTGAGCAAGCCCACCAGCCGATGGGTCATGCAGGTGGCAGTGTTGCAGGATCTCTTCTGGACAGTGATGCTGATTTGTGGGATGAAGAAAGAAGAGGCCCATCAGCGAGAGGTTGAGTGCAGGTGCTGTACGACAGAATCGTCATGGAAGACTACTGCCTTGAGGGGACCAGTGAACCTTGAGTATTTCTGCTAGAAAAGGTCATCACAGCAGAAAATCCTAGGCCGTCAGGGGAAATGCCATAATCATCCCATAGACATGTCCAGGGGGGTCAGAAAACTCAAAAGTGACTTTAGAATATGCCTTCCTGGGCCTGACCAGAGGAAGAAGGGGATGCCCTGTTGTCCTTGGGCAGGGAACCTTACCCGGAGCCCTGTGCCCTCTGCTTCTGCATCTCACGGGCCTTCATCTGCTCATAGTCATTCACCATTGCAGCCAAAAGGAGGCGTGATTCCTCCTCAGAGAGGGTAGCAGGATCAAAAGGGCTCCCAAAGGCAGACCTAAGGAGGGGAAGCAAGCCTAAAACAGGTTCTGATCTCCTGCGTGCCCCTCCCCAGGATAAACAGCCAGGTTGCCTGGTTTCTGATAGTTTGAATGGGAAAATAATTTTAGCTTAATGCAGTTTGAATGAAGGTGAAAAATGAGATGTGTAGATCCCATATCAGATTTAATAACAAATTTACTGGCAAAGTATTTGGCAAATTGGATACAATCCATTTCTTAAATTATGGTAATATGAGTATATACGTGTGCTAAAGGTACAAATATTTGATGAAAACAAAAAAGCATGCTGTGAGGTTTGATAAGTTATATAAAATTTACAATCATGAATACTGTATATCTTATGTCTATTTACAAACTTTGTGTACACATAAAGCTTATGATAAACTTATAGGAGCGCAAGGCACTATCCATTGTTCTACAGAGCCACCTTATAATAAATTTATATACACGTTTATATTACATTCTCATCAAGTGAGTGTGCTGTTGGCAGGGCTGTCTTACCTCATTGGTGCTGTGTGGAACATGCCTGCCTGGTACAGGACCAGGATGCTGAGAACCAGGAAGGGCGGAAATTTCCAGAAGCCCATGGTGCCCCTATGCAAGGGAAGAACAATGTCACCACCTGTAGCAGTTCCAAGTTCATTGAGCCCACAGACCTGGGCTCTGCTCCTGCCTCTGCCTCCAACTCCCTGGCTTCCTGGCTTCAGGCTGCTCGTGTCCTTTCCTTTCACCATCATTTCCTCCTCAGCCAAGTGGACTGCTGGAAGATCCAGTGAGCCTGCAACATGCTTGGTTTAGCAAAGAAGCCTAGCAGGACAACTGGGTGAGGAGGTCTCAGTCCATAGCCCCCTGCCCAGCACACCCACACTCTCACCTTCAACCTGTTGGCCAGGACTCCTGGAGGACAGACTCGCAGTACCTGTCACCACAGCTTTTCCCATAGTGCAACCCATCAGCATCTCTCCTGATGCCTGATTTTTGCTTATACCTGGCTGGGGGGAAGGGGAGTTGGGAGGACATATCTCTGCAGTTGGAATCCCTGAGACTCTGAAGAACCAGATTTTACCGTCCAGCTGCTCCATACTCTGGCAAAGAGCACCCTGTAAGAATCAAGCCGGTACAGTCTTAAATTGGGACCCAAGATTAAATGGGGTGGCGGTGCGGGAGGGGGAGTTCCCAGAACCTTCGACTGGGGCTTGCGTTTAATAGCTACTTTCCCCTCAGTCATTAGACCTATTTGCCACCCATCTGCACTGTCCCAGGTCCCGACCCCATTTCCAGCGATCCTTGTAGGTAAGAGGAGATGGGATCCATGAAAGTTTCTTCTGCTCAAAGCTATTCCTGCATCCTCCTCTCCCTGAAGTGCCTGGAGAGCTCCAAAATCCCAACACGGACCTAAGCACGTCTGCTGCGGGGACAAGACTGGAGCCCAGCTCAGCTCAGGAAGAGTAGAGCAGGGAATCCCCGAACTGAGACCATCCAGAGTTACCTGTGAAAGGAGCCTAGAATGAATTGCAGAGTAAGGCATATTACAGGATGAAGAGACCCAGAGAGAAGTGGACAGGAACTTTGAGACGGGAAAAGAGATCAGCTAAGAAAATCCAATGGAGAGAGAGGGAAGGGAGGAGAGGGAGAGAGAAACAGAACCACAGCTTAGCAGGCATCTCCGGGCTTACCGGGCAGCAGGAACCAGGTGGACTGGAGCAGAGGAGGGAGCAGAGGCAGCAGCGTTGGCGTCAGGCGATGGCACTGTGGAAGAAGTGGCAGAGACACTTGAGGTGGGTAGTGCCTCTAATCCTTCCCCGCACCAGCAGCTGCTCTTATTCCCGCCGCTCTGAATCTGGGGTGGTCCCAGAGCTCCAGGCAACCAATGAGAGGAAAGATCCTGAGCCCCAGGATTGTGTCACTACTTGCGTCCAGAACCTGGAGCGTCCAACAGGACCACCCCACTTGTATTTGCATTGAGGTCATTGATGGCGGGGGTGGGAGGGGGTGGGGAGGTTGGTGGGCACCAACGAAAAACACACGCAAAGTGAGCAGGAATTTAAGGACAGTTTGACGTCATGGTAAACTTTACCTGTTCGGTTTCACAGGCTCGCATCCCTCTCCATCCCCAGCTATGCGATCTTTGTAGAGCAGAGTCCAGCATTACAAGGCATCCCCGGTCCCCTAAGACTACCATGTCCAAGTGCGGTTTGGGAGGTTAATGCGCAGCAGGTTGATGATTCTGTGCCCAAGCAGGGGGTCTGATTCAGGCAGCTGGAATCAAGCACAGGAAGGCAGGATTTGTGGGAAGCAAGAGGCAGGATCACAGTCTTTGTCACACGGAAACTTTGTTCCAGCTGTGCCTTTTCTAGGTAGTAAGGTCATCGGGCTAGTGTCTTCTAGCACCTCAATATATTAATTTTTGAAGCGGGGCATCATATTCCCGTCTTGAAGGAGTGGTATCATTAGTAGCCATGTACCTGCTCTCCACCCAGGGAGGGATCGAGAAGAGCTTACCAGGGACGTGCAGAGGGGATTCTGTGCGATCGCGATCCATTTGCCCAATCCCCACCTCTGTGCGGATGTCTGGAGTCGCGCTGGGTGGTCGGTCCACCATATGGGGAAAGATGGTGCCCTACTGGGCTTGGGCAGGGACGTGCACGGCATAGATGCTTCCCAAGCCGCCAAGCCGACCTCCAGCCCCACTCCTCCAGCCCCACCATTCATCATCTAAGGCCATCAATGTCCCAGAACCATTTGCCCAGCTGCCCCTTGCTTCCGGCTGCTGTTTGCCAAGATGTTCCAGTGACCTGTGATTCCAGCCCTGTGCCCACATCTACCCCAGTCCAGTTCTGATGCTGCCCAGGATCACCGTGTCGGAGCACACAGCGATAAACCGCAGCAGCCTGTACAGACCCTCCAGCGCGGCAAACGCTGCAACAGCATCGGGGGCCGGTGGAGGGCAGCAAGGACCCCAGTTAAGTGGTTCCCCCAGGCAGAGCCGAAATTAAACCGAACTCTGCCATGAGTGTGACCCGAGCCACAGGTCCGAACCTGAGCCTTCTCTATATCTTTCCGCACACCTGCCTCGCGGCACATTTGTTCCCCTTGCCGGTTTGTGCTCTCTGGACTCGGAACATCTAATTTACAAGATACCCTTATTCAACTTTTCTCCTTCTTCGCAAGAGAATAAAATATTGGGGCTAGGGAATCGGGTGCTTGCATCTCACTCTCCTCAGGACAGACAGCGGATCGGGAGACCAAGGGAACGGAAAAACTGGTTCATAGAGGGCAGGTGCACTCCAGGATGAAGGCAAGGTGAGAAAGAGAAGAGTTCAGGATGGCGGACTGCTAGGGCTCCGTAAATCCTGGTTTCTTCTACAAGCAGAAATTGGGTGCACAGGCCAGACCAGGGTTTGGGGGTTCAGCACTATAATTATGAGTACTCGGCTAGGCTTTCCGTGAGGAGTTAGTTCCAAGACCAAGTTCGCTAACTCGGGGTAAACAGATGCGGTGCTGCATGTAAATTGGACTCTGCTACTTAAGACTGTGATAGCTGAGGCTTCAAAACTCAGGCGCAAAACGCTTTTGCAAAATAAAATCCAAAACCTGAGATTTCCGACCTATCAATCTTCTGAAATCATTTGTAAGTATGTGTGTCTGGGGATGTCTTTTTTCATTGGAAGAACCACAGCTTTGATCAGTGCAAAGGTGGCTGCACTATGGCTAAGAAACGACTCCTTTAGAAGACAAATTTGTAACTATGTTAATTTGTAGGCTCAGCATTCTACCCTTGGCTGCCACTTGTGCCTTTCGTGTTCAAAGCCAACATTCATTCCTCACTCAGAAATCTTGGGCGCCTACACACAAAGGGCTGGGGATGAGAGGCAGGAATCAGGGTCTGCCCCCAGAGGGTGCTCACTTAGCCTCCAGCAGTTTTAAGCTTTACTTGGAAAGAAAAGCCAGTCTCTCCAGTTAGGGAGGGGCTGAGATGAACTCCTTCCTCAAGTCCTCTGACTTTCCAAGAAGTCCTGGCTCTGAGCTGCGGGTAAGTTTACAAAACAACATCTTTTCTTTAGCACTTAGCACCATATTTTGCACATGAGGTGGCACTCGCCCAATGTTTGTTGAATGAATGTGAATGGAAATTCATCTCCTCTGGCAGATTCACCAAGGCAGTCTCCCTGCTATGAGAGGGCTCTAACTACAGCCTGCAGAGCATTTGGACCTAGTTAGGTAGAACAGGATTTGCTTGGAGCGCAAAAGTACCCTTTCTAAATTCTAGGGTTCACTAGTCTGAGTTACAGAACCAGTCTCCTCTGCGCCCATCCCTGATTTACCAAGTGCACTCGAAATTTTAGACCTTCAGCAAGTACCGATTACTTGGATTGCACACAGCCCTCCCTGAAACTTCTTAGGACTGAAGCACTAAACAGAGTATAAACAAGCGAAAATCACTGAGGTAAAAGTTACATGACTAGCTGGCACTTGACTGTACAATCTTTTTCATTATGTTTAAACCTCAAAGTAGCATCAGGTAACCACAATCTAGTGTGGAAAAAAAAATTACACCTCCTGATAAACTCTGAAGGCTATGTTATTTCCCTTCTTTTAAATGAAATTCTTGTGCTTATTTAAAAAAATTTCTAAAAGATGATTTATCAGAGTGTGCCGGAGACCCATATCTGTCTGAAAATTCTCAAAATTTTTTTTTCCATTTTCTTCCAGATCTTAGAGGAAAAGCTTTCGGTTTTCCACCATGGATTATGGTGTTGGTGTTGGTTTTTCATATATAGTTGTATTATGCTGAGGCAGTCTCCTTCTATACCTAGTTTTTGTTTTTAATCATGAAAAGGTATTGAATTTTACCAAATAATTTTCTGTATCAGTGGGAATAATCAGGTGTGTTTTCCCCCCTATATTCCATTATTGTGATATAACACTTTGATCAAATTTCACATTTTGAATCATCCTTGCATTCCAGAAATTCATCCCACTTGGTCATGTTGTGGGATCCTTTTAATACGCTTCTGAATTCAACTCTCTAGCATACTGTTGAGGGTTTCCACATCCATGTCATAAAGGATTTTGTCTGTAGGGGTTTTTTCCTTGCAGAATCTTTCTCCAACTTTGGTATCAGAGTGATGTTGGCCTGCCTCATAGAATAGGTTAGGGTGTGTCCTTTCTCTTCAGGTTTTTGGAAAATTTTGACAAGGATTGGTCTTCGTTTTCTTTAAATGTCTGGTACTATTCACCAATGAGGCCATCGTATCCAGGGCTTTTCTTTGTTGGAAGATTTTGGATTAATGCTTCATTCTCCTTCCTAGTCATAGGTGTATTTGAATTTTCTATTTCTTCATCATTCCATCTTGGTAGGTCTTCTGTTTCTAGGTATTTGTCCATTTTATCTAGAACATCCAACTTTGTGTACACTTATTCATTGTACCTGTTATTATTCTTTTTATGTCTATAGGCTTGGTAGTAATGTCCCCTCTGCCATTTCTGATTCAGGAATTTGAGCCTTCTCTTTTTTAACTTGTCCCTCTATCTAATACATTGTCACTTATGCCGATGCTTTTGAAAAACCATCTCTGGTGTCTCGCTAACCTCTATCCTTTACCACTCCTCTATCCTTTGTTATTGCTTCCTTCTCATAGGTTTGAGTTTAATTTGTTCTTTTTTTGGTGTAAGTTATAAAAAGTTGGGATGTTGATATGAGATCTTTCTGATTTTTAATGGAAGCATTTAAGGCTTTAGCATTGCTTTCACAACATCCCCTAAGTTTGGTATGTTGTATTTTCATTTTAAGTCATCTGTAAATGTTCTCTAATTTCTGATTATGACATCATCGTTGATCCGTTTTTGTTTGTTTTTTTGTTTGTTTGTTTGTTTCAAGGTGTGGTTTCATTTCCACAAGTTTGTGATTTGTTTTTGCCGTTACTGATTTCTAACATTATTCTGTTGTGATTGGGGAAGATACTTTTTATGGTATCTATCTTTTGATCTATTGAGATTTAACTGGTGGCTTAACTTACGGTGTGTCCCAGAAAATGTCCATGTGCACTTGAGAAGAAGGTGTATGCTGTTGTTGCTGGGGAGAAAACTCTCTCAATGCCTGTTAGATCTTGATGGTTTATTGCATTAAGTACTCTCTATTTCCTTGCTGATCTTCTGTCTGAGGGTCTAGCCATTATTGGGAGTGGGATATGAAGTCTTCAATTAGTGTTGTAGAACTGTCGATTTCTACCATCCATTCTGTAAGCTTTTGCTTCATCTAGTTTGCTGATCTGATAGTAAGTATGTAACTGTTTGTAATTATTATATCTTCTTGCTCTACTAAGCTTTTTATTGCAATGTAACATCTTATTTGTGTCTTGTAACTTTTTTTGATTTAAAGTCTATTTTCTCTGCTATTAGGATAGCTGTGCTTGCTCTCTTTTGGTTACGATTTGCATGGAATATCTTTTTTTATCCTTTTACTGTTAACACATTTGTGTCTTTTGATCTAAAGGGAGTCTTCTATAGCTAGCATGTAGGTTAATCCTGTGTCTGTCCTTTCTGCTAATCCTTGTCTTCTGACTGGGGAGCTTAATCCATTTATCTTGAAGGTAATTGCTGATAAGGAGAAACTTACTTCTTTTTATTTCACTATTTGTTTTCTGTGTGCCTTATAGTTTTTCTTTCCCTTGTTTCCTACATTACTGCTTTCTTTTGCGTTAACTTCGTTTTGTATTATATATTTAAATGCCTTTCTCATTTCCTTTTTTTGGAATTCTATGGCTATTTTCTTTGTGTCTGCCATAGGGATTACCTTTAATATCCTCAAGCTGTACACTCTAATCTGAATATATACCTGGAAAACCTTAATAACATACAAAAACTTATCTCCTTTGCATCTCTGTCCCCACCCCTTTCAGCTGGTGATGTGACAGAGTTATATCCTTACACATTTTGTGCCCCAAGGCATTAGTTCCTATGCTGAGGCTCAACTTCAGGTATAAACTTAAGGTCTTCTCAGGTCTCCTCTGAATTTTTCCTTGTGCATGAGTGGGCACTTTCTAATTTCGCCTCTATATGCAGCGTTTTGTTTTTTTTTTTTTAATTTTTAGCCTTTTTTTAAGTTTACTTTTTAATTTTTTTTAAGTTCCTGGGCCAGGGATTGAACCTGCACCACAACAGTGATCTGAGATGCTGCAGTGACAACTGCTAGAACCTTCACTTGCTAGGACACAGCAGGACTTCCTCCAGTTGTTTTTTTGGGTTTTTTTTGTCTTTTTTTGTTGTTGTTGATGTTGTTGTTGTTGTTGTTGTTGCTATTTCTTGGGCCGCTCCCGCAGCATATGGAGGTTCCCAGGCTAGGGGTTGAATCGGAGCTATAGCCACCGGCCTACGCCAGAGCCACAGCAACGCGGGATCCGAGCCGTGTCTGCAACCTACACCACAGCTCACGGCAACGCCGGATCATTAACCCGCTGAGCAAGGGCAGGGACCGAACCCGCAACCTCATGGTTCCTAGTCGGATTCGTTAACCACTGTGCCATGACGGGAACTCCCTCCAGTTGTTTTTGAATAGCCTACCCTTCTCTATGTTTTTTTCCATGGGCAAAAGAGAAAACTGAAGAGGAGAAAAATTAGGCACTGGTCCATAAATCTTCTGGCAGTTATTTTAGGCAGAGAAGAGCCTGCTAGGATGAGAGGAGGTCCAACCACGATGCCTCTCAGACCCACGTCCTTGCCTAAACCTCTGGGATAAAACTAGTGATCAGCAGTCAGATCACAGATCCCTGATACCTGGAGGACATGGTCCTTTTGGTCCCCTCTGGCTTTCACTGCAATTTTCAGACCAAGTCTTCCCTTTGGAGTTGCAAGCCTTCAACAGACTCCAGAGTTCTAAAGTGATGACATAAGACAGCTTTACCAGCACAGCTGTTGGCTGTGAGGGGAGACAGATACCCAAAGTATTTGTCTTGTTTTACTGGCCTTTTCCCCTTAACATACGGTCCTCAAGGTTCATCCTTTTACAGTATATGTCAGAATTTCCTTCCTTTTTAAGGCTGAATAGTATTCCATGGTGTGTGTGTGGGGTGTGTGTGTGGGTGTGGGTGTGTTTGGTTTTGCTTATCCGTTCATCAACTGATGGACATCTGGGTAGCAGCTTCCATGTTTTGGCTCTTGTGAATAATACTACTATATAAATGAGTGTACAAATATCTCTTTGAGGCCTTGTTTTCAGTTCTTTTGGTTGTATATCCAGAAGTAGAAATACTAGATCATATGTTAAATATATTTTTAATTTTTTGATAAACTGTCCTACTGTTTTCCACAACAACTGTATGTTTTCACTTTCTGCCTATACATGTATATGCATTTGCATTTATATGGTGCATCAACAGCATACCATGGTTCCAATTTCTCCATGTTTTTGCCAACATTTTTTATTTTCTGGGTTTTGTTTGTTTGTTTGCCATGCCTGAGGCATGTATAAGTTCCCCAGCCAGGGCTCTAACCCACACCACAGCAGTAACAAGAGACACGCAGTAACAATACTGGATCTTTAACCTACTGCACCATAGTGGGAACTCCATCTTTCTGTGTTTTTCTGTGTGTTTGTTTGTTTTTATAACAGCCATCCTAAAGGGTATTAGCTGTATCTCATTGTACATTTGATTTGCTTTTTCCTAATGACTGGTGAGGTTATGAGTCTTTTCATGTGCTTATCTGCCATTTCGGTATCTTCTTTGGTGAAATGTCTACTCAGATTCTTGATTCTTAGAATTTCTTTATATATATGTGGATATTATTCCCTTATCAGATATATGATTTACAAATATTTTGTCCTATTCATGGAATTGCCATTTCTGTTGACAGTTTCTATTGATTAAGAAATTTTTCAATTTTATGAATTCAAATTTGTCCATATTTTCTTTTCTTACCTATACCTCTTGTATCATATTCAAAAAATAATATCAGGAGTTCCCATTGTGGTGCAATGGTCAACGAATCCGAGTAGGAACCATGAGGTTGCGAGTTGGATCCCTGGCCTTGCTCAGTGGGTTAAGGATCCAGCGTTGCCATGAGCTGTGGTGTAGGCAGCAGATGCGGCTCGGATCCCGCGTTGCTGTGGCTCTGGCGTAGGCCTGTGGCTACGGCTCCGATTAGACCCCTAGCCTGGGAATCTCCATATGCCGCGGAAGCGGCCCTAGAAAAGGCATAAAGACCAATAATAATAATAATAATAATAATAATATCAAATGGCTTTGTGTTATGTTTTCTTCTAAGAGATCTATCCCTCTAGGTCTTATATTTAGGTCTTTGAGCCATTTTGAGCTAATTTTTGTACACAGTGTTAAGTCTAGGCTCCAACTTCATTCTTTTGCATGTGGACATCCAGCTTTCCCAACACCATTTGTTGAAAAGCCTGTCCTTTCCTTACTGAATGATCTTGGCCTCCTTGTCAAAAATCATTTGACCATACATATATAATGGTTTATTTCTGGGCTAAATCATTGCTCTATATGACTGTCCTTATGCCAGTTCCACATGTTTTGATTAAGGTAGATTTGTAGGAGGTTCTTTAAAAAGTGACATTTTATATTTTTGAGGGTCATGCCTGTAGCATGGGGAAGTTCCCAGGCCAGGGATTGAACCCACACCACACTAGTGACCTGAGCCTCAGTAGTGACAATGCTGGATCCTTAACCACTAGGTCCCCAGGGAACTCTGACATTTTAAGATTTTTATAAATTGGGGTATATTTGACAGGTAACATTAGATTGGTTTCTCATGATTTTGATATTTTTATATATTGCAAAATGATCACCACAATAAGTCTACTTCACATCTACCACAAACTATAGTTAGAAATTTGTGTGTGTGTGGTTAGACTTTTAAGATCTACTCTCTTAGCCACTTTCAAATATGCAATATGGCATTTTAACCATAGTCAACATGCTGTATATTACATCTTCATGACTTTGTTTATTTCAGAATTGGAAGTTTGTAGTTTTGACCCCTTGCACTCACTTTTCCCACCCTCCACCTCCTCCCCTCTGGCAACTATCAATATGTTTTCTGTATCTGTGAGCTCTGACTGATTTCACTTAACATAATGCCCTCAATGTTCATCCCTGTTGTCACAAATGGCAAAATCTCATTCCTTTTTATCACTGAATAATATACATACGTATATATTTGTGCATGTATTTTCTTTTTTTGTCTCTACACAATCAAAACTTCTATTCCCTCAAGACAACTATCTGTACACATTTGTCCTTCAGCATTTCTGAATTTAATTCATGTGATGGAATTAAACTGATGTCACATGTTAACCCTATAGTAAATAACCCGCAGGTTGAAGTAAGTGGATTTTTTTAATTAAAAAGTTTTTTAAAATTTAAAGTATAGCTGATTTAGAATGTTGTGCCAATTTCTGTTGTACAGCAAAGTGGCTCAGTCATACATATATATACACTCTTTTTTATTATTACTATTTTCTACCATGGTGTATCCGAGGAGTTGGATATAGTTCTCTGTGGTATACAGTAGGACCTTGTTGATTATATTTTGTATTTTCTTTATCCATTCCTCTATCTGTAGAAACATGTTTCTTCCATATCTTGGCTATTGTAAATAACGCTGCAGTGAACAAAAGGACGCATATATCTACTCAAGTTAGTGTTTTTGTTTTCTTTGGATAAATACCCAGAAGTGGTATTGCTGGTAGTTCTATCTTAAACTATGTGAGGAACCTCCATGCAGTTTTCCATAGTGGTTGCATTCCCACAAAGAGTGCACAAGGGTTTCCTTTTCTCTACATCCTTCCCAACACTCGTTATCTCTTTTTCTTCTTGTCATTCTAACAGGTATGCGGTGATATCCTATTATGGTTTTGAATTGCATTTCCCTGAATAGGGATATTGACCACCTTTTCATGTATTCGCTGGCCATGTATATGTCTTTTTTGGAAAAATGTCTATTCAGATCTTCTGCCACTTTTTAATTGAATTTTTGTTTGTTTTTTAATTTTACTATTGACTTGTATACATCTTTATAAATATTGGATATTAATCACTTATCAGATATATGATGTGCAAATATTTTCTTCCTTTCAGGAGGATGCATTTTAATTTTGTGGATGGTTTCCTTTGCTGCGCAGAATCTTTTTAATTTAATTTAATTACAAGATGTTGAATGTAGTTCCCTGTGTTATTTCTATTTTGTAGGAAAGTTCATGTGTATCATTTTTTAGAATTCACATATAAGAGATATCATATGGTGTTTGTCATTCTCTGTCTGACTTGCTTCACTTAATATAATAATCTCTAGGTCCATCCATGTTGCTGCAAATAACACTTTTTCGTTCTTTTGTATGACTGAGTAATATTCTATTGTACATATGTACCACATTTTATCTATCCATTCATCTGGTGAGGGGCATTTAGGTTGCCTCCACATCCTAGTTATTGTTAATAGTGCTGCTATGAATACTGGGGTGCATGTATCCTTTCAAGTTATAGTTTTCACCAAATATATGCCCAGGAGTGGAATCTCTGAACATATGGTAACTCTATTTTTAGTTTTTACGGGAACTTCCATACTGTTCTCCTTAGTGGCTGTACCAATTTACATTCTCACCAACGGCGTAGGAGAGTTCCCTTTTCTCCACACCCTCTCCAGCAATTATTATTTGTAGACTTTTTTTCCCTTTTTTACCTGCACCCATGGCATGTGGAAATTCCTGGGCGAGGGATCGAATCCAAGCAGCAGCTGTGCTCTATCCCACAGCTGTGACAATGCCAGACCCTTAACCCACTGTGCTAGTCTGGAGATTAAACCTGCACCACCACAGAAACAACAGCAGATCCTTAACCCACTGCACTACAACAGGAACTCCCTTTGTAGACTCTTTGATGCAGCCATTCGAACGGTTGGAGGTGATTCCTCATAGTGATTTGATTTGCCATTCATTAATAATTAGTGATGTTGAGCATCTTTTCTTATTCCTATTGGCCATCATATGTCTTCTTTGGAGAAATGTCTATTTAGATCTTCTGTCCATTTTTTTTTTTACTGTTTTTTAAAATTAAAGTGTGGTTAATTTATAATGTTCCAATTTCTTCTGTACAGGAAAGTGCCCCAGTCATTCATATATAAATATAAACTTTTTTTCTCAAATCATCCCCCATCATGTTCTATCCCAAGAGACTGGACACAGTTCCCTATGCTATACAGTAGGACCTCATTGCCCATCCACTCTAAATATAATAGTTTGCATCTATTAACCCCAAATTCCCCTTCCAATCCCATTCCCCACCCCCACGGCAATGACAAGTCTGTTTTCCATGTCTGTGAGTCTGTTTCTATTCTGTAGATAGGTTCATTTGTGCCATATTTTAGATTCCACATATAAGTGATCCCATGTGGTATTTGTCTTTCCTTTTCTGACTTACTTCACTTAATATGATAATCTCTTATTGCATCCATGTTGCTGCGATTGGCATTATTTTTTCCTTTTTTATGGCTGAGTAGCATTCCATTGTATATATATATCTCACATCTTCTTAATCCATTCCTCTATGGATGGACATTTAGGTTGTTTCCTTGTTTTGGCTTTTGTAAATAGTACTGCAGTGAACATAGGCATGTGTGTTTATTTTTGAATGAATGTTTTGTCCAGATATATATGCCCAGGAGTGGGACTGCCAGATCATATGATAGTTCTATATTTAGTTTTCTGAGGAACCTCTATACTGAATTCCATAGTACCAATTTACAGTGTAGGGGAGTTCCTTCAACCAGCAGTGTAGGACAGTTCTCTTTTCTCCACACTTTCTCCAGCATTTGTTGTATGTAAACTTATTAATTATGGCCATTCTGACCAGTATGAGATGGTACTTCATTGTACTTTTGATTTGCATTTCTCTAATAATTAGTAATGTTGAGCATCTTTTCATGTCTCCACTGGCCATCTGCATGTCTTCTTTGGAGAAATGCCTATTTAGGTCTTCTGCCAATTTTTTGATTGGGTTTTTTTTTTTATTTTTTGTTGTTGTTGAGTTGTTTGTATATTTTGGAGATTAAGCCCTTGGTGTGGACAACTTCCGAACATTAAAAACACATCTTCCTGCCCTGCAACTGTCTGAGATTTACCTCCACGCTCAACCAGGTTCTCACAGTAAATACGGGAGAAAAATCCCCTGGTCTTCCAGCAAGGGAAGAAATAAGGAACCATTTTGAAATGTGCCAGAGCATTCTGATTTTCTTAACAAGGTCTGCCCTTATTAACTGAGGAGAAACTAGTTAACCTTAGCCTAACTTGCTGGGATATTATCAGAGCCTCAGTGACCTAGGGGAAGTGAAATTCCTAAGTTCATTCCTAGCCTTCCAAGTGGAAGAAGGGAAACATCCAATTCCAGGACCCTCTATTCCCCTCTCAGATCTAAGATAAATGTGAGAAACACCTGTGAAGTTGATAGTCTGGAGGAACAGGCTCACCGAAAGACCAAGACCTACTTCTAGGACTGTGGAAATCTTCCTCTGCCCTTAGACCTCATCACCACTTACTGAAGACCTAGTGACAGCAGGTCCTTTGACCTGGTACATCATGTGCAGCTATCAAAAAATTAAAGGTAGGAGTTCCTGCTATGGCACAACAGGATCAGCAGCATCTCTGTAGCACCAAGGATGCAGGTTTGATCCTTGGCCTGGCACAGCAAGTTAAAAGTATCTGGTGTTGCCACAGCTGTAGCGTAGGTTACAGCTGTGGCTTGGATCTGATCGCTAGCCTGGGAATTCCATATGCTGTGGGGTGGCCAAAAAAGAAACAAAAAATTGAAGGTACACTGAAAGGCAAAACCATACTATGAATAGGCAGCAAGTATGAGATCGATTTATTTTTCACTGCTGTGGTGAGGGCTCCATCCCTGGCCCAAGAACTTGCACATGCCACAGGAGGGGGAGGAAAAAAAAAAAAAAAAAAAAAGCACTGCTTTGTAATATGGGCTGTCTCCTTTCCCCTTTTCTTTCTTGTCCCTGCTAAGTATGGAGGCTCTGTCCTAGAAGTGAGACTTGAGACCAGAACTGAGGTTACTGCAATACTCTTAGATTTAAGGAGGTCTCCCTGCACTCACCTGCAACTGTAGGTCTGCCGAGTATCTCCTGCGTTGGACTGATGTTCTCTGAGAGATATACCTGCAATGCATATAAAGACAAAGGATTTCTAGCAATATCCAAATCATATAAAATCAATAAGGAAAACTACCCATAATGTGCAAAGGTTAAAAACAGGCAATCCGTAAAAGAGAAAATCTGAATGTTAAATAAGCCTGAAAAGGTGCTTCATATCACTGGCAACTGAAAGTGCTAATTAAAACATGAAAATAGAGTTTCATCTGATTCGGTATTGAAGGCATTACAATAAGCTAATATAATCATTACAAAAAAAGAATCAACTCTTGACTTCTGTTAAAGAACAACCATCACTTCATGGGTATTCTGAAAGGAGAAAGCCAGGAAAAAACTTCTGATAAGAAGAGAAAATTACATCTCTGGTGCTCTCTCTCTGATGTCTGGATTTTTGCTTACAGTTCCCACATCCTAGAATATTCTCTTTCAATGTCTTTACCTAGCTAGTTTCTATTCATCTCTCTGGTCTTACCTTAATTATCAGTTTCAAGAAAACCTCTGACTCACCATAGACATAGATGCCCCTGCTATGTCCGTCCTTGGCATTTTATACTTTCTTCACCATAGCATTTTTCAAACATTGCTGTTGATGGTCAGTTTTATATGTCACTTTGGCTTGGCTGTAGTGCTGAGTTATTCAATCAAACCCTAACCTACTATGGTTAGATTTGGTTAGCATCTACAATTAGTTGACTTCATGTAAAAGAGATTATCTTCCATAATCAAGGTAGGCCTGTTTCAAGTAGTTGAAAGGACTTTAAGAACAGAACCCAAGTTACCCTAAGGACTAAGAAATTGTACCTGTGAATTGCAGTATGACCTCCTGCTTGAGAATGTCCAGCCTTTTTTTTTTTTTTTGTCTTTTTGCTATTTCTAGGGCCGCTCCCTGATCCTTAACCCACTGAGCAAGGCCAGGGATCGAACTGCAACCTCATGGTTCCTAGTTGGATTCGTTATCCACTGAGCCACGATGGAAACTCCCTGTCTAGCCTTTCTTAACTGCCTGCCTGCCCTAGGAATTTTGGACCTTACTAGCCAACCCTCACAAACTGCATAAGCCAATTCCCTGCAGTGTATCTCTCAACCCACTCTCTCTCTCTCCATTAATATATATTATATATATTATACATGTATATACACATACTATATAGTATATATACACACATATATATGCATACATATATATAAAATATAAAATTCTAGTTCTGTTCTCTAGTGGAAAATTACCTGGTAAAATTACTATATCATTAAAATAGGAATGGTGCCTGTTTTAATTACTTTTGTATTTCCAGTGCCTAGAATATGCTCAAATTTTTATTGAATGTTTGAATGAATTCTCTACTAAGATTAAAGAGTATATGAGGCCCAATATAAAAATCCTCAATACAGATATAGGGAGCCCTCCCTAGTACACTATGGAATTGAAGAAGGGAGGGGCTAAAAGATTTCTAGATGCTTCTGGGAAGTTCTGACAAATGCCAAATAGTGACAGTTCAGTCTTTAGAGAAAATATCCTTTTGATAAGTCACTGGAGTATTTAACCAGTTTTCAAAGTTGTAGCAAATGCTGAGAGGAAGAAAGCTGATTCTAAGAGGCAGTCATTTCTGTATTAAAAAGGAAGATTCAGCCAAACAATACTGGTGTAGTTTAGGGGCAATAAACTTTGATATTAGGAAGAAATGTAAATATTAATATACTTATAGACCATAATTTTATACTCCAGGAGTCTTATTCCACTTCTAATTCCAATGAAACAAGAAAATAGAGTTTCATCTGATTCATCTCAAGCAATATTACAAAACCTTGTATGATAACAGCAAAAGAATGAGTCAGAATGTTGGTTTCTATTAAAGAACAGATATACCTTGTAGATATATTTTTTAAGCCAGAAAAAAAAATCTGATGAAAAGAGAGAATGACATCAAAACCTTTAAAAAGTACTAAAGATTGAAGTTTTAAAAAAGAAAAACTCCTGAACTGTGCTATAAAACTGTTTTCCGGAGTTCCTGTCATGGCTCAGGGGTTAACGAATCTGACTAGCATCCATGAGTCATGGATGATGCAGGTTCGATCCATGGCCTTGCTCAGTGGTTTAAGGATCTGGCGTTGCCATGAGCTATGGTGTAGGCTGCAGACTCGGCTCGGATCCCGCGTGGCTATGGCGTAGGCCAGCAGCTACAGCTCCCATTCGACCCATTGCCTGGGAACCTCCATGGCCTGTGGGTTCATCCCTAAAAAAAATCCCCACCCCCCCCAAAAAATATGAAGCTTGTTACATCAGCAGCAACTGAATATTGATAAAGACACTATTCCTGGGGCCACTCTATGCCAACCAAATCTGAATCTGCAGGAGTCAAGTCTGAGCACTGTATAGTTACTCAGCTCTTGAGGCGATTCTGATACACAGCCAGTTTGGGGAACTAACTCTAAGCTGTCAAAGTCGTCATAATGTATCCTTCTTTTCCTTCAACTCACTAGTCAAGATTGGCTTCTTATGAGAAGATTTTATGATTTCTTTTACCTACTGGCATAATATCTGTGCTTCCTTTTATCTTCTACTACCTTATCTTAATATGGTATTTAATCAGAATTTGTTATCTTATAGAACCAGGAAGTAGAGTTGGGTGTAGCAGGGAGAAGAAGCATCACAATATTTTAGTTCTTTCCGTATTGAATTTTTTTTTCCCCTATGGCCATGTCCACAGCATGTGGAAGTTCCCAGGCCAGGGAATGAACTTGAGCTACAGCAGTGACCCCAGCCACAGAGTGACAGTGGTAGATCTTTAACTGCTAGGCTACCAGGGAACTCATCCATATTGGATCTTTAGATTCTGTTTAGTTATATTAGTTCTAGTGTTCTCTCAGAACAATAAACATTTTCATATTAATATATTTTCCCACATCCCTGACATGGAAGATCCCAAGACACAGTGTCCAGGGAAAGTATCACAGCTCACTTAGACTAAGTATTTTCCTACTTACAAGCTTGACATGTAATTTTTTTTTTTTTTTTTTAGGGCCGCACCCACAGTATAAGGAGGTTCCCAGGCTACAGGTCGAATTGGAGCTGTAGTTGCTAGCCTACACCACAGCCACGGCAATGCGGAATCTGAGCTGTGTCTGTGACCCACACCACAGCTCATGGTAACGCTGGATCCTCAACCCACTGAGCAAGGCCAGGGATCGAACCTGCATCCTCATGGATGCTAGTCAGATTCGTTTCTGCTGAGCCACAACAGGAACTCCCAAGGTGTAATTCTTGATCCAAAGCTTTAAAGAGTTTAATAAACATAAAGAACCTAGGCTTAGAGCAGAGATACAGGTACAAATCCAAGCTGTACCACTAATGTGATTTTAGCAAAGTTGCATAACCTTTCCAATTCTAGATTTCCTCATCAGTAAAGTGAATATGCAATGTCTCATGTAGAATAATAGCAAGAAGAATAACTGATAATAACTGGATACTATGCTAAATAGAAGATAAAAGGAAAAACTAAATTAATAGTTTCTCATCCATTTTTTTCTTTCTTTCTTTTTTTTTAACAGCTGTACCTACAGCATATGGAAGTTCTCAGGCTAGGGGTAGAATCAGAGCTGCATCTGCTGGCCTACACCACAGCCACAGCAATGCCAGATCCAGGCCATGTCTGCAACAACTCCAGATTCTTAAGGCACTGAGCGAGGCCAGGGATCAAACCCTCATTGAACCCAAACTCTGTCATGTTCTTAACCTGCTGAGCCACAATGGGAACTCTTGTTTTTCATCCATTAAAAAAATGTGGGTGATCATGCAACTGCAACAGCTTTTCATCATAATTGAGACTACCATGAGTATTACATGTCCAAATTTATTGTTCTAGTAAAAAAAAATTCACAATCAGATCAAAAGAAAGACAATAAAATTTGGATCTTGTCCATTCAAAAATCAACAATACCATTATATTGTGAACTATCTACCTGAAGTTAAAGAAGGTATTTTTTTTATTATAGCAGATTATATTTCCCAGCAGTGATTGCAATAATATTTCACATCCTACATGCCTTTTTTAAAGAATCTTACCATATTCCCATCAAAAGATGGAGTTTATGTCCCTCCTCTTAAACTAGAGGGACCTTTGTGACTTCCTCAATGAATATACAGTACAGCAGATGGGACACTAATGCAACTTCTGAGGCTAGGCTGTAAAAGGCAATACCGCTCCTGTCTAGCTCTAATTCTCAGTATTCTGTCCTTGGAATCCAAGCATTGTGCCTCAAGGAAGCCCAAGTCACATGGAGAGACCTATGCAGAGTAAACAGCTAATACTAACCAGCTGAGTGAGCCCTCATGGAAATGGCTCTTCTAGTCCTCGGTCAAGCCACACCCACCTGATGCTGCATGGAGCAGACTCAAGCCTTCCCTGTTCAGCCCTGAACAAGTTACAGATTTTTGAGCTAATTAAATGAGTGTTTTTGTTTTAAGCCACTAAGTTTTGGGGTAGTTTTTTATGTAGCAATAGATTACAAGAACATTGCCTAATTCAGTAGAACATATTGTGTCAATACCACACCAACCCTTTCTTAAATTACCTATGTGTTGTTAGAATTGAGTATTTGGACATCTAATTCAACTGAAGAATATTATTCAAAACAGTGTTAGGATTCCTGCTTGGACACATGTGCTTAAGTTTGGAAAAAAAATATGTTGAAAGATGTTCATTACCGTGCTATTTCAAATAGCAAGAAAAAAGAAAGGAAATGATGTAAATACTCATTTGTAGGTAAAATAAAGGTGCATCTATGTATGTAATGCTATACAGGCACTAAAATGAAGATAGAGATCTAAATGTCCTAATCTAATTTTAAGTGAAAAATGAAAAAACACAAAACTGTGTATAGGATGATCTTACATGTGAAAATATATAATAAATACTTCGTATATGTAGTTGTATAGGGAGAAGCATTTCTGGAAGGAAAAATTAACAAGAAATTGTTAACAATGACAACTTATGGGGTATAGGATTGTGAAACTAAATTGGGAAACCAGAACTTCTATTTCCTTTTCTATATTCTCTATACTTCTAAATCTCTTAGTTTGAGTTTGAGTTTTATAATAAAAATACTTTCAGGGCATAAAAACAATTCAGTTTTGCCAACAGTATCAGAATTACTTTTCAAGTTTTCTTTAAAATGATTTCTCCCCTAAGGGGCATGAGTAGGTGTTTGAAATACATGTGTCCTCCCTCAGTGATCTCACTGGTGCATGAAAGCTGTCACTCATGGAGCCACTGACTCAGACTCCAGTGCATTTAAGGACAGGCAGGCCTGGCTTTCGTCTACAAGAGTAAAACTCCTTTAAAAGTAGTAAGCAACTGATCAAGTCCTGCTTTACCCTGTGAACCTGAAGAACCATAAATACAGGAAGAAAACAGCTGGAGTTCCCACTATGGCACAACAGGATCTGCAGGCATCTTAGGAGCTCTGGGACACAGGTTTGATCCCCTGCCCAGCACAGTGAGTTAAGGATCTGGCGTTACCACAGGTGCGGCTTAGGTCTCAACTATGGCTTGGATTAGATCACAAACCTGGGATTGCCATGTGCTGTGGGGTGGCCAAAAAAGAAAAAGAATAAAACAGCCTCTGCCTTTAAATTTGCCACAGTAATGCTAAGTGTTCCCATAACCAACATGAGTTCTTACCTCATTTTTCAACTTGCCTCAGAAATAAATTATATTAGCATCAAACCTGGAAGAACAACACATGTTAATAGAGGCAGCAGTGTTAGTTATGACCCCACAGTCATTTACTTTACTGACACTACAAGATTCCCATACCAGTTCACTGGTATATTGCTAGGGCTAAGGGTAAAATTACTCTGATTATCTAAACACGTCAGCTAGGGGTCAGGTTAGGTGACCATAATGCCGGTGGGTGGTGAGAAAGTCAGCAACAGCAGATGAAATCAGCCTCTTATTTTCTGTGACTCAGCTAGAAATACCATAGGTAATTTGGAATTTAATATTATCAAACCAAGCATCTCAGCATAGATTAGATGTTTTCATGTTATTATAGTGTGATTCATGGTAGGAAAGTTTTGATTTGGAAATGTGACTAAACAATCACTTGGAAAATTTTTTCATGAAAAAAACTTTTAAAAGCTTACTAGCAATAATCCCAAACAATACTAACAAAATATAAAGCAAGCAAGCCAGTCTTCACTGAAACTGAATGAATTCCCAAGATAGTGAACTTACAGTTCAAGCCAAGCTTCTTGCCTTCGTCCTCTGAACTCCCAGAGCATGCAATCATTTGGTCAAGAAGTCTGTGTTGAAGTCCTCTGTGCCACATTTTTTGCCTGACAAGAGAGGCAAAGGATGTCATTCTTTCCCCCTGAGTTTTGGTTCATGTCATCGCTATAGTTCATATCCCATCATATTATGGTTTACTGTAAATATTTACTAAAGAAGGGTCCATGTCTAACTAACATTTGTTCACTGTGTCTAGCACAATAACCAATTTTAAGTTCAGCAAAAAGTTTAAAAATTAATTTTCTATCCAAAATATGGCCAAGTGGTCAGGGGAATAAGGAAAAAAGTGAGATTAGATGAAAAAGAATCAGAATTACTGGACTAATAAACAAGGCACCAACAATTCCTGATTGCCCAACATGTGCCAAACATCATCCCGGAGGACTTATATGTATTCCTTCGTTTAATCTTCACTCAATCTTGTGAGGCAGGAAGGAAACTAAGACTTTCAGAAGTTAGTGACATAATCCCTTCCAACCTATCCTTCCCACTGCAGACCAGTAACATAGTCTAGGTACTCATTGGCTTAAAAAGTTTCCATGGCTCTCCATTATCCTTGGAGTAATGTCCAAGACCCTTAACCAGCATTTCGTGCCTCTCTTTCGCCTTCTCTGTCCTCTCTTGGTGTAATGCAATTCCTTCTGTACCTCTCCCTGCCCTCCCCACCCCTCTACATCCATGACATGTGGAAGTTACCAGGCCAGGGATCAAATCTGAGCTGCAGCTGCAACCTATGCCACAGCTGTGGAAAGCCTGATCCTTAACCCACTGCGCCACAATGGGAACTCCATTCTTCAGTTCCTTGAACACACACCATGCCCTTTTTCTTATCCTGGACTTCCCACAGGCTGTTCTTTCTACACGGATTGCTTTTCCTTCCTCTCTTCTCAAAAAATGTTGAATGAATGAATGAAGGAATTTTAAATAAAGTAGGATCCTACACAGGGATTAAGAGTAGTAAAGGAATTAGAGAATTAATCACAAAACTATAGTATATGAGTTACTCAAGGTTTAAGCTGATCACAAGATGCAGTATATCTAGCACACAGATCTTGGTCTTCACTAGTCCCTGCTCTCCCTTCAAGCCTTAGCATTAGTGCCAATTCCTCTAGGATACTTCTGTGACCACCATGATGGCTAAGTCCCTTACTGTATGCCTACAACTCCATCCACTTCCCTTCTACAGTGCTCAGCACATCAGACTAAGGCTACTTGAAGGCAGGGATGTGACTTCCTGTTTTCTTTTCCATTCCTAACAGATAACATTATAACACCACTGCTGGCTACTCACTATGTATTTCTATGCAACATTTCCCCCCCCCCCCCCCCCGCCCCCGAGAGTGAAGCAGGAATCCTTGGAGAAATAGGTGATTCTAGGGCTGGGACAGAGAAAATACAAGATGAGTCTGGAATATCTTGTAGTGCAAGAAAGTAAGATGCTCAAGTGTGCAAAATGTGGGGTGGACTTAGTAAGTCTCATCTGTCAGACAGACTATGGGAAGGGAAAAATAGTAACTTTGTAACAGATCAAAATTGGAAGACACAACTTTAAACAAGTGATCCAGTAGTAAATAGGACTCCCTGATCAAGAACTCCCTAATATGATGCAATGAAAAAGAAACCTCTCAGTGTGGAGAAAAAAGAACCCTCCTACAATGCTTGTGGAAATGTAACTTGGTGCAGCCGCTATGGAGAACAGTAAGGAGATTCCTTTAAAAACTCAAAAAAGAGTTACCATATGATCTAACAATCCCACTCCTGGGCATATATCTGGAGAAAACTATAATTTGAAAAATATACATGCACCCTGATATTCATTGCAGCACTATTACTACAGCCAAAATATGGGAGCAACCTGAATGGCCCTCAACAAATGAATAGATAAAGAAGATGTAGTATATATATACAGTGACATATTACTCAGCCATAAAAAAGGATGAAATACTGCCATTTGAAGCACCATGGATGGACCTAAAGATTATCATATTAAGTGAAGTCGGTTAGAAAGAGAAAGACAAATATCATATGGTATCACTTATATGTGGACTCTAAAACAAATAGTACAAATGAATTTACTTACAACACAGAAATAGACTCACACACATAGAAAACCAATTTATGGTTATCAAAGGGAAAAGCAGGGAGAAGGATAAATTAGGAGTTTGGGATTAACATATACACACTACTATATATAAAATAGACAATCAGTTTCTGTGTGGCATAGCAGATTAAGGATCTGGTGTTGCCACAGATGTGGCACAGGTTTCAACTGCAACATGGGCTCTATCCCTGGCCTAGGAACTTCCATATGCCATGAGTGTGGACACAAATAAAGAGATGATTCTTGGAGTTTCCTTATAGTGCAGCACGTTAAGGATCTATTGTTGTCACTGCAGGGGCTTGGGTCACTGCTGTGGCATGGGTTCAATCCCTGGCTGAAGATTTTCCACATGCTGCAGGTGTGGACAAAAAAATAAAGTTAAATTAAATTAAATAGATAACCGACAAGCATTTAGTATATAGCACAGAGAACTATACTCAATACCCTGTAATAATATATAAGGGAAAAGAATCTGGAAAGATATAAGATTATACACACACACATATATATATAAAACTGAATCACTTTGCTGTACCATTGAAGCTAACACAACATTGTAAATCAATTTATATTTCAATTTTAAAAAAAGAAAAGAAAAAAGCACCTTTCCTCTGGGATATTTCTCTCCAATATCTATAATCTTTATGTAATCATGAGAAAATCTCAGATAACCTATACTGGGAAGCAGTATAAGAAATACCTCACTAGTGTATTTTAAAGCATCAAATTCATGAAAAACCTAAGAAAGACTGAGAAGCTGAGAATTCTAAGGTGACATGATAACTAAAAGCAACATGGGACCAATGTCAGCAACCTGACAGCATAAGAGATTCCTTCTCTTTACCACCCTTTTTAATCAACGGATTAGTCATCCATATCCAAACCAAATTGCCTTGGTCGATCTTTTATGTCCTAGAACCTTACTCTAAGGAATTCAGAAGGCGTTTCGTGCATCATTGCACCTAGTAAGAGACAAACCTCCAAAAAGGTTGCAGAACAAACGGAGCCAGTGAAACTGCCTACATCCTGCTAGTTGCTATCAGACAAAGACTGAGTGAGTGCTGACCAAGCAAGCAGCTATACATGAGAGAGAACTTATAGAACTCTAGCCATCCTGAAGGGAGATTCAGGCAAACCCCTGGAGGAAAAAGAAAAAGAAAAACATGAATTTTGTTGCCATAAAGGCAATAAGAGAAACTTTCCTGTTACTGGCTTCCTTTTCATTTATTATATTGAGTTTTGGAATTCTAAATCTTTGAAAGAATTTATTTATTTTTTTTACTTATTTTTTTAAGAATTTAAAAAGGAAAAAAAATAAATAGAAAACTTCTGTATAAGGACCAAGTAATTACAGTAAAAATGAAAACAGTGGAAAAGTTTTGTCTCAAATGTTAGAAAAATGAATTACATATAGAATATAAAAACTTTGGAGTTCCTGTTGTGGCTCAGCAGGTTAAGAATCCAACTAGTATCCATAAGGATGTAAATTCAATCCCTGGCCTCACTCAGTGGGTTAAAGGATCCAGCACTGCTGCAAGATTCAGTGTAGGTCACAGATATAGCTCGGATCTGGCATTGCTATGGTTGTGGTGTAGGCCGGCTTGGGAACTTCCATATGACACTGATTTGGGCCTTAATAATAAAATAAAAAAGACCAAAAAATTAAGTTAAATAGGAGCAAGATCAAGATGGCAGAGGAGTAAGAGGTGGCACTCACCTTCTCCCACAAACACATCAAAAAAAAAAAAAATCCACATTTAGAATGATTTGCACAGAACACTTACTGAATGCTGGCAGGAGACTTTAAACCTCCAAAAAGAGCAAGAAACACTCCATATAACTGGGTAGAACAAAAGGAAAAGAGAGAGAAAGAGAAAGGATTCAGAATGGGACCAGCATTCCTGAGAAGGAACTGAGGAAGAGGAAATGGAACCCACACTCTGGGAAGCCACCTAAATGACAGGGAGATCAGCTGAGACAGAGGGACCTTAAAGCTGCACAGAAAAGCACAGCAGCTGGGCTAAGGAGGGCACAGCAGAGAGAGAGCTTCAAAGACCATCAGTGCCACCAGCTCTGGACACCACAGCCTGAGACACTGGAGCAGGGACTGGGTGTTGCAACTCAGGCTTTGGAGAATTAAAAAAAAATAAGCAAAATGAAGAAGCTCAGGAACGATTCCCAGTTAAAAGAACAGGAGAATTCACCTGAAGAAGAAAACAATGAAACAAATCTCTGCAGTCTAACAGACACAGAGTTAAAAAATGAAATAGTGAAAATACTGAAGGAATTAAGAGAAAATATGAAGGAATTAAGAATGGATATGAAAAGTAATGCAGATTACTTTAGAAAAGAACTAGAAAATATGAGGAGCCAAGAAAAATTAGAAAAGTCATTTGTAGAGATGCAAACTGAGTTAGTAAAAGCACTGAAGAGCAGAATGAACAATGCACAGGAATGAATTAGTGACTTGGAAGACAGAATGATGGAAATAACACAATCAGAACAACAGACAGAAAACTAAATGAAAAAACATGAGAACATTGTAAGAGATCTATGGGATAATACAAAGTAGGCCAATCTATGCATAATAGGGATTCCAGAAGGAGAAGAAAAAGAAAAGGTAAGCAAAACTATATTTGAAGAAATTATGGCTGAAAATTTTCCAAATCTAAAGGAAACAGATATCAAGATACAGGAAGCACAGAGGGCACCAAGCAAGTGGAAACCAAACAGGCGCACACCAAGACTTATTATAATAAAAATGGAAAAAGTTAAAGATGAGAGGATTCTAAAGGCAGCAGAGAAAAACAAAGAGTTAATTATAAGGGAGCCCCCATAAGGCTATCAGCTGATTTCTCTACAGAAACACTAAAGGCCAGAAAGAGTGGCAAGATACATTCGAAGTTCTAAAAGGGGAAAATCTGCATCCTAGAATACTCTACCCAGCAAGGATATAATTTAAAATAGGAAAAATAAAGAATTTCTCCAACAAACAAAAACTGAAATAATATACCAATACTAAACCCACTCTAAAAGAAATACTGAAAGGGCTCCTCAAATGAAAAAGAAGAAAGAAGAAATAGGATGGAGGAAATCACAATTGGAAAGTAATCACTTAAATAAGCTGGGATACAGATCTAAAAGGGGGGGGCCTACTGTAAAAGTGATGATAAGCACAGGAACAGCATGAAGATGTTACAAAAGGACATCAAAATCATAAAATGTCGGGAAGGAAAGTCAGAAAATCTAGATTCTTTTCTTCTAGAATATGTTTGAGCCTATATGACTATCAAGCAGACATGGGAACAGGTTAACATACTTGAAAAACAGAGCAACCACAAATTAAACCAAACAACACATTCACAAAAACTAAAAACAAAGGACACAAGCATAAAATAAAAGGAAATCATCCAACCAAAAAAAGGAACAAAGGAGAAACATCAAATCAACTGGAAAACAAGACTTAAAATGGCAATAAGTACATATTTATCAATAATTACCTTAAATGTCAATGGATGGAATCCTCCAATTAAAAGAGAGTGGCAGACTGGAAAAAAAAAAAGAGCCTGTGATATGTTGCCTACAAGAGACTCACCTTAGGGCAAAAGATACATATAAACTGAAAGTGAAGAGATGGGAAAAGATATTTCATGCCAATGGACAAAACAGGAACACAGGAGTTGCAATACTCATATCAGACAAAACAGACTTTAAAACAAAGGCCATAAAGAAAGATAAAGAAAGACACTATTTAATGATAAAAGGATCCATTTAAGAAGAGGATATTATACTTGTTAATATATATACCCTTAATATAGAAGCACCCAAATACATACAACAAATACTAACAGACATAAAAGGAGAAATTGCTGGGAATACAGTAGTAGTAGGAGATTTTAACACTCTACTACCGTCAATGGACAGATCCTCTAGACAGAAAATTAGTAAGGCAACAGAGATCCTAAATAACACAATAGAAAAGTTAGACTTAATTGACATTTTCAGGACATTACATCAAAAAAAAAAATCAGAATGTACATTCTTTTCAAGTGCACATGGAACATTCTCAAGAACTGACCACATATTAACTAACAGGCCTTCCTCAAAAAAGAAGAAAAATCTCAAATCAACAACTTAACCCACAACCTAAAAGAATTAGAAAAAGGAAAACAAAACCTAAAGTCAGCAGAAAGAAGGAAATCATAAAGATCAGGGAGGAAATCAATAAAATAGAGATTTAAAAACAAGAGAAAAAAAATCAAAACCAAGAGCTTTTTACTTTTGAAAGAGTAAACAAAATTGACAAACCTCTGGCCAGACTCACTAAGAAGAGGAGAGAAAGAACTCAAAACAAACAAACAAACAAACAAAACAAAATAAGAAATGAAAAAGGAGAAATCTCAACAGATACTGCAGGAATCAAATAAAAAAAATACTATGAACAATTATACACCAACAAATTTGACTACCTAGAAGAAATGGACAACTTTCTAGAGACATACAGCCTGTCAAAACTGAATCAAGAAGAAACAGATCAGTTGAACAGACCAATCACTAGAAATGAAATTGAATATGTAATAAAAGCACTCCCTACAAACAAAAGTCCAGGACCAGATGACTTCACAAGCAAATTCTACCAAAGAAGAACTTATACCAATCCTTCTTAAATTTTTCCAAAAGGCTGAAGAAGAAGGGATATTCCCAAAGACATTCTATGATGCCACCATCACCTTAACACCAAAACCAAAGATACTACCAAAAAAAGAAAATTATAAGCTAATATTTTTGATGAATATAGACACAAAAATTCTCAACAAAATTTTAGCCAACCAAATCCAACAACATTTTAAAAAGATCACACATCACGACCAAGTGGGATTCATCCCACGTTCACAAGGATGGTTCAACATATGCAAATCAATCAATGTCATACGCCACATTACCAAAACAAAAAAAATTAAAAACCACATGATCAACTCAATAGATGCAGGAAAAGCATTTGACAAAATCCAACATCCATTCATGATTTAAAAAAAAAAAAAAACTGTTACCGAAGTGGGTACAGAGGAACATACCTTAACATAATTAAAGCCATTTATGACAAACTCACAGCCAATGTTAACACTCAACAGAGAGAAGCTGAAAGACTTCCTGTTAAAATCTGGAAAAAGACAAGGATGCCTACTCCCACCAGTGTTATTCAACATAGTATTGGAAGTCCTAGCCACACCAATCAGACAGACAAATAAAAGGTATCCAAGTTGGAAGATAAGAGGTAAAACTGTCACTATTTGAAGATGACATGATACTATATATAGAAAACCCTAAGGACTCAAAAAAAAAAAAAACTACTCAAATGGATCAACAAATTCAGCAAAGCAGCAGGATGCAAGATTAACATTCAGAATTTGGCTGCATTTCTGTACACTAACAATGAAATATTAGAAAAGGAATATAAAAATACAGTACCTTTTAAAATAATACCCCCAAAATTAAATAACTAGGAATAAACCTGACTAAGGAGATGAAAGATGTATATGCTGAGAACTACAAAACCTTAATCAAGGAAATTAAAGAGGATTCAAAGAAGAAAGATATTCCATGCTCTTGGATTGGAAGAATTAATATCATTAAAATGGTCATACTACCCAAAGCAATCTACAGATTCAGTGTGATCCCTATCAAATTACCCATGACACTTTTCACAGAACTAGAACAAACAATCCAAAAATTTACATGGAACCATAAAAGACCCAGAATTGACAAAGCAATCCTGAGGAACAAAAACCAAGCAGGAGGTACAACTCTCCCAGACTTAAGACAATGTTACAAAGCTACAGTTATAAAAACAGTGTGATACTGGTACCAAAACAGACAGAGCAATGGAACAGAATAGAGAACACAGAAATAAACCCAGACACCTATGGTCAATTAATCTTCAACAAAGGAGGCAAGAATATCAAATGGGAAAAAGACAGTCTCTTCAATAAGTGGTGCTGGGAAAACTGGACAATTGCATGTAAATCAATGAAACTAGAACACACCCTCAAACCATGCACAAAAATAAACTCAAAATGGCTTAAAGATTTAAACATAAGACAAAACACCATCAAAGTCCTAGAAGAGAACATAGGCAAAACATTCTCTGATATCAACCATACAAATTTTTTCTGAGGTCAGTCTCCCAAGGCAACAGAAATAAAAATAAAAATAAACCAATGGGTCCAAATCAAATTTACAAGCTTTTACAAAGCAAAGGAAACCATAAAAAAAAAAAAAGACAACATACATAATGGAAGAAAAGAGTTGCAAACAATGAAACTGAAGAGGGCTTAATCTCCAAAATATACAAATAGCTCATACACTCAACAGCAAAAAAACAACCCAATTGAAAAATGGGCAGAAGGCCTAAATAGGCATTTCTCCAAAAAAGACATACAATGTCCAACAGGCATGTTAAAAAATGCTGAACCTCCCTAATTATCAGAGAAATGCAAGTCAAAACTACAATGATGTACCGCCTCTCACTAGTCAGGATGGCCATCTTTAGTAAGTCTACAAATAACAAACGCTGGAGAGATGTGGAGAAAAGGAAACCCATCTATACTGTTGGTGGGAATGTAAATGGTACACCCAATATGAAAAACAATATGGAGGTTCCTCAGAAAACTAAAGAACTACCATACTATCCAGCAATCCCACTCCTGGGCATATATTCAGACAAAACTTTCATTCGAAAAGATACATGCACCCCTATGTTCATTGCAGCACTATTCACAATAGCCAAGATATGGAAACAACCTAAATGTCCACCAACAGATGAATGCATTAAGATGTGGTACATATACACAATGGACTACTTCTCAGCCATAAAAAAGAACAAAATAATGCCATGTGCAGCAACATGGATGGAACTGAGAGAAGTCAGAAAGAGAAACACAAATACCATATGTTATCACATATCTGGAATCTAATATACAGCACAAATGAACCTATCTACAGAAAAGAAACAAACTCATGGACATAGAGAATAGACTTGTGGTTGCCAAGAGGGAGGGGGAGGGAGTGGGATGGACTGGGACTTTTGGATTAGTAGATGAAAACTATTGCATTTGGAATTGATAAGCAATGAGATCCTGCTGTATAGCACAGGAAACTATATCTAATTGCTTGTGATGAAACATGATGGAGGATAATGTGAAAAAAATAATGTGTGTATATATATATATGTATGACTGGGTCACTTTGCTGTACAGCAGGAATTGAACATTGTAAATCAACCCTATAATAAAAAAAACCACAAAAGCATAAAAATAAAATAAAATTTTTATGACATAATTTTTGTTCATTGGTACTTTCCTGATATTCATGAAAGGGTTAGTATGAAAATGGCAAATTCCAACTTGCAGACATTGTGTTTCTGCCCAGGGGCAGCTTCACAGTGTTTGGGGAAAAAGAAGGGACACACTTTATATCACCTTAAGGAATTAATCCTGAAGAATGAGGCTTAAGAGTGCTGAGGGGGATGGGGAGGGAAAAGGAGCATCCACACTGGAAGTTCTCTTTCAACCTAAATGAAAAGTCTTTGTTCACTGGATGCTCTGGGATCAGTTGTGCACCTTGCCGATCTGAGCTTAGGAAATAACTCTGGATCCCTCTTCATGGTTAATAGAGTCCTCCAGCTACCTTGCCTGCTCTTCAATTGATGGAATATCAAATCTGTTTTACATGCTAACCACAGTGAATAGCCCAGTAAGCCTGCAAAAGGCAAACACTCATTCATTCAAAACATATTCATAATATCTGTCCCATAAAGTGTTGTGAGGTTTATGAATATAATGTATTTAAGAGTCTGGTACCTACTGAGTGCCAAATATCTGGTAGATGTTAGTTTGAATTAATGATACAAATTCTTCTACCCTGTGATTTATATATCTAAGCCATTTGGCAGGTGGTATTTGAGTACTTCCTTCTTGAGGTGCATTGCATGGCCCTGTCCCACTAACACTGAGCTTGCTCCTATGACTTGCATTGGTCAAAGGAATGCGAGTGGACATAACATATGCTATGTCAGACCAAAGACTAAATGTACTGGAATTTTTCTTTTTCTGGTTTCTTGGTGTTTCCAACCTGTGCCATGAGAAGAAGATGTCCCAAGTGGTCATTCTCCTCCAGCCTGGGTACAGGAAGGAACACAAGTGGAGCATCCTAACCCAAGCCAAAGTCTAGGGTTCATCCTGGCCAACCAAGCCCAGCAGAGATCAGCCAAACCACAGCTTCTCTGCACAGTCATCAGCAGCAAAGATGAATGATGTTATAAGTTACTGTGAATTTTGTGGTTGTTTGTTTACAGCATTAATGTAGCAATAATTGACTGGTAAAGGGGTGAAGATGACGATGATCTCTGCTCGAAGGAACGTTTCGACCTCAGGACTCAGAGCTCAGAATATTGCAGACTATAGTGTATAATATATGATGGAGCGCAGAATATTACAGACTATAGACAAGTACCTAGCTTCACAGAATATCATACTTCTGTGAGGTTTTATATGAAAAACTGATATCCAGAGAGCAAAATAATCATCCAGAGGTTCACAGCTGTAACTACCATCTGCCTCTGTGACAGGGGAGAAACACATCCCAGTGTCTCCAAGGATGGTCCTAGTTGCCACTTGTTGCCAGCATGTAATGACTAATAGCTCTCCCTTACTCTGTCAAAATTCCTAATTTGAACCATAAATTACATGGTTACCCTACTCACTGACTGACTGTCACAAAAGTTACATTGTAAGTTGTCAGTGAAGAGGATTTGAGTTGCAATAAGAGATGGTCCCACTGGAATTGGATTAAATAATAAAAGGGATTTACCAGCTCAAGGGGAAGGTGGGAACACCAAACTTGGTTTATTTGACCTGTCTGACACACAGGGCACGTTCTCCAAAAGCTGACTCCACTTCACTGGCACAAAGTGAACAGTGACGACATGCTTCTTCATCCATACCCCTGTGCTACATGATTCCTAATTTCATTCCCAGAAAAAAAAAAAAAAAAGAAATCTCTGAAACCCCTTCCTGCCCCCCACTTAAAAAAAAAAAAAAAGCAAAGAGACACATTTCTCAGAGGATCCCAGTAAGGGAATACTATGCTTCTTTTTTTCAGTTGAAGTATAGTTAATTTACAATGTTGTGTTAATTTCTGCTTGACAGCAAAGTAATTCAGTTATACATATATTTATACTCTTTTAAAAATATTCTTTTCCATTATGGATTATCATAGGATATTGACTATATTCCCTGTGCTATACAGTAGAACCTTGTTGTTAATTCCATGATTCTTCACCTAATTCTGCCTGCATGCCCATCCTGTCACTAAAATCTGTGGCTAGAGTAGAGATTCTCACTGGTGAGTCAGATGTTCTACCCTAAGGCCCAGGGGTGGAGTCAGCTTCAACCTAAGTGCTTGGGATCAGCGAGGTTCAAACCAATACCCAATAAAAATCAGGGTAATTACCAAAAGCAAGGGAAACGGATATCAAGGAGTCACTTTCTTGTCCATTCACATAGAGACTGTTGTATTCAAAAGGCAAGTGGGGTTTGGGCCTTTAATCGATGAGTGCTCCAAGAGAAAATCCCACAGAGCTGTGATCCAGTTTTTAATCAGGAGTCCTCATCAAACAGGATAGTTAAAGAGCACAGGGGTGCAGTGGGCATTTTCTCTGTACCCACCCTCTGGGTCTGGAAAGGGACTGATTAAGGCATCAGACATACCTGCGTTTGAATCCCAGCTCTGCTATTAAATTTAACCAAGTGTGTGGCTTAATCTCTATAGGTCTCTGATTCCCACATATGATCTGGGGACAATAATGCCTACTTCAGAGTGTTTTGAGAGAATTCAAAAAATATATATATATATATAAATAAATGATAAAAAAACATTAAGCATTTAAATTATCTAGCAAAGAATGTAAGTAATCAATTTTCTTTCTTTGTGCTTTAATAACTTGTTCAGAGAGAACAGAATCAGGGCAAAGGAGCTATAACAGCCTGAGTCATTGATCTTTACCAAAGAGAAATCCTATTATCTTGGTTGATGAGACACAGTTTGTACCTACATCCCCCGGTCCTTGCTGCAAATGTGACTAATTCAGAGTTTGGCTATCCTATTTCTGGACTTGGTTGCCTGCCACTTCTGTGTGGTTCTTTCATTAGTTAATTAGGATGTCATAGTCTTCTTTCACATCAATTCCTTTTAGAGTCCACACTTTGGTCTCTACAGATGCCTAATCCCAAACATTGTATGTGGGATTACATGTTTTAACACAAGGTCCTGGGAGAAGCTCACTCTAGTACCCATGATCCTAAACACCTTCTTAGCTTATCTTTCCTCTCCATGGGGAGGGTCCAATGTATTTAGTGTGAAATCCTTCCAAAAACTGAAAACACTGTGGAGGTAAGGGGAGTGTTGTATGCATTGCTAGAGGGCCAAGATTTCATGGACTCCAAAAAAAATTAGGCAAGCTTCCCTGTTCCCCTCACTATATTCCCCTAAATGGACATGGCAGTCAAACCTTGTGTGACCACTTTTTTTTTTTTTCAGATTTCATTTTGAAACAATCTATATTTTTCAGATAGGATTCAAACATAGTATAAACTTTCCATATACCCTTCAACCAGCTTCACATGGTATTAAGAGCTTACCTAACCAAGGCCTATTTATCAAAATAAAGACATTAACATTGATAGAGTGAAGTTGAACTTTAGAATTTATTCAGATTTCACCAGTTTTCCCACTATTATCCTCCTTCCGTACCAGGATACGACATTGCATTTAGCTGTCATGTCTCCTCTGTCCCCTTTGATTCTTTGACAAGTTCTCAGTCACTCCTTGTTTTTCATGACCTTGACACTTTTGAGTACGCTAGTCAAGTATTGCTTATACTTCTGTCCAGCTGATATTATCTAATGTTTTCTTGTGATTAGACTAAGGTTAGGGTTCTTCGAAAGAATATTTCGAAGAAAGGTGTTTTTCCTTTTGCATCATATCAAGGCATCCATGATGTCAACATATATTACTGGAGTTGTTAAACTTGATTGCTTGGTTAAGATCATGTCAACCACGTTTCCCCTGATATTAAAAGTTACTCTTGTTCACTTTCCATATTCTGTCTGTTAGATGAGAGCCACTAAGTTGAATCCTCACTTCTAGCCTTTTGAGCACATCTGTATTAAGTCTACATGGTACTCTAGACTCAACTTAAATTTTACCTGCCCCAGCCTTAGAATCAGTTATTTCTCTAGGGATTTCTGCCATATTTTATTGGACAATGGTATTTAGAAACCAAGATCTGGGTGCTAGGTTTGCTGCATATTTTGATAAGTTTAAATGGCAAAGAACATAACATTGCATTGTGTTTGATCCCTTATCTCTTTACTCCCAATCTTTCCCCTGAACAATATCCTACCCCGAGTCTCTCCAACACACCTTCATTTATTTACCCACTCACTCTTTTATTCAACAGCGTATATTGAGCTCCTGCCTTTTTTTTTTTTTCCTGTCTTTTTAGGGCTACACCTGACGCATATGGAGGTTCCCAGGCTATGGGTCGAATTGGAGCTGTAGCTGCCAGCCTGCACACAGCTACAGCAACACTGGATCCTAGCTGCATCTGTGACCTACACCACAGCTCACTGCAACACCAAATTCTTAACTCACAGAGCAAGGCTGGGGATTAAACCCACATTCTCATGCACACTAGTTGGGTTTGTTAACCACTGAGCCATGACAGGAACTCATAGCTCCTACCTTTTGACTGATATCCTTTTACTTGACACTGGGAATACAACTGTCATTTAAATAGTTAGGTGCATGTCAAATCAAGTGATAGCAATGGTGACATGGAAAAGATGGATAAGAATTAGTCAGCAAAAAGAGAAAGGATGAGAAGTAAGGTAAAAGAAAGGAAAATAAACACGTGCTCTGCAGAGCATAAGCCTAATGGAACATTTAGAGAATGTTAATTCCAAATAATTGGAATAGTTGTTATTTTAATTCTAACATTCAATTAGATAATATCATTTTATACTTAAGAGTAGCCCCAATCCCTGACCAATTCTTTACCCTGGGAAGAGAAGGTAGGGAATATATATAATCTCCAATCACTTGTAATGCTATGTGCAAGAAACAAATGGCTAGACAAATAAAACACCCAACCAATAAGAAAAACAAATCAACTATGTGTCCTGGAGTAACTATGTGTAATTTAAGTCAATAAATACAGACAACAACTACCAGTACTGTTTACAATGCTGTGTACTAAGAATATAAAACCAAATAAGAAAGATATAAAAGTGTGTGTCTTCAAAGTGTGGTGAGTATTACAGAAGGGAAATGCATGTAGGAAGTTCCATAGCTTATAGCAGGGGTTTTTACTAGCTTGGGAATAGAAAAGCTTCCTAGAGAATGTGGCACTAATGCTGACACTTAAAAGAAGAACAAGAAATGAAGTTCCCTGGTGGCTTGGTGGGTTAAGGATTTGGTATTGTTACTGCTGTGGCACAGGTTTGATCCCTGGCCTGGGAATTTCTTTATGTTATGGATGCAACAAAAACCTGTGCTCTGAAAACTATAAGTTACTGATGAAAGAAACCAAAGATGACACAAAAAGATGAAAAGATATACCATGCTCTTGGACTGGAAGAATCAATACTGTCAAAATAACTATATTATCCAAGGCAATCTACAGAGTCAATGCAATTCCTATAAAATTACCAATAGCAATTTTTCACAGAATTAGAACAAAATATTTTAAAATTTGTTTGGAAACACAAAAGACCTCAAATATCCAAAGCCATCCCGAGAAAGAAAAATGGAGATGGAGGAATCAGGCTCCCTGGCTTCAGACTATACTACAAAGATACAGTCATTAAAACAGTGTGGTACTGGCACAAAAACAGAAATATAGATCAATGGAACAGGATAGAAAGCCCAGAAATACATCCAAGCACCTATGGTTAATTAATCTATGACAAAGGATAGTGCAAGAATACACAATGGAGAAAAGGCAGTCTCTTCAATAAGTGGCGCTGGGAAAGCTGGACAGCTACATGCAAAAGAATGAAGTTAGAATACTCTCTAACATCATACACAAAAATAAACTCAAAATGGATGAAAGACCTAAATATAAAACCAGATACTATAAAACTCTCAGAGGAAAACATAGGCCAAACACTCTCTCAGCAATGTCTTCTCAGATCCACCTCCTAAAGTAATGACAATAAAAACAAAAATTCACCAATGGGATGTAATTAAACTTACAAGTGTTTGCACAGCAAAGGAAACCCTAAACAAAACAAAAAGACAGCCCACAGAATGAAAGAATATATTTGCAAATGAAACAACTGACAAAGGATTAATCTCCAAAATATAAAAAACAACTCCTGCAGCTCAATACCAAAAAACAAACCACCCAATAAAAAAACTGGCAGATCTAAATAGACATTTCTCCAAAGAAGACATACAGATGGTAAAAAAAAAACATATGAAAAGATGCTCAAAAATCACTAATTATTAGAGAAATGCAAATCAAAACTACTATGAGGTACACCATATACCAGCCAGAATGGCCATCATCAAAAAGTCTACAAATAATAAATGCTGGAGAGGGTATGGAAAAAAGGGAACCTTTTTACACTGTTGGCAGGAATATGCATTGGTGCAACCACTATGAAAAACGATATAGAAGTTCCTCAAAAAACTAGAAATAGAACTACCAGCAATCTCACTCCTGGGCATCTATCCAGAGAAAACCATAATTCAAAAAGATAAATGCACCCCAGTGTTAATTGCACCACTATTAATAATAGCCAAGTATTGAGTAATAAAAAATGCTACAAAAAAAAAAAATAGCCAAGACATGGAAGCAACCTAAATGTCCATTGACAAAGGAGTGGATAAATAAGAAGTAGAACATATACATAATAGAATTACTCAGCAGTAAAAAAGAATGAAATAATGCCATTTGCAGCAACATGGATAGACCCAGAAACTATCATACTAAGTGAAGTTAGTCATATAGTGAAAGACAGATATCATATATCACCTATATGTGGAATCATTAAAAAAAGGATACAAATGAACTTATTTGCAGAAGAGAAACAGACCCACAGACTTTGAAAAAAAAAACTTACCAAAGGGGACAGGTTGGTGGGTGAGAGGGATGGAATGGGGATTTGGGATTGGCATATTCACACTGAGGTATATGGAATGACTGGCCAACGGGGACATGCTAGATAGCACAGAGAACTTTACCTGGTATTCTGTGATAATCTATGTGAGAAAAGAATCAGGATGTATATGTGTATATGTATGACTGGTTAGTTTTGTTGTACAGCATAAATTATCACAGCCTTGTTAATTAACTATACTTCAATAAAACTTTTAAAAATGAAAAAAAAAGTTTCTCAAAAACAAAACAAAACAATTAAAAACAAGCTTACAAAAAAAAAAAAAAAAACGGCACTAGTAAAGAGAAGAAATCAAGACCTGGGTGTTAGATGGGCTACATTTTATTATCAACAAGAACTCATCTATTATAGTTTTGTGATTAGTTCCCTAATCCCCTTACTACTCCCAATCTTTCCCCTGAACAGGCTCCTATCCTGACTCTCCAATATCCCTTATTCAATCATTCATTCACTCATTCATTCAACATTTAATGAAAAGCACTCTGCATCTGAGAACAGCCTGTGAAAAGGCAGGGTATGAAAAGGGCATGGTGTGTGCAAAGGAAACTGAAGAAAAAGCATTATACTAAGAGAGAAGGGAGAAGGAGAAAGAGAGGCAAGAGATGAGGCTGGAGACTTGGGGAAATACCAAGTCTCATAGTTTCTCATTATTCCAAAGCCAGTAGAGAGTTGGAAGGCTGCCAAGCCAGTGGGTGACCAGATGAGGTCACCTGGCTGCAGTGGGAAGGATGGGTGAGGAGGTATATTATATTAACTTCTATAGGCTTAGGATCTTCCTGCCTTATGGGATTGGGGTGAAGATTACACAAGGAAACAAATACAAATTTCCTGGAATGACATCTAGTGTATGGTAGTCAATCAGGAAATGTTGGTGCCTTGTTAAGTCCAACAATTTTGATTCTTTTCATCTAATCTCACTTTCCCTTTATTCCCCTGACCATATTTTGGAGAAAAAAAATTACCATTTAAATTTTCTAGTACAATGAAAATTAACTGCTGTGCTTAACACAGTGAGCGAATGTGAGTAAGACCTTGGACCCTTCCTTAACACATATAGAAGGACCCATATCATGATTGATAGGAACTGTACTGACGACATGAGCCAAAGCTCAGAGGGCAAGGACAGCATCCTTCACCTCTCTGTCCTTAGCATCAGGCAAAATATGTGGCACAGTGGACGTCAACACAGGCTTCTTGACCGAATGAGGCATGCTCTGTGAGTTCAGGGGACAGAGCAGGAAGACTGCATGCACCGAAAGTTTAATCTCTGAGAATATCATATGGCTTCTTTACATTTTGTTGATAAATATTTGGGATTATTATGAATGTGAGTTCTTTTTTGTTTCTCTTTTCATGACAATTTCTTCAAAATGATTGCTTAGAGTTCCCACTATGACTCAGGATAACAAATCTGCCAATACCCATGAGGATGCAGGTTCGATCCCTGGTCTCGTTCAGTGGGTTAAAGACCCAGCGTTGCCACGAGCTGTGGTGTAGCCTGCAGACGTGGCTCTGATCCCAAGTTGCTGTGGCTATGGCATAGGCCAGCAGCTGCGGCTCTGATCCAACCTCTAGCCTGGAACTTCCATATGGCATAAGAGCGGCCCTAAAAAACAAAACAAAACAAAACAAAAGATTGCTTTGTCACATTTAATCTTGGCCATCCCTGTGGCATGTGGAAATTCCCAGGTCAGGGATCAAACCCACACCAGAGCAGAGACCCAAGGCTTTGCAGTGACAACACCAGATCCCTAACCCTACCTCATCATTTGTAAGAACTATCTTCCTAGAGAGAGACTGAAAGGATTTCTTAGTAGTATTTGGGCCAATGAAAATTCCTGAGCTCCTGAGATAAAAGTAAAAGGCATAAGTCATTCCAGACTGAGCACAAGGCAAATCAGGTAAAAGAGAAACCAACCCTTCTCTAACCCATGGTCTCTGCTCAGCTCCTGGGCTCCTTGGGGAGCCCATCCTTCACATTCTCATCTTAACTGGAGGTTTGCTGTGATGGCACTTATTGGTGCTGAGGAAAAGTAAGGCATTGATTGCTTAAGCCCATCTGACTACTGGATAAAGATGTGCCTAAGACAATCGGTCCAGGGCCGAGGAGTTTCCAAAGGGCCTCCAAGATCCTCTGGGTCTTTGATGCCGAAGAGGCACTTTGATCTGGTCATTTAAAAGCTGACTGACCTCGCATCATCTCCAAGAACACAGTTACATATTTGCCTAGAAATTAAGTATGATTTCCACTCATGTCCTCAGAGCCCTATTCACCAGGAACACACTCCTCCCAAGACTGCAGGCCTTTTTCCACATCACAGACTTTGTCTTATCTTCACTATGACTGTGCCTCCTGAAAGAAACTACAAAACATCCACTCATCCTATGGTTTTAACTGATGACTTCCTTCAAACCAGAGAAAGCTCAGAAGAAGAAATCAAGAAAATAGCCTCTAGATAATTGAAACAGGCATCACAACAGTTCATTACTGTCATCCTGACCATAGTAAGGTCTCACTCAGTATCTGTAGGCTCTTCATTCACACCCAGCTCTTACTTGTTTGGCTGATTCTGTTTTTCCCTTGAGCACAAGTTACTAGAAGGTGTTGTTATAAAAGACCAGGAACATCCTGATCATTGCTTATATAAATGCTCACTTGGCATCCATTTACTCTGTGCTTACCCATAAACTGGACAAGGATTGTTTCTGTTCACTAGTGCAGATTAATGAAGTAAATGTCCTAAAAGACACTTTTATAGTTCTTGATAAATATATAATAAGTATATAATAAATTTATAAATATTCATGATATAAAATCTATAACATTTAGTTATATTTACATGTTTGCACCAATGTCTATACACAGGCTCGTTGGTCCCATTGGTTTTTATTGTTGTTTTTGGGGGGTTGTTTATTTCACTGCACGCCCCATGAGAATGAGAGTGGGTGGATTATTGCAAAAGACAGTTACAGTGTCACTAGCGAGATATGAGTGTTGACAACCCGATGACAAGAAAGGAAATAAAATAACCGTAACATTTTATTAATTGGAAACCTCAAAGAGAAGGATAATGTGGTATATACTACTTCAAGGCTACTGTCCCTACTGTCTTAGAGTCTCTGAGAGTGGACAGTACTATTGTCCAGCACATTAAATGATGTTCTTAACATAGTGCCAATGAAATCAGAAAAGGATTAAAATTATATTCCTGTAAAAATGAAGAGGAGTGTACAAAGCATTTACTCTTAACTTTCCATACAACTGATATAACCTGGCACTTGATGGATTAGGGATAAGCTTTTGCTATAATGACAATAATAGACACCATTCTTTTCTCTTCTTTTGCTTTTTAGGGCCGCACCCCTGGCATATGGAAGTTCCCAGGCTAGAGTTCTAATCGGAGCTACAGCTGCCGGCCACAGCCACAGTCACGTGAGATCTGAGCCGCATCTGCAACCTACACCACAGTTCACGGCAACACCAGATCCCCAACCCACTTAAGGAGACCAGGGATTGAACCCACATCCTCATGGATACTAGTCAGATTTGCTTCCACTACACCACGATGGAAACTCCCTAGACACCATTATTGAGTGCCTGTTCCATGCCAGGCAACAAGCCAGGTGTTTAATATAAATTGTCATTAACCTTCTAGGCGGTGATGCTGCAATATGAGCCGGCAGGTATCCGAGAGGTTTAGGGAAGGCAGATTTATTCTGTAGTGGCCTTGGTGATTAAGAACATAGATTGCCTTCTTAGAAGGCAGAGGAGTATGTAATGATTTCAATTAATTTACCAGATTAAGCTCATGTTATTTGGCCCCTGAAGGGATAAACAAGGATATAAAAGCCTTGTTTATAATAATAACAGCCACCACTCTTAAATATCTACTTCTTGCCAAGTAATGTGTCTGGTCTTTAACATAAATATCTTCACTTCTCTCAGGTAGTTATTATTATTCCCCCTTTACATGTCGAGAAACTGGCCGAAGGAGATTACTGTCTGCTTGAAGTTGACTTTGAAGGTATGATTCAATTGAGGACCTTGAGAGAGAGAGAGAGAGAGAGAGAGAGAGGAGCCTGGATCTCCCAGGTGAGCCCAATAAAATCACAAGCAGGAAGAGAGAAGGAGAAGAGGAAGTCAGACTGAGGTGATATGAGAAGGACTCAATTCACCATTACTGGTTCTGAAAGGGAGAGAGGGAGCCGGGAGCTGAGGAACGTGGGTGGCCACTAGAACTGGGGAATGGGAAGGAAGTGGATTCTCCTCTAGAACCTCCAGAAAGGACACATGCCTGCCAAGATTTCCTCACAGTGAGACCCGGCATGGAAGTCGGACTTCTAGCCACAGAAGTGTAAGTTTATAAATGTATATTGTTTTATGCCACTAAAATAGTGATAACTTGATATAGCAACAATAGGAACAAGTGTTAATTCCCAGAGTTTCCATCCTGGCTCAGCAGAAACAAATCTTGACTAGTATCCATGAGGATGCAGATTTGATCCCAAGCCTCGCTCAGTGGGTTAAGGATCCAGTGTTGCCATAAGCTGTGGTGTAGGTCACATATGTGGCTCGGATCTGGCGTTGTTGTGGCTGTGGTGTAGGCCAGTGACTACAGCTCTGATTCAATCTCTAACCTGGGAACTTTCATATGCTGTGGGTGCGGCCCTTAAAAGAAAAAAAAAAAGTATTAATTCCCTATCTGTTATTGCTATTTAATTATTTCATTTGTGCATCTTACCTCCCTGAGAGACCATAATCATTCCTAGGCCTTATTCATTTCCTCTTTCTTCTTCAGCCTCAATTAGATATGTGCCTTAGGCTGTAGATAAACTCACCAAGCAGCTACAGTGCATAGCTTCTGCTGACAAGGTGCAGAAAGCATGACATCCAGGCAAGACCAGGAGTCAGTTGTAGATCCATTTTAATGACAAAGAGAACACTATGGGGCTGCCAGTCTAGGATGAAAATTCTCTCTCCCCTTTCCGAGGGCACTATCACATCTTTCAGTGTCAGAGATACAGGGCAAGGTATCTGTGCCCCTCTTCCCCCTGTTTTGAAACTCCTTCCCTCATGTTTAGCAACATTCTACAGACATATGTCATACATAGCCATATAGAGAGATATAAGTATATGATAATACATACTTATACCTATATATTATCGAATAGATCTTGGCTATTATTATTTTGAACAAATTGTTATCTGTTAGATCAAGTATAAGGAAAATAAATTGATCTGATACTTGCTGCCTGTTCATAGTGTGGTTTTGCCTTTTAGTATACCTTCAATTTTTTGTTTCTTTTTTGGCCACCCCACAGCATATGGAATTCCCAGGCTAGCGATCAGATCCAAGCCACAGCTGTAACCTACGCCACAGCTGTGGCAACACCAGATACTTTTGACCTGCTGTGCCAGGCCAAGGATCAAACATGCATCCTTGGTGCTACAGAGATGCTGCTGATCCTGTTGTGCCATAGCAGGAACTCCTACCTTTAATTTTTTGATAGCTGCACATGATGTACCAGGTCAAAGGACCTGCTGTCACTAGGTCTTCAGTAAGTGGTGATGAGGTCTAAGGGCAGAGGAAGGTTTCCACAGTCCTAGAAGTAGGTCTTGGTCTTTCAGTGAGCCTGTTCCTCCAGACTATCAACTTCACAGGTGTTTCTCACATTTATCTTAGATCTGAGAGGGGAATAGAGGGTCCTGGAATTGGATGTTTCCCTTCTTCCACTTGGAAGGCTAGGAATGAACTTAGGAATTTCACTTCCCCTAGGTCACTGAGGCTCTGATAATATCCCAGCAAGTTAGGCTAAGGTTAACTAGTTTCTCCTCAGTTAATAAGGGCAGACCTTGTTAAGAAAATCAGAATGCTCTGGCACATTTCAAAATGGTTCCTTATTTCTTCCCTTGCTGGAAGACCAGGGGATTTTTCTCCCGTATTTACTGTGAGAACCTGGTTGAGCGTGGAGGTAAATCTCAGACAGTTGCAGGGCAGGAAGGTGCGTTTTTAATATTCAGAAGTTGTCCACACTGAGCCTCCAGCAATTTGTCAGTTACAGCTCAGGTTGTCCTACTCTGCCTGCACTGGTTCCAGGTGTGTGCCTGCTGCGTGTCTGCTCTGGGAAGCCCTTACTCCCTGCATTCACCTCTCTGTCTCCCCAGTCTTGAGAGCAGAAATTTGCCCATTCAGTCCTTGTCTCTCATACAACTCCTATAAGAGTTGTTGATTTTTTAGTCTGTTCACATTTTTACTTGTTACTATGATTTCTAAAGTCCTTATAAGTGGAACCCTATAAATCATTTTTCAGTTAAAATTCTCAAGTTAATTTGACAGCTCCAAATTTCTTCCAGACGGAAGAGAATGAATTTGTGTTGTTTTTGTTGCTACTGATGCTGTTTGTTACCATTGTGGTTTCATTGTTGATGATGACTCTATATCATAAATTACGCAGAATTAAAGGAATAACCTTGAAGAGATCATTGGCAATATATTAAGATAAATTATAGCAATATTTTCTTAGATAGATCTCCCAAGGCAAAAGAAATAAAGCCAAAAATAAACAAATGGGACTTAAAAGCTTTTGCAAAGCAAAGGGACCACCAAGAAAATGAAAAGACAACCTATGGAATAGGGGAAGATATTTACAAAAATACAACTGACAAAGGGTTAATATAATATCCAAGATATACAAACAGCATATATAGCTCCATATCAAAAAGCAAACAACCCAGATGTGGGGATCAAGATGGCAGAGGAGTAAAACATGGCCTTCACTTTCTCCCACAAAGACAACAAAAAAATCCCCAGCTACGTGTAGAAAGATTCACACAGAATATCTACTAAACTCTGGCTGAAGACCGAAGACCTCAAAAAAAGGGCAAGAATCCCTCCACATAATGGGTAGAATGAAAGGAAAAAAAGAGAGGGAAGAGAAAAAAGGAATCAGGACAGGACCAGCACTCCTGAGAGGGAACTGTGAAAGAAGAAAGGAATACATACCACAGGAGGCCACCTAACTGATAGGGAGATCATCCAGGATGGAGGGGGAGCCTCAAAGCCTCAGAGAAAATTGCAGCAGCCAGACGAAGGAGGGCAAAGCAGAGAGCGAGCCACACAGACCATCTGTACCACAGCATAAGACACCACAGCATGAGATACTCAGGCAGGGGCTAGGCACTGAGACTCAAGCTTTGGAGGTCAGTTCTGGGAAGAGGACTAGGGTGGGTGTGTGGAGACAGCATAAGGGGGCTAGGGAATGGTGCACCACTAGCTGGGGAGAGGCGTGCAGGAGGAGGCCTGGACCTGCAGGAGAAGCAAGGTGCCATTGCTGGGGAGGGCTACAGGAGGAACATTTTTCTCTGCATACACTAGGCTCTCAGGTGGCAGGGCACCTCTTGTATGGACTATGAGGCTGGGTGCAAACCACTAAAGCCATCCTGGATTTCTCAGGTGGACAGCCTGCCACCACTAAAGGTCCTGTGAATGGGCATTGCCTGCCGCCCCAGTCACCTCAGAGATTGCTGCCACAAATGGCCCTGCAAGCGAGCACCACCCCTTGCCCTCATCCCTCTGGAAATGCACATGTCCCACCGTTGCCTCTGCCAAAGCCTCTGGGCACTGCCCCCACCCCCTGTGGTTCCTCACAACTGCCAAGGGCCCAGCAAACAAGGGTCACCAATAGGCACTGTTTGTGGCCCCCACCTCCCTGGAAGCACATGCAGGCCGTACACCTATCAAGGGGATAATAGCCTATACACACTGATGAAAGATCAAGCATCCAAACCCAAAGTAGGAGTTCCCTTTCAACACAGCAGAAAAGAATCCGACTAGTATCCATGAGGATGCAGGTTCGATCACTGGCCTTATTCAGTGGGTCAGAGATCTGGCATTGCCATGAGCTGTGGTGTAGGTCACAGATGCAGCTCGGATCCCATGTTGCTGTGGCTATGGTGTAAGCTGGTGACTACAGCTCCAAATCAATGACTAGCCTGGGAACTTCCATATGTCATGGGTGTGGCCCTAAAAAAGCAAAAAAAAAAAAAAAAGCCCTCTTGCCAAATGATTTGCTAAGCCCTCACAAGCTATCCAGAGATACTCCTGCATATAAATAGACCTCCAAGACTACAATAGATAAATTTTTTTCCCTAAACTCACAGAATAAGAAAAATATAAGGATGAAGAAGCACAGGAACCATTCCCAGTTTTAAGAACAGGAAAAGTCCCCTGAGGAAGCAAACAATGAAACAGACTTCTACGGTCAAACAAACCAAGTTCAAAAAGGTGGTAATGAGAAGAAAGAAGGTACTGAAGGAATTAAGAATGAATATTAATAGTAATGCAGATTACTTTAAAAAAAAGTACTAGAAACTATAAAGAGGCACCAAGAAAAATCAGAAAATTCATTTGCAGAGAGGAAACTGAGTTAAAGGCATTGAAGAGCAGAATGAATAATGCAAAGGAAAGAACAAGCGACTTGGAAGAGAGAATAATGGAAATCACCCAATCAGCAAGGCAGACAGAAAACCAAATCCAAAAAAAAAAAAAAAAACCCAGCAGACAATCAAAGGAAGTTCCTGTTATGGTTCAGCAGTTAACAAACCCGACTAGTGCCCTTAAGGAAGCGGGTTCGATCCCTGGCCTTGCTCAGTGGGTTAAAGATCCAGGATTGCCATGAGCTGTGGTGCAGGTTGCAGACATAGCAGAGATCCCGCATTGCTGTGGCTGCAGTGTAGCCTGGCGGCTGTAGCTCTGATTCAACCCCTGGCCTGGGAAACTCCGTATGCTGCAAGTGCGACCCTAAAAAGACAAAAGACAAAAAAAGAAAAAAAAAATTGTTGGTAAAAAAAAAATTGTTGGTAAAAAAAAATTGTTGGAATCCTGGTACGCTATTGGTGCACCATGTAAATGCAAATAAATATACAGGGACTGTACTTGTATAGGCAGAAAGTGAAAACATACAGTTGTTGTGGAAAACAGTAGGACAGTTTATCAAAAAATTAAAAATATATTTAACATATGATCTAGTATTTCTACTTCTGGATATACAACCAAAAGAACTGAAAACAAGGCCTCAAAGAGATATTTGTACACTCATTTATATAGTAGTATTATTCACAAGAGCCAAAACATGGAAGCTGCTACCCAGATGTCCATCAGTTGATGAACGGATAAGCAAAACCAAACACACCCACACCCACACACACACCCCACACACACACCATGGAATACTATTCAGCCTTAAAAAGGAAGGAAATTCTGACATATACTGTAAAAGGATGAACCTTGAGGACCGTATGTTAAGGGGAAAAGGCCAGTAAAACAAGACAAATACTTTGGGTATCTGTCTCCCCTCACAGCCAACAGCTGTGCTGGTAAAGCTGTCTTATGTCATCACTTTAGAACTCTGGAGTCTGTTGAAGGCTTGCAACTCCAAAGGGAAGACTTGGTCTGAAAATTGCAGTGAAAGCCAGAGGGGACCAAAAGGACCATGTCCTCCAGGTATCAGGGATCTGTGATCTGACTGCTGATCACTAGTTTTATCCCAGAGGTTTAGGCAAGGACGTGGGTCTGAGAGGCATCGTGGTTGGACCTCCTCTCATCCTAGCAGGCTCTTCTCTGCCTAAAATAACTGCCAGAAGATTTATGGACCAGTGCCTAATTTTTCTCCTCTTCAGTTTTCTCTTTTGCCCATGGAAAAAAACATAGAGAAGGGTAGGCTATTCAAAAACAACTGGAGGGAGTTCCCGTCGTGGCACAGTGGTTAAGGAATCCGACTAGGAACCATGAGGTTGCGGGTTCGGTCCCTGCCCTTGCTCAGCGGGTTAATGATCCGGCGTTGCCGTGAGCTGTGGTGTAGGTTGCAGACGCGGCTCGGATCCCGCGTTGCCGTGGCTCTGGCTTAGGCCGGTGGCTACAGCTCCGATTGAGAGAGTTTTCTCCCCAGCAACAATAGCATACACCTTCTTCTCAAGTGCACATGGACATTTTCTGGGACACACCGTAAGTTAAGCCACCAGTTAAATCTCAATAGATAGATACCATAAGAAGTATCTTCCCCAATCACAACAGAATAATGTTAGAAATCAGTAACGGCAAAAACAAATCACAAACTTGTGGAAATGAAACCACACCTTGAAACAAACAAACAAACAAAAACGGATCAACGATGATGTCATAATCAGAAATTAGAAAACATTTACAGATGACTTAAAATGAAAATACAACATACCAAACTTAGGGGATGTTGTGAAAGCAATGCTAAAGCCTTAAATGCTTCCATTAAAAATCAGAAAGATCTCATATCAACATCCCAACTTTTTACAACTTACACCAAAAAAAGAACAAATTAAACTCAAACCTGTGAGAAGGAAGCAATAACAAAGGATAGAGGAGTGGTAAAGGATAGAGGTTAGCGAGACACCAGAGATGGTTTTTCAAAAGCATCGGCATAAGTGACAATGTATTAGATAGAGGGACAAGTTAAAAAAGAGAAGGCTCAAATTCCTGAATCAGAAATGGCAGAGAGGACATTACTACCAAGCCTATAGACATAAAAAGAATAACAACAGGTACAATGAATAAGTGTACACAAAGTTGGATGTTCTAGATAAAATGGACAAATACCTAGAAACAGAAGACCTACCAAGATGGAATGATGAAGAAATAGAAAATTCAAATACACCTATGACTAGGAAGGAGAATGAAGCATTAATCCAAAATCTTCCAACAAAGAAAAGCCCTGGATACGGTGGCCTCATTGGTGAATAGTACCAGACATTTAAAGAAAACGAAGACCAATCCTTGTCAAAATTTTCCAAAAACCTGAAGAGAAAGGACACACCCTAACCTATTCTATGAGGCAGGCCAACATCACTCTGATACCAAAGTTGGAGAAAGATTCTGCAAGGAAAAAACCCCTACAGACAAAATCCTTTATGACATGGATGTGGAAACCCTCAACAGTATGCTAGAGAGTTGAATTCAGAAGCGTATTAAAAGGATCCCACAACATGACCAAGTGGGATGAATTTCTGGAATGCAAGGATGATTCAAAATGTGAAATTTGATCAAAGTGTTATATCACAATAATGGAATATGGGGGGAAAACACCTGATTATTCCCACTGATACAGAAAATTATTTGGTAAAATTCAATACCTTTTCATGATTAAAAACAAAAACTAGGTATAGAAGGAGACTGCCTCAGCATAATACAACTATATACGAAAAACCAACACCAACACCATAATCCATGGTGGAAAACCGAAAGCTTTTCCTCTAAGATCTGGAAGAAAATGGAAAAAAAATTTTTGAGAATTTTCAGACAGATATGGGTCTCCGGTACACTCTGATAAATCATCTTTTAGAAATTTTTTTAAATAATCACAAGAATTTCATTTAAAAGAAGGGAAATAACATAGCCTTCAGAGTTTATCAGGAGGTGTAATTTTTTTTTCCACACTAGATTGTGGTTACCTGATGCTAATTTTGAGGTTTAAACATAATGAAAAAGATTGTACAGTCAAGTGCCAGCTAGTCATGTAACTTTTACCTCAGTGATTTTCGCTAGTTTATACTCTGTTTAGTGCTTCAGTCCTAAGAAGTTTCAGGGAGGGCTGTGTGCAATCCAAGTAATCGGTACTTGCTGAAGGTCTAAAATTTCGAGTGCACTTGGTAAATCAGGGATGGGCGCAGAGGAGACTGGTTCTGTAACTCAGACTAGTGAACCCTAGAATTTAGAAAGGGTACTTTTGCGCTCCAAGCAAATCCTGTTCTACCTAACTAGGTCCAAATGCTCTGCAGGCTGTAGTTAGAGCCCTCTCATAGCAGGGAGACTGCCTTGGTGAATCTGCCAGAGGAAATGAATTTCCATTCACATTCATTCAACAAACATTGGGCGAGTGCCACCTCATGTGCAAAATATGGTGCTAAGTGCTAAAGAAAAGATGTTGTTTTGTAAACTTACCCGCAGCTCAGAGCCAGGACTTCTTGGAAAGTCAGAGGACTTGAGGAAGGAGTTCATCTCAGCCCCTCCCTAACTGGAGAGACTGGCTTTTCTTTCCAAGTAAAGCTTAAAACTGCTGGAGGCTAAGTGAGCACCCTCTGGGGGCAGACCCTGATTCCTGCCTCTCATCCCCAGCCCTTTGTGTGTAGGCGCCCAAGATTTCTGAGTGAGGAATGAATGTTGGCTTTGAACACGAAAGGCACAAGTGGCAGCCAAGGGTAGAATGCTGAGCCTACAAATTAACATAGTTACAAATTTGTCTTCTAAAGGAGTCGTTTCTTAGCCATAGTGCAGCCACCTTTACAGTAATCATAGCTGTTGTAGTTCCCGTCGTGGCGCAGTGGTTAATGAATCCGACTAGGAACCATGAGGTTACGGTTTCATTCCTGGTCTCGCTCAGTGGGCTAAGGATCCGGCGTTGCCATGAGCTGTGGTGTAGGTTGCAGGCGTGACTTGAATCTGGCGTTGCTGGGGCTCTGGCGTATGCCGACGGCTACAGCTCCAATTCGACCCCCAGCCTGGGAGCCTCCATATGCCGCGGAAGCAGCCCTAGAAAAGGCAAAAAGACAAAAAAAAAAAAAAAAGCTGTTGTTCTCCCAATGAAAAAAGACATCCCCAGACACACATACTTACAAATGATTTCAGAAGATTGATAGGTCAGAAAACCTCAGATCTTGGATATTATTTTGGAAAAAGCGTTTTGCGCCTGAGTTTTGAAGCCTCACCTACCACAGTTTTAAGTGGCAGAGTCCAATTTACATGCCGCACCGCATCTGCTATGCCGAATTAGCCACTTTGGTCATAGAACTAACCCTTCACGGAAATTCTAGCTGAAGGCTCAAAACTATAGTGCTGAACCCCCAAACCTGGTCTGGTCTGTGCACCCAATTTCTGCTTGACGATACCACGATTCACCGAGCCCGCGCGGTCCGCCATCTTGAGTCCCTCCCGAACACCCCGGAGGGGGCTCCCAGGTTGGTCCGCTGAGCCCTGTCTCGCGGTGGGAGGAATTTTATTACCTTATAGAAGCAGTCTGTTGCATGAAGGAGAAAAGTTGAATAAGGGTATCTTGTAAATTAGATGTTCTCAGTCAAGAGGCAATTAACCGGCAAACAGACGTGCCGCGAGGCAGGTGTGCGGAAAGATATAGAGAAGGCTCAGGTTCGGACCTGTGGCTCGGGTCACACTCATGGCAGAGTTCGGTTTAATTTCGGCTCTGCCTGGGGGAACCACTTAACTGGGGTCCTTGCTGCCCTCCACCGGCCCCCGATGCTGTTGCAGCGTTTGCCGCGCTGGAGGGTCTGTACAGGCTGCTGCGGTTTATCGCTGTGTGCTCCGACACGGTGATCCTGGGCAGCATCAGAACTGGATTGGGGTAGATGTGGGCACAGGGCTGGAATCACAGGTCACTGGAACATCTTGGCAAACAGCAGCCGGAAGCAAGGGGCAGCTGGGCAAATGGTTCTGGGACACTGATGGGCATAGATGATGAATGGTGGGGCTGGAAGAGTGGGGCTGGAGGTCGGCTTGGCGGCTTGGGAAGCATCTATGCCGTGCACGTCCCTGCCCAAGCCCAGTAGGGCACCATCCTTCCCCATATGGTGGACCGACCACCCAGGGCAACGGTGTTATTAAATCTGATATGGGATCTATACATCTCATTTTTCACCTTCATTCAAATTGCATTAAGCTAAAATTATTTTCCCATTCAAACTATCAGAAACCAGGCAACCTGGCTGTTTATCCTGGGGAGGGGCACGCAGGAGATCAGAACCTGTTTTAGGCTTGCTTCCCCTCCTTAGGTCTGCCTTTGGGAGCCCTTTTGATCCTGCTACCCTCTCTGAGGAGGAATCACGCCTCCTTTTGGCTGCAATGGTGAATGACTATGAGCAGATGAAGGCCCGTGAGATGCAGAAGCAGAGGGCTCGGGGCTCCGGGTAAGGTTCCCTGCCCAAGGACAACAGGGCATCCCCTTCTTCCTCTGGTCAGGCCCAGGAAGGCATATATATATGTCTTTTTAGGGCCGTACCCACAGCATATGGAGGTTCCCAGGCTAGGGGTCGAATCAGAGCTGTTGCTGCCAGCCTACACCAGAGCCACAGCAATGCCAGATCTTGAGCCTCATCTGCGACCTATACTGCAGTTCATGGCAATGCCAGATCCTTAACCCACTGAGAGAGTTCAGGGATCGAACCCGCAACCTCATGGGTCCTAGTCAGATTTGTTTCTGCTGCTCCAAAACAGGAACTCCCAGGAAAGCATATTCTAAAGTCACTTTTGAGTTTTCTGACCCCCCTGGACATGTCTATGGGATGATTATGGCATTTCCCCTGACGGCCTAGGATTTTCTGCTGTGATGACCTTTTCTAGCAGAAATACTCAAGGTTCACTGGTCCCCTCAAGGCAGTAGTCTTCCATGACGATTCTGTCGTACAGCACCTGCACTCAACCTCTCGCTGATGGGCCTCTTCTTTCTTCATCCCACAAATCAGCATCACTGTCCAGAAGAGATCCTGCAACACTGCCACCTGCATGACCCATCGGCTGGTGGGCTTGCTCAGCAGATCTGGGAGTATGGTGAGGAGCAACCTGTTGCCCACCAAGATGGGCTTCAAGGTCTTTGGTGGGCGCCGCAGGAACTTTTGGATCTGAGCAGTGGGATGATTCCAGGAGGAAGGTGACTGCCCTTTTTGTACCTTCGGGTGGGAGGACAGAGGACTGGGCATTGCAGGGGTGCATTCCACACCCTAACCCTCTGTGAGCGCATGGGGGTAAAACCTCCACGTGGCAAGGTGCCCACACCAGTGTCTGGAGAAAGGACTGATAATCCCTATAATTGAAACATTGGGCTCTTTCTCTCTGTTTCTCCAGTCTCTCCCTGTGACACTGACATCATCTGCCAGGAAATATAGACCCTGTTTACTTAAAACACTGTTCCCTGGGTATTAATTGGGGTCCAGCTCTAGCATTAGAATTTGAAAGGTAATGACCCTACCCTTTTGGAGCATACCTTACAATGTCATGAACTTGGAGCATAGACTCGGATTCAAATACTGTGTCTGTCTTCCACTAACTGTGACTATGGGCAAGTATGCCTCTGAGCCTCAGCTTCTCCTTGTAACTTGAAGGCAACAATAGTATCCTCAATATAAAAATTAATTAGTATAATAGGTGACAAGAGCCTCTCAGCTAATAAGTAATAACATTCTGTTACTTTTTTCCCTCCTAGCTCACTATGAACCTGAGCCCGGCTCCAGTCTCATGCTGGCAGCAGATGTGCTTAGGTCCGTGTTGCAATTTTGGAGCTCCCAGGCACTGCAGGGAGAGCAGAATGCAGGAGTAACTTTTTGAAGGTGGTGCTCTCAGGTATCCTCTCTCCTCCTACCTAGTGGGTTGCTGGAAATGGGGTGGAGACCTGTGACAGTGCAAATGGGTGACAAATAGGTGCAGTGACTGAGGGGGAAGTAGTCATCAAAGGCAAGCCCCAGTTCCAGATTCTGGGAACTTTTTTTCCCATTTAAGTCTTGAGTCCCAATCACCCTCTATCACTGCCTCTCTTTCAGCACCCCACTAGACTGTTTTGTTCCTTTCCTTGTATTTAAAGAGATTAGGGAGTTCCCATCATGGCTCAGTGGTTAATGAACCCAACTAGTATCCATGAGGATGTGGATTTGATCCGTGGCCTCCTTCAGTGGGTAAGGATCTGACATTGCCGTGAGCTGTGGTGTAGGTCACAGACATGGCTCAGATCTGGTGTTGCTGTGGCTGTGGCATAGGCTGGCAGCTGCAGCTACTGTTGGACCCCTCACCTGGGAACCTCCATATGTCTCAGGTGTGGCCCTAAAAAGACAAAAAAACAAAAAATAAAAAATAAAGAGATTAGAAGTCTAAATAGTAATTGATTGGCTGAGCATCCCCAGGAAATGGCAGAAATGAATCCTGATAGAAATTTGATTTCTCTATAGCCCTTGGAAAAACTGTGAAGGGAAAGAATTATTGAAAACAGTTTTTCTTTCTACATCACCCCCCCCCCCTTTTTTTTTTTTTTTCTTTTTAGGGCTTCACCTGCAGCATATGAAGTTTCCCAGGCTAGGGGTCGAATCGGAGCTGTAACCTCTGGCCTACACCACAGCCACAGCAAAACAAAATCTGAGTCACATCTGCAGGCTATACCACAGCTCACAGCAATGCCGGATCCTTAACCCACTGAGTGAGGCCAGGGATCGAACCTGCATCCTCATGGATACTAGTCAGATTCATTTCCACTGAGCCACAACAGGAACTCCTGCATCCCTTTCTTAAATCCCCATAGCTACCACTGCTGTGTATGGCCATGCTATCAACTCAACAGATAAGTGTTAAAACGCCTCTCATTCTATCCTGCCTCTAAAATCAATGTGGGAATGAACACACTTTCTTAGTTTTAGGAACTTTCAAGGATTTTACTCTCCATCAGAGTTTATATTTTCCAATTTGGCCTATTTCGAGTTGAGTTGGGAATACTTAACTCACAGAAATTAAATGGTAAATGTTGCACCTCAGGCAAGGTAGAGACTTGGTGATCAAAGGGAGTTGTTCAGAAGGCTCTTCACATCCCATGCAGCGGTACCACACTCTACCAGCTTCCCCTCAGTACCTGGCTGAGAAAAATCCAAGTGTGCAAAACCAGTTCCTACATACCATTTTTCATTAAAATCACCACTTGGGTACCCTGTATCCCAGGGTTATGACTCCAGGGAGGCACCAAAAACTCAGTAATCAGATAACATTTTTTTTTTCTTTTTAGGGCTGAACCTGCAGCATATGGAAGTTCCCAGGTTAGGGGTCAAATTGGAGCTGCCGCTGCCAGCCTACATCATAGCCACAGCAACATGGGATCTGAAACGTGTCTGTGACCTACACCACAGCTTATGGCAACACTGGATCCTTAATCCACTGAGTGACACTAGGGATCAAACCCACCACTTCATGGATACTGGTTGGTTTCTTAACCCACTGAGCCACAATGGGAACTCCCAACATACCTCTGTGTGTGTGTGTGTGTGTGTGTTTAGGGCCACACCCATGGCATATGGAGGTTCCAAGGCTAGGGGTCAAATTGGAGCTGTAGCCACCAGCCTATGCCACAGCTACAGCAACCCTGGATCTGAGCCACTTCATTGACCTACACCACAGCTCATAGCAATGCTGGATCCTTAACCCACTGAGCTATACCAGGGGTCTAATCTCCTTTCTCATGGATGCTAGTCAGATTCATTTCTACTGAGCCACAACAGGAGCTCCAAGATAGCTCATTTTTAATGAGCTAACATCAGTATTGTTGATTTTCTTTTCCCTCAGGCTCCAACATGGCTCTGCAAGGGACTTCCTTAACTCTCATTTCCTCCTATTCTGATGAGACCCAACCATGAGGGAGTACACATATAAAATGTACTGGGAGCTCCCTTTGTGGCTCAGTGGTCAATGAACCCAACTAGGATCCATGAGGATGCAGGTTCAATTCCTGGGTCGCTCAGTGGGTCAGCAATCAGGCGTTACCATGAGCTGTGGTGTAGGTCGCAGATGAGGCTGGGATCCCTCATTGCTGTGGCTGTGGTATAGGCCGACATCTACAGCTCCCATTCAACCCCTAGCCTGGGAACCTCCATATGCCTCGGGTATGGCCCTAAAATAGCAACAACAACAACAACAAAGTGCCAAGGAGGCAACCTGTGCTGATTTCATCACTGTGCACTGGGAGTGGCAGTGGTGCAGGAGAGAGGGCTGTCCAGTGAGCACCCAAGGCTCAGTCCAGGGATGCAGCCATCCAAAAACTGGCAGGGAACCCTCAGAGTGAGTCCTGGAGGGAGGCTCCTTAAGTCCAAGAAAGAGGCTCTTCCTGGAGCACAGCAACTCTGCTGAAACCATTACCTGTTTATATACAGAAATGTCAGAACCACATACAGGATTTTCACATTTCTCCAGGCACCATTCTGCCCAGCTGTAGAAGATGGGATCTCTGCCATGAAATAGTGAAGTCTTTCATTTCCTGTTCTACCAAACATCCCTGTCCTGATAAAATCCATAGACAAACATAATACAGGTTGTTTCCTATCACTCTAGGAGCAAATACAGGGGAAGGGGGGGAACAAAGAAAGCTATTTTTTGGCTGAGCGCTGAGCGAACACAATAAATGATGAAAATGATGACAGGGAAGGATCTGTGTTCCGAGAGACTTTTAGTGAGTCGTGATGCCCTCCCACACACACTGTCCCCAAGGGGCAGTGGGGGTGAGGAGGAGGCATCTGATCAGTGCAGTCGTGAGTCAGGCTGCCGTCAGAGCTCCAGCTCTCGCCTGCTAATGTAGGCAGGGGGAGAATGCCAAAGGAGAAAGGTTTCTCATTTTAAGTGAATGGGGAGATATTTCTGGAATGAAAACTAATCCTTTTTGAAAATAGAGGATGGAAAGGGGCCACACTTGAGCCAAGTACCATACTGTGGAACTGTTGTTGTCAGCCAGACAATGCAAACCTTAGGAAGCAGGGAAAGAGAGGCAGGGCTGAACTCCAACATCTGGTAGGTGATATTCCTCTGTTCCCAGGTCTCAGCAACACTATGGCCCACCTGCAATGCCAATATCCATCCTGGGCCATCTCCATTTACCTTTGGTTAGACACTGAGGACTAAGTTCAGCAATGATCATCTCTCATTTTTTCCATTTTATTAGAAGACAATTAATAATCACTTCTGTGATGGCCAAGCATTTTAAGGAATCCCTAAGGGTAATACATTAGGCATTACTTGACTGCCTATTTGTAGGCATTGCCTATGTGAGGTATTGCTTCATTGCCTAATAAGTAGATAGTCTGTGGCTGGAGAGCCTGTGAAATATACCTTCAGGCACTGGAGATGTCCATATTCCAGAAAATGAGTGCAAAATAGTTGAACAGTAAATCTCCAAGGTTAACTAACTGCCTGGTTTCAGCTCCAATGTGTTTGCATCAGAGATACAGAAAGCAAGAGACTGGAAACACTCCCAGAGGACAAAGCTTGATTAGTACATGGGGACCTTTGCTCTTGGTAGTCTCTCTTTGAAATATTTTCCCCCATATCTTCCCTTGGTTTCTCTCCCTCTCCTCACCCCCAATATATCCTCATCCTAATTCCCAGAACCAGAATATGTTAGGTTTCAGGGCACGGAGAAATAAGATGGAATTAAGGTTGTTAAACAGCTGACTTTGAGATAGGGAAATTATCCTGGATTATCCACACGTAATGTAATAGAAGTTGAAGTGTCCTGAGTAGAAGAGGCAGGCCAGAAAAGGGGGTCAGAAGAGATTCGGTGCACATGAGTCAGTGCACGAGATGTTGCTGGCTCTGAAGATGAAGGAAGGGGAACAGGAGTCGAGGACTGTGTGTAGCCCCTAGAATAGAGAAGACAAGGAAACTGATTCTCCCCTAGAGCCTCTAGAAGGAATGCGGCCATACCAACACTTAGTGTTTAGCCCATTAAGACCCACTTTATACTTCTGAATGCAAAATTTGTTAAGATAATAAATTTGTGGTTTTAAGGCACCATTGTGGTAATCTGTTACAGCAGTAGTAGGAAACTAATACACCTCCTTATCATTTGATATAAGCTCAAATGTTACAATCATAAAGGCTTTTTTCTTTTTGGCCATGCCCATGGCATGTGGAAGTTCCCAGGCCAGAGATCAAACCCACACCACAGCAGCTACCTGAGCCAGTGAAGTGACAATACTGGATCCTTAACTTGCTGAGTCATGGGGGAACTCCAAATGTTATCTTTTTTTTTTTTCTTTTTGGGGCTGCACCTGTGGCATTTGGAAGTTCCCAGGCTAGGGGTCGAATCTGAACTGCAGGTACAAGCCTATACCAAGCTGCATCTGCGACCTATGCAGCAGCTTGCAGCAACACCGGATCCTTAACCCATTGAGTCAAGCCAGGGATGGAACCTGCATCCTCATGGATACTAGTTGGGTTCTTAATCCGCTGAGCCACAACAGGAACTCCCTGAATATTATCTTCTTAAAGAGACTTTTCTTGATATCTCTCACCTGCTAAAGGATTTCCCCATGTCCAAGCATTCTCTATAACATACTTTTATTTTCATCTGCTTATGATTATCTAAAATTATGTGTTTATTCCTTTTCCCTCTCACAAGAATGTAAATTCTAGGAGAGTAGGGACTTTGTTACTCTTTTCACATATTATCTCTATTGCTTTGGATATCATACTGCATGCATTTTAAAAATGTCTGTAGTGAATAAGCCTTATTAAGCTAATGAGGACCATAACACTCTTGCCACTGCTCAAGCACAAAGAACAGCTCTTAAAAGAGTCTCATGCCCAGTAGGTCCTGCGTTGCAAGGAATTACCCTTTAGAAAACAGGAATAGAAACAGAAATAGCAGAGTTCCCCCACTCCTGCCTCAGCGGAAAGGAATCTATCATCCATGATGATGCAAGTTTGATCTCAGGGGGTTAAGGATCCAGCATTGTTATAAGCTGTGGTGTACGTCGGAGACGTGGCTCCCATCTGGAGTTGCTGTGGGTTTGGCCAATGGCTACAGCTCCGATTTGACCCCTAGCCTGGGAAACTCCATATGCCATGGGTGCAGCCTTTAAGAAAAAAAGAAAGGGGGAGTTTCCGTCGTGGCTCAGTGGTTAACGAATCTGACTAGGAACCATGAGGTTGCGGTTTCAATCCCTGGCCTTGCTCAGTGGGTTAAGGATCTGGCGTTGCCGGGACCTGTGGTATAGGTCGAGGCTCGGATCCCACGCTGCTGTGGCATAGGCCAGCAGCTACAGCTCCGATTAGCCCCCTAGCCTGGGACCCTCCATATGCCGTGAGAAGCAGCCCTAGAAAAGGCAAAAAGAAAAAAAAAAAGAGAGAAACAGAAATAGCAAATAGATATTTCCAAGTAGGCAATCAGTTGCTTCATTTTACGTAGCAGAGGCAAAAAGTTTGAGTAGTAAGTACCATCCCTGGGCAACTGCAGACCAAAGTCTTCTTTGATCGCCAAGAAGTAACCTGTTGGGGAAACTGTGAAAAGATGCATCATTAACTCAGGTTGCCTAAATATTGTGCAATTACAATTCATAAGATATCACATGCAAAAATACCTCTTAACATAAGGATGAAAAAATAGATGAGTAAAAGAGGCCAAATAGTGAGATTATTTTCTTTTTATATCAATGGGTCAATTTTTTTTTTTTTTTTTTAAGGCCAGTGCCCACGGCTGGTAGCTCCCCAGTCAGGGATGGAAACCCTGCCACAGGAGTGACAGCACCGGATTTCTCAACCTGCTAGGCCACTAGGGAACTCCAGGTGGATCAGTCCTTTAATGGAGATTCTGAAGATTATCAAGTCCTGCTAAATAAAGACTGCAGTGCTGATAATCTCCCCAGTTTTCTAGTCTGAAATAGGCAGACCTGGTTCCTAAAAAGATCTCCAAAGAAAGGGCTGGTCTACAACGACGCAGGGTCCCTGGCCCAGGAAGGGAGGCGGTACTGTCTTGTCTTCCAGGCCCTGGCTGTCAACATCCTGGAAAAAGCCTCCAGGCTCGGTGCCCAGCCAGGCTGGGGATTGCCTAGAACCGCGCCCAGATCCAAAGGGCTGCTCGCCTTCCACACAGCGAACTCTGATCTCTTCCAATCCCGTTGTAACTGGCCGCAGGCCCTACGCTCAGCCAGCCAATGGCCATGGCAGTGAGGCGGGTCCTCGGGTCCTCGGGCCAATAGGATGCGGCGGAGTTGGAGCACTCGCTGGGTCCTACGGTCGCGGGGGGCCCCAGCTGCGGGCCATGTGGGAACCTCCCGGAGCTGAAGTGTTCCCGGCGGCCCTTGGCGGCGTTCTCTCCTTGCTGCTCTTCGCCCTCGGGGTCCGCCAGCTGCTGAAGCAGAGACGGCCGTCGGGCTTCCCCCCGGGACCGTCGGGGCTGCCATTTATCGGCAACATCTACTCGCTAGCCGCCTCGGCCGAGCTCCCTCATATCTACATGAAAAAGCAGAGCCAGGTGTACGGCGAGGTACAGCCCGACGGGCCTCGGGCAGGGAGAGCCCAGACCTTACTCCCGGGCGGTCCGACGCTCGTGGGCGCAAACTACCGTGAACCCTCTCTGTGCCGGCGGCTTGGAGAGGCCGGCTTCCGGGGTTGGGGTGCGAGGTCCACCAGCCGCGCCGCCGCTGGGGGGGGTTGGGACGAGGGGGGGAGTTCCTCCCAGCCGCGCTCTCCACCCACCCGGCGTCGGCGGGATCGCATCGGGTCCTCCCGCCTCTGAGGGCTCCGGGGAGGTTTCCCCGCGCATGCGCAAAAGTGGCTCCCGGCCGCGCCGGCCGCCCCGTCGGGCGTGACAGATGCTGTTTAGAGCACCAAGAAGCCTGCGCCCAGCTTCCCGCACGTAGATTAGCTCTCACCTATGGCTTCTGGGGAGAACCAGGTGTCTGAATTATAGGACCCTGTTGGTGGTTAACAAGAGGTTGTTTGCAATTGAGAATGGCTGGTCTAGGGCGTTTGTTGTGAGAATGGGAGCGCAGGTGAAGGCTCCGGGGAAAATGACAGAGCGAATTAATTAGTGAGTAAAAATCAGTGCAGTGCGGGTGCCCAGGGGCAGGTCTTCTGGTTCTCCCGGTTTTACGGAGCAGGAAACAGCAGCGCAGGCCCGCTGAGTGACTTACAGGCGTCACACTGCTGCGAGCTAGCAGGGAAAAGCCCACAACACCAGCTTGCGTTTGGAGGGGTGTTCTGATCGCACGTAGCCAGAAGTTTCCAGAACACTGGTCCTAGCCAGACTCACCGGTTTTCTTTTTTTCTTTTTTAGGGCTTCACCGGCGGCATATGGAGGTTCCCAGACTAGGGGTACAATTGGAGCTACAGCTGCCAGCCACAGCCACCACCACAGCCAGGCCGAATCTGATCTGAATCTGCCGCCCACACCGCAGCTCATGGAAATGCCAGATCCTTAATCCACTGAGTGAGGCCAGGGATTGAACCCGAAACCTCATGGTTCCTAGTCGGATTCCTTTACACTGCACCACACAGGAACTCCTAGCGGGATTTTCTTTTGAATCCATTCCTTTATAGTAAACAACGAGCCAGGCTCTGCCAGGTGCTGGAAAGGAAGAGGTGAAGAAGGCAGTCACAACCCGATTTTAGAGTTACAGTCTGATGAGAAATAAATTAATCTAATGATTGACCACAAATTGTGTGAGTTGTGAAGGAAAAGTACAACAAGGTTGTTTGGCAATTGTATTTTTGGTTTGGGCTTACATCCATATTTTAACTAATTTTTACAAGAATTATTCCAGGTTTTTGTCATTCACTAATGGCTTATATTCCTAAAGGGAGGCTGGACTTAGATAAAGCAAATATATTTAATTCTTATATTTTATTTTCCAGTCCTCCAATTCTTGAGTGTATTTTCATGGTTTTCATCAAATATATTTTATCTCTGTTATGTTGGTAAGAAGCATCATTAATATTCTAGAGAAATCATAAGATGTGAAAGCATAAGACGGAGGTTGAGTCCTTTCGGCATATAAAATTTGACCTTTATTTGTCTGAATCTTAATTTTTTTTCATATACATAATGGTGATAGTGATAACTGAACACAGTTAAGTGTTACTCAGACATTCTTGGTTATTAATTACAGAACTATTAATTGGATCTACAATGTAAAAAGTGTTGTGGTTTTTGCGGGGCCAAGTGCAGGACATAGGGAAGTTCAGGGGCCAGGGATCCAACCTGTGCCATAGCAGTGACCAGAACCTCTAGTGATAAGGGAGCTGCTGCAGTGACAAGGCTAGATCCTTAACCTGCTGCTCAGGGAATCTCCTAAAAAGTGTTTTTAGACCAGTTATGTGAAATGCTGTTGTGCTGAATAGGAAATTGTTTTTCATACATAGATACTTGAAGTGAAAGGAACTCTATTTTCTATGAATGCTATTTTTAGGGGAGGGGGTAATCTAACTGTTCCAGTAGTGTTACCCAAAAAACTGGGTTTGCCTTTTGGTGGGTGACGAAAAACAAAAACAGCCCAAAGATCAAAAAAGGAGTGATTTATTACTTGCAACAAGTAAGTAGAACACCAGGGATTTTTCCCAAAACAGCCTCTCCCCCAAACAGCAAAGTTGGGGAAGTTTTTAAGTTGAGAACATGCATATTCATGAAGACTTGGGCGGTATGTGCATATTCATGAAAGGGATTGAGCAAGGGAATTCAGCACAGAATTGGGACAAAGGTCAACGGAGTCCAAACTCTAATTGATTGAAGTCTCAGAGGGTCAGAAAAGGTCAGCATCATCTCTTAGGTTGCTGTAGAGGAGGTGGCTGAATGCTTCATACTAATCGTTACCATTGGTTACCATTCACACAGAACTGTGAGGCTTTACTACTGATACATTATCTTTGCCGTTGTTACTTCTCTTGCCAGATAGCAATCATTTGTTCTTTTGTTCCTTTAGGATTTATTACTGAGACTTGTTCAAGGGCAAGCATTGTGGCCAGGCTTAGATCCCAAAATAACTTTGGGCAAAAATGACTCAAGTCAAAAAAGCAATACCAGATTCTCTTTTTCTGGGGACCCCCCTACCCAATCTGCTTATAAACAGTGGATTATCAATTAAACAATAAATGTGTTGGAAGACTGTCATCTTGGGATAGATAGCTCTGGTTTAATGGATTTGGGCATGAGTAACCAGTTTGTTGCTGGTTACACTATTTGAGGCAACCATGGGTCTTTACAAAGAGTCATTTTACTTGAGGTGGTTAAATCAAATAGGGCTAACCTGTGCTGTTAGGTGCAAGAGAGACAGAAAAAAAAGAAGTAGAGGGATATATGCATTGAATAGTAGGCATTGTTGGAGTAACTCTGCTTGAGATTGAAGTTGAAAACCACCTAACACATTAACCCTTTAAACTACTTGCTCTTAATCTTAGCTGTGAAACACCCCTACATGTCTCCCACTGTCATAGAGGTATTTTCCAGTCCTGACAAAGTCTCGAAGTTGGTGTGAATTGTTAAAATACTATACATTTTTTGGGAAGAGGAGGAAACTGTTATCTCCTGTACTTCTACATGGTTTTGGAAAGTTGTTTATATGTCCTATTTATAAATAGAATCTTATTTTTCCGCTGTCTTACTTGATGATGTGGAGATGTGTGCTTGGAGAAGAAAGCTCTGGACTTTAAAATTGCTTATGAGAAATGACAATCACTTCAAGTGACACCTACTTTTATGAAGTCTGTGAATTCAATTCTCCTTCATAATTCTTGAAATGAAGACAACCAGTCCTCAAGTCTTATACAGTCATTTTAAAGACAGTCTAATATAGCAATGTACTGCATTGAGAATTACCATTTCCTTGGAGACTCACTCTGAATGTGTAAGCTTCTGCAGTGACTAATCTTAACCCAGATTTCAAGAAGCATTCCCTAGCTAGCAAAGCTAGTACGAGAGCTTTTACAGATTATTTTCGGGTAATGCATGTAAGGATAATAAAATAATTACTTTGAGGCAAGTAGAGTTGACAACCTATAATTTATTTATACAGTAAGCATTTATTGAGATTTATGCAAGGCATTGAATGAGAGTCTATGGAGCATTCAAAGATGAAAGAGATGAAATCACTGAATCTGAAGAATTTATAATTTAGCAGGCAAGCAGAAGCCAGGAATATGAATGCATCTTGTTTTAAATACTATTAAATAAGTGCCACAGGAACGTCTAAGCATGTGCTTTGGTGGTTTAAGAGAGAAAGAGAGTGCACCAAGAAAGGCTTCATAGAGGTTGGCTCCTAATGACTTGGTGAGGTTTGGACAGTATGGCAGTTAAAGAAGGCATGACAAATGAGAATACAGCCCAAGCAAGTGTTGAAAAGTAGGTGGCAATTATTTATCAGTTTTCATCAACAGCACTTTTTACATTCCTCTGTTATTATCCCTCAGCCCATAGTGTTTGTGTATCTCCACCACTATTCTTTAAGTCAACATATATTTATCAATTGTTATCATGTGCTAAGTACTTTCTTAGGTATGAATATATAGCAATGAACAAGACAGATCAAAATCCCTGCCGTCATGTAGCTTACATTCTAGTGGTGGAGGGGGGTGGGGAGCAGGACAAAGACAGTAAGTTATGGGAGTTCCCATCATGGCACAGCGGAAACAAATCCGACTAGAAACCATGAGGTTGTGGGTTCAATCCCTGGCCTTGCTCAGTGGGTTAAGGATCCGGCACTCAGCGATGCTGTGAGCTGTGGTGTGGGTTGCAGACATGGCTCAGATTTGGTGTTGCTGTGGCTCTGGAGTAGGCCAGCAGCTGATTTGACCCCTAGCCTGGGAACCTCCATGTGCTGCGGGTGCAGCCCTGAAAGGACAAAAACAAAACAAAAACAGTAAGTTATATAATGTTAGGGTACAGGGTATAAAGTAAACTAAATTCGGGTAAGGGAGATGGAGAACACTAGGAGGGGAAATTTCAATGGGTTAGAGCAGGGCTCACTGCAAAAAAAAAGGTATCTGAGCAAATGCTTAAAGGAAGTGAAGGAGCAAGGTATGGGAATATCTAGGGCAAGAATATTCTTGGCCAAGGGAACAGGTACAGAGGCCATGTAGCAGGAGTATGCCATATTGAGAATCACCTGTAAAGAGACAGGTTAAAAGGCTGTAGAGATAACACTGGGGAAAAATGAAGGATCAGAATGTCGGTGATGGAAGTGGTACGAAATTGTCATGTTCTATCTGTATCGTGAAAGTTGAAACATCACCCTGAGCAGTGATGTGGGGCTAGGGTGAAAAATGGAGTCAACACGGGCAGCTCATGGGCAGTTTGATCCCTGAATAGCTTGAAGGATGGATGTAATGGTCATTAACTTGAGATAGTGAAAAATTGTGGGTAGCGCTAGCTTGGGAGGAGGGGAAGAGACTTGAAAATCATAGACTGACTCCTAGAAGGTGTTTCATGTGTTCTCATTTCCATCTCTGCCAGCATCATAACCAGCCCATAGTAATACTAAAAATTATTTGAATAAATTAAAAATATATAGACCTAGTCTTGGATGCTTCCATAGATCAAAGTAGTATAAGGATGAATTTTCACAATTTGATTTACAAACCTTTACCAAAAGTCCTTGAAAACAGCATAAACCAGAATAGATGCTAGTTCAAGTAACAGTTTCCCCAGTTTTGCCCTCAAATAGAGAGATATCTCATTTTTGAATAAACGTGGATTGTATAACAACTTTCTCAAGCTTGGCTCCTCCTTGGTTTTTATAATTCCTAGTGTCCACAGCCTGGCAGCTTTACCCTGAAGTTAACTGCCCTGTTCTGCCTTCCTATTAACGCAATTTTTAATCTTTGTAAAATCAATCACAAAATTGATTCGATCACAAAGTTAGGATTTTTTTCTCCTGCATCAGGAGCACTGTCTATTCAGTAATGCCATGCTTTATTAACTGCTATGAAATCATGATTTTTAATAAATATGTATTTGGTCCTTGTACCTTTCCTGGCACAACCTCCTTAAACGCTGAGAATTTCATAAGAGTTAGAGTGATAAAGGCATCTTTTGTATCCTAACAAGCTCCTTTCACCCACCTCAGAGTTCATGTTTTAATATTAATGGAAAACTCTTAAGAATGGGAACTTGTTGCCTGGAGAACCAACCAGAATTAGAGGGTTGGAGCTTTTAGTCCTCCTCACCTTTCCTCTGGGAAAGGAAGAGGGGCTGGAGTTTGAGTCAATCACCAGTGTCCAGTGATTTAATCAACCATGCCTAGGTAGTAACGCCTCCATAAAAAATGCCTCATTACTGGCCTCGGAGAGCTTCCATGTTGAATTGGTGAAATGGTGAACCAGTGGAGGTGAATGGAGGCTAACACGCCTTGAGAGAGCATGGAGACTCCTTACCCCTGTCCTTGTACCTTGCTGTTGGGCTGCACTCTGCAGGCCTACAGGGCCTGTACTTGCCCAGCTTCAAGACCGAAGAAAGAACACGGAGTCAGCATCAGAGACATCAGTGGTTTAATGGATGGGGGAATCTTCTGTCTGAAGCAAGGTCTTGGAGCAGCATCCCACAGTGCGTGGCAGATGGTGGCCAGAACTGGCGGCATTCTTTCCCTCCTAGGGGGGATGGGTGGGGAGGAGATTACCAGCCATCGAGAGAATTGACTCTGGTTGGTTCATTAGTTACCAGGGAAACTAGCAGAGGGACACATCCCTCACTGCCCCTTGATAAGAACAATCTTGGGGCCTGGGGCAAGTATGTAGGAAGGTTAATCAGTGAGTAGGGCACTGGCCTGGGATGTACCAAGAACAAGAGAACAGCCAGTTAGAGTGGCCTGACTATACACTTGCCCTATCCACCTCTTCCTTACAGCTGCTCCTCAGTTATATCTTTTCCTTTTCTCCCCCCGTCCCCCCCCCCCCCTTTTTTTTCTTTTTTGGCTGCCCTGCAGCATATGGCATTCCCAGGTCAGGGATCAGATCCCAGCCACAATTGCAACCTAGCAGTTGTAACCTATGCTGCAGCTGCAGCAACCCCCTAAGAAACGGGTAATCTAGAAAGGAAAATAATTGTCTTGAGTTCTGTGAACCACTCTAACAAGTCAATCAAACCTGAGGAGGAGATCATAGGAACCTCTGATTTATAGCCCCTTGATCAGAAGCACATGTAACAGCCTGGACTTGTGATTCGAGTCTGAAGTGGGGAGTCCGAAGTGTCTTTTGTGACACTGAGCTCTTAACCTATGGAGTCTGACACTTTCTCCAGGGAGATAGTGTCAGAGTTGAGTTAAATTGTAAGCCACCCAGCTGATGTCACAGAATTGCTTAATGTATGGAAAGTCCACACATATGGTTGTCCTAAGTGTTGCAGAGAGTAGAGGAGACACAGGAGGGGAGTTTTTCCTTTTTATCTGCTTAAAATTACACTTCTGGTAAAAGACCATCCCATTACTGCTTTGGAAACTGATAGAACCCCACCTTTGCTCAGCTCATAACTCCCTTTATGCTGAAACTCTTACACGACAGCTTTTGACTAATAACAGCGCTTACGGTAGGGAGTCCAAGCTCCTTCCCCAAAGTTCTGGATGTACCTGCTGACGCATTCTTGTGCCAAAGACTGTTGCTCAGTTGGTTGACTGTTACTACTTGGAGGTCTCCACCACTTGGGCTGCTGTAACTATTTTTCTGCTGAACTTCAATTCTCTGTTAAGCCTCCTGGTTCCCCCAGCCGTGGAATAATAAATGATATGTGGATGGAGTCACTTCCTCATTCATCTTGTAAATAAACAGAGATTCTGAGATATCATTGAATGTTTTGAGCTGGAATGAATTTTTTTTTTTTGGCCTTGCCTGTGGCATGTGAAAGCTCCTGGATTGAGGATCAAACCTGTGCTACAGCAGCAGCAACCCAAGCTGCTGCAGTGACAATGCTGGATCCTTAACCCACTGTGCCACAGAAGACCTCCTAGAATTAATTTCAAAAGAGCATATGTGGAGTTCTATTGGAACTCAGCGGATTAAGAACTTAACATAGTCTCCTTGAGGATGCAGTTTCGATCCCTGACCTCACTCAATAGGTTAGGGGTCTGGGGTTGCTGCAAGCTGCGGCTCACATCTGGTGTTGCCATGGCTGTGCCAGCTGCAGCTCTGATTTGTCCTAGCCTGGGAACTTCCACATGCTACAGGTGCAGCCGTAAAAAGAAATAAAATAAAAGAGCATATAACTCAAATTATTTTTTGACTTTCTATGGCAGCCCTGAAGCCCAAAATTTTTCTGCCCAGTGCCCTATATCTGTTTTGTGAAAAGACTTATACTAGAACTCAGGTCTTCTGAGCCTGTTACTCTTTTCTTTCTTTCTTTCTTTCTTTTTTTTTTTTTTGTAAGTAAGGTTTATTGAAGAATAATTTGTATGTAGTAAAATCCACCCTTTTTAGGTGCAATAAAAAAATTTTTTTTGGTCTTTTTAAGGTCGCACGGCATATGAAGGTTCCCAGGCCAGAGGTCTAATCGGAGCTGTTGCTGCCAACCTTCATTACAGCCACAGCAACACCAGATCCAAGCCACGTCTGTGATCTACACCACAGCTCACGGCAACACCAGATCCTTAACCCACTGAGCGGGGCCAGGAATCAAACCCACAACCTCATGGTTCCTAGTCGGATTCGTTTCCGCTGCGCCAAGATGGGAACTCCAGGTGCAATAAATTTTAACAAACTCGTACAGTTCAGTGTCCACCATTAGAGTCAAGATACAGAACATTTTTCTCAACCTAAAACTTCCCATGTTCTCCTTTGTTGTCAAACCCCTCCATGCATTTCCAGGCCGCAAATATGAGTTTGCCTCTTCCAGAATGTCATGTAAATGCAATAATACAATATGTAACATTCTGAGCCTCGCTTTTTTTCACTTATCATAATGCATTTGGGATTGATTCAGATTGTTGTACATATCAATAGTTCATTCCATGTCCTTGTTGAGTAATATTCCACTGCATGAATGTACCATGTTTTTTTTTTTTTCTTTTTATGGCTGCACTTGCAGCACATTACTTACACAATGTATAGGATTTTTGTCTTGAGCCACTGAATGCATAATGAAATCCTGGTGTTTGATATGCCTTGTAGAGAGAAGGAACTCTTAAACCTTGTCAGTTCAGTAATGGCCAAAATTTTCAGTATTTCAAACAAATACTGGAAGAGCTGGCCTTGGTTTGTATGGATTTCCATGGTTATTTTTCTCCATATATCTTGCCATTTAAATATTTTTCTTTTCTTCTCACAGATCTTCAGCTTAGATCTTGGAGGTATATCGACTGTGGTTCTAAATGGCTATGATGTAGTAAAGGAATGCCTTGTTCATCAAAGTGAAATTTTTGCAGACAGACCATGCCTGCCTTTATTCATGAAGATGACAAAAATGGGAGGTATGTTTATTTTCACCTATCTTGTGATTTACTAAACTGTTTTAAGTAATATTTCTTATTTTATATAAATTTAGTGCATAGAGATTTGATTCCATTGTGGTGATTAACAGGAAAGTATTAATTAGTCATTTTAGGTTACAGAACCTAGTATTTGAGGACCTTTCAGGTTGCATTACAGTCATATTTTAGACCAGTACATTCTAATTCTACTGTGGTAGTTCAGTTCTAGTAAATAATGTTTTAAAGAATTAGCACTTGGGAGTTCCCGTCGTGGCTCAGTGGTTAATGAACCCAACTAGGAACCATGAGGTTGCGGGTTCAATCCCTGGCTTTGCTTAGTGGGTCAAGGATCCAGCGTTGCCATGAGCTGTGGTGTAGGTCACAGACACGGCTCAGATCTGGAATTGCTGTGGCTGTGGCTGGCGGCTACAGCTCCAATTAGACCCCTAGCCTGGGAACCTCCATATGCCGCAGGAGCAGCCCTAGAAAAGGCACAAAGACAAAAAAAAAAAAAAAAAAGAATTACCACTTAATAAAATGTGCAGGTTTTTTGAAACAAGTTAAGAATACCCACATGCCACCACAGTTGAATCAAAAGTATCTTTGAGGCTAGTCTTGAGAGCTTGGTGACATTTTATAGTTGTAGCTATCGTTTTATAGCTTGTAGATCCTGAAACAGCCCCTTGCAACTAATAATATTATGATATGCAAATGAAGAGTGGCAGAGTTTGTGTAAAGAACTAGAATTCTCTATGGTTTAGTGTTGATCAGTGCCGGATGATTTGATATTCAACAAGGGAGAAAGGCTGAAAATTAACAGAATGAGTGAGAGGCAAGCAGCAATAGAAAGCTTAAAATAGAATGTTGACATCAAAATACATCCGTTTCATACTTAATGGTGTGAGCATTTTTATAACAATGATGAGTAAAATTTTCCAATTTAATGAGAGATTCACACTTCATTTCAAAGGAAAATTCAATAATGTCTTGGTTATGTAGACTAAAGATAAAGACATTGATTGAAAAAGAAAAAAATTAAAATTAACTGTATTAAATTGCAAAGCAAATAAACTAATGCAAAGAAAACACCAGTTTTAAAGGCCAAATTCTCAGATAAGAGTATGATGATACTTGAAAGCAATAATATAAATAAAATGCAAATCTCCAGCTTCTTAAATGCTCAAAATTATACCACAATTATAATAGAAGACCTTTAAAGAAATTATGAAAATGAACGATGTAGTCAGAATGAAATGTAGGATAAAGTACTTTTTTTTTTTGTCTTTTTGCCTTTTCTTGGGCCGCTCTCGCGGCATGTGGAGGTTCCCAGGCTAGGGGCCGAATCAGAGCCATAGCCGCCACCAGCCTGCACCAGAGCCACAGCAATACGGGATCTAAGTCACATCTGCAACCTACACCATGGCAACGCCGGGATCCTTAACCCACTGAGCGAGGCCAGGGATCGAACCTGCAACCTCATGGTTCCTAGTCAGATTCATTAATCACTGCGCCACGACGGGAACTCCTAAAGCACATATCTTAAGCTATAAATTTATAGGTTGAACTATTTTTATCATAAAGATAAGATAAACATTCAACTAAAGATTTTCAAAGAAATAGAGAAAAATAGAAAATTAGATGTGTTATTTTAAGATGCATATGCATTGAACTTAAAACTGGAAAATCAGAACCACCATCAACCGGCTGTTTGAATAGAGAATAGTTGCCCTTTAGGTGGGTTCAGCCTATGCCCCGGCACACAGGTTGGCCAGTGTAAGGTTATATAATAAGGCTCCGCTGTACTTTTTTCTGTGCAACTGTGTGTATATGTTATGCACATGTATCCCACATGCATACATTTCTCTTAGGCTTGCTTTCATCTCAGTGCCTTTGCACTGATTCTCCCTGCAGTGATCTTTCCCTGAATATCTGCTTGATTCATTTCCATCTCCTATGTCTATCTTTACTTGTGTCAACTCCTCAGGAGTTGAGAGGCTTTTCCCAGCCATCCTACATCTCCTTCCTTGCTGTGTAATTTGTTTGCCTCTCCTCACTCGTATGTAAGGGCCATGACAAATAGTCATCTTTGCCTCTTTTTTTCATTCATATATCCGTGACACTTTTGCTCCATAATACCTGTTGAATGAATATTTGTGGAATTAAGAGTCATCTGGGAGTATGAAAAAGAGAATGGACTAAGGACTATAAGATTGTTGCGCAAGGTTAAAGATGGCCTTATGTATGGTGAACTTTTTTTTTTTTTTAGGGCTGCATCTGTCGCATATGAAAGTGCCTAGGCTATGGGTTGAATTAGAGCTGCAGCTGCCAGCCTACACCACAGCCACAGCAAGGCAGGATCCCAGCCGCGTCTGTGACCTACACTCTGGCTCAAGGAAACGCCAGATCTTTAACCCACTGAGCAAGGCCAGGGATCAAACCCGCATCCTCATGGATACTAGTTGGGTTCATTACCGCTGAGCAACAATGGGAACTCTGGGTATGGTTAACTTTATCGTAAGCTCCAAATTCAAAAATTATTGTACAAAATTTGTTGGAATGTAAATTACATAAGTATCTCATGTAGATAAAAGAACATGACATTTTCATCATAGGTTCACTTACGTACCAATAATGAATGAAATTCTGAGTAAACTACATGTTACATAAATATATGTGCGAAAGATGTTTTTTCTTTTTTTTTTTCCTTTTTCTTTTTGTCTTTTGAGGGCTGCACCCGCAGCATATGGAGGTTTCCAGGCTAGGGGTCTAATCAGAGCTGTAGCCACCGGCCTACACCACAGCCACAGCAATGCCAGATCCAAGCTGCGTCTGTGACCTACACTACAGCTCACGGCAATGCTGGATCCTTAACCCACTGAGCAAGGCCAGGGGTCAAACCCGCAACGTTATGGTTCCTAGTTGGATTTGTTTCCACTGTGCTGTGACAGGAACTCCTGAAGGTGTTTTTTCTTTCTTTCTTTCTTTTGCCATTCCCATGGAAGTTCCTAGGCCAGGGATCAAACCTGCACCACAGTTGTGACATACACCACAGCTGTGGCAATGCTGGATCCTTAACCTGCTGTGCCACATGGAAACTTCTGATGTTTTCTTTCTTATTAGTTGATTTAAAGGGAAAATATTGCATAGTAGACATGCCAGAATGGTGGAGTGTACTGTGGAGACTCTGAAATATTAAAGCAAGCAGTATCAACATTAGAGGTTTGAGTTTCATATTTGTCCTCTTAGTTTGGTCTGCTGTAACAGAAAATCACAGACAAGAGTGGCTTAAACAACAAATATTTATTCTCACAGATCTGGAGTCTGGGAAGTTTAAGATCAAGGTGCCAGCAGATCCACTGTCTGGAAAAAGCCTGCTTCCTCCTTTGTAGATAGCTGTCTTCTCCTAATATCCTCACATAACCAAGAGCCATCAACTTTTCTCATGTCCCTTCTTACAAGAACACTAAGCCCATTCATGAGGACTCGTGACCTAATTACCTCCCAAAGGCCCCACCTCCTAGTGCCATCACACTGGAGCATTTGAGTTTTGTGGAGGCACAAACGTTCAGTCCCTAGCATCTCCTTTAGTTTAGTTTTTTTTGTGTTTTTTTTTTTTTTCATCTTTTTAGGGCCATACCTGAGGTATGTGGAGGTTCCCAGGCTAGGGGTCCAATCAGAGCTGTAGCTGCCAGCCCAGACCACAGCCACAGCAATGCAGGATCCGAGCCGAGTCTTCAGCCTGCACCACAGCTCATGGCAATGCCGGATCCTTGACCCACTGAGCAGGCCAGGGATCAAACCCACAACCTCATTGTTTCTAGTCGGATTCATTTCTGCTGCGCCACAACGAGAACTCCTCTCCTTTAGTTTTGATATTTCCATTACATTCCTCATTCACCCTTGCCTCTGCCAGTTATATTATTAGATAACATATGCCTTTAATGAGAGGAAATTTGTATTCTAAAATCTAGTCTCAGAGTTCTCTGATGGTCTAGTGGTTAGGATTCAGTGTTTCCCTGCTGCAGCCCAGGTTGAATCCCTAGCCTGGGAACTTTCAGAAGCCATGGGTGCATACAAAAAAAAAAAGATAAAAATAAAATCTAGTCTTTTAGGAGTTCCTGCTGTGGCACAATGGGATTAGCTGTGTCTCTGCAGCACCAGGCTGTAGGTTCGACCCCTGCCCCAGCACAGTGGGTTAAAGGATCTGGTGTTGCTGCAGCTGCAGAGTAGGTTAAAACTGTAGCTCAGATCTGATCCCTGACCCAGGAACTCCCTGTGCCATGACACAACCAGAAATGAAGAAGAAGAAGAAAAAAAAAATTTAGTCTCTTAAAGTAGAAAATGTCTAATTCTATAAGGATGATTTTTCAGGTGTGTGTTTAGTCCAGGATAAAGTTTTGCCCATAGAACACACAGCATTTATCTTCTGTAAATTAGGCTTATATTAAAGGTTCGATAATAAAGTCACCTGGGCCTAGTTCACCCAGATTAAATTACACAAGGATGGTCCAGTTTCTTGTGGTGGGAGATTATCGGTCTTTGCTGCTTATCCTCAGATGAGACATAGAGACAAGCTTTGTTTATAATATTCCATGGCTAACAGGTAGCAGAGAATAAGGCTTACCTATTGCGTCTAGTTTTGGTTTTATAGAAAATTTGAAGAATGACTAACCAGCCTTGCCCCCCCTCCCACCGCCCATAGCATTTTTAGCTATAATGTGATGTTGGAATGACAAAATTAAAAAAAAAAAATTTTTTTTTGGCCTTGCTCAGGGCACGCAGAAGTTCCTAGCTCAGGGATCAAACCCACACCATAGCACTGACATTGCCAGGTCCTTAACCTGCTGAGCTACCAGGGGACTCCTTTAATAGTTTTATAGAAAGATAATTTTGAGAAGAATATGACTAACCATTCTTTACTTTTTTTAGGGTTACTCAATTCCAGATATGGCCGAGGATGGGTTGATCACAGAAGATTAGCTGTAAACAGCTTTCGCTCTTTTGGATATGGCCAAAAGTCTTTTGAATCTAAAATCTTAGAAGAAACCAAATTTTTCATGGATGCTATTGAAACATACAGTAGTAGACCTTTTGACTTTAAACAATTAATAACAAATGCTGTTTCAAACATAACCAATCTGATCATTTTTGGAGAACGATTCACTTATGAAGACACTGATTTTCAGCACATGATTGAGTTATTTAGTGAAAATGTGGAACTAGCCGCCAGTGCCTCAGTCTTCCTCTATAATGCCTTTCCATGGATTGGCATCTTACCTTTTGGAAAACATCAGCAGCTGTTTAGAAATGCAGCTGTGGTCTACGATTTTCTCTCCAGGCTTATCGAAAAAGCTGCCATCAACAGAAAGCCTCAGTCACCTCAGCATTTTGTTGATGCTTATTTAGATGAGATGGATCAAGGTGAAAAGGACCCATCATCTACTTTCTCCAAAGAAAACCTGATTTTCTCTGTAGGTGAACTCATCATTGCTGGAACTGAAACTACAACCAATGTGTTACGATGGGCAATTCTTTTCATGGCCCTTTACCCAAACATTCAAGGTGAGAATTCTCCTTATCTCGAGGTCTGTTCTTAGAGTTAGGACTCACACATGTTTTAGAGTCTTTGGCCATGTAGAAAGCATTTTATTTAGGAACTCCTATGTAGCCAGAGAGCCTAAATAGCTAGCCGAAAAGAAAAATATTTAATACTTAATAAGGTTTTCAAAACTGTTAACTCATATAAAAACCTCAGAGATGGATCTTGGAATACCTATTTTATAAATGAGGGAAAAGGCTGAATGGATGATTTGCCACTAGAAGTGACTTAGCTGGGACCTGAACACCCTGGCTTCTATTTTGTTGTTGTCAGTTTTTCATTTTTGTTTTTGTTTTTTTAAGAGCCGCATCTGCACATATGGAAGTTTCCAGGCTAGGGGGTTGAATCAGAGCTGCAGCTGCTTTCTCATGCCACAGCAATGCCAGATCTGAGCCACATCTGCAACCTATACCACAGCTCAAGGCAGTGCCAAATCCTAAACCCACTGAGTGAGGCCAGGGATCGAACCCACATCCTCATGGCTTCTAGTTGTTACTGCTGAGCTACAAAGGGACTCCTGTTTTTTTTTAATTCAAGTTTTTTTGGGTTTTTTGGTTTTGTTTTGTCTTTTTCGGTCCATACCTGCCCCATATGGAGGTTCCCAGGCTAGGGGTCGAATTGGAGCTGTAGCCACTGGCCTACACCACAACCACAGCAATGTCAGATCAGAGCCGAGTCTGTGACCTATAGCTCACAGCAATGCCGGATCCTTAACCCGATCAGCAAGGAGGCCAGGGATTGAACCTGTGTCTTCATGGATGCTCGTCAGATTCCTTTCCCCTGAGCCATGACAGGAACTCCTAATTCAAGTTTTTATGCTTTGCTATTTTCCTTGCTGAGAGTGATGTTATTCTAACCCTAGGTTTGTTTGTTTGTTTCTTTCTTTTTTTTTTTTTTTTGGTCTTTTTGTCTTTTCTAGGGCTGCTCCCATGGCATAGGGAGGTTCCCAGGCTAGGGGTCTAATCAGAGGCTGTAGATGCTGGCCTTCGCCAGAGCCACAGCAACATGGGATCCGAGCCACGTCTGCGACCTACACCACAGCTCATGGCAACAACAGATCCTTAACCCACTGAGCAAGGCCAGGGATTGAACCCGCAACCTCATGGTTCCTAGTTGGATTCGTTAACTACTGCGCCACGATGGGAACTCCAGTGTCATTTTTATTTTTATTAATTTTAATGTATTTTTCACAACAAAATTACTCAGAGCATTGGCTACTGATTGTATAAGATATATGGCATGTATTTAAGATAATGAAAAATCTGAATCCAGGGTGTACGCATACCTTATTGGCTTACTCTGGGCTATCCTTTATTTTAATCCCAAAGGGAAATTACTTTAGATATAATTCTAAGAATTGCATAATAACTTGAACACTTTTTCTGTTACAGGACAAGTTCATAAAGAGATTGATTTAATTATAGGACCAAACAGGAAGCCTTCTTGGGATGACAAATGCAAAATGCCTTATACGGAGGCAGTTTTGCATGAAGTTTTAAGATTCTGTAATATAGTGCCATTAGGGATTTTCCATGCATCTTCTGAAGATGCCATTGTACGTGGTTATTCCATTCCTAAAGGCACAACAGTAATTACAAATCTCTATTCTGTACACTTTGATGAAAAGTACTGGAGAGACCCAGAAATATTCTATCCAGAGCGATTTCTGGACAGCAGTGGATGTTTTTCCAAGAAGGAAGCTTTGGTTCCTTTTTCCCTAGGTAAGAGAACTTTCACAGGGGCAGAATTTTAGGACAAAGTATAATGATGATTTACCACATATAACGTCTTAATCTGAAGCTTCTGTTGTAGAATTAATATTCTAATTCTAAAGCAGCATTTACTCTTACGGGAGGGAATGGTTGAATTAGAGATCCCTAACATCTGTTTCTACTCAGAATAAACAAGCCACGTGTTAGCAGCTAGAGAGAAACTGTTGAGAAGCTTTGGCTTCTTCTGAAACTTTCTTGCTTGTGGATTTTTGGCTTGTAATCAAAACTCACAGAGCCAGACATCAGTAACAGGCAGCTTAGGAAGCTGAGACCCAGCGAGGGGAATGGCATCATAATGTGAAGTAGCTCTCTTGGCTCTCAATTATTATACCTCATTGTCAAAAATATTGCTTCTGGAATTCCCGTCGTGGCGCAGTGGAAACGAATCTGACTAGGAGCCATGAGGTTGTGGGTTTGATCCCTGGCCCCGCTCAGTGGGTTAAGAATCCAGCGTTGCTGTGAGCTGTGGTGTAAGTCACAGATGAGGTTCAGATCCTGTGTTGCTGTGGCTGTGACGTAGGCCTGCAGCTGTAGCTCCGATTAGACCCCTAGCCTGGGAACCCCCATATGCCACGGGTGAGCCCTAAAAAAGCAAAAAGAAAAAAAAATTTTTTTTGGCTTCTGTTGGTAAAAACTACACAGATCACAAGACCCCTGGAAGATGGACCGGAAACTTATTTCATTGAGGGAGGGCACATGTGCCGTCATTTGAAATGAGCTTCTCCTGGGTCTATAGAACAAAATGTCACACCTCAGATCTTTCACAGCCCATCTCAGGTTCTGTTGCCACATGCAAAGAAAGTGGAGAATGCGACTAAAAAGCTTACAAAGAGTCTTGACCTGACAAAAGGTGGTAAGGTAAAAAGGGGCTCTGGGACCCAAAGTGCCAATGTCTGTTCTTTGGGGCTTAAGAAAATCCTTTAATAGACTTTCTTTAAATTCTAGATTTCCCAAGTGGTATATATTAGCCATAAATTTTGGCAAATATCTTGGATTTAAAAAAATTATTATGCCAGTTTTTTTTTATGTTTAGGGAGAAGACACTGTCTTGGAGAACAGCTGGCTCGGATGGAAATGTTCCTGTTTTTTACAGCCTTGCTTCAGCGATTTCACTTGCATTTTCCCCATGGACTGGTTCCAAATCTGAAGCCCAAGTTGGGCATGACGTTGCAGCCCCAGCCCTACCTCATCTGCGCAGAAAGACGCTGAAAATGCACAGATGTTTTTTTTTGGAACAAGGCTATATGTTTGCCTCAGAATAAGTATTAGCTGTTATTTTTTTCCTAACCTTTATGACTTACAAAGTAGAATCATCTGATGAAAACAGAGGTCAAATAACAGTTGTTGCTGAAGATACTAAGAAGGGCCATTGATGCCCTGACTTTGCAGCCTCTTGTTGAACACCAGGTACGCTTCATCCCTTCTTGACTCCAACTTACTCCTGTCTGGGGGCTTTGCTTCCAAATGCTAATGCCAGCTCTCTTCTGATCAGGTATTGTCATTAACAGATTGTGTGGTACTTATCTGGTTTAATAGTGGGCTAAAGAAATTAGAACCCAACTAGATGAGTTTGTACTACAGAGTTATTTTACGTGGTGACAGGTGATAGATAAATATCTATATATTTAATGTAAAACCTACCAATGCCTTCAAATCTTGCTTCCCACTATATCTGCATAAAAGCTGCATCATTCTTCCTACAAATGAGGTTCCCTGTGACCCTTCATAGCAGTAGTTCAGGAAGTTACAATAATGTATTTAAAATAAAAATGACATGTGACTATTATTTGTGGAAACAGACTTTTCCCCCCAGTACCACTTCTTTTCCAAAATAGTCACAGTGCCTAAAGATTGAATCCTTTAACTATTTATTTATTTATTTATTTTGTCTTTTTAGGGTCACACCTGCGGGATGTGGACGCTCCCAGGCGAGGGGTCCAATCAGAACTATAGCTGCCAGCTATGCCATAGCCATGGTAACTTGGGACCCGAGCCATGCCTGCACCCTACACCACAGCTCATGGTAAGGCCAGATCCTTAACCCACTGAGTGAGTCCAGGGATGGAAGCCACATCCTCATGGATATTAGTCAGGTTTGTTTCCACTGAGCCACAACAGGAACTCTGAATCCTTTAATCTTTTAGCGGTCTCTAGGCAGTTCCTTGGATTACTATTAGTTTTCTAAAAAGAATACTATTCAAATACAAAAAACATGCTTTAGAGGCAAGGTAACTGCATAAATCGAGACATTTAAGAATGATGGGGGAATTCCCATCATGACTCAGTGGAAACGAATCTGACTAGTATCCATGAGGACGCAGGTTCGATCCCTGGCCTCACTCAGTGGGTTAAGGATCTGGCCTTGCCATGGGCTGTGGTGTAGGTTGCAGACAGATGTGGCTGGAATCCCGGTTGCTGTGGCTCTGGCATAGGCCGGCAGTTGTAGCTCTGATTCAACTCCTGGCCTGGGAACTTACATATGCCTTGGGTGTGGCCCTAAAAAGAAAAAAGAAAAAAATGAAAGAAGACCTACATTACATAATCAGTAAGGTAGAGCTGATGACTATACATCAGATTTTAAACCTGATAATAGAATATGCTATTTTTATAAGTGCCATGTAATGTTCATGAAAATTGTGTAAGGGACCGAAAATGAATTTTGAAAAATTTTAGAAGTATAAATATTAAAGATTTGATTATGAACATAATGCAGAAAGAATGGATATTGGGTATTAACAAAATTTAAAAACCAGAAAATAGGAGTTCCCGTTTAGTGGTTAACGAATCTGACTAGGAACCATGAGGTTGCAGTTTCGATCCCTGGCCTTGCTCAGTGGGTTAGGGATCCCACGTTGCTGTGGCTGTGGTGTAGGCTGGCGGCTACAGCTCTGATTAGACCCCTAGCCTGGGAAGCTCCATGTCCCTCGGGGGCAGCCCTAAAAAAGGCAAAAAGACAAATAAATAAGTAAATAAATAATAAAAAAAAACAGAAAACAGAACTGTCTTTATATCTTGAAATTAAAATGAAATTGCAAAATAATCTTTGGGCAAGGAGAAATACAAACCATAATTGCAGAATTTCTAGAAAACAGTGATAAAAACTGCACATCAGAATCTATGGAATACATAAAAACAAAAATAAACAAATAGGACTTAATTAAACTTATAAGTTTCTGCACAGCAAAGGAAATCCTAAACAAAATGAAAAGACAACCCACATAATGGGAGGAAATATTTGCCAGTGAAGCGACTGACAAGGGATTAATCTACAAAATTTATAAACACTTCCTACAGCTCAATACCAAAAAAAACAAACAACCCCATCAAAAAATGGGCAGAAGGTCTAAACAGGCAATTCTCCAAAGAAGACATACAGATGGCCAAAAAACACATGAAAAGATGTTCAACATCACTCATTATTAGAGAAATGCAAATCAAAACCACTATGAGCTACCTTACACGGGCAGAATGGCCATCATCAAAAATCTACAAACAGTAAGTGCTGGAGAGGGTGTGGAGAAAAAGGAACCCTATTACACTGTTGGTGAGAATGTAAATTGGTGGAACCACTGTGGAAAACAGTATGGAGATTCCTCAGAAAACTGAAAATAGAACTACCATTTGATCCAGCAATCCCATTCCTGGGCATCTATCCAGAGAAAACCATGACTCAAAAAGACACGTACTCTAATGTTCATTGCAGCACTATATGCAGTAGCCAAGACATGGCAACAACCTAAATGTCCATCGACAGAGGAGTGGACAAAGAAGTGGTACAGGAGTTCCCGTCGTGGCGCAGTAGTTAATGAATCCGACTAGGAACCATGAGGTTGCGGGTTCGATCCCTGCCCTTGCTCAGTGGGTTAACGATCCGGCGTTGCCGTGAGCTGTGGTGTAGGTTGCAGACGCGGCTCGGATCCCGCGTTGCTGTGGCTCTGGCGTAGGCTGGCAGCTACAGCTCCGATTCGACCCCTAGCCTGGGAACCTCCATATGCCATAGGAGCGGCCCAAAGAAATATCAAAAAGACAAAAAAAAAAAGAAGTGGTACATATACACAATGGAATATTACTCAGGCATTAAAAGGAAAGGAATAACGGCACTTACAGCAACATGGATGGACCTAGAAATTATCAAGCTAAGTGAAATCAGCCATACAATGAGAAACCAACATCAAATGCTTTCACTTACATGTGGAATCTAAAAAAAGGACACAATGAACTTCTTTGCAGAACAGATACTGACTTATAGACTTTGAAAAACTTATGGTTTTCAAATGAGACAGGTTGAGGGGTGGGGAGATGCGCTGAGGGTTTGGGATAGAAATGCTGTAAAATTTGGTTGTGATGATTGTTGTACATCTACAAATGTCATAAAATTCATTAAGAAAAAAAAATCTATGGTATACAGATGCAGTCGTCCTTAGAAGAAAACTCACAGCCCTATGTATTTATTTCCATGAAGAAATTAATGTTGAGAATGAATTAAACATGCTATTTTTTAAATTAGAAAAATGGCAAAAAAAAAAAAATTGCAAACCAAAGAAAAGTAGAAGGAAGAAATTACAAATTTTTGACAAGCAGGAATTAATGAGGTAGGCAATAGAAAAATAAAACCAATAGGTTACATACTTTTTTAAAAAAATCAATACATTAGGAGTTCTGGCTATGGCGCAGTGGGTTAAGAATCTGACTGCAGGAGCTAAGGTCACTGCAGAGGTGTGGGTTCAATCCCCAGCCCAGCACAGTGAGTTAAAAGGTCACGCCTGTGGCTCAAATTCTGTCCCTGGCCAGAGAACTTCCATATGCTTCGGGTTCAGCCAGTGGAAAAAAAAAAAAAAATTCAATACATTAGATCAAGGGTCTGCAGTTTTATATCCCACAGAGGAAGTTTTGACTGCCATCTGTTTTTATAGCCTACAAGCTAGGAATTGTTTTTACATTTTTAAATTGTTGAAAAAAAAAGACTATTTTGTGCCACATGAAAATCTTCAGCCTTTCAAAGTTAGAGTTCATAAAATTATCTCAGAATACAGAAAAGAAATAAATATGTATAAAATGATATAAAAACTTACAGGCATTTTTTGTGCTACAATGGTCTAGATGAGTGGTTGTGATGGAAACTATGTGGCATTCTCATCACCCCACATGCTGCTTCCTATGCCACACATGAGTGATGCACTTATAATTCAACAGCATTTCTAGTAATATCTCCAGATAGCAATAATTTATTTAATATTTAATTTTTTTTTTTTTCTTTTTTTTACTGCCAGCATGTACTCATTATGCCAAGCTAAAACAAAAGGAGAAAAGTGAACTTTGAACATTGGGCTTTTTTTTTTTTTTTTTTTTTCTGGCTGCACCTGCAGCATACAGAAATTCCCTGGGCCAGGGATCAAATCTGAGCCACAGCAGTGACAATGCCAGTCCCCAGGGAACTCCTAAATGTCAGGCTTTCAAGGCTCTATGGAGTGTGGATTATTTTGTTACCAAATTAGGTGGCAAAGCTTTGTGTGTGTTGTGCAATGACTCTGGAGCTCTACAATAGACTTAGGCATTACCAAACTCATCATAGTATTCCTAACAGAAGAAAAGACCATCAGAAAAATTAGAAATTTTAAAAATGGACCAGGAGTTCCCTTCATGGCTCAGCACTTAACGAACCTGACCAGGATCCATGAGGATGCGGGTTTGATTCCTGGCCCTACTTAGTAGGTTAAGGACATGGCATTGCCATGAGCTGTGGTGTAGTTCACAGACTTGGTTAGGATCTGGCATTGCTGTGGCTGTGGTGTGGGCTGGCAGTTGCAGCTCTGATTCCACCCCTAGCCTGGGAACCTCCATATGCCTCGGGTGTGGCCTTAATAATGCAAAAAATATAAAAAATAAAAATGGACTACATGGTAGCACAATTTCTTCACAAAAAATGAAAATGAAGCTGCAACTGAAGTAAATTTCTGAATGGCTCATTAGTTATCCATGCAAGGAAAGCCATTGACTAATTGGGAATTTATTAAATTGTGTATAATTGCAGCAGCCAAGGAATTATGTCCAGAGAAAATAAACTTAAGACTAATAGTCTTGCAGTGAGCACAGCTGCTCAGCATTGAGGACATTGGTCACAATGTTCAGTCAATTAAAGAACAAAACAGACGATTGATTTTCCTTTGCTCAAGGATGAGTTAACAGATATTACAAATACTGTTCAGTTGTTTATTCAAAGAGTCAATGCCAAGTTTGAAAATTTAGCCTCTGTGAATAGTCTGCGTAAAACATCTACAAAGATGAAAAAATACTAATTCACTACAGCCTAGGAATGAATCTGCTAAGATGTGTTACAACTGAGGAGTTCCCATTGTGGCACAGCAGAAACGAATACAACTATTAACCATGAGGTTGCGGGTTCCATCCCTGGCCTCGATCAGTCAGTCAAGGATCTGGCGCTGCCATGAGCTGTGGTGTAGGTTGCAGATGCAGCTCAGATCTTGTGGTGCTGTGCTGTGGCATAGGTGGGCAGCTGTAGCACCAATTACACCCCTAGCCTGGGAACCTCCGTATGCCAGGGGTGCGGCCCTAAAAAGCAAAAAAAGAAAAAAGATGTGTTATAACAGATAGAAAAAAAAAATAGATGTGGAGCATCAAAAGGTACACTTTTTCAAATAACATTATCAACAGGTACTTTGCAGAAAATACCCGAATATGTGTTATAAAACCAGTAGTGTCAACGATACACTTCGTTTATTCTCACGGACTTAAGTACCATCCGTTTTGTGAATTTTTGTCAGAAATTAAATCTGAATATCCTGAATTGCTCTACCACCTAACAGTTCAATGATTTAGCAGCAATAACATTTTACTGCAAATTTTTGAGCTCAGGGCCAAGACAAATTTTTCTGAGGGAGGAGAACCACCCTCAGCCATTGTTACCAAATACTGAATGGCTTTGGACATCAGCTTTTTCCTCAGACTTGATGGTTCCTAATGAGCTTACTCCAAAGTGCTTCTGTGGAAAACTTACTGAGGTGAAGTCATTTTGACAACAACGTGAACACTGTGTATTCTTGGGCTACCAATAGTTAAAATAAGAAGTTAGGCCTCCATTCCCGTGCAGCTTTTCAGCAGATACATCTTTTGAACTTAAAATATAGTTCCAGAAGCTCTTTTTTAGACCTGGATGCAAGTGCAAAGAAAATATCCTTATTTCACAATTTGTTTAACTGTGCAATTGAGAAGCTTCCACCTCAACTTCAACTGCAAGCAATTAGTCTGCAAAATAATGACATGCTAAAAGGCAAACATCAGAGAATTTACCAAATTCTATAAATGCTTTTCCAGTGATTAATGTACTCAATTAAAATCAGATGCTCGTGGATTGATATCAGTATTTGGCAGTACCTGTCTGTGTAAAGAGGCACTTAAAAATATGAAACATGTGAGAGGTCTCTTGTAGCCCAGCAGGTTAAGGATCCAGCATAGTCACTATAGCTCCTTGGGCCACTGCTGAGGCACAGGTTTGATTCCCGGCCTGGGAAGTTCCACATGCTGCAGGCATGGCAAAAAAAAAAAAAAAAAAATTTATATGTTATATGAAACATATAAATCTCATTACAGGTCAGCATTAGCAGATGAACATTTGTAATGTTTCAAATGATAATGAAACACAAACTTTGAACCCCAATTAAGCAAAATGTATCCCTCAAAGTAATTCTTTTTTTCTCATTAGTGGGTCAATATTACTTTTTTTAAAAAGTATAACTTTAAGGAGTTCCCGTCGTGGCACAGTGGTTAAGGAATCCGACTAGGAACCATGAGGTTGCGGGTTCGATCCCTGCCCTTGCTCAGTGGGTTAACGATCCGGCGTTGCCGTGAGCTGTGGTGTAGGTTGCAGACGCGGCTCGGATCCCGCGTTGCTGTGGCTCTGGCGTAGGCTGGCAGCTACAGCTCCGATTAGACCCCTAGCCTGGGAACCTCCATATGCCGCGGGAGCGGCCCAAGAAATGGCAAAAAAAAAAAAGACAAAAAAGTATAACTTTAAGAGTGTAATTACTATAATTATACTATGAATATCATCAATAAAATTTTTGCAGAAAATTTTTACTCTTTTATGTAAGTACCTACATAATGTTCTTGGCTTGTAAAGCCTAAACTATTACTATCAGCCCCTGTACAAAAAATGTTTGCTGATTCTGAAATTACAAACTAGTTTCTAACCTGATTAATCAAAGAAAAAAGGGAGACAGCATCAATACTCAAAATATAAAATGACAAAGGAGAATAATCCAGAAACAATTTTAATAATTGTAAGAAATTGATTTATACAACTAAGTGCAAAGAAGTTTGAAGACTTGAATGAAATGGATAATCTCTATGAAAATATAATTTACCAAATCTGCCCTCGAAGAGTTTCAACAGACCAGCTTTCATAAAATAAAAAGTTGCTGAAGATGTGGCCCTCAGAAAACTATCTGAGAGCTATGCTATAGCATAGAAAGAAAAAGTAAATTTTGAATGCTTTTTTAGAATCTAAACAGCAAACTTATGCCTGTTAACTTTATGTATGTATGTAATTAGTCTTTTTAGGGGGAACCCACAGCATGTGGAAGTTCCCAGGCTAGGGGTCAAATCAGAGGTGCAGCTGCCCATCTATGCCACAGCCACAGCCAAGCCAGGTCTGAGCCATGTCTGCGACCTCCACCACTGCTCATGGCACTGCTGGATCCTTAACCCACTGAGCAAGGCCAGGGATTGAACCCGTACCCTTCTGAGGTAAGAGGTAGCTGGGCTGAGAACAGCTGGGACTTGTTAGGCAAGTAAATTGGGCCTTGTTTTTCTCTGACACCTCGAGGAAGGTTAATGGCAAGAGCTGAGTTCTGCTGGAGCAGAAACAAGAGGACCACGTCCATCACTCCTGGGGTCAAGGAGACCTCCCCAGTTACACATGCGCAGTAAGACTACCAGGGGCAAAAAGGGCGGGATCGCCAGGCTATAATTCGTCCGGATCCTGGACATTGCTCTAGAATCCATCTTTGTCAAAAGTTGCGTGTGCATATTAGGGAAGGTCCTGTGCCCCGTCCGGTGTGAAAACTAAAACTATTAGCCAAAGGAAAAAAAGACCGGAAGGACTGTGCCATATAAGTGCTTTAGGTCACCTCCCTGGAGTGCTCCACCTTCAGGAGACACCAGCACCCGCACTCCTCTTTAGGGTGTATATTACCTCTTTGCTTCTGACTTAAATAAATTCCTCCTCTATATAGTAGTAGACTATAAATAAGCTACTACACAAACTCTATATGGTAGTTTATAGAGAGGAGTTTATTTAACTACTCTCCCACATATACCTGTTTTCAGAATCTTTGCCTCCTTGAAACATTCTTGCTTTCAACAGGGGGCAAGAATCGGGGCAATTCTACTTTTAGCCTCTAGCTAATCTAGTGACTGGGATTCCTGGTTTTCAACTAAGTTGCCCAGGTTCAGTTCTTGAGCAGAAAATTAAAATCTTGCTCCGAGCCGTCACTCACAGCTCTCTCTCTGAGATCACACCTGGATACTAGTCAGGTTCTTAACCCAATGAGCCACAATGGGAATTCCCCCTAAATAAATTTTTAAGAAAAGATCCAACACTACATTTATTTTATTTTATTGTCTTTTTAGGGCTGCACCTGTGGCATGTGGATTCCTGGGCCATTTCCTCTGGCTGATCTGAGAATTAAATCAAAGAGTTCCCTTTGTGGTGCAGTGGTTAACGAGTCCAACTAGGAACCATGAGGTTGCGGGTTTGATCCCTGGCCTTGCTCAGTGGGTTAAGGATCCGGCGTGGCCATGAGCTGTGGTGTAGGTTGCAGACACGGCTCAGATCCCGAGTTGCTGTGGCTCTGGCGTAGGCTGGTAGCTATGGTTCCGATTGGACCCCTAGCTTGGGAACCTCCATATGCCTCGGGAGCAGCCCAAGAAATGGCAAAAAGACAAAAAAAAAAATTAAATTGACATGAGAGATTAGCAGAAGATCAAACAAATTTAGTAACATGTATCCAGGAGATTCAGGAAAACTGAGTAACTCACCCAAAAGGCTGCAGCCCTCTCACCTCATCATTCTCAGCTTTAGCCTCTTTTAAGAGGCTGATGGAGGTGGGGAGAGTTATGGGAGTTTACCAAGAAAAGCACGGTAAACAAAGGATGATTGTGATGCAGATTTAAGGCATCAGCTTCTCCCTGGATAAAGAGTTTCTAGAGACTTGTCCCTTCTCCTCGTCTGGGTACAGAGAGGGAGATGTCCTTCCAATTAGTTTTCTCTTACACATGTAAATGTCATGGGATTTCAGAGTTTTTCCCTAGTCTGCCTTTTTGCAGAAAATAACCAGCCTAAAACAATATACTAAAAAAATATATCTTAGGGTGGCAAATTCTGCTCCCCTACACAGCTAAAAGAAGATTTTGACAAATGGATAGATAAGCTCTTGGATAAGGAGACAACACAAAGCTGTCACTTATCCCTAGGCTAAGGTATGAATTTAATGAGATCAGGGTTGGTTTGTTTTCTTTTTTTTTTTTTCCCCATAGAACCAGAGAAGCTGTTTCTAAAAGTCACAGGAAAAGGTAAAAGAATAGCCACAAAAAGAAGAGCAGTGTGGAGTTTTAGCCCCATCAGGTATTGAAACATATGATAGAGTTTGAATAATTAGTGTCATATTGGTGTGAATAGACAAATGGAATTGAAAGGGTTAGAAAAAAATGCAAATACGTAGAAGACCATCAAGCCAGTGGGGCAAAGATGGGCTTTTTAGTAAGTAGTATTGGGGCTATTCTTCAGTCATTTGGAAACCAGCTAAAATTTGAATCCATATAGCATATGCCTTGTTTTCTGGGAAAGAAATGCACAATCTAAAAGTTGAGAAATAATTCTCAATGATGCTTCATTTGGGGGCATTACTGAGGACATAAGTCAGGCTCTCCCAGATAAGGGAGGAGCAAGAATATATAGGCGTTTTTGCAAAACAACGACAATAAAAAGAAATCAGGTAGTAAAATATCAAAACATTACTGCTTAAGAAAAAAGACATCTCAAATTAATGATTTTAGCGCTTTTCCCTGTAGGGGAAGATGCAAGAGTCTGGACTTTGAATGCACCTTAACTATCATAGGCTAGTATCCTTTTTTTTCTCCATCTGAATCCCAGCAGGGTGCACTGGGGGGATGGGGACTGCTGAGGGCTTGACGGCTGCAACATTCTTTGTTTACATTCTGTAAACTCTTTTGTTTAATGTGATTTATCCTGGAGATGTCTAGGTATCACTACACAGAAGACTTTCTTATTCTTTATATAGCTACACAATAACTATTCTAGTGCAGGATATACTGTAGGAATAAAACAACATGAAAACAACGACATAAATCTTCTGCAAGGCAAACAACCCTATAAGTGGAAACAAGCTGGGAAAAAATATGCAAATCTTATTAAGGCTAATTTCCTTAATCTAAGAACACAGAAAAAAAATTTTAATAATGCATTAGAAAACATTGGTCAGAAGTTCCCTGACTAGTATCTGACTAGTTTCTGTAAGGACGCAGATTCTATATCTGGCCTCCCTCAGTGGGTTAAGAATCTGGCATTTCTGGGAGCTGTGGTATAGGTCACCGATGCAGGTCAGATCTGGCGTGGCTGTGGCGTAGGCCAGCGGCTACAGCTCCAATTCAACCCCTAGCCTGGGAACCTCCACATACCACGGGTGCAGCCCTAAAGAAAACACAATCATTGGTCAGAAAACCAGTTAAGACACTTCTCATCACATACACCACACTGGAAACATCCAAAAAGATAACTAAACCTTACTCAAAGAAGGAAACGCAGAAGTTCTGTGGTGTGGTGGGTTAAGGATCCAGCACTGTCGCAGAAGCAGCTTGGTTTCCTGCTCTGGCATAGGTTCGATCCCTGACCCGGAAACGTATACATGCTGTGGACTCAGGAAGAAAAAAAAAAAATGTAAATGTAAACTTTACTAAGATAACATATCTCATCTATGATATTGGCAAACATACTAGAACTTGACAGTAATCACTATTGAGAAGGTGTGCTGAAACATGCACTTTCAGACATGGCAAAAGTACAAAGACATTTTCTATGGAAGGGAATTTGGCATTAACTCTCAAATAAGAGATGCCGTCATCTTTTGACTGAACAATTCCAGTTCTTAGGAAACTCTTGCGTTTTCACTTTGTTGCCTTAAAAACATGCACAACCTGGAGTTCCCGTCATGGCTCAGTGGAAATGAATCTGACTAGTATCCATGAGGTTTCGGGTTCGACCCCTGGCCTAACTCAGTGGGTTAAGGATCCGGTGTTGCCGTCAGCTGTGGTGTCGGTCACAGACGCGGCTAGGATCCTGAGTTGCTGTGGCTGTGGTGTAGGCCAGCAGCTACAGCGCCCATTTGACCCTTAGCCCCAGGAACCTCCATGTGCCTCGGGTGCTGCCCTAAAAATAAAAAGACAGGAGAAAAAAAAAAAAAAAGCACAGCCTAAAAGTTGAGAGTTTAGTTTTATTTGGGGTATATTCTGGGAGGCAGCATTTCTGAGAGCTCTCCCAAGAGGAAGGGGAGAATATTAGTACATATGTGATTTCAGCGAAGGGGGAGGCACATGCCGTGAAGCACACATTTTGCAGACGGTTGCTGCTAGTCTCATGAAGTTTACTGTTAGTCACAAGGAGCAGATGTCACCAGGCAGGATCTGAGTGCTTTTCTGGATATGAGGAGATAACAAGAATTGGGCTCATTAAATCTTCTCCTGAAAACATCTACCTGAGGACCTGCTCTGCCAGTTTTCCCAGAGCACTGAATGCCTCACACCTGATCTTCACTTTCAGCTCCTTTCAGGGGGTGTTGAGGATCAGCAGCTGCAGGGGCTCGTGATTCAGTCCGTGTAGAGGCAGATGGCAAGTGCCAATCTCCAGTTAACAACTTGAACACTTATGAAGGGACATAAGCGCCAGGTTATTTACTAGTGTTTTATTTCTAATAGCAACATGAGACAAAGTCAATGTAACAAATTTTTATCTATCGAAGAAAAGTGTATCCTTTAACAGAGCATGTTACAGCTTTATAAAGAATCAGGCTTTTTTCTATGTATGTATGAGGTGGAGAGAGCTCCAGGATAAATCATTAATCATTAATCGTTAAAGACGAGGAAAACCAACAGATGGAATGCGGTCGCTAGCCTCAAAAAATACCCTCAGCGATGCTCAGCTGGTACACACCTTTAATCGTGGCCGGTCTGTGTGATGAACAGAATGTGATGAAAGTGGTGGTGCGTGAATTCTAAGGCTTGTCTAAACACATTGCAGCTTTACACCCTGGACTCTTTGCTCTTCCGGGGGAAGCCAGTTATCATGTCATGATTGTTACCAGAGAGATGTTACCAGAATCCAGGTTTCTGTTCACGGAGCTGAAGAATGAACTTCAACACACAGGCAGCAAGCAAGCCCAAGTCTTTATTACAGGACAGCAAATAGCTCCCAGCACAGACACTGGGAGGGGAAGGATGAGTCCCCCCTTCCTGTTGTTTTATGGAGGTTTTTATTTCTTAGGGTTGGGGGTACCAACGGGGGGTCCAGACATTCTTCCCTTTTCCCATTGGCTTTGTCCAGTCACCTCTCTCAGGCCTCGTCCAATAGGTCTTAGAGGTGGCTATGTCCCATAAGTTTTCCGGCTACTTTGTTCTTTCCTCTAGATTGGGAGTCGCCATTCCTCTCCTGAGGACACTGAAGCAGTCCTACAAGGAGAGAAACTGAAGCCTCCCGCCAATTGCCCGGATCATCATGCCAACCATGTGAATGAGCCACTGTGGGAGTAGCTTCTCCCCAAACCTCAAGTTGACTGCAGACCCAGCTCGCATCTGATTGTGATCTCATGAGAGATCCTGAGCCCTTTCTAAATCCCCGACTGCCTCACAAAACCTCACAGTAAATACCTTGGGTCTCTCTGTCCACAGTTTCTGGCTCACAGTTCCCAAACCCTTGGGAATTTCCTCAACAGTAAGACCCAGGGGAGCATCCTTTGTTATGATATTTGGTTTCTTGTCCTCAGTTTCAGAAAAAATGCTGCAGACCCCTGCAGGTGAAAAGGGAGTCTGGTTATTCACAATAAGCCTCTTTCCACCACAATTGGGTTTATGTTAATCAGGTGATTTTAGAAAGCACTTAAGGACGGGCTGGTTATCAGGGGAACAAATTTGCTTAGAGGGTGGGAACTCTCAGTCCCACCCCCTGATTGCAGAGGAGGAGAAAATGTCTGGACGTTGAATTAATTGCCAACGCCAGTGGATTTAATCAACTCTTCCTGGGTCCTGAAGCCTCCGCAAAATTCCAAAGGAAAGGGTTTTGGAGAGCTTCCAGGTGGGTGAAGCAGATCGCCTCCACATGCCACTGTGGTTCCAAACTCCAAAAGGACAGAAGTTCCTTTGTCCAGGACCTCGCCTTGCATATCTTTTCATCTGGCTGTTGGTTCGAATCCTTTTAACATCGTCCTGTAATAAACCAGTCATCTGGTGAGTAAATTGGTTTTCTGAATTCTGAGAGCTGGTCTTGCAAGTTAATTGAACCCAAGGAGGGGGTTGCGGAAGCTTCTGTTTTATAGCCAGTTGGTTAGAAGTACAGGTAATGAGCTGGATGTGAGACTGAGCCCTTAACTTGTGGTGTTTGATGCCGTCTCGGGGTAAATGGTGTCGGAATAGAGTTGAACGGTCGGACCCCCAGCTGCTGTTCCAGCTGCTGTTGGAAAAATCACTCTTTGCTTGTGTGTGGAAAGAAACCACACCCCCACGCTGGAAATGGTTCCAGAATATTTAGGTTTAATTTCATTTCTATGTATTTATTTTTTGTTTTGTTTTTCAGGGCTGCACCCACAGCACATGGAGGTTCCCAGGCTAGGGGTCAAATCAGAGCTACAGCTACCGGCCTCTGTCACAGCCACAGCAACTCCAGATCCGAGCCGAGTCTGCGACCCACACCACAGCTCACAGCAACGCTGGATCCTTAACCCACTGAGTGAGGCCAGGGACCAAACCCGCAACGTCATGGTTCCCAGTCAGGTTCGTTTCAGCTGCACCACGACGGGAACTCCTAGGTTTAATCTTAAAAATAAAACTTTTAAGATTTAAACATCTAGATTTCTGGAGTTCCCATTGTGGCTCAGTGGAAACGAATCTGACTAGTGTACCTGAGGACACAGGATCGACGTTGCTGTGAGCTATGGTGTGGGTCGCAGACGTGGCTCCCATCTGGCGTTGCTGTGGCTGTGGTGTAGGCCGGTGGCTACAGCTCCGATTTGACCCCTAGCCTGGGAATCTCCATATGCTGTAGGTGCGGCCCTTAAAAAAAAAAAAAAAATTAAAAATACAGATTTCTTGTAAAAATCTGTATTTTCAGCTTTTCTTTAAAAAATGTGATGTTCCATCAATGCTGGGCTGGCATTTTGTTAGCATTTATTTCTGCTCTGATCTTTATTTCTTCCTTTCTACTAACTTTGGGTTTTGTTTGTTCTCCTTTCTCTGGTTGTTTTAGGTGTAAGTTTAGGTTGTTTATTTGGAATTTTTCTTGTTTGCTGAGGTGAGATTGTATTGCTATAATGGGCTGGCATTTTGAATAGAAAAAAACAATTGGAGCTGAGTTTGTGGCTTTTTACATGATAGGCACTGCACCAAATGCACATCATTAATTTGAACTTTCTGTCTGGTCTTGTAGGTATTTAAATATATGGCCCCCACCTTATTTATGTCTTTTTTAGGGCTGTACCCGCAGCATATTGAGTTTCCCGGACTAGAGGTCAAATCAGAGCTGTAGCCTCTGGCCTACGCCACAGCCACAGCAATGCAGGATCCAAGCCACAGCCCACAGCAACACCAGATCCTTAATCCGCTGAGTGTGGCCAGGAATCAAACCCACAACCTCATGGTTCCTAGACAGGAACTGCAGTGGCCCACCCACTTTAAACATTAGAAGAATAAACATTAGAAGAAAGCTCTCACTTGGGTTCCCCTGTGAATCTTTGTTTCTACAGACTCAAGTATCATAGCTTCTTTATCTAATTTGGCTCTTATCATTCTTCTCTGGACTTTTAATTTACCAGTGTTCCATTTATTTTCTCTGGCTATTTCAGAATGGGTGGATGCAGACAATATATTTTGAGGAATGCAATTTGAGACACCTTTTTCTTTTTTTCTTTTTTTTTTTAACCCGAGAAACATAGATAATTGACAACAGCTCCCAGGGCTTTTATCACTAGAGGGCTTATTAAACCAGCCCTTCTCCATTTATCCTTTTCCGAATGCAGTTATTTGAACTCAAATGTAATGAATCATACCAAGTCTTCTTAACGGTGCATATTTTATATCTCTTTGGATCTTCTTTGTCTTCATTCAGGCTGATAGTGTTGAAACGGTTATTAAGGGAAAATAGACCGAGACAAAGCGTTAGCAACCAGATCTCCACTTACGCTGTCTGTCTTCCTGATGACATTAACTATGACTATCCTTTTTAAAAGCTTTCCTTAAAGAAAAAAACAGAGCCCCAGCTGGAAATTTTGACTATGTGTGAAGCCTCTTCTAGACAACTGAAGTGAGTCTGGGGCCCTGAACTTGGGGACCATTTCTCGAGTAAAACTGGTGACAGACTTTGATCCTGGTCTCTGAAAATGCAATCGAAATTAGTATATTGATAATATATGACAACAGTGCTAAACTTTCTATTTTGAAAAATTTAATTCTTTTTCTCAATTCCTTGGGATTTTCTATTAGGAAATAAATATCTTTAAATAATGACAGTTTTGTTTCTTCCTTTCCAATTATTATGGCTTTTATTTCTTACTACTACTGTGGTTAGAACTTCCAGTCGTGTGTTAATGAAAAGTGCTGATAGTGAACTTTCTTGTCTAAGGGAATGACTTAACATTTCATTGTTACATACGACATTGACTATCGTTCTTCTATGTGTAACCCCCAGACTTAAGTTCCCTTATATTCTAGATTTCTCTTTTTTTCTCTCCCTGCCATCCATACAGCCTTCCTTCTTTCATTCCTCTTTTCTTTATTTCTTCAACGATGAAGGGTGGCTTTTATCATTTTTTGCATCTATTGAAATGATCAGGAGTTCCCATTGTAGCTCAGTGGGTTAAGAACCCAACTAGCATGCATGAGGAAGCAGGTTGGATCCCTAGCCTCGCTCGGTGGGTTAAAGGATCTGGTGTTGTTGTGAGCCGTGGTGCAAGTTGCAGACACAGCTTGGCTCTGGTGTTGCTGTGGTTGTGGTGTCGGCTGGCAGCTGGAGCTCCGATTCAACCCCTAGCCTGGGAACTTTCATATATGCCACAGATGCGGCCATTAAAAATAATTCATTCTTGGAGTTCCCGTCGTGGCTCGGTGGTTAATGAATCTGACTAGGAACATGAGGTTGTGGGTTCGATCCCTAGCCTTGCTCGGTGGGTTAAGGATCCGGTGTTGCCATGAGCTGTGGTGTAGGTCAAAGACTTGGCTCGGATCTTAAGTTGCTATGGCTGTGGCCAGAGGCTACAGCTCCAATTAGACCCCTAGCCTGGGAACCTCCATATGCCGAGGGAGTGGCCCTAGAAAAAGGCAAAAAGACAAAATAATAATAATAATAATAATAATAGTAATACATTCTTGGAGTTCCCGTCATGGCACAGCGGGAATGAATCTAACTAGGAACCTTGAGATTGCAAATTTGATCCCTGGCCTTGCTCAGTGGGTTAAGGATCCGGCATCGCCCTGGGCATGGTGTAGGCCACAGACGCAGACAAGGCTCGGATCCCCAGTTGCTGTGGCTGTGGTGTAGGCTGGCGGGTACAGCTCCAATTAGATTCCTAGCCTGGGAACCTCCATATGCTTCGGGTGCAGCCCTAAAAAGACAAAAGCCAAAAAAAAAAATTTGTTCTTTCTTCTCTTTAATTGGTTAATGTGTCAATTTCTAATGTTAATTCTCCCTTGCATAACTGCCCTCTTGGCCTAAATACCTCCTCAAAGGCCCACATCCATTGCACTGGGGATTAGGTTTCAATATATGAATTTGGGCAGGGACACAAAAATTAGGCCCATTGCCATGACTTGGTTAAGTCCAACATCTCTACTATTTGATAGTGTGATTTGAAGTTCTTAATCATGGTTTTGTAGTTTACTAGTTGAAATTCTTGAGGAGGAGTATGAGAGACAGACTAAGCTTAGTTTAAGGATTAGAACTTGGGTTTGGTGTAAATTCTTGAATCAGTGGTGGCCAGAGAGATGGGTTTTGTGCTTCCAACAAGGTGATCTAAACCACATGGAGACAGAAGTTTTCTATTTTCTATCTTCCATTGGATTCTTAAATTGTCTCATTGTTCTCTTCAGAAGGTTAAGGCATCGCAGGTATTAACTAACTTTCTCCTACCAAACTCAACTCTAGGCATGGGGCACAGACAAACTCTGTCCCACTCATCTCTGGAATCAATCTACACGGTGTTAAGAGTACACTGAGGAATCTCCTCTGCCAGCAGGTGGGGTCTAGAAATGAGTCCAGCAGCCATTAGCAATAAGTGCCTGTGTCCCCCTCCCCTCTTAGGGGGCCTTTTTTAATAGATCTAATTGAATGTTAATTAGTTTCAGGTGTACAGCATAATGACCAGTGTTTGTATTAGTGCAAAATCATCCCAGTGTGTCTAGTAAACAGCAGCCGGGGGAACCGGCACAGTCAAATTCTCTTTCCTCCCAGAAATCTCCTTGCATGCTGCAACTGATAGGGTCTCCAGGGACCAAGTGAACATGACAGTGTCATCTGAGCTACAGCTCCAGTGAGTGTCCGGCCATAGCACAAATTTAATTCTGCTGCCGGGCTGTACACAACTTGTAAAAGAAACATGGCCTTCACCTTGTTCGTGTTGAAAATAGATATCTATTGAGTGAGTGAATTAATAATGGATAAACAAGATAACTCTGCAGCAAAAGTTTAGGGACATGGAAAAATGTTCCCTGGTCAATAATTCTGATGTAGGAAGTGAACAGAGAAGAGGGACCCCCATCACCTCCCCTGGGGCCCATCCTAATAGGAAGTCCCACGTGGAGGCTGTACTCTGGTCTCTGAAAGGCTCTTGGCTGTACCTGCCACTGTAGTGGCTAGTTTACCAGAAGGTCTTGAAGCCTTCAGTGTCTCTCACTTAATACAGCAGCTGCTGTGACACCCACTCCATTTGGACAGCTCATCTCTGTTCCTTCATCTCATTAGAGGCAGCGCTTGCTCACCTCCATTTGTCTAAGGAGCCTGGGCTCCTGGGGGGAGAAAAGGAGACCGTTTACTGTAAATTATTCCATTAGAATCAGGAGCTAGGGCGGTTTCTGCTATTGTCAGACTGGCTAATCCCAGGGCAGCTGGAGATGGCTGGGAATGTTTAATCTGCAGGATCCATTAGGGCTGTCAACAGAGAGGGGACAGCAAATACTGGGGAAAGCAGTTACGAGGTATGACTGCAGCTTCAGCAGTAGCCCTAGGACAGGAAGGAGGCACCTGAGGGTATTGGAGGGAGCAGCAGAACAAGGCAGATCAGGGTGGTCCTCAGTCATGCCTGCCCTGCAGGGACTTCTAATACATTGGTTCTCCACCTTGGATGCTTACTGGAATCTCATGGGACCTTTGCAAAATGCAGATACCCAAGTTCGACCCTCTTCTCCTCATTCTGATTAAATTAGTCTGATTTAAGACTTGTGTATCAGGGCTGTGAGGCTCTCTAGGTGAGGAGGCTGTGAAAGGAAATGGAGAGATCTTATTTCATAGTGGGAGAGCTGGAAGGACCCCTCCAGAGCAAGGTTTTTGGGAGAAGCAACAGGCCAAGTGGGAAAGGTCACCTATCCAGATTAATGATAAAGGGCCATAAGTTTATCTCTTGAGCTCCCCAGCCAATTCATTTTCCCATTTGTACTCCTTTCCCTTTCCAGTCATGTGGTCTTTGGTCAAGTCTCATTTTCCTCACTTGTGAAATGGGTATTGTCCCCTAATTGACCTACTTCCTAGGAGTATTTCTTTTTTGATCTGGAAGTTATTTAGGAGCAATTTCTTAAATCTATCAAGCATACATAGTTTTTAGAGTTCTTTGTTATTTATTCCTTTTTCTTTCTTTTTGTATTTACAGAAAGAACTGGTTATTTATAATTTTGTTGCTTTATGAAGAAATTACAGTCTAAGAAACAAAGTTTATATTATTCACCAGATTTTCCCTCCCACATAATATACCATGTTTGCAGTCTTCATTCTCAATGAAAGACCCAAAATGACTATAATGAATATATTTCCTTTTGTATTATTTATTTCTAATTAATTGCTTTGTAATCAGGGAACATGGGTTGTTTGAAATTTATTGAGATCTGCTTTATAAACAACTGCGTGGTCAACTTCTAAGTGTTCTTTAGATGTTTAAGAAAAACAGAGTCACTCTTGGATTTGGGGGTCCTGTATTTGTCCAAGACTGTTCATCGTGCTATTCAATTTTTACACACTTCTGGCCTATTTAACTCATTGAGTTTTTCTTTTGTTAATTTTACGGCTGTACCAGTGGCACATGGAAGTTCCTGGGCCAGGGATTGAATCTGAGCCTCAGCTGTGACCTGTGCAGGAAGCTTTAACCCACTGCCCATCCAGGGGGTTGAATCTGCAGCTCTGCAAGGACCCAAGGCGCTGTAGTTGGATTCTTAACCCACTGTGCTATGGTGGGACCTCGTTCATTGAGTGTTCAAGCTCCCACTCAGGTTGTAGATTTGCCAATTTTTCTCTGTAGTTCTACCAACTTTTGATTTATGCATCTTTTTTTTTGAGACTATTAAATACATGTATTTTATGCACATGGTGAATTTCCTCCTTTACAAAACAGACAATACCTATGTTATAAAAGTTGTGACAAAATATAAATATTTCACATTTGTTTTTTTTTTGGGGGGGGTGCCTGCGATATGTGAAGTTCTAAGACCAGGGATTGAACCTGCGTCATAGCAGTGCAGGAGCCACTGCAGTGCCAATGCCAGATCCTTAACCTGCTGTGCCACAAGGGAGCTCCTGTCTCACATTTTTAAATCACATATCGTACTTATATGAATAACTAACAACAATGCCTAACATTGTGACTACTAGAAGATAATATAGTCTCTCTTGGCTTCCATTGTTGGTATAGCCATGTTTGCTGTCAGTCTAACAGTCATTTCTCCCTGGTGACTTTTAAATTTATTATACCGTGCTCATTTTTTGTCATCTCATTTTATCTTAAACATTTAACACATGGTTATTTTATATTGTTTTTGATAATGCAGTGTAACATCTGAAGATAAATGAGGAGTCTAAATTTGCTATTTCTTCTGTTTCTTTCCTTGTGTTTGCATATTTTATTTGCTTTTTAGAGTTGCACCTGAGGCATATGGAAGTTCCCAGGCTAGGGGTCCAATCAGAGCTGTAGCTGCTGGCCTACACCACAGCCACAGCAACGTGGGATCTGAGCCAGGTCTGCAACCTACACCACAGCTCACGGCAATGCTGGATCCTTAACCCAATGAGGGAGGCCAGGGATCAAACCCGCATCCTGGTGGATACTTGTCAGATTAGTTTCCGCTGTACCACAACAGGAACTCCTGGCAATTTTAAAGTTCTCCAGAGAGAGAGAACCATTAGGATATATACAAACACCTCACCCTCCATCACATCTAAAATCTCCCTCTCTAGTATCTCCTTCGTTGGTATACCAGTCTCAGGGAGTGACACTGACAAGTTGTCTAAATGGGAAATCTGAAAGTTGCCATCATCATCTCTTTCCACTATATCTGGTTATTCAGGGCAAATTGGTTCTGTATCACAAATCTCCAGTCCATTTACCATCTATCCTAGTTGAGATCACTGAGATCTCCCCATGTCTAATCTTATTATTATTTTTTTTTAATTTCCTTTTTTAGGGCAGCTCCCATGGCATATGTTGATTCCCAGGCTAGGGGTCAAATCAGAGCTGTAGCTGCCGGTCTACACCAGAGCCACAGCAACGCAGGATCCGAGCTACGCCTGTGACCTACATCACAGCTCATGGCAACGCCAGATCCTTAACCCACTGAGCAAGGCCAGGGATCGAACCCGCAACCTCATGGTTCCCAGTTGGATTCGTTAAACCACTGAGCCACAACAGGAACGCCTAATCTTATTCTTCTATTCAACATATGTTGTTTGAATGAGCCTCATAAAATGTGAATCTAATTATGTCACTTTCAGATTAAAACTTCCAATTTTTCCACATTTCCTTTCGGAATGAAGTTGAAATAGCCTGTCATGCTTTACAAGGCCCTTCATCAGCCACTGCCTCTGTACCATTTCCCTCTTGCACGCTAAGTGCCAGCCAGTCTAAATCTCTTTTGGCTCTCCAGAGCAAGGATGCTTTCTCTTCTCATGGCCTCTGCACACACTGTTGTTCTCTGTTCACAAGCGATCATCTCCAAACTAACTCCGACGTCTTCAGTTCTCAGTATTAAAGTCCCTGGCCTATGGGAAGCTTTCATCGCTGCTCCGCAAACCAGTCATCCCCACACACCCTCTCGAGCTGCTGACTGGCTTGGTGACTTTAGCTGAATAGATGAATAGAGTTTAGATGAATAGAGTTGGCTCTATTCATCTCCTTTGTGAAGTTGTTCCTATGAGATGATACAATATAGACAGACACTTAAGTGGTGCAGAATTTCCAGGATTCTTATAAAAATAAGTAAAAAACAACCACCTGATAGCACCAGCTGAGTGAGAAGAGCAGAAAACAGCCTTCAAATCATGAAATGACTTTAAAAAGTAGATTTTTTTTTTTTATGGAGAAAAATATCAGTAAGCACATATATATTATAGCACCACAAGCTTACTTCTAAGACCAATGACTTAAAACAATAGCAAATTCATGATGAAAATGATTCTAATTTAAAAAACTGATCTGAGTAATAACAAAAATAAGATCTGCAATGTTACTTGCTGCAATTTCTCAAGTAAGATTCCATCTAATAGTGCTGTTTACCTAATATACACTCACATTCATTTCTTGCAATGTATAAACTTCAGCACAAGCACTTTTTTAGTGTTTGGGTTATTTTAATGTTTTTTTTTTTTTTTTTCTTTTTAGGGCCTAATGTGCAGCCTGTGGAAGTGCCAAGGTTAGGGGTCAAATTGGAGCTACAGCTGCCGGCCTGCACCACAACTATAGCAATGCTAGATCTGAGCCACGTCTGCGACCAACACCACAGCTCACAGCAATGCCAGATCCTTAACCCAGGGATCTGACCCACATTCTCATGGATATGAGTTGGCTTCATTTCTGCTGTGCCACAAGGGGGACTCCCTGTATCTCAATTATTTAACAAAGGTTAAATAAATAAAAGGTTAAATTATTTAAGTGAGTTTTCACTATAGCATTTTTAATAGAATAAAAACATGCCTCTTTTGAGAAAATAAAAATATACACTAAACAACCCAATACAAAATTTTATTTATTTTTTCTTTTTTGTCTTTTCTAGGACCACACCCGTGGCACATGGAGGTTCCCAGGCTAGGGGTCTAATTGGAGCTGTAGCCGCCAGCCTTCACCAGAGCCACAGCAACTCAGGATCTAAGCTTCGTCTGCAACTACATCACAGCTCATGGCAACGCTGAATCCTTAACCTATTGAGTGAGGCCAGGGATCAAACCTGAAACCTCATGGTTCCTAGTCGGATTCGTTAACCATTGAACCACAACGGGAACTCCCCAAATTTTATTTCTTTATTTTTATTTTTTGGCCACACCTGTGGCATGCAAAAGTTCCTGGGCCAGGGATCAAACCTGAGCCACAGCAGTAACAACTGAATCCTTAACCACTAGGCCATAAGGAAACGCCACAAAATCTTAATAAAACAGAAAGTAAGGAAGTTTGAGTCTCATTATACAGACACGATGTGTGAATTTATAAATACATGTACTTTGCAATAGCAGAAATATACTTCTGCAAGATGTAAACTGCATCAGAGAAATAGAAGCACAGAGATGGGAGTTCCCATTGTGGCTCAGTGGTAACAAATCCAACTAGTATCCATGAGGATGCAGGTTGAATCCTTGGCCTTGCTCAGTGGGTTAAGGATCCACTGTTGTCATGAGCTGTGGTGTAGGCAGTAGCTGGAGCTCTGATTCAACCCCCAGGAACTTCCATATGCCACAGGTGTGGCTCTAAAAAGAAAAAAAAGAAAAAAAAAAAGGCAGCAGAGAGATGCATATGCTGTAAGGGCAAACTCAATAAATTAGTTAAAATTTTATTACTCAGTACTGAGGGACCAGTTTACAATTAATGTAGCAATGGTAGCAAACATAGTAGGAAGGAACTCGGCACTCAACACATCTAAATAAATAAAGCTTAGTAATTCATTAAATATTATGATACTACTATACAGGATCAAAACTTCAGTACTTCCATAAATCTTTAATATCTTTCAGATAAGCTAAATATTCTAGGTACAGAAGAAACTGCCTGCCGATATATTCTTAAAGGAATTACTTTGGAAAATTAATGGTTTCACTGTCTAGAAAAGCTGTATGGACCCAAAATATTATATGGTCTCCAAGAATAATAGAAAATGTTGGTCTACCATCTTGCTTTCATTTTGGCTGCTCTTTATAGCTTCAAAAAAAATTCCCAGCTAGGGTATTTATCTGGGCCTTAACAAGTTTATAAACATTGTAAATATGGTCCATTTTCTTTGCAATTATCTTAATGTGCATTTTGTAAAATGACTTACTAAAATATTTAGATGTTTTTAATATAAAAATTAAATAAGTACGTCCATCATTTACTTTATCTCAGAGATTAGACTTGCATTTGGGCTCTAGAAGTATTGAGTAGTCACAGGTCACTTCTGTCATGTAATCTCAAGGCAGAAGGAAATTAACAGAAAGGTGAACATCAGTTTTAGAGCAACTAAACACATGACACCCAAGATAGGGGTCTCACGATAAGCACATACTCAATTATTTATTCAACGTGTGTGACCTTTAGAGCTCACACTATTTCATTTGTTCTTTATCTTTGATAGGATTGACTGCAGTTGGTTTTTGTATTAAGGCAAAAGACAGGCACCTCTTTTTCCTTGGCTTTAATTAGTCTCAAATTTATCTAAGAAAAGAGAATAATGCTCATTACATAAAGCTTAACATCAATATTAGGACAATTTTTTTCCTTCTGACAAGTCTATGTTGTGTTTATATTAAACTAAATGTTTAAAAATACTAATCCTGAGCAAGAGTAAAAATAAGAACAGTTTTGACTAAAGAATAAAATTCCTTCATTGTTAAACCTAAACAGCTTTAAAATTCAACCATGGGCTATAAAGTCGGTAAGACTGGAATTCAGACTTCTGATGTCCATGACAAACCTGAATACTCTGAGCAGAAAGAACACAAACAGAGTAGATAAAAAACAGTAAAAAGCATCAAAAATTGATGCACCTGGATTTTGTTAAAAATAACAAAGCTTTCTCAGTCCTTCTTGGATCAATCTAGCTGGACAACAGCACTGAACAGTGTACTGCACTGAACAGATCCCTCAGAAAGGCAACATTGGATTTCTTTTTTAGGTAGGCACAGACTGCCCCCCCACCCCACACAGCCCCTGCCACCCAGCATTCAGAGACATAAAATACATGTTTGGAAGTACAATACGAATCCTGGTTTTTGTTTTTGTTTTCTTTTGTTTTAAATCCTGTATTCAAGAAAGCAAAAAGTTCTGGCTACTTAGGAAACTAAAGTTAAGATACTTGAGTTTTTAGTTATAGCTCCCTGCTCATGAAAAATAAGAGCCTTCTAGCCAGCAAAGCAGTATTATGATTAGTATACACCAGTAAATGCTTTAAGTGAGGGCTTGACAACACAAGTCAAATGAAGCCCGGCTCTGAGGAAACTGCTTCAGTTCACGTGGGGCAAGTGCATGGGAGTGGGACCCTCTCACAGCGTTAAGGCCTGTCCACACGGCAGCCATCAGTTCCGAGTCAGCGCCACGAGCACTGGGCACGGCCCTTGGGGTGTCTTCAATATGCCTTTTCTGTTATTCCAACTGTCTCTCTTCCTCTTCATCTGCTTCTTCAATGACCTGAATCTCATCTCCTTGAGGTACGGAAGAATTCTCCACCTGCAGTTTATTCCCATCAGCTTTACATTTCTCTTCTTCCTCTATGATTTCCTTCCATATCTTGTGGTTTTCGGTGAGGTGGTGCATTAGCTGACAAAATATTCGCCGTCTACCTTTCCTTCTCTGTGGTTCTGTGAAATTTAACACACATATATTCTAATCATCGCAATATGATTCAATCATTCAATAAATATCTGAGTGCCTGTTATATTCCAGGCATTTATCTAAGCACTGGGGTTATAGTTACAAGAAAGATGAAAATAATCCCTGAACTATGGAGCTCTCTTTTTAGTGAATAGATCTAGATAAGCAAAGAAACCAGACACGAGTGTCTTAGGCAGTGTTAAGTATTATGTATGAAAACAGGGAAGGGGATTAGGGAAGAGCGGGTGGGATGGGAGGAGTGGGGAGAAGGGAGGATGGGCCTGAAATTTCAGAGATTAAAAAAAAAAATGCAAAATGAATCTTTTGAGGGAATTTTTAAAAATGTATTGAATTAATAAGCACAATTATCAAAATGTTGAGTATAAATTTTTGGAAGCTAGTCACCTTTTCCAAGATGACATCAGATGATAGCAGCATAAGATTATTCTGCTCTTCCCTCTGCCACTCCTGAATATAGGCTAGGGTGTGGGGAGTTCTTTGTTTTCTTCTTCTAAGCTACCTTATGTTCTAATTTGTAACATGCTTGTGGAACAAAAATTAATTGGCGAGATAGAATTTAAATCCCACCTTTAAAGAGCAAATAACTGATTTCACTTATAGTTACAAAGGTGACAGATGTTCCCTTTTCATTTTCTGTCATTGCTTCATATAGAAACACTATGCACTACAATTTGGTAGTTCAAAACCATAATGCCACAAAACTTGGTTTCCCTCTTAGAGTCAGGGAATATGTATTGTCTTCTTCCCCAAATGGGTTGAACTACTTCCCAGGGCTATGTGAAGGGCGTGGTAACCGGGAAGGGTGGTGTGAGGAAGAGTCAGGACAAAGAGGCGCAGCCACGTTACATGAGTTCAGACCTGGCGACAGTCCCATCATGGGTGCACAGGTAGAGCCTGCTTAAGAGCACTGGCTGGAGGACAACACTGCCAGAGATGCGACCTTAACTAAGAATGCTTGTTGTGTGACAGTATTTGCATGGTACCTAAACAGTAGTTACTCAAGATGAGACTATTCAATCTGAACATTGAGACAGAAGGAAGTATACAGAACTACTGAATCTGTATCTTAAAAACAAAGATCCCAATTAAGTGGACATTTGCAGCTAATAACATTAAAGAAATGATAGTATCCCTATATTCTTACTAGGGTTTAGATTGTCTTCTATTTCTTCATCCTCTGTATCTAATTCTTCACCATCTTCTTCATCATAACAACTTTCGGCATCATCGTCCTCATCTGCTTCTATCCATTGACCCGGCAGCAAACCAGCAGCATCATAGGAGTTACACAGGGGACCCACTATGTGAGTGATAAAAGACTCCTGGAGCTTTGCTAGTTGAGGAGAAGAACGATCCATGAAGGGACTGATGGGCAAACCAAGATTTGCTTCTTCATCTCCCTGATCGTATTAGAGAGAAAAGTACATCTTTAACTGATGAAAGGACAACCACTGAGCTTTGCTGTTAAGATTATCTTGAGATTTTTAAATAAGCGCAGTCTACATCAAAATAATTTTTACAAAGGAAGAATCAACAAATCTAATTTCAACTGTAAGAATTTCTCTGCTTTTTAAGGAAACCTAAACAAGACTTTACACTTACACTCCCAGTCAACCAGTATGGTTGATATTCAGGTAACAAGAAAAAAAACCCATCTTTAAAAAATCAGCAAATTTACTAAAAAAACCAAAATTATATCAATAGAGTATATAAAATTTTTTGCCATGTCCCTGGCATGTGGAAGTTCCCGGGCCAGGGACTGAACCGGCGCCACAGCAGTGACCCAAGCCACTGCAGTGACAATGCTGGACTTTTAACCTTTAACCACAGGAGAACTCCAAAATGTATAAATTCTATTAAATTCTATATAAATTGGGAGTTCCCGTCGTGGCGCAGTGGTTAACGAATCCGACTAGGAACCATGAGGTTGCGGGTTCGATCCCTGGCCTTGCTCAGTGGGTTAAGGATCCGGCGTTGCCGTGAGCTGTGGTGTAGGTTGCAGACGCGGCTCGGATCCCGCGTTGCTGTGGCTCTGGCGTAGGCTGGTGGCTACAGGTCCGATTTGACCCCTAGCCTGGGAACCTCCATATGCCACAGGAGTGGCCCAAGAAATGGCAAAAAGACAAAAAAAAAAAAAAAATTCTATATAAATTACCAAAATTCTATAAAGTCAAATATAGATCCTCTTTCTCCTAGGGGGAGATGATACAATGGAAATATTTTTGTTGCTGTAAATTGTACCTCAAATGTACAGAGTTGAATTTTGCAAATGTTTTTCAATACCTTGTCCTTTTTTGGTAACAACAGAACCCTTTACTGAATCTAAATCAGGAAACTCAATATGTAAAAGAGACAGAAGTGAAGAGCCCCTGTGGTTAACGTGAGGATTCTGGACCCAGAACCCTGGCTGCCTCCCTGTGATACCTACTGTGGTCTCTAGGGTTGAGGAGAGCACACCTGGAGACCAGACAGATCAAAATCTGCCTTTGCCACCTACTGCTTGTGTGGCACTGGGCAAGCTCTATGCCCAATTCACGTGTAAGATTTGAATGATAATCTGCAGGGCTGCTATGAGGATGACACGCAGTATTATATATGCTGAGCACAGTGCTGAGCAGTCTCCAAATGGTACTATTAGCATATTAGTATTTGAGTGCCTGGCGTCTGAACCAGTGGAGGACGAGTATTCTCCACAGGGCACAAATTCTGCAGGCGAGCGGTGTCTGTGCTGAGCCAAGAGGGCCCTGAGGAGACAGAAGCTGTCTCATGATCAACTGTCTCACATGACTTTATCCTCTGTGAGGAAGAAAACTATTAAGATTAAAAAAAAGATACCCAGTTGGTTATCCAGAGCATTGTACAGTTTCATAGGTTTGACTTTTTTTTTTTTTTTTAATAATAGTTTGGCTTTTCTAAGCCCATGGCACATAAATGGCTACAGCGTATAAAGACAGTATAATTAAGATAATAAACAGGTAAAAGATGGGGCAAGGTTAGAAATTTGCATCCATAGCTGACGGATGCTTAATAGTATAATTAGACTGAGAAGAAAGTCTGATGGTTTTGATGAGAGTTGCCTAGGACTTTCCTATAGATTAGCACAGTTAACCTTCATGACCCCACGCTGTGGGTAGGGTTATCAGATTATCAGAGGCTTTTTTTTGGGGGGGGGGGGATAGTTTTTTTTTTTTTTTTTTTGGCTGCACCTGTGGCCTGTGGAAGTTTCTGGGCCAGGGACTGAACCTACGTCACAACAGTGACTCAAGCTGCTGCAGTGACAATGCTGGATCCTTAACCCAGAGGGCCACAAGGGAACTCCCCAGATGACATTTTTCTCCTTTGAGATATGAATAATGAAACCTAGAAAGATTAAGTGAAACTATCTGAAATATTATATTGTTTTTAGTGACCTGGAATTATAATAGTTAACATTTATTGAGCACCTATATGTCAAGAATCATTCTAAGAACTTTATACATAATTTAATCCTCATGGCAATCTTATAAGGCAGATACCATCTATATTCCTATTTTCTCAATGAGGAAACTGAGGCACAGAGAGGTTAGGTAACTTACCCAAGGTCACATTGCTGGTAAGGAAGAAGAGGCAGGATTCAAAGTTTGTTTAGTAAATTTTCTAAATTTAAAAAAATACTATAAAATGGGTCTAAATGAAACTTTCTAATGTTCTTTCACTGAATTAGTGAGTTTTCTATTATTAGCATATGCTACCACTTTCTTATTATTTCTGTACAGATAATGTAAAGATAGCATTTTTTCCTTGGCATGAAATTCTTCTGTGAACATAAATTGAAGCCTGAGGCTTCAACTACCTTTGAGAATGAGGATGGGAATATGCAAACTACTATACATACTGCAATCCACAAATTAAATATTTATAACCATTTATTGCTTCAAATTACATAAAATTTAGTTCAAATGTATCAGACAAAAGTATTTGAAGATTATTACTAAGATTTTACTATTTTCATGATTATACAGTATGGTATTTTGTTAACTTGTAAACAACAGAGTATACACTATTGTATTGGGATGTTTAGCTAAGGTGTGTGAGAGACACTGTACACTTACTGGTCATTCAGTACAATCTGGGTGTGACAAGGCATAGCAGATACAAGTGTGCATGGTTTATAGGCTCACTTCATCCCTCCTACTGGAGTTCAACTAATGGTAAGAAAGCCCTGTCACAGAAGTCCCACTTGGTAGGTATCTTGATCTTCCTTGATTTCTAGGGCCAGTAAGGATTCCCAAGGAATGCAATTCCAAAGCAGGAGGATGTATTTGTTACTTCGGAGATACTGAAATGTTAGACTTGTGGAAAAAATCAGTATTCATTTATATTGTAGAGAGCCTCAAAGTTGGACCAAAAAATGATAGAGACTACAGAGTGGTAGGATTATTTTAAAGACAAGATTTAAAAACATGAAAAAAGAGCATATTTACCTCTTTGAACCTGGAAAGCCACTACTCTGTCCTCATTTCTAGCTCTAATATCTTAGCCTCTGCCAGGACCTTTACCCAGCTGATATTTCTAAGGTCTTTCTACAGCAAAGCTGACAATGAGTTTGCTTTAAAAATATAATCCAGGAGTTCTCATTGTGGTGCAGTGGAAATGAATCCGACTAGGAACCATGAGGTTGCAGGTTCGATCCCTACCCTCATTCAGTGGGTTAAAGATCTGGCATTGTTGTGAGCTGTGGTGTAGGTCGCAGACATGGCTTGGATCTGGCGTGGCTCTGGCTGTGGCGAAGGCCAGCAGCTGTAGCTTGGTTAGACCCCTAGCCCGGGAACCTCCATATGCCGCGGGTGAGGCCCTAAAAAGTAAAAATAAATAAATAAATAAATAAAAAATATAATCCAAGTATACTCTGAATCAGTTAAACAACTTCTTTTGGAAATAAATTATCTTAGGTTATAGGCTTTCAGGGTTGAAAGGGACCTTGGAATGATAACGTAGTCTTCACTAAGCTCTAGACTCCAGCACATTCAACCCATTCCTTTATCGGCAATAAGGTACTTCTTGTTTTTAAATTTTAACAACAAAGGCAAAAAAGCTGAGAATAATAAGACCAGAGCAAATGCAACATTTTTGGTCAAAGCAAGTTATTTCAAGCATTTAATGTAGCTATCCAAATCCAAAGGATGTGGTCGTCAGAGGGCAGCTCTTAAAAATTCCACCTATCTCATGTTTCAACTTACCTGCTCATAAAATTCATTGACAATGCCTTCTGTCCATTTCAAATGCAAGTCTCGAATTTTTGCTGGGCCATTTATATCTGCCAGTTTGATGCACACCTGGCATACTAAGAGGCGATCATTTTCATTACTCCATTCTATGCCATTACTATTCACATCATTGGCCTAGTTTGAAAAAACAGATTTTAGGTACTGAGGGCACAGGAGTTCTGTTTTTCTTTTCTCTTTTCTTTTTCTTTTTTTTTAACCAACTAATCTCAAAATCGTTTCCTCTCAATGACATGGAAAAATTTCAACACACGCTTCTTTGAATTTATTGAGCCATAACACGTACCTCTGTAGGTTAAATTTCCCTTTGAAGTGTCATTGTAATTTTGTTTTATTGGAAGCAGAGCACTATAAAAGCATAACCATGGATTTCAATATTTGTGATTACCAAAGAAAATTGTAATTTGTATATTATATATTAATATGATATAAAAATATATATGCAAAATCAAATAATATCAGAATTGTAACTATTTCTACCTCAAAAAGGAACACTTAAGGATCTAAGGAGAAGTTGGCTCTACCTGTAAAAGGCAACATGATAAAGCTAAAAGAACACAAGTCTTAGAAGCTAATCTATGATTTTAAATCCTGACTCAGAATGATTTACTAATTTATTTCATTGTGTAACACTAGAAAAATTACTTAAGCTCCTTGAGTCTTTCTTCATTTATAAAACAGGAAAAGTAATATCGATCTAGCTATATTGCCAAGAGGATTAACAAATGAAAAACACATAGTTCATAGTAAATGCTAAGTTATTTAAATAAATGGTAATTATCTGGCAAATTACTATGCCTTTTAAGAACTCAAATTTTCTCTTGTAAGAAATAAAGTGGGAGTTCCTTTGTGACTCAAAGTTAAGGACCTGGCATTGTCACTGCAGTGACTCAGGTCACTGTGGCGTTGGTTCAATCCCTGGACTGGGGCCTGGGAACTTCCACATGCTGCAGACAAAAAAGGAAAAAAAAAAAAAAGCAAGAAAGAAAGTGAATGGGTCATACCAATGGCTTTGGAGCTTTATTGTGATGGTACATTTTTTGGTATCCAACCCTTCTGTCAAAGGAAATTTTATGTAGACCACCAGTACAGAAAACCGAAAAGAAAGGCAAAGGCTTTAGACTGAAATTGTGTAGTCTAGAGCTCCACTCATGTGGCATCTTCCTGAGAGAGAGACTGCACAATAGAAGTCTTGAAGGACACAGATTCAAAAGTTTTGGGCTAGATAATCTTTCACCTGTAAAAACTTCTATTTATTCTGACTTAAGCACTTAAACAAATTTTTATTTATTTATTTTGTCTTTCTGCCTTTTCTAAGGGCTGCTCTGCGGCATATGGAGGTTTCCCAGGTTAGGGGTCTAATCAGAGCTGTAGCCACTGGCCTATGCCAGAGCCACAGCAACTCGGAGTCCGAGCTGCGTCTGCGACCCACACCACAGGTCCCGGCAACGCCGGATCGTTAACCCACTGAGCAAGGCCAGGGATCGAACCCGCAACCTCGTGGTTCCTAGTCAGATTTGTTAACCACAGAACCACGACGGGAGCTCCTAAATGAATTTTTATTAACCAAAAGAACTATACAACTATGAAATAATTTTAAAGGCACACTGATTTCTTGCTGATTTTTCTAAGTTCTTTATCAATACCACAACAGCAACATGTATAGGCCTCCTTCCAGAAGGTTAAATCTAATACTACTGTGATACCTGTTTCTCTACTCTGAAGGTACACCATCCTTCAGGACACAAATATTATCAAGAAAACAACAGTCTCCTGCCTGCAAAAGATGGGGCTTCCTTCCCTCAGGAATCTAAGGCAGTGGTTCTTAACTTTTTTTCACCCCTTTGTCTGGGGGACAGAACACACTCCCACTAGTACCACTATTGCAGGAGGGCAGTGGTTCTCAATTCGGTGATGAATGTGAGTTCAGTGAGGGCAGGGCTTTCCACCTGTTTCATGCCTGTTCTTCACCAGCACGACTGCCCGCAGTGCACAAGCCTAATAAACAGTAGTTCTGTGAGTGCCTTATTCTCAAGTCCTCCTCCAATCCCACACCTGCCAGTTAAACACTCGGTCATATGAAAAAGGGAAACAGGTGCAGTAAAGTAGGCATAACGGGCTTCTTAAAAACACATCTTTAACTTCATAAGATGCTTTACTGGGCACTGGGCATGATTTTCTCAAATCTGCCCCTAAAAACTTCAACTGACATAATTGGAAATGTGGTAGACAACAGTATTTTTGGACATGTTATAATTATTTTTTTTTAAAAAATTGGCATATATATATTGTATTATATCAGATTTATCATGACTTCATGAGTGGTATTCTAATTTAACATTAAAATATATCTTTTTGGAGTTCCCGCTGTGGCTCAGCGGTTAACCAACCCAACTAGGATCCATGAGGACGCGGGTTTGATCCCTGGTCTCGCCTCAGTGGGTTAAGGATCCAGCGTTGCTGTGAGCTGTGGTGTAGGTTGCAGACGCGGCTTGGATCTGGTGTCGCTGTGGCTGTGGCATAGGCCGGCAGCTGCAGCTCTGATTGGACCCCTAACCTGAGAACCTCCATATGCTGTGGATGCTGCCCTAAAAACACACACACACACAAAATATATATATACACACACATATATATATATATCTTTTGTCAGCAATAATGACAATGATTTCTACTTTTTGAAACCAGGAATTAATTTGTGTAACAAACCTTGGCATTGAATTCAGCAAGGAAATCAAAATGCTTTTTAAGGTCTGTGGCAAGGATTGTTTCAATGACTAAAAAACGAAAGCGCTTGAATTCCACATGATCAAGATTAAGAAGGAAGTTGTATTCTGGACGAGAAAGATAAAGATTCCAGGCCGATGCAGCATGATGATTTTCCAGAACAGATCTGTCGTTGTACAAAACTGCCTAAAAAGGAACAAGAAAAATGAGGCAGGCATCCCAATGATAGTGAACTTCAATAATAAACAGAGTTATGACCAGGTTGGAAGAATATAATGAGCACCTACTACATTTTGATACCAGTAAAGAAGGGGTGGTAATTTTATAAACGGGTAGACTGGAAGTGCAAAGAGAATAAGGCACACCTTTCCAGCATTCAAGCCAGGAAGCGAAAGGGTAATTTGCCTCCAAAGTTCATCTTCTTTATAGACACCACGCTGCCTCCCAAGAAATGTAAAGTTGATGTTTGAAGGCTACCTCATTAAATCAGTAAGCCTTCTCAGATAAAGCTCCTGTTCATAAAGTCATGAAGGATAGAGAGAGAGAGAGAGCAGGTTTAGGGATATGCATCACTGCTCTTTCCCGAGCATGGAATGAGTGGTGGTGGTGACTGAAGGAGAGGAACCTGGAGCAGTGTGTAGGGAAAGGGGAGTCAGAAACCCACAGGAATGAGAAGGACACATCCTCTACTTCCTACTGACACAGGGCCTGGCAGTCAAGGAAGTATCAATTGAGTAAAGACACAAATCCTCGGTTCAAATGGTGTACATCTAATTCACGTTTTTCCACCTTGCTTCAGGGGAAGACTCTGGTACTTCCTCAGTAGTCTAGGATTTGGGAATACAGGTTTTAAAAAACCACTGGATTATAAAATTTCTAAAGCTTTTTCTACCTTTAACAAATAAGCAGTTTTAAAAATTATTAAATAAGCACAGTAATTATTAAAAAAAAAAAAAACACTCATAGCCGGTGCTAAAGGCTGAGGATAAAAATTAAAACTTGGGAGTTCCCGCTGTGGTGCAATGGTATCAGAGGCGTCTCTGAGGGCCAGGATGCAGGTTCGATCCCCGACCTGGCACAGTGGGTTAAAAGGATCCCACGTTGTGGCAGCTGCGGCTTGGAACTGATCCCCTGCTCGGAGCTGATCCCTGGCCCAGGCCCATATTCCATGGGATGGCCAAAAAAAAAAAAAAAAATTAAAACCTGTAGGAATTCCTGTTGTGGCGCAGTGGGTTAATGATCTGGCGTTGTCTCTGTGATGGCACAGGTTCAGTCCCTGCCACCTGGTGCAGTGGGTTAAGGATCTGGCATTGCTACAGTTATGTCTCAGGTCACAGTTGTGGCTCTGATTCTGTCCCTGGCCTGTGAACTTCCATATACTGTGGGTGTGACCAGAAATGGAAAAAAAAATTAAAACCCTGTCCCTATTTTCATAGAGCTTCATGTTTAATGGAAAAGGACAGATAAAAATATAGTACAATCTCAGTTAAGATGCATATTCTGAGCCTAATTAAATCATTTTATGTTTAAGTGAAATCTAACTATAGTCTAGCTTTAGGTATAAATACTTGGAAGTTTGATAAGTTTTTGTTCTTTTGGGATTTTTTTTTGGCCACAGCATGCGGCAGTTTGATGTAGGATCTTTGTTCCCAGAACAGGGCTCAAGCCCAGGCTACAGTGGTAAAAGCACCAAGTCCCAACCACTGGACCATCAGGAAACTTTGTTTAATCATTGTTTGATTTTATCTAAGCAATGATAGGATTTAAACTTTGCAGTGGGTCATAAAAAGGCTGGAAAGAGTCTCTGTCCACCAATGGATGAATAGATAAAGATGTAATATACACACAATGGAATATTTTCTATTTTTTTATTTTAATTTTTAAATTTTTATCTTTTTAGGGCATATGGAGGTTCCCAGACTAGGGGTCCAATGAGAGCTATAGCTGCTGGCTTATACCACAGCCACAGCAATGCAGCATCCAAACCATGTCTGTGACCTACAATGAACATGCGTCCCCATGGATACTAGTCAGATTCGTTTTCACTGAGCCGTGATGGGAACTCCTGGAATATTTTTTAGCCATGAGAAAAAAGGAAGTCTGGCCATTTGCTATGCATAGGTAGATAGCGATAGCATTGTGCTAAGTGAGATAGGTCTGACAGAGAAAGACACTTTTATATGTGGACCGAACTCACAGGGGAGTTCCCTTGCGGTGCAGTGGGTTAAGGATCCAATGGCTTAGGCTGCTGCTGTGGCCCGGGTATTTGATTCCTGGCCTGAGAACTTTTTGCATGCCACAGGTGTGGTCCCCGCCTCCCCCCGGCCCTGAAAAACCTGAATTTGTAGAAACAGTAGAATAGGTGGTTATCAGGGGCTGGAAGATTGGGAGATGATGGTCTAAGGGTACAAACTTGCAGTCAGACAATGAGTATGTTCTGGGGATCTAGTGTACAACCTGTGATGTTAATTAACAATACTATATTATGTACTTGAAAATGGCTAAGAAGCTAGATCTCAAGTGTTCTTACCACACATACACACAAAGTTGTTATGGGATGTGATGGAGGTCTTGGCTATTGCTATGGTGGTAATCATATTACAGTATATGTATCAAACTAAAACACTGTACATGTTAAACTTCAAAGATACCCTAAGGGGCCAACTTACATTTAATAGTGATTTAATTAATTCATGCTTAAATCCAATAAAGACTGATAAACTATCAATAGACTTATTTCAGGAAGAAGTAATCAAACTCCTAGCTCAAAGCACAATGTATAATGAGTGCCCTGTAAAGCTAGCTGACTTAAACTTCCAGTTAGCGAGATCAGTAAAAGGAATCAGTAGTTCAGAATTCCTTCAACATCCTAATTTGCCTCTGAAACTACCAGAGAAATAGAAAATGGGGACCCCCCCCAAAAAAAAATCTGAACCAGTATTAGAATCTAGATATAATCTTCATACTGGAAGCTTTAAAGACCTGTGAAAGTGGGAATGGTTGAGGAAAGGCCATCTAAGTCATCACATAAGAAGGGAAAAACCCAGAGTTCCCGTCGTGGCTCAGTGGTCAACGAATCCAATTAGGAAGCATGAGGTTGCAGGTTCGATCCCTGGCCTCACTCAGTTGGTTAAGGATCTGGTGTTGCCATGAGCTGTGGTGTAGGTCGCAGACGCGGCTTGGATCCCGTGTTGTTGTGGCTGTGGCGTAGGTTGGCAGCTGCCACTCTGATGAGACCCCTAGCCTGGGAACCTCCATGTGCTGCGGGTGCAGCCTTAGGAAAGACAGAAAGACAAAAAAAAAAAAAAAAGAAGGAAAAACCCACCTGGAGGAGAGGTGGAAGGAGTCCCCTGCTGGACCCCAGTAAACTCACTACCTCATGGATAAGTGGAGGTGAGAATCATGGAACAGTAAGGAGGAGGCAAATCTCAGTTCTACTTTAGGAAGAATACTAGATGGGGGCACACAGAGCAACAAGCCAAGCTTAAACTTGGTGAGGAAAACATTCCAGGTAAAATAAAATTAAGCCTCAGCTGGCTTTTACCGAAGGTGCCCTAACAACTAGAGAAGGAAGACAGTCTCCCCCCCACCCCCCCGGCATTTTTTTTTTTTTTTTTAAAGAAGCACTTATTTTTAGGGAAAAAAAAAAAGCCATTCTCTTTAAAGAAATAATCTTGATGAACAGCTGTCATCTAGGGATTCCTTTACCCTCAAGTTCTGGCTTCTAAAATTTCTGGTAATCCTGTTTCTTCTAAGACCCTTTGTCTTAGTTATCACTCTTGTTTTGCTAAAACACATTTTTTAATGGAACATTCTCAGAATGTATGGGACATGATTTTTAAAAATCTCTGCATACCTGAGACTTAATTTTGCTCTTAATATTCAACTGTAGCTTAGCTGGATACAGAACTCTAATCATCCTTCTACGCCAGCACTCCCTATATCTCCTTCTCTGGTTTTACTTCTTTCCTAGCACTTGTGTTGTAATCTTCTCTCTGTCTCTTACACACATAATGAGCTTCATTCCTTACGTTATTTTGATCAGGAGGAAGGGGAGACAAGTGCACTTTAACTACCATCTTGATCCATATTTGGGCAGACAAAAATTTATGACCGTCTCAGATCTACAGTTCTCAAAGTTTTGTTCCCTTTTACCCCAAATCAAAATATTCTACAAACTCTAACATTTCAATCACTGATCTCCATCTTTCAGCCAACCATTCACTTAGCGGGAGCTCAGAAATCTCTTAGAATCTTAATACTGACATCCCTCCAGGATAAACCTGACTAAATGTTCCCCCCTTTTTCATGGCAAGGATTCAAAATAATCCTCCTAAGTCTTCCCACACACTTCCCTTACCATGAGAATGAAGAATGCTTGATCCAATTGGAAGTACTATACATTATCGTCCCTTTTTATCATACACCAGAGTAATAATATGTTCCACTAATTATGCCCTGATTAGACCTACTAAGAGTCCTAAGATAAGAGAGGCTGCTTTATTACTTAATAAACCAGTTAAGCATCAGGCTTTCACAAAGGAGTCCTTATTTCACAGACAATGGCTGAAGATGGTCTCGTGAATTTCATTACTTTGAGAAGAAGAGAGTATGTTTCAGACAACCTTAGCAGTCCTGCCGAGCAAAGAAATCAGGCCTCCTTACATTCAATAAATATTTTTACTTTACCAATACCTTTTGTGTGTAAGGCACCATTCTAGGTATATCAGGAAAAACAAGAGACAAGAACCCCTGCCCTCATGGAAAGTTATATTCCATCAAGGAGAGGCATGTAGTAAAGAAAACAAACATCCAAGCAAAATACATAGTAAGCTAAATGTTCGCTGCTATGGAAGAAGCAAGTCAGGGTAGGAAGGTAATGAGTGCCAGGGAGGGGCTTTTGAAATTTCGGATGGAAGGAGGTGACAAAGTGAGCTATATAGAGATGTCTAGGGAAAGGGCACTCGGCAGGGAGAACAGAAAGGGCCCAGGTTCTCAGAAAGGGAATGTGCCTACACACCAAAGGAAAGAGCAAGGAGGCCCTGAGGCTAGACCTGAGCGAATTATAGAAGGAGACCTGATGGGGGCTAACCTGTGTATTGCTTTCTGAGTCACTGTAATACTGACTTTTTTTGGGGCGGAGGAGTGAGGGTTCTAAACAGAGTGATGTGTAACATTTAAGCAGGGCCACTCTGGCTGCTATGTGTTGAAACCAGACTGAAGGGGAGCAGGAAGGAAGCGGAGAGACTAGGTAAAAGGTCATCCTTTTTCACAGCTGAATTTTGATCAATTTCCTTTCCAATCAGAGCTCTTCCCTTTTCTCCTCCTGTCTCCTGGCAGTCCTTAACAATGAGAAGTTAGAAATAACACATGGATATTGATTGTGTCCAGACTTCATGTTTGTATTTTGATCAGAACAACAGTTTTGAGTACATGGCTTATATAAATTTTATCCAAGTAACATTAGAGTTCACTAACTTGTAATGTCCTTGAAGAAGAGGTAATAAACAAGTCTGACTCACCTATACGACGCAAAGCTAATAGAGACTGAAAGCAGAGAGTAGAACAGCATAGTAAATAGTCTACATATTATCTGATTCAGTAGAAAACTTTCCAAATGTTACCTCATTTTACCCTGAATCATATGAGGTACATATTTTGAGGTTAAGAAAAATAAGAGTTACGTGCCTAACATCACACAGCTCCTAGTGGGTAAACAGAAATAAAAGAAATAAAACTCAGCTCTCTCAATTCCAAGACCAGTGCTTTTCCCACTGTGCCACTGCTGCTCAGGTCTGTGACTTGCCATAGGACTAAGATTTTCAGAGTATGAAGTGCATATCTGATTCTTGCAGAATGGGATTGCCAATGAGGAAATGTGTGTTTCTTAGTGGGTAATTTCTCCAATTCTTGTAAAGTGGAAAAATATTAATATCTAGATTGAAATGCATTTAAAAGTTACCTGTGGAAATCATGAGCTATGAATAGATGAAAGTCTAACTGGAGAAAATAAATCACATAGCACTTTTAATTTTCTCTCTCTCTCTCTGAATCCTCTTCTTGTTCTGGCTAGAGAATCTATCTCTTATATTTTATGTCTATCTCCTATATTCTAAAAAGGAAGAAATGAGAAAATGTACACAGAGAATGGCTGTACAAGATGAAAGAATCAGAACTGAGGTTTGAACGTACAGCAGCAGAGAGAGGAAGTAAACTGAATCCAGCAAACAATCATTGACAACTTATTCTTTGTAAGGCAGGCAGGCAGAAATACAAAGCTGACATTTCAGGAATCGCCAGCTTAAACAAACACTCGCAACCACACTACATTCTGCTTAAACCCAAGTACAGTCATCCCTCAGTGTCTGCAGGGAATTGATTCTAGGACTCCTGCAGATGCTCAAATCCCTTACATAAAATGATGTAGTATTTTCATATAATCTGCACACATCCCCTGTATACTTTAAATTTTCTCTAGATTACTTATAATACCTAAGGCAATATAAACAGTTGCTGGTGTGCAACAAATTCAGGTTTTGCTTTTTGGAACTTTCAGGAATTCTTTTAAATTTTCAAATATTTTGATCCATGATTGAATTCATGGAGGCAGAACCCCTGGTTATGGTGGGCTGATTGTATTTAGTTCCAAGTTCCAATATTTAAAAACATTACAATTACAGTATCCATTTGTTGGGAACTCCTACCTCTTATGCAAATTGTGACCCTAAAGGAATCTTGCATCTTATCAGCTGTACTGGATACAAACATAATATGGTATTAGAAGATTTTTTACATACATGAATATATGCAGAACTAAGAGACTTAAAAGTCTGCATACTATGAATGTCTTAGGAAAAAAAGGGGGGACAACAACAAGGAAAATAATAATAGTTTGCAATCATTACAGCTTTTATCCTACAAAGGATCTTGCTAGAAAGGAGAGTAAGTCTTACACCTAGTCAAAGTCTTATCAATTTGATCAAAGGCAAAGATACTGACAGCAAGGACTCCAGAATTTCATAAAACAGCAAATTATTCTTTCAGAAACAACATTTATTTATTTTCAAGTTGAAGAAGATGATTGTTCTCTCTTTAGCCACATGTCATTAATGCCATGGGGTATTATCCAATGGCTAAATGATTCTACTAAAGACTGGTTTACAGTGGAAAATACAGCATGGGTGTAAAATTTCAGAATCCACTCCTTAAACTTTCTGAAAAAGTATTTCCTACCTGAGGGGCATTTGTAGCCACTAGAAATGCATTTGTCCGCCCTGGGTGATCATAATCATGCATGGCAGCTGCCACGTATAGCGCCATCAATTCTAATGCAGGAATGTTTGAAGATAGACAACCATAGCTCTCATCTGGAATAGAGCAGCTCCTTGAAGAAATGTAAGCAATGCGCCCAGGATTAATTCTACCATTAGAATCTGAAGAACAAGCAAAATAAACAAGTATTACACATAACATCCTCACAGTGAAGCTAAGGAGATTCACTTAAGTAACATGATTATCTATCTTATTTGCTGACTTACCTACAAAATACTCTTTATAAATATAGACATAAAGCAGTATCCTATTTTCAGCATACATGCTAACAGGAACAGTGTTAAATACTACTCTGAAGTCATTTACTTTACAGGACATGACAGAATTCTCATGATGCTCTTACTCAAGTGATACTTTTTTATTTATTATTTTATTTATTTATTTTTGTCTTTTTGTCTTTTCTGGGGCTGCACCCACGGCATATGGAGGTTCCCAGGCTAGGGGTCTAATTGGAGCTACAGCTGCGGGCCTACACCACAGCCAACGTGGAATTCTTAACCCACTAAGTGAGGCCTGGGATCAGACCTGCAACCTCAAGGTTCCTAGTTGGATTTGTTAACCACTGAGCCACGACGGGAACTCCTCAAGTAACAATTTTTAAAATCCTCTGATTTTCTAAACATCTGAGGGTTAGATACAATGGCCAGAGTAATAGGAAAAGCCAATCTGGAGAATAAAGTTTTATGAAAATAATACAGAGATATAGGAATTTAATGTATTAACAAGCAAAGCTTTTCAACGTAGATGCTTTTCGAATCTTATCCAGAAAGATTACATTTCATTTGTAATCCTGACTGCAACCTTTCTTCTTCTTTTTCCTTCTATGAAGCCCCTTATAAAATACTGTTAAAAAAAAAAAAACTGAAAAAGCATGGGAAACTGAGAAATAACTCTATCAATATAACTCTTTTTGTCTTCTAATTAGAAACACTATTTTCATGTCAGCACTGTGCTTTTTTGGTATCCTAATATCTTACCATTTGTTTTTTCCTTTTTTGTAATTTGATAGCTTTATCTATTTAGGTGGTCACTTGATTGTTTTTGCTAAAGGAATCTTAAAGTATAGGAAGGAAGTAATAAACTATTGAGAGTAGACAGCAAATAAAACCTCAAAGATATTAGAGAGATACAAAATTCATTCACTGGTTGTGTTCACCAATGGAAACTCAAAATAATGTCCTGGCTTGTCAAAGTCCAAAAGGATCTTATCATAATTTAGTTCACTCAGTATTTGCGATCACAAGGTTTTTTTTTTTTTTTAACATAATGACTTTAATATACACTACTGATGATTATAAAGATAGCTGATTCTTTTCATGCTGTTTATATTTTGTACCTAAACTGAGTTTTTGAATTACACACACTAGAGCTTTTTTTTTTTGGCCACACCTGCTGCATGTGGAAGTTCCTAGGCCAGGGTTAGAACCCATATCACAGCAGTGACTGGGCCACAGTAGCAACAATGCCAGATCCTTAACCTGCTGAGCCACCAGGGAACTCCTAGAACTATTTAAAAAAAATAATTATAAAAAGTGAAAACAAGACAGTTAAATGTATGGATAAAGATTTATTTAAATATTCAAATTTCTGACAAGACTTTAATTATCAATGTCAGAGTCAATAACTTAGATTTTTTCCTGCATTATATGCATTCTGTATTTTTCCTAGAATTTAAAATATATACATAGACTATCAAAAATAGCAAAAGATATCCCTTAAAACTTAATAATTACTTAGATATATTTGGATCTTAATACCTTAATGTGTATATGTATAACATGAAATTAATAGTATAAAAAAGAAAATAGATGGCAAGGACAGCTAAACATAACTACTATAGATTCCACTTAAAAGGAGGCCTCAGTAAAAGGCATCCAGATTGAAAGGGAAGAGGTAAAACTGTTTCTACTTATAGATGACATGATCTTGTATATAGAAAAATCTTAAGAAATCCACTGGAAAACTATAAGAACTAGTAAATGAGATCATCAAAGTTAGAAGGTACAAGATCAACATGCAAAAATAATCAATTTTATTTCTCCATACTGGAGATAAGTAATAATTAAAAAAAAATGAACCCAAGCAATTCTCTCATGGCGCAGTGGGTCAAAGATCTAGTGTTGTCAGTGCAGTGGCTCAGGTCACTGTAGTGGCGTGGGTTATATCCCACGTTTACATGCCACAGGAAATCAATTCCATTTATACTACCATCAAAAAGAATTAAAATACTTAGGAAAAAATTAACAAAAGAAGTGCAAAAATCAGTATTCTGAAAACTAAAAAGTAGGGCTGAAATAAATTAAAGAAAACATATATAAGTGGAAAATGCCCATGTTTGTGGTTCAGAAGACTTCATATTGTTAAGATGACAATACTCTCCAAAATGATCTATGGTTCAACACAACCCCTATAAAAATCCCAGCTGGCTTTTTGTGGTAGAGATATATAAGCTGGCCTTGAAATTCATATGGAAATGTAAGTGATCCAGACCAGCCAAAACCGTCCTGAAAAAGAACAATTTCAAAGTTTACTATAAGGCTTCAGCAAAGTAGATACTGTGGTACTGACATAAGGATAGACGCACAGATCAATGGAATAGAATTCAGAGTCTAAAAACAAATTCTCCTATTTAAGGTTGATTGATTTTGGACGAGGGTGCCAAGACCTTGCTGACAGCCAACTGTGCCTGAGTGATGCTGGGCACTTTCATATGTTATTTCATTTAATGCTCACATTAGCAAACACCTCTACATCACATAATTATCATTTCTTTTTTTGTGGTGAGAACAATTAAGATCTAGTTTCTCAGAAATTATTATAATATTGTTGACGATAATCACTATGCTGTACATGAGCTCTCCAGCACTTATTTAGTAGTTCCACGTCTGTACCCTCAAACATGTCCCCAATTCCCTTACCCCAGCCTCTGCTAACCCCATTATACTGTTTTCACGTCAGCATTTATATATATATATATATATATATATATATATATATATATATGATATCATATAGAATTTCTTAACTCTGACTTATTTCATTTAGCATAAAGCCCTCAAGTCCCATCCATGTTGTTGCAAATGGCAAGATTTTCTTCTGTATCATAGCTGGATAATATTCCATTGTGTATGTCTACACCACATCTTCTTAATATGTTCATCCATTGACAGGTTGTTTCCACGTCTTGGCTGCTGTGCATAATGCTGTAATAAACATGGGAGTGCCTATATCTCTTCAAACTCTTGTTTTCATTTCCTTTGGACTTATACAAAAAAGTGAAATTGCTGTGTCATATAGCAGTCCTGTTTCTAATTTTCTGAGGAATCTTCATATTGTTTTTCACAGTGGCTGAACCAATTTACCCTCCCTTCAACATTGCACAAAGTTCCCTTATAGACTTACCTCTTGCCTTGTTTTTTTTTTTTTTTTTTTCCTTCGTGGGGATGTACCAGCTTCCTGGGCCAGGGATCAAACACATGCCTCTACAGTGACCCGAACTGCTAAAGTCAGATTCTTGACCCACTGTGCCACAGGGGGGTACTCCAGTTCCTGTCTTTTTAATGACGGCCATTCTAACAAGTGGTTTTGATTTGCATTTCCCTGATATTAATGATGTTGAACACATTTTCATGTACCTGTTGGCCATTTGGGTATCTATTTGGCTTTTCCACCCATTTTTTAAAACTTGGATTATTGAGTTCTATTTTTTAAAAAATGATTTTTATTTTTTTCCATTATAGCTGGTTTACAGTGTTCTGTCCATTTTCTACTATACAGCCAGGTGACCCAGTCACACATACATATTTACATGCTTTTTTCTCACATTATCATGTTCCATCATAAGTGACTAGATATAGTTCCCAGTGCTATATAGCAGGATCTCATTGCTTATCCATTCCAAATGCAATAGTTTGCATCCACTAACCCCAAATTCCCAGTCCCTCCCACTCCCTCCACCTCCCTCTTGGCAACCATAAGTATGTTCTCTATGTCCATGAGTTTCTTTTCTATAGAAAGGTTCATTTGGGCCATATATTAGATTCCAGATATAAGTGATATCATATGGTATTTGTCTTTCTCTTTCTGACTTACTTTACTTGGTATGAGAATCTCTAGTTCCATCCATGTTGTTGCAAATGACATTATTTTGTTCTTTTTTATGGCTGAGTAGTATTCCATTGTATATATATACCACATCTTCTTAATCCACTCATCTATTGATGGACATTTAGGTTGTTTCCATGTCTTGGCTATTGTGAATAGTGCTGCAGTGCATATCCAGGTGCATGTATCTTTTTCAAGGAAAGTTTTGTCCTGATATATGCCCAAGAGTGGATTGCTAGGTCATATGGTAGTTCCATGTATAGTTTTCTAAGGCACCGCTATACTGTTTTCCATAGTGGTTGTACCAGCTTACATTCCCACCAAGAGTGCAGGAAGCTTCCCTTTTCTCCACACCCTCTCACGCATTTGTTATCTGTGACTTATTAATAATGACCATTCTGACTGGTGTGAGGTGGTACCTCATAGTAGTTTTGATTTGCATTTCTCTAACAATCAGTGATGTTGAGCATCTTTTCATGTGTTTATTGGCCATCAGTATATCTTCTTTGGAGAAATGTCTATTCAGGTCTTTTGCCCATTTTTCAATTGGATTGTTGGCTTTTTTGCTGTTGAGTTATATAAGTTGTTTGTATAATTTAGATATTAAGCCCTTGTTAGTTGCATCGTTTGAAATTATTTTCTCCCATTCTGTAAGTTGTCATTTTGGGTTTTTTTTTATGATTTCCTTTGCTGTGCAAAAGCTTGTCTGTTTGATGAGGTCCCATTGGTTTATTTTTGCTTTTATTTCTGTTGCTTTGGGAGATTGACCTGAGAAAACATTTGTAAGGTTGATGTCAGAGAATGTTTTGCCTATGTTCTCTTCTCGGTGTTTGATGGTATCTTGTCTTACGTAAGTCTTTAAGCCATTTTGAGTTTATTTTTGTTCATGGTGTTATGGTATGTTCCACTTTCATTGATTTACATGGGGCTGTCCAGTTTTCCCAGCGCCACTTGCTGAAAAGACTGTCTTTTCCCCATTTTTATATTCTTGCCTCCTTTGTAGAAGATTGACCGAGGTGTCTGGGTTTATTTCTGGCTTCTCTATTCTGTTCCATTAGTATGTACGTCTGTACAAGTTCTTAATGATTTTGGATATTAAGCCCTTACCCAGTATATGTTCTGCAAAGAGCTTCTCCTGTTCTGTAGGTTGTGTTTTCATTTTTTAAATCATCTTTGCTGTGCAGAAGGTTTTTAGTTTGATGTAGTCCCATGGTATATTGAGTAGTATTAAATATTAACCTCACTCCTAGGGTCTCCTGACTTACATGTCATTATTTATGCATCAAAATTTATATGTACTAAGGTTTACTTAATAAAGAATTTTAAAGAACAGAGATAATGAGAAGACAGGATTAAGATGGCAGAGTAGAGGACTGGATCTCACCTTCCCTCATGAAAACAAAATCACAACCTACTGCTGAACAACCATCAACAAAATAGACTGGAAACTAACAAAAAAGATATCCTATGCAAAAAGACAAAGAGGAGGCCACATCGAGATGGTAGGAGGGGTGAGTACATGAAATAAGCAACTCCATACCTGCTGGGTGGGTGGGGCCCACAGACTGGAAAGTAACTATACTGCAGAGGCTCACCCACAGGTGTGAGAGTTCTGAGCCCCATGTCAGGTCCCCATGCCTGAGGGTCTGGCTTTCGGAGGTGGAGCCCTCAGAGCACTTGGCATTGAGGGCTGGCATGGCTTGTGCACAGGAGCTTGACGGGACTGGGGGAATCAGAGACTCCACTCTTGAAAGGCACAGAGGCTTTTGTGTGCGCTGGGTCCCAGGGCAAAGCGTATGCTCCATAGGAATTGGGGTCAGACCTGCCTGCTATTCTTGGAGGGTCTCCTGGGAAAAAAGCAGGTGACTGTGGCTCATTGTGGGGGAAAGACATTGGAGGCAAAGGTCTCGGGAATAATCATCAGTGTGTGCTCCTCTAGAGGTGGCCATTTTGGAAAATCTGGCCCTACCCATCAGGGCTGAGAAGCAACAGGTTAAACAACAAACTGGGTGGGAACATAGACCCACTCATCAGCAAACAGGCTGGCAAAGACCTCCTAGGCACATGTCCACCTCTATTTATTTATTTTTTATTTATAATGATTTTTATTTTTTCCATGATAACTGGTTTACAGTGTTCTGTCAATTTTCTACTATACAGCAAGGTGACCCACTTACACATACATGTATACATTCTTTTTTTCTCACATTATCATGCTCCATCATAAGTGACTAGACATAGTTCCCAGTTCTATACAGTAGGATTTCATTGCTTATCCATTCCAAAAGCAATAGTTTGCATCTCTTAACCCCAAATTCATAATCCATCCCATTCCGTACCCCTCCCCCTTGGCAACCACAAGTCTGTTCTCCATGTCCATGACTTTCTTTTCACACAGCCACCTCTAATCACACCCAGTGACAAAGCCCCACCAACAAGTGGGATAAGAATCAGTCCCTCCAATCAGGAAGCCTGCAGAAAGGTGCCTGTACCAACTTCAGTCACAAGGGCAGCAGACATTAGAAGCAAGATAGGCTACAATCCTATTGCTTACAAAAAGGAGCCCCCACAAAAAAATCTACACAAAATGAAAACATAAGGAATTATGACTCAGATAAAGGAACAAGAAAAACCCCCAGAAAAACAGCAAAGTGATCTGGAGATTAGCAACCTCCATAAAAAAGACTTTAGACTTAATGACAGTAAAGATGATTCAAGATCTTAGAAATAAACTGGAGGCAAAGATTGATAAATTATAAGAAGCAATGAACAAAGAAATAGAAGATTTAAAGATTAGGCAAGCAAAGATACAATATAATAACTGAATAAATACAATAACTGAAATAAAAAATTCACTAGAATGAACCAAAAGTAGAATACAGGAGGCAGAAGACCAGTAAGTGAGGTTGAAGACAGCCTGGTGGAAATAACTAATGTGGAAGAGAAAAGAGAAAAAAGACTGAAAATAAGTGAAAACAGTCTAAGAGAACTCTGGGACAACTTTAAACACACCTACGTCCACATTATAGGGGTGCCAGAAAGAGAAGAAAGAGAGATAGGGCCAGGGAAAATATCTGAAGAGATAATAGCAGAAAACTTCTTAACATGGGAAAAGAATCGCTCATTTAGACCCAGGAAGCACAATGAGTACCATATAAAATAAATCTAAGGAGGAATTCCCTGACACATATTAATAAACTTGACTAAAATTAAAGACAGAGAAAATACTGAAAGCAGTTAGGGAAAAGAAATAACATACAAGGAAACTGCTAAGGTTATCTGGCTGGTTTTCAGCAGAAACTCTGCAAGCCAGAAGGGAGTGGAAAGATAAATTTAAAGCAATGAAAAGAAAAAACCTCCACCAAGATTACTTTACCCAGCAAGGTTCTCATTCAGATTTGAAGGAGAAATCAAAAGCTTTACTGACAAGTAAGAGCTAAGACAATTTAGCACCACTAAACCAGCTTTACTGCAAATAGTAAAAGAACTTCTCTAAGTGGAAAAGAAAAGGCCAGAACTAGAAACAAAAATACGACAAATGCCAAAGTTCACCAGTAAAGGCAAATATACAGTAAAAGTAAAAAATCATCTACACACAAATATGTTACCAAAACCAGAAATTGTGAGAAGAGGATGGTACAAATGCAGAATACTGGAGATGCATTTGTAATTAAGAGACCAGCAACTTAAAACAACCTTGTTTGATATAGACTGATACATCAAAACTTAATGGTAGGAGTTCCTGTCGTGGTGCAGTGGTTAACGAATCTGCCTAGGAACCATGAGGTGGCAGGTTCAACCCATGGCCTTGCTCAGTGGGTTAAGGATCCGGTGTTGCCGTGAGCTGTGGTGCAGGTTGCAGACGCGGCTCAGATCCCGTGTTGCTATGGCTCTGGCGTAGGCTGGTGGCTACAGCTCCAATTGGACCCCTAGCCTGGGAACCTCCATATGCTGTGGGAGTGGCCCTGGAAAAGGCAAAAAGACAACAAAAAAAAGAAAAAGAAAAAGAAAAAAAACTTAATGGTAAATGCAAAGCAAAAATCTACACAAAAAAGAGAAAGCAATCGAAATATAACACTAAAGATAATCATAAAACCACAAGAGAAGAAGGGAGTTCTTGTCATGGCTCAGTGGTTAACAAATCCAACCTAAGAGAAGGGAAGAAAAAAGACCAACAAAAACAAATCCAAAACAATGAACAAAGTGGCAATAAGAACATACATAATAATTACCTTAAATGTAAATGGACTAAATGTCCCAACTGAGAGACATAGACTGACTGAAAGAATACAAAAACAAGACACATATATATGCTGTCTCCAAAAGACCCACTTCAGTTCTAGGGACACATGCAAACTGAAAGTGAGAGGATGGAAGAAAATATTCCATGCAAATGAAAATCAAAAGAAAGCCGGAATAGCCATTCTCATATCAGACAAAATAGACTTCAAAATAGAGAATTTTGGAGTTCTTGTTGTGGCTCTGTGGAAACAAATCTGACTTGTATCTGTGAGGATGCAGGTTCGATCCCCTTCCTTGCTCAGCAGGTTAAGGATCCACCATTGCCGTGAGCTGTGGCATAGGTTGCAGATGCTGCTCGGATCTGGTGTTGCTGTGGCTGTGGTACTGCCCAGTGGCTATAGCTTCGATTCAACCCCTAGCCTGGGACCATCCAAATGCTGTGAATGTGGCCCTAATAAAAATTAATAAATAATGAATTTTATAGGAGACAAAGAAGGATTATATAATAATCAAAAGATCAATTCAATAAGAAGATATAACAGTTGTAAATATATATGCACCCAACATAGGATCCCCTCAATATATAAAGCAACTGCTAATAGTCTTAAATGGATAAATTGACAATAACATGATATTAGTGGGGAACTTTAACCCCCTACTTACATTAATGGACAGATCATCCAGACAGAAAATCAAAAAGGAAATACAGGCCTTAATGATGCCTTGGACCAGATAGACTTAATAGATATTTACAGAATATGACATCCAAAAGCAGCAGAACACACATTGTTCTCAAGTGCACATGAACATCCTTTAGGATAGATCACATTCTGGGCCACAAATCAAGCCTAAGTAAATTTAGGAAAATTGAAATCACATCAAGCATCTTTTCCAACCACAATGCTTTAAGACTGGAAATCAACAACAAGAAAAAAAACTGCAAATACACAAACGTGGAGACTAAACAATGTGCTCCTACACAACCAATGGATCACTGAAGAAATCAAAGAGGAAATTTAAAAATACGTAGTGGCAAAAGACAACAAAGACACAACAATCCAAAAACTATGGGATGCAGCAAAAGCAGTTTTAAGAGGCAAGTCTGTAGAAATACAAGCCTACCTCAGAAAACAAGAAAAAGCTCAGATAAAAAACTTTACACCTAAAGAAACTAGAGAGAGAAGAACAGACAAAACCCAAAAATAGCAGAAGGAAAGAAATCATAAAGATCAGAGCAGAAATAAACAAAATAGCAATGAAGAAACCCATAGGGAAAATCAGTGAAACTAAAAGCTGGTTCTGGGGAGTTCCCGTTGTGGCGCAGTGGTTAACGAATCCGACTAGGAACCATGAGGTTGCAGGTTCGATCCCTGCCTTTACTCAGTAGGTTAACAATCCGGCGTTGCTGTGAGCTGTGGTGTAGGTTGCAGATGCGCCTCAGATCCCGTGTTGCTGTGGCTCTGGCATAGGCCGGTGGCTACAGCTCCGATTAGACCCCTAGCCTGGGAACCTCCATATGCCGCGGAAGCGGCCCAAGAAATAGCTAAAAAAAAAAAAAAGAAAAAGAAAAAAAAGCTGGTTCTTTGAAAAGATCAACAAAATTGATAAACCCTTAGCCATACTCATCAAGAAAAAAAGAAAGAGGACTCAAATCAATAAAATTAGAAATGAAAAAGTTACAACAGATATAACATTAATACTTTTGTACTTAACAGAAATACCTCATAAAAGACTACTATAAGCAACTATATGCCAATAAAAAGACAACCTAGAAAAAATGGACAAATTCTTAGAAAGGTACAATCTTCTAAGACTAAACCAAGAAGAAATAGAAAAGATGAACGGACAATTGCAAGTACTGAAATTGAAACTGTGATGAAAAAATTTCCAACAAACAAAATCCAGGACCAGATGGCTTCACAGGCAAATTCCGTCAAAAATTTAGAGAGGAGTTAACACCTTTCTTTCTGAAACTATTCCAAAAAAACTGCAGAGGAAGGAACAAACTCCTTCTATGAGGTCACCATCACCCTGATACCAAAGCAGACAAAGATATTACAAAAAAAATGAAAACAGAAAATTACAGACCAATCAATATCGCTGATGAACATAGATGCAAAAATCCGCAACAAAATACAAACAATCCAAATCCAGCAACACAGTAAAAGGATCATACACCATGATAGTGGTATTTATCCCCGGGATGCAAAGATTTTTCAGTACCTGCAAATCAATCAGTGTGGTACACCACATTAAAAAACTGAAGAATAAAAATCATAGGATCCTCTCAGTAGATGAAGAAAAAGCTTTTGACAAAATCCAACACCCATTTCAGATAAAACCCTCCAGAAAGTGGGCATAGAGGGAACTTACCTCAACATAATAAAGGCCATATATGACACATCCAAGCTAACATCCTTCTCAATGGTGAAAAGCTGAAAGATTCCCTACTAAGATCAGGAACAAGACAACGATGTCTGCTCTTGCCACTTCTATTCAACAGAGCTTTGGAAATCTTAGCCATGGCAATGGAAAAAAAAAAAAAAAAAAAAAGGAATTCTAATTGGAAAGGAAGAAGTAAAACTATCATTGTTTGCAAATGACATGATACTATACCTAAAAAGTCCTAACGACACTACCAGAAAACTGTGAGAGCTCATCAATGAATTTGGTAAAGTTGCAAGATACAAAATTAATACACAGAAATCTACTTCATTTCTATTTACTGAAAAATCAGAAAGAGACATTAGGGAAAAAATCCCATTTACCATCACATCAAAATAAAATAAAATACAGAAAAAAACTACCTAGACAAAAGACCTGTACTCTGAAAACTATAAGATGCTGATGAAAGAAATTAAAAATGACACAAACAGGGAGTTCCCATCATGGCACAGTGGAAAGGAATCCAACTAGTATCCATGAAGATATGAGTTCAGTCTCTGGCCTTGCTCAATGGGTCAGGGGTCCAGCATTGCTGTGAGTTGTGTAGGTCACAGGCATGGCTTGGATTCTTAGTTCCTGTGGCTGTGGTGCAGGACAGCAGCTGTAGCTCTGATTCAACCCCTAGCCTGGGAACTTACATGTGCCATGGGTACAGCCCTGAAAAAGAAAGAAAAAAAAATTACACAAACAGATGGAAAGATAATATACCATGCTCTTGGACTGAAAGAATCAATACTGTCAAAATGACTATATTACCCAAGGCAGTCTACAGATTCAGTGCAATCTCTATCAAATTACAAATGGCATTTTTCACAGAACTAGCCCAAAACATTTGAAAGTTTGGAAGTACAAAAGACCCAGGATAGGCAAAGCAATCGTGAGAAAGAAAATGGAGCTGGAGGAATCAGGCTCCCCGACTTCAGACTATACTACAAAGCTACAGTCATCAAAAACATACGGTACTGGCACAAAAACAGAAATATAGTGGAACAGGATAGAAAGCCCAGAATTAAACCCATGCACTGTGATCAACTGATCTATGACAAAGCAGTCAAGAATATTCAGTGGAAAAAGACAGCCCCTTCAGTAAGAGTTGCTGGGAATACTGAATAGCTACATTTAAAAGAATGAAATTAGAACACGCCCTAACACCATACACAAAAATAAACTCAAAATGGATTAAAGACCAGATACTTACATAAAACTCTTAAAGGAAAACACAGGCTGAGTACTTTCTGACATAAACGGCAGCACTATCTTCTCAGCTCCACTTCTTAGAGTAATGACAATAAAAACAAGTATAAACAAATGGGACCTAATTAAACTTAAGTTTTTGCACAGCAAATGACACTCTAAACAAAAAGAAAAGATAACCCACAGAATGGGAGAAAATGAAGTGACTGACAAGGGATTAATCTCCAAAATATACAACCACCTCCTGCAGCTCAAGACCAAAAAAATAAACAACCCCATCAAAAAATGGGCAGAAGATCTAAACAGTCAATTATCCCAAGAAGACACACTGATGACCAATAAAACACATGAAAAGATGTCTGACATCACTAATGCAAATCACAACTACTATGGGGCACCAATTTACACCATCCAGAATGGCCATCATCAAAAAGTCTACAAACAATAAATGCTGGCGAGGGTGTGAAGATTTACATCCCCACCTCTTACACTGTTGGTAGGAATGTAAACTGGTGCAACCACTATGGAAAACAGTATGGAGATTCTTTAAAAAACTAAAAATAGAATTACCATATGATCCAGCAAGCCTTCTCCTGGGCATCTATGCAGAGAAAACCATGACTCAAAAAGATACATGTACCTCAATGTTCATGGTGGCACTATTATACAATAGCCAAGACATGTAAGCAACTTAAATGTCCTCTGACAGAGGAGTGGATAAAAAAGATGTGCTACATATACACAATGGAATATTACTCAGCCATAAAAAGGAATAAAATAATGGTATTTGCAGCAACACGAAGAACCTAGACATTATCATGCTAAGTGAAGTTAGACAGTGAGACACAAACACATATGCTATCACTTATAAGTGGAATCTAAAAAAAGACTAGAATGAATTTATTTGGTAATAGAAAAAGAGTCACAGACTTTGAAAAACTTATGGTTACCAAAGAGACAGGTTGTTGAGGGGCAGCGAATGGGCAGGAGTCTGGGGATGGAAATTTTGTAAAATTAGGTTGTGATGATGGCTGTACAATTGTAAATACAATAAAATTCATTGAATTACAAGAAATCAGAGACAATGAAATGAGAGCTTCACTTATTATTCCTAATCAAATAATTAAAGGAAAAATTTGTTGAACTAAGTACCTGTGTCATTTCCCGTTCCATGATCATTGTGGATCTTTTGTAAGCCAGGAATTGGCCGTGTTGTCAGATACCAAACAGCATGTAGGACATCTGTGGCATGTATACGATTGTGATCTAAAGTCACCAAAATGTTTTATAAAAATGGTCATTTTGTTGTTTTTTAATATAGGACATTTTAAAAAGTACTTTCTAGTCATATAGTATCCTCAAAATGTATGGCTTCATCTAATTTCCCATAGTTATATTTTTGTCATGAAAACATATTTTGTAAAGTTTCTCGATGTGTTAAAAACTTTCACATATACTATGAAATACCTCTCTCTCAGGCCTGCTGTAAGGATTACATGTTAAAAAGTATATAAAACATCCAGAGTAGTGTCTGACAAATAGTATGTGATCAGCAAAACATTGGTTTACTGAAATACCACTATGTGAAAACGTAAAACCTACAAATGAAACCCAGCTTTGCTATTTCCAGTTTTATCATCTTGGGAAAGATCCTTCTGCTTCTCATTTGTAAAAGGTAGATAATACTACCTTTCCAACAAAGACCAAATGAGGTTACCTTTGTGAATGTAATGATTATAGTCATAGCTGATGTTTCAACAAATATTTAATGAGTACCTACACCATGTAGCATTAGTAGATGATATAATATTAAAAGTTCAGACTATAGCCATGATATGATTTAAACCCACTAGGAGCTTAATTATTACTGCAGTTACTACTTTTTATTGATCATTTACTATGTGCTATGAATTCTGACATGTGCTTTACATGAATTATCACTACTTATGGGGCAGGTACTATAGTTATTCACATTTACAAATTTGGAAACTAAAATTTAGAAAAGTTAGCTTCCAAAAACTGTTATCTTACCTAATATGTCCTAATTGGAGGTGACAGTGAAGACTCACCATCACTTTATTTTTTCCCTTTCCCTGTCCTTGAAGTCCACCTTTGTATCACTTTATCCCATTTATAAAATTCAGCCACTTTTCAAAATGCCTACCTTGTAGGTGGTAATTATAGTACATATATTGCACATTAAACTATTAAGCATCAACATTATTTATGAGTTTTTCCAAATTAAGAATTATTTGCCCTCTATATAATTTCCCAAACACGTGTCCACATAGAGGTTAACTATAGAATGAATCAACACATAAACTATATCTTAATAAAATTAAAATTCTATTTTGCCCTAAAATTAAGTAACTATTAAAAATTATCCCACAAATCAGGACACAGTTAAAAACAAATTCTATGGATAAATGTGAAACATTTTAAAGTCAAGAAATTTCTGAAACTCATGACTTAATGTTACCAAACATAAGTACAGTAAGGTACTTAGCAGAATAATTACTGACATAGAAAGATGTTTACTACATGGTTAAGCAAAAAAGTAGATTATAAAAAGGTATTATATGATTCATGTCATAAAAAAATAAATATATATAAGAACTCTGGGTAGGAGGATGTAGATTTCCTTTTTAAATCTCTATTTTCCAACTTGTCCAAACACATAATTTAAAAAGTGTTTCAGGGACCGTCTGAAGGAAGAATTTCAAAACAAGTATTATTATTTCAACTTAAATAATAAGACATGTTAATACTTACAAGGAATGTCTCGATAACCATTTTCTAATGCACGAAAGTAGTTAATGAATTGTAGAATGGGAATTTTAAATATCTCCAATAAACCAGTGTCTTGAAATAGGATATACATAACCTAAATGTCAATTAAGAGAAAGTTCACTTTAAAAATCAGAATTTCTTAGAGTAGTTGATTTACAAAAAAAATAAATACATAAATCAGACACTGTCCAAATTCCTATTCTGAGTTGAGTATAATATGTTTTTGTGATTTGTATTTGGGAAAATTAACTATATATATGTCTTAATAATGTATTAAAAACTTCCCTACAGGGAATTCTTTCCAAAACATGAAAAAGGAAGTTATCACCCTATAAAGCACTTGAAAACCAAAGACAGATGACCATGTCATGTCCTAGTTTTAAAATTTTTCTACTCTGCCTTTTAGCCTTTCATTCTAGTCCTGGGTGTTAGAAGAACTCAGAACAATACATATATCACATTTCTGTCTTAAAGACTTCAATGAGATGAACTTATGTCCTCCACATAATTTATCCTTATGTCCTTGCATTTCATATGTAATATATTTTGGGATTAATGAGAGTGATATTTCAGGATGTTGTTTTATGGACCCACCAGGGAGAACTTGGAGTCTGGGTGTAAAATGGAAGTATTTTTCCATGATTCTAGCATGAAATGAACCAGCTGGCCTTGCCTTCTTGGGTAAAGCACAGGGAGGACAGGTGAAAAAGATGAAGCATAAATTTCAATCTTTAGAACTAAATCCCTTTCCATATCCTTTTCAACCTTAAGATTCAGTAAAAAGTAAATCTTTATTATTTCTTTAGCTTAAATCCCACTATTATAGGCAAAAAAATGACTTCACATATATATGAAATTATGAAATACTTTACATAATAATACATTTGGTTATATATGGGTTTATATATACACAGATTTCTCTTTTCAAATTTTATATTGAAAATTTGTGAAAAAAATAATTCAATGAACAATGCTGAACTTGTACCTAAATCAATATTACATATCTTCAGATTTTGCTTTTTATAAAGATTCAAGAAAAAAATTAATTTATAATAAGTAGAGTTTGAAACAAACCTGACTGAGGATCCTTCCTGATTTCTCTCCCATTTTTTCTGCAAGTTCAAAAATTTGAAAATTCCAGTTACTCATCTTTTCTATTAATGAGTCATAATCTTCTATTAAATCCAGGTCCAATGATGCTTCCTGTTCAGTCTGTACATGGAGGAGGGAAATAACCCAAACCAACTTAAAAATGGTCAGTATTACTTTCTACAACAGTTATTCTCAAATATAATCTGTACTTACCATACTATTCTCTTTGTAGAATGTTATCTTCAGATAACATGTCAAATATAAACATGTTTTCTAGGCATCAGAAGACTTAATCTTTACATTACTTTTATAGATAAAAATATATTTCCAAAACATTGCACAAATCTCAAACACATCATTTTCATTTTGGAAGTTATAGCTATCAAAAGATCATAGAATACTGGCATTTATTAATAGGATAATTCCTCAAAAGAAATGGATGGATTTTTTACCTTAAAAAGCTTAAAATCTGAACTTTAAGGAAAAAACTGCTATTATAAGTAAGCAATTATTTTCATCATTTTTTATAACTATGTGCATATTTACTTCCTCATACTTAAACACATACAATGAAGAAAATATCATAGAAAGTAATATATTTACTATAAAACTAAATAAAATGTGTTCATTTAAAAATGAATGCATGTTCTATGAGCTTAAACGTAATTATTTTTATTTAACCTAAGATTTTCTTTAAGGTGTTAATAGTGACTTTTCAGTAAAATTAAAAATAAATATATCATATTAAAAACCTTATTCTGGGCAAAAACAATGAACTTGGTACTAACTAATAATATATTTCACCTTAACATAATCATACTGAAAGTTTATCTTTTACATTTGGTTGCTCTTCATTCTGTGCCTCTTCTGTTAGGTGAGTATCACCTTCCCAAAATAATTTTCTGCAGTGTCTGTTCTCTGTTTCAACTTCTTGTTGAGCTTCTGTAAGGTTGAGTGATGCTCTTGGGAAAATGGTATCATCTTCATCACCTTTCAAAAAATATATAAAATAATAAATAAAAATAAAACTTGCCCTGTGTGAAGAGTTTCATAAGAAAAATTTGTAAAAAATATTCAGATAAAGTGGACCATACTGGCATTTAATTTAAATTAATGACACCATTAAGCTGTATCTTGCTGGACCATTTTGGCCTATGTCTTGTGCTCAGGCAATATTTTACCTGATATATCCACACCTGGATGAAAAGGATGGATGGATATTCACTAAAAAAAGTGAGACCCAGAAAAGTCAGCCCCTCCCACTAGTAGCTTTTTTCTTTTAAACCAATTTCATGTAAATAATTTCAAATACCTGACATTATTTGAGTTTTAGACAGGAAAATTCTAAATTCATAGTGATGAGTGAGAGTAAGGCACATCTAAAAATTAAAACAATGTCATGCATCTTGAGTTATTTCTCAAAACCAGCGAGATTAATAATATTCTTTTCCCCAAATTACATGGAAAAGGGAAGCAGCACTGGTCGCTAAACTGCACTCATTTACATGTAAAAAAAATTCATACTCATTGCATCTGTAGTACACAAAACAGGGAACTTTCCCCAAATCCATCAACAATAGAATAAGTTAACTGTAATGTACTCACGCTATTGAACACTACAGAACAAAGAGTGAACTACAATCACATGTACCAATATGGATTATTCTTAAAAATACACAAATCTTAAGTGAAGGAAGCCAGTACAAAGGTACATACTCTGTGATTCTCTTTATGAAAAGTTCAAAAACATATCAAAATTGATATACATGAGTACTGAAAAACAGAATGAATGTTACCTTTTGAGGATATTCCTGGAAGGGGGGCCTGAGGGGAAATTCTGGGGTGCTGGTAATATTTTGTTTATTGACTTGAGTATTGATTATATAGGTATATTAGATGTATGAAATTCACCAAGCTACAAACTTAGGGCTTATTTAGTTTTCAATATGTAGGGATTTTTTTTTAAATAAGTGTTTTTAAGAGTACTCATTTGAGTTGTTTCAGAAGAACCAGATTTAAATCCTGATTTTTGTACTTAATAATGGCAAGCTTTCTCCCCTGTAAAATGTGGATAATAACACCTGTCTTACTAGATGTTACATACAATAGATGATCAATAAATGTTAGTCAAGTCTGAACCTAACACACTGAATATTCTAAAAATCATTAATTGATGATAAAGAAGTATTATCCTTTGGAAAGTATCATTTTTTTAAAGACAAAATGTATTTTAAGAAAATTTAAAAGTTTGGACTATTTAACTGTTCTTAGAAAGTTAAGGCGCTAATGACAATAATATTCCAAAACAGCCCTAATTCAAAAATTGTTGACATCTGAAGTACATGATTTACTTTTTAATCTAAATTCCTAATAACGATATCTTGCAGATAATAAAGTTGAAATAAATGTAGCAATTTCTTTTCCAAATATATATACAACATACTCTTATGCCACATGCATTCTTTAGAAATGCATTCTTATTGCTTCATCAAGGGAGCATTTATTTCCCATCTCCCTGGAATCTGGACAGGCCACATGACTGCTTTGATTAACAGAATATGACAGAAGTGACACTTTGGTCTGGGTTGAGCCATTAACTAGACTGGCAGCTTCTAGAGCCTCTTCTCTTGGACTCCAGCCAACATATTGGAAAAAGCCCAGAGAGAGGTCATATTTAGATGGACTGGTCAATACCCAACAGACATATAACACATCTTGGAAATTCAGTCTCTTTTAAACTCTATATAAATTTGTCTTTTCTAAAATTTAATATAAATGGAATCAAACTATGTAACTTTTTAAGCTTGGTTTCTTTCATTTAGAATAATATTTTGAAGTTTATCCATGTAGTATCATATATCAGCAGTTTATTTTTTTGTTAAATAGAATTCCACTGTATGGATATACCACATGATGTTTATCATTTATAGGTTGATAGACATTTGGATCATTTCCAGTTTAGTACTATGGTGAATAATGATGTCAAAAGTATTCATAATCCTGTCTCTGAAAGCTCATATGTTTTTTCTCGAGTAAATTCTTATCCATGTTACTGCTGGATATGGTAAATTTATATCTTAGAACTGTCAAAATGTTTTCCAAATTGGGTTGACCACTTTACATTCCCATCAGCAATGTACAGGGTTCCAATTTCTCTGCATCGCTGGCAACACTTGGTATTGTCTTTTTGACTATAGCTATTCTAATTTGAGTGTAGTATCTTACTATAGTATTAATTTGCATTTCTCTAATGACTAATGATGTTAATCATTTTTAATGTGTTTACTACCCATTCGCTTATATCTTTCATATCCTTCTCCATGACTTTCACCAAAATAGCTAACATCTGTTGCCCACTTTTTAAGTGAGTTGGTTGATGTCTTCCTATTGAGTGGTAAGAGTTCTATATCATGGATATGACCTGCATCAGATGTATAATTTGCAAATATTTTTTCCCAATCTGTGGTTTGTCTTTGATTTTTGTTTTGTCTTTTTTTTTTTGTCTTTTTAGGGCTGCACCCGCAGCATATGTAAGTTCCCAGGCTAGGGGTCAAATCGGAGCTGCAGCTGCTGGCTTATGCCATAGCCACAGCAACATGGGATCCGAGAGGCATCTGCAACCTATACCACAGCTCATGGCAATACCAGATCCCCAACCCACTGAGCAAGGCCAGGGATTGAACCCACATCCTCATGGATATTAGTTGGATTCATTTCCACTGCACTACAATGGGAATAACTCCCCCCCCCCACTTTTATGTCACATTTTTAAAAATGTATTAACTATATTTATTTATTTTATTTTATTTTTGTCTCTTCAGGGCTACACCCACAGCATATGGAAGTTCCTAGGCTAGGGGCTGAACTGGAGCTATAGCTGACAGCCTACACTAGAGCCACAGCAACTTGAAATCTGAGCCATGTCTGTGACCTACACCATAGCTCACAACAATGCCGGATCCTTAACCCACTGAGTTAGGCCAGGGAATCAAACCTGTGTCCTCATGGATATTAGTTGGGTTCATTATTGCTGAGCAACAACAGGAACTCCTGTCTTTGATTTTCTTATTGGTGTCTTTTGAAGTGGAAAAGTTTTAAATTTCACTGAATTCCAATTTGTCAGTTTTTCTTTCATGAATTGTGCTGTTTTGAGTAAAGGATGTTTTACTTAAACCAAGGTCACACAGACCTGGTTCTATATTTTCTTCTACAAATTTCATGATTTTAACTTCTAACACACAGGCCTATGATTTATTTTGAATTACTTTCTATAGATGTAATGAGGTAAGGGTCCAAATTCTTTTCCTAGTTAATGAATGAAAACTGAGCCTGGACTTCTGTTCACCAACATCCAAGGACCCCAGCAAATGTCCAGAGCTAGAGACTAGGGGACCAATGATCGAGTGCCCTCACTGCACACCATTGCTAGGTGATGGCCCAGAAGCTTTGGTCCCCTGAAGCTGGTGTCTTCCACTGTCACCCCCCTCCTGCAGGCTGGGACGCTCAGTTTCCAGGGAACCTCAGTGTTGGCCTCCTTCACCCACAGGTACATGGGCTGGATGTGAGTGCAATATATCAGGTTGTCGAAGATCTCCAGGCCTTCCATCACATGCAGCATGCCATACATCACTAGATCAGTCAGGTTCAGCCTCTGGTCCCCCTTGAAGGGTTGACCTTTGCCAGTGGTTGCCACCCATTCATTAGCAACCTCACAGAGGCTCTCATAGCACTTTATCCTAGAGGTTGTGCCTGATCTTGATCCTCTTGCTGATGAGGTACATGGCAGCTGTGCTCACATTATGTATCCACAGTGCCCTCCAGGCCGTGAAACTACCCTCTGACAAGAAGTCGGCCAAGGCCTCAGCAAGCGTTCTGTACACATTGGAAATCAGGTGCACTAGCCAGTTGACTGCCCACTGTCTCTACTTACTCTTTTTGATACTATTATGAGTGGAAATGTTTTCTTAATTTCAACTTATGATGGTTCATGCTGGCATGTAGAAATATGATTGATTTTTTTCGGAGTTCCCATCCTGGCTCAACGGTTAATGAACCTGACTAGGACCCATGAAGATGTAGGTTCAATCCCTGGCCTTGCTCAGTGGGCTAAGGATCCAGCATTGCTGTGAGCTGTGGTTTAGGTCACAGACAGGGCTTGGATCTGAAGTTTCTGTGGCTATTGCATAGGCTGGCACCTGCAGCTCTGACTGGACCCCAAGCCTGGGAACCTCCATATGCTGTGGGTGAGGCCCTAAAAAGCAAAAAAAACCCCAACCAACCAACAACAACAAAAAAGAAAGAAAGAAAGAAAGAAAGAAATACAATAGATTTTGTACAATGAAATTGTATCTTGTAACTTTACTAAACTTGTTTATTGGTTCTAATCACGTGTGTGTATGTGTGTATATTTGGGATTTTCTACAAATGATATGTGAATAAGGAAAGGTTTACTTATTTCCATTCAGGGTAACTTTATTTCTTTATCTTTTCTAATTTTCCTGGCTAGAACCTCCAGTATGATATTGAATAGATGTGCTGAATGCGAAAATCCTCTTATCCTTGATTTTAGGGGGAAAGCATCAATCTTTCTCCAATAAGGATGGTGTTAGCTCTGTGTTGGTTTCAAAGATGCCTTTTATCAAGTTGAAGAAATTCCCTGATATTACTTGTTTGAGTGTTTTCATCATGACAGAATGTTGCATTTTGTCAAATGCTTTTTCTGCATCTGTTTAGACTATCATGTGTTGTCCCCAACCCCGTGCACCCTTTATTTTATTAATGTAGTGTATTACCTTGATTGATTTTCAAATGTTAACCACCCTTCAATTCCTGGGATAAGTTCCTCTCGGTCATGGTATGATATTTTATCTGTTGCTTGATTCAGTTTGCTAGTATATTGTTAAGGCTATAAGAATGTTAGTCTATGGTTTTTCTTGTTTTTTTGCTTTTTGTTATTTGTTTTTTGTCTTTTTATGGCCACACCTGAGGCATTTGGAAGTTCCCAGGCTAAGGGTTGAATCGGAGCTGTAGGTGTTGTCCTACACCACAGCCACGGCAATGAGGGATCTGAGCCACGTCTACAACCTACACCACAGCTCATGGCAACACCAGATCCTTAACTCACTGAGCAAGGCCAGGGATGGAACCTGAGTTCTCATGGATGCTAGTTGGGTTTGTTACCACTGAGCCACAAAGGGAACTCCTGATTTTCTTTTCTTTGTCCGATTATGGTCTTATAGAATGAATTAGGAAGTTTTCCCTCTTCTATGTTTTGGAAGTTTGTGAAGGATTGGTATTCTTTTTTGTTTTTTAATCCTTTAAAATGTAAAAACCAGAAACTATTGTATGCCATAAAACAACTGAATTTTAAAGTATATGAAGGGATTGATATGCACATATAATCCCTGAAAAGGCTTACCTTTATTACTGGTTTACCTTTATTACTAGGCTGCAGTACTATAGAGTTTACCAAGTTATTCCTATCACAGTTAAGCCTTCAATTCCAAATCTTTGTCTCCCTAGTCCCACAAAACTGCCAAAAGGGACTGCTCATTCTATCAGTTACTGGCCCGTCTAGAAGCAACAAACATCTTTTTGGTGCCCCAAACTTTTTTCTTAGACTTCTATCCTCCTCCAGATCCTGTACTGGAAATTCTGAGGAGTTGTTAGTTCTTCAGTGCTTCAAGCAGGTTTTTTTTTGTTGTTGTTGTTAATAATTTGTGGCCTTTCTAGCTATCTTCAGTGAAAATGATGATATGAGTTAACTAGCTAACTATTACTGGATGCCTGAGTCATCAATGTTTTAATGTTATAAAAAACTATAATTTTATCACCAACAATACTTCTTGTTTAAGGATATACTTCAGAATAATATAATTAACTAAATTTTAAAATAGCTCCTCTGTGTAATTATTTTAAAAATGTATGCAAACCCTTTTGAGCTTATATTGTGCAATTTAAATTTCAATGTTAATATAATTAATTTCACTGTTTGCGAACCCTAGCTGTGACAAAAGGCTATATTCATTTGTGCAGTACATTTTTACTCTTCAAAATACTTTTACCATCTATTTATAATTTTCTAATACTCCTGTGAAGTAGATAAAAACATTATAATCTTCATTTTAAAGATGAATAACCTAAAACTAAAGTGATTCATTCATTTAAAAAAATATATAAGGAAATGCTTTTAAACACACTGGATTTCTGCAATCTCACCTGACTTTCCTCTGTGGCAGTCTGTACCAGACTCTGATTCAGATGTTGAAGCATATTTCAATATTTGATGTCCACAGCTTGTAAAATAAAACAGATAAATATGTACATATGATAAATGAGGCAAAACTTTTTTTTACCAAATACAGTAAGAAAATCTGTTTGTTTTTTAACTGCAAGATCTCAACTCAAAATATCCTAATATTCCAATCTCTTTATAAACTTAATAATAGGCTTTATCCTTAATAGATGCTTTATCCTAGCATCTGTGTCCCTGAAGGAAATAACATATTTTGAAAATCACACTGAGATTTTATTACCATCAAAGCAGAAATGAGAATGAATGCCATAAGATCTGGGTATTATAAATTGGCACTAAATTAGTAGATATTAAAATAATTCTCATACATTTACTGATATCTTATGATGGATAGAATACCACTGTTATTTCACTTCAGATGGTAATCATTTAGCTGGAAAATGAATAATAGCACTGGAATGAGAAGAAAATTGTTCAGAATAAAAACTAGAAAATTGTTTAGAATAAAAACTACTAGATGAAGGAGAGGATATAGTCTTCATCATATAGTTATAATACAGAACTGGAAAACTGGTAATACTTTATAAAATAACCTATATTTTGAAATGGAAATAATAGACATTCAGGAAACCTACCTGTTACATAAATTGCTATCAGAATTTCTAATTTGCTGACAAAAATCTGGTGAATTGGGTGCACTGCCCAGAGATCTGTGTAAAATAACACTTGGTTTAGAAAGAAAATCAGCAGTATCAGGAAATTCTATAGGTGACCGGTTGGTTGGAGAGCCAGCAGACATTGGTCCATGACTGGGAGAATTCGGGCTGGGTAAAGCACCTAGAAAATTGAAAAGAGAGGAAAGAAATAGGTATGTATGTTTCTATGTATATATTTATTGTCTATTTTGGGGTATTTATAAAGAATATTTTCCTTCTTTAAAGAAAGAAAAGTATTTACAATTAAATGATAAAATAGTTTTTTTTTTTCTCTTTTTTGGCCCTGCTGCACCTGAGGCATATGGAAATTTCCAGACCAGGGGTCAAATCAGAGCTGTAGCTGATGGCCTATACCACAGCCACAGCAACACAGGATCCAAGCTGTGTCTGTGACCTACAACACAGCTCATGGCAACGCCAGATCCTTAACCCACTGAGTGAGGCCAGGGATCAAACCCGCATCCTCATGGATACTAGTTGGATTCATTACCACTGAGCCATGACAGGAACTCTGATAAAATAGATTTCTATGTGCTATCTTTAAGATATTCTAGAAATCAAGCAGAATATAGATCGTATTTGTCATCATCAATGCTTGTGGAATAAACACCCTGTGGCAGGATGGCACATAGTAAGTAAATATTAGGAATATAACTAAAATATACATAGCGTGTGGTACAAATTTTCCTAGTTCATATTGGTCTTTAACTTTCTCATTGTGTGTCCCTATCAGCTTGATTATCCACATAACAAAAGCATCTTCACCAAATTTTACAGAATATTTTCTAATACAATAAAATTCATGTTTTTATCAAAGAAGCAAAGTTCTTAATAGCATTAAGCAAGTTGAGCATATTATAAAATTATATTAACACAACAGCAGATCTCTTTTAAAAAAATCAAAATCTTTCCAGCTCATTCATTCATTCAACAAGTATTTGAGAACATATTAAATGCTGGAAAATGTGCAGGCTATCACAATGGAGAAAAAAAGATGCCATCCAACAACTCAACAAACCTAAAGTCTAGCTGAAAATACAAGCAAGTGCTAATTCCTAATATAAGGGGAAAAAAGAGTGTTTCAGAAAAGCATCCCTAATCCTACTGATTTAGCTCAAGAAGCCTTTGCTGGGTGCCTTGAACTAAGGGTATATCAGGAGGGGTGTAGGCAGATTTAAAACTTTATTTTGAAATAAAGATCCAAGTCAAGTGTGAAGCAGAGAGTAAAGCAAATAACAGTTATCTTTTGTGTGTGTGTGTGTCTTTTCCAGGGCCGCACCTGAGGCATATGGAGGTTCCCAGGCTAGGGGTCTAATCAGAGCTACAGCTGCCAGTCTACACCACAGCCACAGCAACATGGGATCTGAGCCGAGTCTGCAACCTTCACCACAGCTCACGGCAATGCTGGATCCCCAACCCACTGATCGAGGCCAGGGATTGAACCTGCAACCCCATGGTTCCTAGTCGGATTCATTAACTACTGAACCATGACGGGAACTCCATACATAACAATTATTAAGGACCTATGATATTTTGAGACATAGTTATAGATATGTGTGATGGTTAGTTTTATGTGCCATTTTGGCTAAGCTATGTACCCAGTTGTCCAGTTTAGTAGGGCTTGCTATTTAGGTATTTTTTCAGATGTGATTAACACTGAAAACAGTAGACTAAGTTTACTTCATAATGTGGGTTGGCCTTATTCAATTAGTTAAAGGCTTTAGGAGAAAAAAACTGAGGTCCTCCAAAAAGGAAGGAATTTTGCCTCCAGACTGCCTTCCAAGTCAAGGCTACAACATCGACTCCTGCTAGAATTTTCAGCCTGGTAGCCTGCCCTGAAAATTTCAGACCCAGCAGCCCTCACAATCTGGCAAGCCAATGCTCATCAGTCAATCAATCAATCACCTTCTCCTCCATATGTATGTGCATACCTATGTTTACGTATGCATGTATATATGTATGTAGTAGGTGTATATATACACACACAAACATCCTCTTGGTTCTGTTTCTCTGGAAAACTCTGACAAACACAATGTGTTATTTAATCTTCATAATAACACTTTTGAGTTAAATAGTATTTTAATTTTACATGTGAAGAAAAAAACTGCCAAAATAAAAATCAAGAAACTTGATTTATTTACACGGTTAACATACTCCTTGCAATGCTGTTCTATGGAACTGATTTGTTTAGAGGCTCCTATAGTTTCATATAATGTTAGGATTGAACAAGATCTTATAAATAATCTCATCAAACACTTTATGTTTCAGAAGAGGAAACAGGACTAGAGAGGGGAAGTGTCTTGCTTGTCAAAATCACAATTGGGAGTTCCTGCTGTGGCGCAGTGGGTTAAGAACCCAACTGCAGGGTCACTGTGGAGGTGTGGGTTTAGTCCCTGGCCTGGCACAGTGAGTCAAAGGATCCAGTGCTGCTGCAGGTCAGATTCAATCCCTGCCCCAAGAACCTCCTTATGCTGCACGTGCAGTCATTTAAAAAAAAAAAAAAATCATAGTGGTTAGTTACTAACTGGAGACTACAGTTCCAATTTTCAGCATTTTTTTCTCTAATTATACTAGTGAGTGTCCAAAGCCCTGACAAACAGGCTAGGAAGAATAAAGGATAAACTAGTTATAAGGTAGAGTTCTGATAAAACATAGAAAAGTTTAAAGCAGAGGACAAAATGGTAGAGAAAAACCTAGCAACTCTTAAATTCTTTCTACAATACAGATTCATCACGTGGCATGTGGAAGTTCACAGGCAAAGGGCTGAATCAGAGCTGCAGCTGCCAGCCTAAGCCACAGCCACAGCAACACCAAATCCGAGCCACATCTGTGAACTAAGCCACAGGTCACAGCAACATCAGATCCTTAATCCACTTAGTGGTGCCAGGGATCGAACCACATCCTCATGGACACTAGTCAGGTTCGTTTCTGCTGAGACACAATGGGAAACCCCAGATTCATAATTTTTATTTTAAATAAACCTTTTTAATCGTGAAATATAACACCTACAGAAAAGTTATAACAGGAATGCTTACAACTCAAGCTAAATGTAGAACACGGCCCAGAGATCAGAAACCCCTGTCCAAGTCCTTATTCCTCTCCCTCTCATTAAAGGAAATCATTAGTTTTATTTTTATGGTAACTGTTTTTCTTGCCTCTCTTTAAATTTATACCACATATGTATCTCTTAACAATTCAGATTAGTTTTGCCCTTTTTTTGAACTTTGTAAATTGAATCAGACAGTATAAATGCTTTTATGCCTTGCTTACTTTACTCAACATTTTAAAAAGACATTTCACATATTCATTCATTTTGAATGACATATAAAATTGTATGTATGAATATAGCACAATTTTATTTCTCTTCAAGTACTGAACTGCCAAATTGTCTTCCAAAGTAGCTGTAGCATTTTACTTTCCCATCACAGATGTATGAGTGTTCCTACTTCTGAACATTTTTCCAACACTTGTTATGCTGTCTTTAGAATTATAGATATCAGAGTGAGTGTGAGGTCATGGTTCATTCTGGTTTTGATTTGCATTTCCCTAATGACTAATGATGCTGAGTATCTTTTCATGTATTTGAGGGCTATTTGTATATCTCCTTCGGAGAAACATCTATTCAAATCTTTTGCCAATTTTTTAGTGAGGTCATTTGTGTTTTTATTATTGAGTTGAAGAGATCTTTAGGTCTATTCTGAATACAAGTACATCGTAAAATTATAATTTGCAAATATTTTCTCCCATACTAGGGATTGTCTTTTCACTTTCTTTAAGTATCTGTAGAAGTAAAAATGTTCTTAATTTTAATGAATTCCTATTATCAACTTTTTTCTTCCCATTTTTCTTATTATTAAAGGTTGTTTTAGCTATTCTGGGTCCCTTGAATTTGCTTTTGGTGTCATAGCTAACAATCGTTTACTCAATATCCAAAGTCACAAAGATTTTCCGTGTTTTCTTCTACAAATTTTATGGTTTCACTCTTACATTTGAGCCCATGAGCTTTTTGAGTTAATTTTTGAGTATGACGACAACAGATATGTTCCAAATTCATTTTTTCATAAAAGTGTATATCCAGTTGTCCTGACCTCATTTGTTAATTATAAATGAAATTATTTTCTTAAATTTTAGTTTTTCATTTTTTCCTTGCTATTATAGAAAAATATAATCGATTTTCGCATATAGATTTTGTGTTCTGCCTCACTGATGAACCTGTTTATTGGATGGAAGAGGTTTTAATCGATTTCTTAGGAATTTATAAATACATGACAATGTCATCTACAAATAGTTTTATATCTTCCTTTTTATTTTTCATTAATTTTATTTATTTTCATTTTTAATGATTTTTATTTTTTTTCCATTATAGCCGGTTAACAGTGTTCTGTCAATTTTCTACTGTACAGCAAGGTGACTCAGTCACACATACATATATACATTCTTTTTTCTCACATTATCATGCTCTGTCATAAGTGACTAGATATAGTTCCCAGTGCTATACAGCAGTACACCTTACTTTTATTCCTTTTAATTTAATGTCATCTGCAAATAGTTTTACATCTTCCTTTTATTCCTTTTAACCTGTAGAACCTCAAACCCAATGTTGAGTAGAAGTAATTATTTTACAATTATTTATTTTATAATTTTATAATTTCTAGTTCTCTCCTTGGTGAGTCATTGTTGTCACATTCTCCCTAAATACTTAAGATATGGTTTCCTCAAACATTTATGGTAACACATTTAAAGTCACAGGTAAACATATTTATGGTAACACATTTTAAGTCATTGCTAAACAAAAATCCACGCCCCCTCAGGGAAATTTTCCATTGGTTGTTTTTCATTGTCTATCTACATGGTTGAAACTTTCTTGTTTCTTTGCATGCTTCATAATTTTTTGTTGAAACCTAGACATTTTACATGCTATATTGTAATAATTCTAGTATCAGATCTCTTTCACCCCCAACATTTGTGTTGCTGGTTTTGTGTTAGGTTTTGTTTCTGATTGTTCATTGAGTAATTTCCTGGATTCATTATGCAGATTTTGTTTTTTCTGAGGTGTGTTGCCACTGAGTTCTCCACTGTTCTTTTTTTTTTTTCTTCCTCGATTTTTTTTTCTTTAAGTGTCTTGGCTATCTCTCATCTGTAGATGAGAATCTGTTTGAAAAGATACTGAACTTCAAGCTTCCAGACAATCTACAAGACAGCCTTAGCTTTAACTTCCTGCTTGTGCAGGACCTCAAGATCAGCTACAGGTGGGCCTTCTACTTTCCCAGATCTTTCCTGGGCATGTGCACAGCCTTACACGTGTGCTCTCAGCCTAGCAGATCTTTAGGAACACGTCAGAGCTTTCCACTTTCCAACATGGCCATCTATTATCCAGGATCTCCTTTTAAATTCCCAATCAGCTCTTGTTGCCCAGTTCAAATCACAGCCATAAGCACTCACAATGTTGCCTGGCATAGGATATGGGTTTTGTTTTTCTTTCTATGGCCCATGCCTGAGGCATATGTAAGTTCCCAGGCCAGGGGCTGAAGTGGAGTTGCAGGTGCATCCCACTGCACAGCTACTACAACACTGGATCCAAGCTGCATCCGAAATCTATGCTGCAACCTGCAAGCAATGCAGGATCCTTAATCCAGAGTGATACTAGGGATTGAACCTGTATCCTCACATGATCAGGTCCATAACCTGCTGATCTACAACAGGAACTTCAGGGTGTGGGGGTTTTTTTGGGGTTTTTTTTGAGAGCTGAGTCCTGAGTCAAATAAAATATCTAAAACACCCTGGAAACATGGAGAGGTTTTCCAGGAAGCGATAAGTTTGGACAAAACAATTAATGTATTCTCAGGATGTTGCTTTAAAAAAATTTTTTTTTAAAGTTTTTATTTTTAAATTTAATTTTATTAAAGTAGAGTTGCTTTCAACGCTGTGATAATTTCTGCTGTATAGCAAAGTAATTCAGTTATACTTGTAAACATATCCATTCCCATATAAGTTATCACAGAACACTGAATAGACTTCCCTGTGCAGGTCCCCATTGATCCTGCATCCCATATGCAGAAGTGTGCCTTTGCAATTCCCAAACCCCCAATCCATCCCCCTCACTCCCAGGATGTTGCTTTTATTTCAAAAGAGGTCAGACTTGAGGCTGCAAAGCTACTGGCTTTTAGTTATAGTAACACTGAGCTGGGAAGAGAGAGGGGATGGGAACTGCTCCCAATTAAAATATCACAGAATAGCCCAGCAAATCATCTATTTTCATCAACCTTGTGAGTATCCTTGAGAAAAACATTTATCTTTTAATGTCTGAGTGTAGTGCTTTATGGTCAATTAGGTCAAGTCAGTTAAATCATGTTGTTTTAATCTTCCATATATCTCTATGAATATTTTGGTTTGCTATTCTACTAATAATGAGAGTGGTGAGTTAAAATTTCCATAATAAATATGGATTTGTCTTTATCTACCTTTAGTTCTATTAATTTTTGGTTTGTGGGTTTTATAGCTATGAGATCAGACCTATCTGTGCCCTTTGATTTAGGGTGTGTCTTTTGTAAAGAGCATATACTTGCTGTCTGACAATCTGTGTCTTTTAATTGGTGTGTATTTTCAAGTTTTTATTGAAAACTGGACATTTTAGATAGTATACTGTAACTCAGGTCAGATCCCTGGTACCCCTGCCCTCTTGCCAACCATCCACACAAGGTGTATATTTTCTATAGTTTGTTTAATCCACCATCTTGCTATTTCTTTTTCAATTGTTCCTTATGGGTTTTTGTTTTTGTTTTTCTTACTTTCTCTTTTGGATTATTTTGGGCTCTTCAACTTTTTTTTTTTCTTTCCTTTTTTGGTCACACCTGTGGCATAATAAGGACGTTCCCAGGCCAGCAATCAAATCCAAGCCACAGCTGTGACCTATGCTACAGCTGCGACAATGCCGGATCCTTAATCCACTGAGCCAGGCAGGGAATCAAACTGGCACTGCCATAGAGAAAAGGCAGATCATCAACCCCTGTGCCACAATGAAAACTCAAAAAAAATGTTAATCATTCCATTTTACCTTCTATATTAGGTTTTGGGTTATATTTTTTCTTTTTGTTCTTTTAATTTTCACCCTGGATATTAAAACGTGGATCTCTGAAGTATTAAGTTTCTTTTAAATTAGAACTTTTCAGTACTTTTCAATCATTGCTACAGTACACTGTAAGTTTAAATCTAATTTACCCCTTCCTGCCCTATGTGCCATTGTTTCCATATATTTGACTTCTTCATACATTATGCAAGCCACAAGGGAGTCATTGTTTTTAATCATCAGTATTCACTTATATGCACCCATTTAGGCTTACCAGTGCTTTCCATTTGTTCCTGCAGATCCATGCTTCAATCTGGATCATTTTCCCTCCAACTTAAGTAACTTCTTTTGCTGAATCTTAGTGGTACAAGTTTACTAGCAATAAATTCTACCAGCTTTAGTTTGTATGAAAAAAAATGTTATTTCACCTTAATTTTTAAAGGATATTTTTACTGGATAAAGAATTCTAGGTTGGTAATTTTGTTTTTGCAAAACCTTAAGTATGCCCTTTTATTATCTTTGGTGACTATAGTTAATAATATTGTATTGCAAATAACACTCTATTGCATAATAATACTATATTGCATACCTAAAAGTTGCTAAGAGAATAGACGTTAAAGGTTCTCATAAGAAAAGAATGTTGTAACTATGTATGGTGATAGATGTTCACTAGATTTATTATGGTGTTGATTTCACAATATATACAAATATCAAAATCATTTAGTTGTACACCTAAAACTAATATAATGCTATATTAGATAGCACAGATAGATAAAGTATGATTTGGATATTTTCCATTCCATTTGGATATTTTCAAATGGAAAGGATTTTTCCATTCTCATATTAAGATTTTTTTTTTTCCTTCACAATTACCATGATACAAAAGAATGTCTTTTCCTGAGGGTTTTCCCTTGTTCTGGAAATGCGTGTTTCAGAAATAGTTCCCTTGTTTGCAACTATGCATGTTTAGATAGTTCTGTATTTTACCCCTGAATCCCTAGTGCCTAACAAAGTGCCTGATACATAGCAGATGTTCAAAAATGAAAAAATGAGCAAATGGCCAACTCACAGCCAACCCAAACTGCTTAGTTATGTTAACACGACACATGAAATGGTATTCAAAATTAGCTACAAATAAGTAATGACAAAGTTTGCACTAGTATATACTTTGAGATTTCACATATTTAAATCACAAAGAATGTTTTCTTACCAGATCTTCTTAGACCTATATGGTGAGTTAATGATACAGAAGATGACCTTTGCTTCGGGATTGTCAGTAGATTTGAACTAAAGGGCCCATTAAGATAGCATCCTTGACTAAAAGGGAAAAATAATAGGTTAAGAATTTTAAAAACCTAAGAAATTCCTTTTTTCTTTATGGACTTTAATTCAATTAAGAAATATATGCCTATACATCTAGCTGAGACATCTAGCACTTGAGTAAGGCAGGAGTCAGCAAACTTTTTCTGTAAAGAACCCAACAGTAAATACTTTGGGCTCTTCAGGCCATGAAGTCTCTGTTGCATTTACTTTACTCTGCCACTGTAGTACAAAAACAACCGTAAACAATAATGAGGAGTTCCTATTGTGGATCAAAGGTAATGAACCCAACTGGAATCCATGAGGATGCAGGTTCAATCCCTGGCCTTACTCAGTGGGTTAAGGATCTGGCATTGCTGTGAACAGTGTGGTGTAGGTCACAGACGAAGCTCAGGTCTGGCATTGCTGTGGCTATAGCAGATGCTGGCAGCTGCAGTTCCGATTTGACCCCTAGCCTGGGAATTTCCATGTGCTGCAGGTACAGCCCTAAAAAAGACAAACAAACAAAACACAATAATAAACAAATGAGTGAGGCTGTATTTCAATATAACTTTATGGACAAAAACAGGTTATATGCCACAGTAGGTCCACAGGCTATAATTTGCTGAATGCTGGCATGAAAGTAGGTTACTAATATCACCTGGTGGGCTTCTTACAACACAGACTGCTAGTCCCACCCCCAGGATTTCTGATTCACTAGATCTGGGACAAGATCATAGACGTGGCATTTCTAATAAGTACCTAAGTGGTCCTGGGACCTCAGGGAGAATCACTGGCCTAACATACACAGTTTTTCACTATCTTCTCCTCTTCTTCACAGATACTGATTACCCATTAACACAATCATATCCTATAACTGAAATATTATAGGTTTTAGGGTTCTTAAGAGGACATTAAATATAGGTGAGTAATCACAAGTCACCAATTGATACTTTTTAGGATTATCTATTTAAAGCTTTAGGCCCAGCATCATATAGACAGCACACCCTTTCTTAGATATTCACTAATCTGTTTTCTTCTGTCAGCTCCTGATGAGGGCACTTTGCCACAGGATCAAGGACAAATCTAGATTCTCTATTTTTCACTTGGTATTTTGTTAGTGTAAGCTAGGTTCTCAAAAAGCTTTTCCCCAACCCCTTCATCTTTTCTCCATTTTCACCCTCTATTACTTACTCAAGAGAGATCTATTTTTCTGTGACCGAAGAATTTTTTGTTCATGCCTTTACTATAACATTTGCCCATTCTGTATTATAATTTCAGATTATAGATGCGTATAGACTCTTTTTCCTCACTGACTCACAGTGCCTGGTGAAGATGTGCAACAGACATTTGTGAATTAAATGAATGACCCTCTCTTTAGGTTCCTATTCTCATTTCTCTATATTATAGATCTTTTCCATTCCCCAGTCCTGAGTGAATAGATTCTAGCTAACTCCTGCTTTGAGGCTCTTCTTGGGCCTTTTTCTAGGAATCTAGTTTGTCTTATATCCTCATGTAGGAAAAAGATTCTGTATTATAAAGAGAAAGCATGTAAAACCAGTTCGAAACTACTTAATATTAACAGAGAAGTTTTAACCAAAAGTTATAATAACAGCACTATTTTGAGTATGATATATCATTCATTGTTTTAGGTATTTTACATATTTCATCTCTTTCAGTCACATGAACAATGCTATTATTAGATAAGAAAACTGAGACTTCAAGAAGAGAAGTAATTCACACAGGTAGAATTCACGGTGGCAGAGCTAAAATTCAACTTCGAATTTCTCTGATTCTTAAATGTTTCTGACTGTAAATTGTATGCCCTTTCCACAAGACCATTCTGTTGCTATCTTTGTGTTTCTCCATCTGTAAAATTGGAGATTTAGAATAAAGGACTTCAGGGGTAACATCTAGCCTTTAGATTCTATAATATTTTTTTGTTTAAGCTAGTAGTAATAATAATTTGTTGGCAATGTTAAAAAAAAAAGGCAGTATGTAAATAATACTGCTCACAGAAACTCATCTCCCTACCAATGCTCAATCATTCTTTGTATTTGAATATTCACTGCCTACCTATAGTGTGGGAGAGACAGGGAAAGAAGAGTAACAATGCCACCCAGGGCAATATTCAAATAGAAAAATCTGTCTACTTCCTGGTTAATATTCAAAATGAAGACAGGGTTTTTTTCCTTTGGAGAAGAGACCTGAGGCTCTGCTCCACAGTACTCTGCCTTAATCTAGGATCTTTTAATAAATGAGACATTAAATGCTAAACATTAGTTATTTAGCATTGAAAGGTATAGGTCAAAGTATGGGTTTTCAGCTCAGGTCCAGAATCATCTCATTAATTCCTGACCTAGAACTAGATAAATATACACTCCAATGAGAACAGATAAAACAAGACTGCAGAAAGCAGAAGGCAAGATACCTCGGAGTCTTAGTGATTATTAAATAGTTGGCAGGAAGGTGATTAAAGTCAGACTTGGGAATCAGTCCTAAAAATCCAAATGCACAACATGACAAGAGACCTCAAATGTTATGGTCACAGAGTTAAACCATTGAGTAAGACCTGATTTCTAGACAATCAATACAAATTACCTTGAAAAGGTTTGTATCACCTCTTTTTTTTTTTTTTTTTTTTTAGCAGCTGCAAGAACCTTTTGGCCATACAATATCCAGACTTAGATAGCCAATTATCTTAAGAATTGAGTGGGGTGACACCATTGGCCCTCTTGAATCTCTGCAGTTCAAATAGTGTCCAGGCACTGGTATAAATCTCTAATAAACTATGAAACACATAATTGACAAGCTGGTTCCCAAGTACACTATTTAGGAGACATACTATTGCCAGGCAACAAATTAGATTTAATTAAAAGCACGTATGGTGATAAATGATGAATCGGCAAAGAGGTTAAAGGTAAGGCTCTTTAGGGTAGGATTAACTATAGAGGATATCCCTGTGAGTTTTGGGATGCAGTTTGCCTGTATTTTCCCAGGGAAAGTCTGTTCAAAGGGAATAGCTGTGGGCTCTGAATATGTGCTGATGGTCCACAGGGAGGGTCTGGGTCCCAGCAGATGGTCTGTGGATAGTGGTTCAACCACTCTTTCAACCCTACGTACTAACACTGTACTTGGGTAATTCAATTCCCAGCCAACCTAGAGAAGGATTATTCAACCCTCCATGGAATTTCTTGACCAGGAAAACTTCATCCTACATCTGAAACTTAATCAGAAGGCAGTGTCAGTCGTTACATGGACACCATACCCCTGCAAGATACTTGTTATGCAGCCGTTTATCTTCAAAGACCCATCTTAATGTAATCCCAAACTCTTCACAGTAACCAAGCAACCTCAGAAGGATAGTAATGGCTAAAACAAGGTAGAAAATGAAAATTTCCATAAAAGAAGCAAAGAACGAGATTCAGAGGCCATACAGATGATTTTTCCTTGGGGGGCTGTCTACGTGTCATCCTGAAGTGCTGACATCTGAGCTCGGTCTTTAACAATACAAAGGTAGGGTGAGAAGGTCCAGCCCAGGTAGAGGGAACCGCTGAAAGGGCGCATGGATGTGTAAAATAGAAGGAGTATGAAATAGGTGAGCTGGACTGGAGTTTCAGATAAATAAAATTGATACTGGAGAGGTGTTTTGGAGTTGTAAAGTCATGGCCCTCCTAATGAATTAAAATCACAAGTCCTCTAAGAGATGAACAGTGGTAAACTCTTAAAGCAAAGGTAATACAGTGGCTGTTCAAGGAGGACTAACCCTTCTACCTGTGGGTTTCCTTTACAGTGAGGTAGGCTAAAAAATAATTAAGCTTACTTTTCAAATGGAGTGAAACTAAAAACAAAATTATGAGAAAACTTCAAGGAAGAGTCTAACACAAATTACATGCCTGTTGGTTTCACCTAGAGAGCTTTCCAAATCATTTTTCTATTATTCTCTGCAAGACTGCTCATCTCTGTTTAATTTTCCCAAGTAAGGGTGCAGTTTTGTCATGAGGGAGTAAAAGAATTTTGAATCTCAGGCTAGGAATCTGGCAGTAATTCTACAGGCTTTGATAAATGTCCAAAAACTTAATGATTAGAAAAACTATGTAACCAAAGTTTCAGTTAAGGAAGATTTCTGGTAGAAGGGGAGAAGATGGATCAGAGAATGAAGGATATTAGAAATGGCAAGGATAACTCAATGGCCCTGGTAAGGAACAATGAAAGCATGAAATGGTGTAGAAAAAGTGATAAAAGAAAAAAAAGGGGAGTTCCCATCATGGTGCAGTGGTTAACGAATCCGACTAGGAACCATGAGGTTGCGGGTTCGGTCCCTGCCCTTGCTCAGTGGGTTAACGATCCGGCATTGCCGTGAGCTGTGGTGTAGGCTGCAGAGGCAGCTCGGATCCAGCGTTGCTGTGGCTCTGGCGTAGGCTGGTGGCTACAGGTCCGATTCAACCCCTTGCCTGGGAACCTCCATATGCCGAGAGAGCGGCCCAAGAAAATGGCAGAAAGGCAAAAAAAAAAAAAAAAGAAACAAAGAAAAAAAGAGAGGAAAAGAGGTTCAGAGACAGACTGGACAACTGATTACCTGTAGACTAAGGTAACAGGATCCAATGATAACACCAAGTTTTCTAGGTACATCAATTTTATTAGCAACCACAAAACTAGAGAATAGATAGAAGCATTGTGCCAGAAATGAGGACAAAACAATAGTAACAGAAAAGCAGCTGCATGGATGAAAAATTTTGTTTCCGACATAGTCTCAGGGAGATATTGAAATCAGAGTTAGGGTCATTTAAAATTACAGTCAGAGCAGCTATGATCAGAATGCAGAGCTGCATTCAGATCAAAATGTGGTCTCCATTCTGGAATACCCTAACACAAGCCTATTAGTTCTGTGCTACTAAAGCATAAAGCCTCCCAAAGAAAATGTCACCAAACGTTAAAGATCTATAGCTTTGCTGTCTAATATGGATACCATTTACGTCTACATGATTGTTGTGCACGGCTCTTTATATTTTCATTACTTAATATAAAATAAAATTTAAATTCCTCAGTCATACTAGACACACTTCAAGTGATCAATAGCCACAGGTAGCTAGAGACTACTGAACTGAATGGACAGATAAAAAAATATTCCTATCACAGACATTTCTGTTAGACTTGAATTTAAAAAGGAAGAGTGGTTATAAATGCATCATATGGCCCCATTACCCTATGTTCAAAGTATACTTAAAAATTTATTACTGAAAAGCTCCAGCTTCTGCACACTTGAAAAAATTACTTTTAGACTCATCTCTTTAAAGTAGATGTTTCATAATACCATCATAATTTAGTCTCCAAATTTCTAAATCTTTTATGAGGTGTATGATTTTGTTTTAATGAGGGTTGAGTCAGTATATTGAATCTGCCTATATTTACCTTTAACTCTGAGATATGTTCAAATAAAGATTAGATTTCCATGCTTCTATTTTCATATCAATAGTGTGAGGCAGTAAGATAAAAATAACCCTACCTCAGTGTATCAAACACTTAATTTTAAATGCGTGGCTGTTACATCAATGTGACGGAAAGACAAAAAAATAGAATCCTTTTTGTCATTCTTAAACGCAAAAATATTCTCAAGAGGTTGTTTCCCATGGTTAAGAAAGATCTGTCGTATTTTCAGTACCTAACGTCACTGACTTCATCATATCCTGCTTCCGTTTAAAAAAACAAAACAAAACAGCAACAAAAACCATATCATCTTTGGGCTCTGGGCAAGCTCTGGACCAAAGCTCATTTTCTTGTAATGTTCTCTTCATACTAGAATCCATCCTGTTTTATATGTCATTTCACTCAGCTTTTCTTTTATAAAAAAGGAGTTCGTCTACTTGAGTGTACTGTAGAAGACTCAAATTAATAAATCACAAAAGAATCTGGAAAATTACAAGCGTCTGATCATAGTTCATATATAAATGGTAACAAAGTTTAAGAGAGAAGTTAGCTATGATCCAACTCTGCCATCTTCTGCTTCTAATGTGTAATTACACAGTTCAAGCTAAGAAAAGTTATAATACATGCTTCATTGTAATTGAGTGGCTTAACAGGAGTTTTACACTGATTCCAATTTAAAGATTTTGTTTTCTTTTTTATGGCTGCACTTATGGCATATGGAAGTTCCCAGGCTAGGGGCTGAATCAGAGCTGCAGCTCGAGCCTATGCCACAGCCTTGGCAATACCCCATCCAAGCTGCATCTGCAAACTATGCTGCCGCTTGCTGCAACACGGGATCCTTAACACACTGAGTGAGGCCACGGATCAAACCCTCATCCTCATAGAGACAAACAGGGTCATTAACCTGCTGAGCCACAACAGGAACTCCTTGATTCCAATTTTATTAACATGGTTAGTTAACTGACGAATAGAAGCCTCTAACACACAAGAGATCGATATCTTTCCTGGCCTTTAAAAGGCAAAGTATTGAATCCTCTGTTATCAGAGTATGGGTATGTTTACATTCAGAAGATTCCTTCCAACTTCTGCAATTTCCCAGCCTCATTTGGTTGCCTTTACTTTGTAGGATTAGCACTGTTTAGTTCCAAGAAAATCCTCTATAGACTATATTAGTGGTCTTTGTTCTCCAGCAGGACAGGGCTTGAAAGAGTCCTATGACCTTATGCACAGGATCTTACCTCTCATGTCTGAGATAACATCTGGGGTGAGCCCAGGGGATGCTCTTCCTTTTTCACAAGTCAGAAACTTTGAACACCATGCAGTGGACTAGTGACTGCCCCTTATGAGGCCTCCTCTACCGTGGCTTTCCCAAGTACTGTGTCCTAAATTGATCCTCATTTCTTTAACTGTCTCCCTGGCTCATGTTCTTAAGGCCCCAGCAAGCTTTGTAACTTACCAATTTGGGGGGGAGAAAGCACATTTATCTTCTTTTTAAGAATCAGTTTCTCTATCAGGCCATCTTACAAACTGTGCTGTCCTATACCTAAATTACTTCACTGGTCCCTTTACGCCTTTACAACTATTTCTGCGGGTTTTTTTTTTTTTTTTTTTTTTTTGCTTTTGGTCTTTTTAGGGCTGCACCCACGGCATATGGAGGTTCCCAGGCTAGGGGTCTAATTGGAGCTGTAGCCGCCGGCCTATGACACAGACACAGCAACACGAGATCCGAGCCACATCTGCGACCTACATTACACCTCACAGCAATGCCAGATCGTTAACCCACTGAGCGAGGCCAGGGATCGAACACACAACCTCACAGTTCCTGGTTGGACTCGTTTCTGCTGCGCCACGATGGAAACCCCCCCTTTACAACTATTTCAAACTTCATTGACAGAAACAATGCGGATGTATGAGATTCAGGATCCTTGAAAAGGCTCTGGGGATTTTACCTTGAAATACCAAATTCTTGGTGAGGCCTTTTGCCATTACTGCGTTCCCACCTTGGAGAAGTCTGGTCGATGGGCGGCAGACCTGAAGTTCCTGAGCTCCTTCTCAGCTGTGGAGTTGGCAGACTAGTCCTACTGTTTAGCCCCTGTGGAATAATTTAACAATGGTTAAAATTGTCACCCTACAATATGCCATAAATGTGATACTCAAGATGGTACATGAAAATAGCAATACAAAGTACAACCGACCCTTGAATAACTCAGGGCTTAGGGACACAGCTGAATATTTGGGTGTAATTTATAGCTGGCCCTCCTTACGTGTGCTTCCTCCACCTCCAGGATTTCGCATCTGTGGAATTTACTACTGAAAAAGATTTGCATATAAGTGGGCCCCGCACAGTTCAAACCTATGTTGTTCAAGGGTCAACTGCACGTTTTTAGCATGCACAGGAGAAACAGAACATTTTATTCTGAAAATCTGTCAGTTTTGCTCCATATATCACATTATACCTATTGTTCTACTTATCCTTCTCCTACTAAAAAATGATTTCTGACCTCCCTAAGGTTTAACTAAATTTTTTTCTTTTTGTATATTTTATTCTTAGTTTTATGAGAAATAAACAACTGACAATTTTAAAAGTAGATATGAAAGATGTACCTTGAAAAACGACTTCAGAGGGCAAGCTTAGGATCAGGTATGATCAACCCTATATCCTAAACTTTTTTATATTTTCAGTATAACACTAATGTTTATAGAGGTTAAACTGCAGAATTCTAAGGTACCTTTTAAATTAATGGCTAAATTAAATTCAGAACACCTTTCAAATTAAGAATATTTTACCCTCACAGCACGGTAAATCAATAACAATTCAATTAAAAAACGCAAAGGGTAAACAATGTAAAGGATGATAAAATGCCATTTATTAAAATTACTAATCATTAAAAAATAGGAAGTTGGGGGTTTCAAAAGTCTAATAATCTAAAATATCAAGGAAAGATATAATAAAGAACCTACCTCTGAGTTGCAAAAAAAGAGAATAATTTACCTTAGTGTTTGAAAATATTCTTAGTTCAAATGTTAACCATAATATTCTATTTCTGACCACTGTGAATAGGTATTTTATTGAAATTTACATAAAAGTTTCTGCTTCTTATGAATTTCCCCTATCAGCAGACATGAAACCATCTCAGAGAGATAGTTAGACTTACACTGAAAAAGTTGTTTATGGTATTTTGTCCTTTCTGACTATAATTTAGGTTCCTGTACTCTTAGTTTTGTTTTAGTTTTTTTGTTTTCTCACTTTTTAGGGCTGCATCTAAAGCATATGTAAGTTCCCAGGCTAGGTGCAGAATTGGAGCTTCAGGTGCTGGCCTATACCACAGCTACAGCAACGCCAGATCTGATCCACCTCTGGGACCTATACTACAGCTGTCAGCAACACCAGATCCCTAACCCGCTGAGCAGGCCAGAGATCGAACCCCCATCCTCATGGGTACTAGTCAGGTTCATTACCACTGAGCCACAACAGGAAGTCCTCTTGCTTAATTCTTATATATGACATCTTTTAAAATTATCTGTTCTAGCTCCTTTTTCTTTACTATTTTTTCATAAATGCTATTGTTCTTTTCTGAAGTAACATCAGGCTTTTTATATTCTCTTCTAAAAGCAGAAATAAGTTAGATATAAAAATTCAAATAGAAGTTTAAAGAATTACTTCTTGGTTCTTATATGACTCACAGTAAACTCCAATACTCAGAATAAGCCTGATAAACTAGAAAGCTCAAGAAATGAAAAAAAGTAAACAAAAACAAAACAAACAAACAAAAAAAGAAATGAGGCAAATCATTGGGTTAAGAACCTGACTAGGAGTTCCCGTCATGGCTCGGCGGTTAACAAACCCAACTAGTATCCATGAGGACGTGGGTTTGCTCCATGGCCTTGCTCAGTGGGTTAAGGATCCAGCATTGCCATGAGCTGTGGTGTAGGTCACAGACTTGGCTCAGATCTGGCGTGGCTGTGGCCAGTGGCTACAGCTCTGATTCGACCCCTAGCCTGGCAACTTCCATATGTCACCAGTGTGGCCCTAAAATGATTATAAAAAAAAAAAAAAGTACCTGACTAGTATCCTTGAGAAAGCGGGTTCAATCTCTGGCCTTGCTTAATGGGTTAAGGACATAGTGTTCAGCATTGCCGAAAGCTGCAGTGTATGTTGCAGATGTGGCTTGGATCTGGCATTGCTGTGGCTGTAGCGTAGGCCAGTGACTGAGGCTCTGATTTGACCCCTTGCCTGGGAACTTTCATGTGTATAGGTGCAGCCCTAAAGAGAAAAAGAAATGAGGCAATTAGGCATCCTGTTTAATTAATATTGCTGTTTAAAATGTTTCTAAAATGTATCAGTATACTTTTCTACATAGTAAACATAATACTAACATCAATGTGATTTTTACGATTAAGATTTTTAAGAATTAGGGAGTTCCCTTTGTGCACAGCAGAAACAAAACCGACTAGGAACCATGAGGTTTTGGGTTTGATCCCTGGCCTGAATCAGTGGGTTGGGGATTCAGTGTTGCCGTGAGCTGTAGTGTAGGTCACAGACACAGCTTGGATTCTGCGTTGCTGTGGCTGTGGCGCAGGCCAGCAGCTATAGCTGCTGTAGCTCTGATTGGACCCCTAGCCTGGGAACCTCCATATGCCACAAGTTTGGCCCAAAATACAAACAAACAAAAAAGATTTTTAAGAATTACTATTTTTAAAAATTACTGTTCTGGAGTTCCCTTCGTGGCTCAGCAGTTAAAGAATCTGACAGGCATCCATGAGGATGCTGGTTCGCTCCCTGGCCTTGCTCAGTGGGTTAAGGGTCCGGCGTTGTTGTGAGCTGTGGTGTAGGTTGCAGATGCGGCTCAGATCCTGCATTCCTGTGGCTGTGGCTGCAGCGACAGCTCCAGTTCAACCCCTAGCCTGGGAAAACCTTCATATGCTGCAGGTGCTGCCTTGAAGAGCAAAAAAAAAAAGACAAAAGAAAAGCACTGCTCTAAACATCAAATGTCGATGGAAAATACAAAGGAAAAACAACATATCAAATGAAAACTAACTCAAGAGAAAGTTATTTAACTGATGAATTTATTGCTATCCCTTTTTGATGCTTGTGATTAACCTATTTTTTGTAGGTAAGGTGCTAAAAAAAAATGCCATTTAACCAAGTCCCATTGGGTATTGAGTAATGCAGGTGCTACTATAGATACTTTATAAAATAAAAGCTTCACATAACTATGTATGATCCAGATTTAGGATTAGTAATTATCAAAATCTTGCTCCAATCAGACTTGCTTAATTTTTCAACATTTCTGTACCATAATGCTGAGAACTAAGAAAATGAAATTAACTGATGATCGAAGTCCTTCCAAAAACTGTATTTAACTTTTTCTTTTTTTCTTTTTTTCTTTTTTTTTTTTTTGTCACACCTGCAGCATGTTCTCAGGGATTGACTTAAACCACTGCAGTGACAACACTGGATCCTTAACCCTATATTTAACTTTTTCTGAGCTCTATCACTATTACAATGAACTAAATTAACTGATTTAAATTTTATCTTCTCTTAGTTTCTTTAACCAGTAGAATAAAGTAGTTAAAGTAGAATAATCTCTAAGTTATTCTTTTTATTTTTTTATTTTATTATTATTATTTTTTTGTCTTTATGTCCTTTTAGGGCTGCACCCGAGGCATATGGAGGTTCCCAGGCTATGGACTGAATTGGAGCTGCAGCTATTGGCTTATGCCGCAGCCACAGCCATGCCAGATCTGAGCCGTGTCTGCGACCTACACCACAGCTCACAGCAACACCGGATCCTTAACCCACTAAGGGAGGCCAGGGATTGAACCCTCAACCTCATGGTTCTAGCTGGATTTGTTTCTACTGCGCCATGATGGGAACTCCTAAGATATTTCTATTTTTAAAGTCTTATAATTTTAGTTGCTGGTAAAGATATGGATAGCCGAATAAAGAAATCACAAGCTCTCTGTGTATGTATTTTCTAGAGGAAAGAATTTTCTAGTATTTATTATTTTCTAAAGATAGTATTTTCTAGTATTTATCATTTTCTAAAGGAAATCCTATTTTGAATTATTGATATTTAAAGAAAAATTTATCCCTTATCTACTGATGGAAAAATCAATGCTTACTGGGCTATAGCAATCTACAGGGGGTAAGTAGTAGTGGTCAGAAGAGACAGTTCCCAAAACTGAGAAAATCAGTTTAAAATAATGCTATGTAATTTCATAAAATGAATATTATGATGACCATTTTTCCTTGGTTCAAAAAGAACAATTCCTGGTTTCTAAAGAATAAGTTCAATGACACAGTTTGACCTCTAGTTTGTTGTACCACCTGGAATTAAATTTGCCTGTTCTCTATTTCTTAAAAAACAATAACAATGGCAATAATAAGAACCTTGTTACTGATGAAGTTACAACTGCTAATAACAACAATATTATTTAGAATAAAAACTAAGTACTTGCTTAGAATTATTTGAGATTGCAATGATCACCAATGTTCCAAGCAACTAAACGACTATAAAAGAGGCTGGACTTTTAAAACAAAATTCTATCTTATTTAAGATTTAAAGGAGTAATTCTAATTTGAAAATGTTATTAAACATGATGAATAGGGCTGGCTGATTACTAAATTTGACCTTGTGAAGTTTTCGATCTCCTTTCTCAGCTGGGTCCTCTATTTCAGAGCAGGGATAAAATCCAGGAAATGGTGTGAGAGGGTTAATCTTTGGCCTACAGGAGCCTGAGAAAGCACCCATCAAGCTACTGATACTCCGTAGGGAAGAAACAACTTGTGGGGGAAGGGTTGGGTCACTGAGAAGATCTGACACCATATTGCGAGCCTCATTTAGCATTGAAAGATCAACTCCACTTCCACCTCCAGAATTCTAGAAAAGAAAAAAAAAATACACAAAATTACATATTGGTTACACAGAAAATTTAACATTTAAGAACTTTACCTTTAAAAATAAAATTTTACTGACGTATAGCTGACTTACAATGTTGTGTTAGTTTCACAGGTATAGCAAAGCGAGTCAGTTATACATATACATTATATCCATTCTTCTTCAGATTTTTTCCCATATAATTACAGATTTTGAGTAGATTTCCCTGTGCTGTACAGTAGGTCCTTGTTAGTTTTCTATTTTAGATATAATAGTGTGTATATGCTAATCCCCAACTCTTAATTTATCCCACTCTGGCACTTTTCCCCTTTGATAACCATAAAGTTTGCTTTTGAAGTCTGTGAGTCTATTTCTGTTTTATAAATAAGTTATTTTGCATTATTTTAAAATTAGATCCCATATATAAGTGATATATTTGTTTTTCCTCTGTCTTACTTCACTTAGTATGATAATCTCTAGATCCATCCATGTTGCTGCAAATTGCATTTCATTCTTTTTTGTGGCTGAGTAATATTCCATTGTATATATGTACCACATCTTCTTTATCCAGTCTTCTGTTAATGGACATTTAGGTTGCTTCCATGTCTTGGCTATCGTTAAATAGTGCTGCAGTGAACACTGGGGTGCACATATCCTTTTGATTTATGGTTTTCTCTGGATATATGCCCAGGAGTGGGATTGCTGGAACATATGGTAGTTCTTTATTTAGAATTTACTCTACTTTAAATAAAAGTCCATCTAACAACAACTAATTGAATCCTATTCAATATTAAATTTCATTTATTTTTCAATGAAAATCAATCATTTTCATTGATTTTAACCTTAAAATTTTTGATGCTGAAGTATGTACCAGATATTGTGATATTTTCCCTATATTTCTCATTAGTGTGTCTCATTTAACAGTATTCATTAATGATTTCATACTAGTATGGAATCAAATTTGTATTTCAGGATGTATAATTTGGGCCTTTCATTTATTTATGATTTTCTTTCCTTTATGTCAAAATTTCTTTTAAATGTGTACAGCATTTCTTTCGTTTACTCTTCACTTAAGAGGCAGTCCAGCATAGTGACAAGGCTTTGTTGTGAAAACATCTGAGTTTGAAATCTAAACTTTAACCCTGTAACATAAAGCAAGTTATTCAACATCTGAACTTTTCAGTTTCTTCACTACTATAAAGTGGGGATAGTCTTTAAAAGATGATGAGAGAATTAAATCTGATAATCTATGTAAAGCACATAAAGCAATATATAGTACATATATTTAAAGTACAATATACAATATCATTGATAGTAATAATACTATCAAGACTATGGAAAATGATGAGATAAAAAGAGAAAAAAAATGATGTTCAAAGGAGATAGTGATAACATGGAACTCAATGGTTAACATGGAAGGAATAGCATAAGACTGGGCCCTTAAAAACAGATGGAAATACATTTTTAAAATTTAAATATTTCATATATGTGTGTGTGTATATATATATATATATATATATGATATGATTTTTACTTTTTGAAAAAATACATGTAATGATGTTTAACTCAATGACCCACAAAAATAAGTACACTGATAATCAGAACAGGGAATTAGGAGTTACCGTTGTGGCGCAGAGGAAGTGAATCTGACTAGTATCCATGAGGATGCAGGTTTGATCCCTGGCCTTGATTGGTGGGTCATGGATCCAGCATTGCTGTGAGCTATGGTGCAGGTCACAGACGTGGCTCAGATCCAGCATTGCTGTGGCTCTGGCGTAGGCCAGCAGCTGTAGCTCCAATTAGACCCCTAGCCGAGGAACTTCCATGTGCCCTAAAAAAGGCAAACAACAACAACAAAAAAACCAAAACCATAAAAAACACTGAATTAAACGTTACTTGTTTGTTTTATTGTATCTTGAATTTATATTTGTGTCTTTAATTCATAATTATTCAAGGTATTTACTGAGTTCACTGCTTATTAAGTATCCCTTAACACATTTTGAAGTTGAGAAATGTTATGAAAGTTAGACCAATAATTAGCTAATAATATCTTTGCTCTTTGTGGATTTTTTTTTTTACTTGTGAAGTATTATTTTGTATTAGTTTTTATTTTAAACATTCCCCATTATTGGGCCATAGCCTATTTCTAGTCATTATAAACAAATACGTCTCTCTGTATGTCACTGTAGATAGTGAAGTATACTTCTGACAGATAACTTTCCATAACTTGAACTGCTGAACCAAAGTAAACGAACACGTAAAACCATCAAAAACTACTCTTTCATGTGTTGGTCAAACTTATACTTCCATGCATTGTATATAACAATATCTGTTTTCTCCTACCCAAATAATAAATCTGCTGTCATCAGAGCTGGTGTTCCTTTACAGGCACTGTGTCATTTCTCTCTGGCTGCTTTCAAGATATTCTCCTTGTTTTTCACATGGGAGTTATCATAGTGTAGAAGACAGCAACTGCTTTATCAATGGGTAAAGTAACTGCTGGTCGAACGTACTCAAATATGCAGGGCACAAAGAAGATGACAACTGCTGTGATGTGGGAGACACAGGTAGAGAGGGCTTTGCGTCTGGCCTCCAAGCTTTGCTTCCTTAGGGAGTTAAGGATGAACCCATAGGATCCAACCAAGAGTAGGAAGATTAACAGACAGATGAATCCACTGTTGGCAGCAACAACAAGCCCTAGAGTGTGGGTATCAGTGCAAGCCAGTTTAAGCAAGGGAATCAGATCACACATAAAGTGATCTATGACATTAGGGCCACAGAAGGGCAATATGAAGATGAAGAGGATCTGAATGAATCCATGGAGAAAGCCTCCCAGCCATGACACTCCCACCAGCAGGCCACATAGCTGCCAATTCATGATGGTTGCATAGTACAAGGGCTTGCAGATGGCCACATAGCGGTCATAGGCCATCGCAGTCAGCAGGATGATATCAGCTCCTGCAAAGAAATGTTCCCCAAAGATTTGGATCATGCATCCATGGAAAGTGCTTGTTTTCTTTTCATAGAGTGAGTCTGCTACCAGTTTAGGGGTATCTACACGGAATAGCAAGCATCGATGAAAGAGAGATGAGCCAGGAAATAGTACATGGGGCATCCTATTAATGGGCTGGTAGTGATGGTGACCACGGTGAGCACATTTCCTCCCAGAGAGACAGCGTAGATAAGCAAAAACACCACAAATATGACTTTCTGCATGTGTGGATTCTGCGTGAGTCCCAGTAAATGAACTTTGTTACATTATTCCTATTCTCCATGTTGGTTCATGTTACTGTCAACCACACTACCTGAAAAAAAGTCCTTTTTTTTTTTAGCCCACTCTTGAGTTTATTAAGCTTCACCATCTAATAAATATCAAATGCTTATATTCTAAAAAAAAAAAAAAAAAGATATTCTCCTTGTTTTTAGTTTTCAAAAGTTTAATCGACATAGAGTAGATTTCTGAGGGGATTGATTCTATTTGGGATTAACTCATCTTCTTGAATTTGCAGAATTATTCTTTTGCAAAACTTAGGAAATTTTCAGCATTATTTCTTCAAATGTTTTTTAAATTCCAGTCTCTCTCCTTCTCAGACACTGATGATATGAATGTTGGATCTTTTGTTACTGTCTCTCAGGTCCCCAAGCCTTTGTTCATTTTGTTTCCATGCATTTTCTCTAGGTTGTTCAAATTAGGTAAATTCTATTGATCTACCCTCAAGATCAAAGATTCTATCTTGTCATCTCCACTCTATTGAGCCCATTTAACAACTTTTTTATTTCCATTATTGTGTTATACACTTTTTTATAATTTTCTTTTTTTGGGGTAACATCTATTTCTTTGCTGAGATTTTCTATTTTGTTCATTTGTTTCAAAAGAATTTGTAATTGCTTGTTAGGACATTTTTATGATTTCTACTTTAAAATTCCTTTTCAGACAATTCCAAATCTGATTCATCTTGATATTAAACACTGGTTGTCTTTTCTCATTCAAGCTGTGATTTGCACGGTTCTTGGTATGACAGGTGATTTTCAAAATTTTATCATTAACATTTTGGCTATTCTGCTATAGGAGATGGTCTTCCTGATTATATTTAGAACACAAGTCCTGGTCTACTTTTTCAGGCTGTAGTTCTAGTGACAATTTAATTTTTAGGGCATTCACAATGGTATTTTCAGTCTGTCTGATTTTCTTCTGGTGCCACTAGGGTTTCCACTGCTCCCCGCTGGTGCCTGGAGGTGGGAGTTGGTGGGCAGCTTCCTCAGGTTCCACTACCTGGTACCTCTAGGTGGGGGGATGGGAGTCTCCCGGACACAAGAACAAAGAGCATTTTCTGGGCAAGGCTCCTGGTTTGCCAAGACCTGGCCACGCAGTCTCTCATTGGGAGGGGGAGTCTCACACCCTGTATGGAATATGAGTATATCCCCAGCCACTCAATGTCATTGGAATTCCTGATCAACTCCCCCTTGGCGTAGTTGGCAAGACTCTTTTAATTCTGAGGATGGAAAGAGACTACCTGCATCCCATTCTGGCTAAGCTGGGAGTCTGCATCACCTTTTGCTGGTGGGTGATGGTTCTAAGGCACTCTCTTACTATGTTGTCCCTAACTTCTCTTCTTTGTTTCTTTAGACTTCTCCTTTGTTTGCCTCTTGTGTTATTTCCAAAGTTTATAGTGGTACTTAGCAGATGATACGAAGAGCACTTAAAGCAATGTATGGTACATACAGGTACAGTGCAATAAATATTATTGTTATAGAAAATGATTTAAAATACAGATAAAATGGCACCAGAGTTCAAAGGGGATATAGGTAATAACAGAAATGTTAAGAAAAGGGTACCACTTGAGCTGAACTAATAATGTCGCAGGATTTTATTTATAATGATTAGGAGAAAATAATTTTTTACAATAAACATAATTTATTTGGAGGAGCTCATTCCTCAAGGAGAGGGCATAAATAAAGGTACAAAAGTGGTAAAATAACAATGTAGAGGGAATATAAATTTTTTTTTTTGTCTTTTTGTTGTTGTTGTTGCTATTTCTTGGGCCACTCCCACGGCATATGGAGGTTCCCAGGCTAGGGGTCGAATCAGAGCTGTAGCCACTGGCCTACGCCAGAGCCACAGCAACGCGGGATCCGAGCCGCGTCTGCAACCTACACCACAGCTCACGGCAACGCCAGATCGTTAACCCACTGAGCAAGGGCAGGGACCGAACCCGCACCTCATGGTTCCTAGTCGGAATCGTTAACCACTGCGCCACGACGGGAACTCCAAGGGAATATAAAATTTTTAAAGTATAGCGCCATATATATGTATGTGTATGTACATATATCCCACCCCCACCCCCCCACCCCCTGCCTTTGGGCCACCTTGAGGCATATGGAGTTCCTGGGCCAGGAATCAGATCTGAGCAACAGCTGTGACCTACACTACAGATGTGGCAATGCCAGATCCCTTAACTCACTGTGCCAGGCCAGGGATTGAATCTGCAACCTGGTGTTGCAGAGACACCACTGATTCCATTGTGCCACAGTGGGAATTCTTTTTTTTTTTTTTTTTTAAAGCAGTGGAAAATAAGGCTGGAGAGGCATGTTGGAACCAGTATTTGAGAACATCAGATTCCAGGGTAAGGAAAATGGACCCCCAGAATCATGGATTTTGAGCCGGTCCAAGAGAAATAAAGCAAGAAAAGGGAAAAAGAAGTGATGGAAGACAATGAAATTTTAGGGAGGAAAATAAGGCAGGACTTATGTTAAGACTTGACAAAAGGTGTGGGAAAGGAGCATTCCAGGCAGAAAGATCAGAGTGAGCAAAGATGCAGAGGCAGAAGCCTGCCTGGGTTGTTTGGGGAAGAGCAAGGAGGCCAGTGTAGCTGAAGCAGAGTAAATGGAAGAGAAAATCGTAGAAGATGAGGTCAGAGAAGTAAAAGGGAGAAAAGGAAGGAACCATGATTAAGTTCATGATTAGTATTTATCTTTTATTTTTCGTCAGATAGGAGAGCAGTGATCAAGAGAGTGACATCATCTGACTTAGATCAAATTGTATGTTCAAATTGTTTGCTATAATTTAAAAAGTTTTACTTAAATTCTTACTTCCCATTGGCTTATATTTGACAAATTCTTGTTTTTACATAGTTAAGAATAAATTCTACATATTAAGAGTTACTGAAGGAGAGGAGGAGGGGGAAGAGTAGGTGGCTGTATGTTTGCTATCTGGCCCTATATAGGGAAAAAAATTGCAGACTCTTGTCTTATGGTATAATTTCAGAGATGCTTAGTATTTACTATAATTTATATTTATATTTATATTAGCTTACATTTTCGTGCTACTGTGTACCTGGCATATATTATTATTATTTTCATCAGTGCTTTGAGGGAACTATATTATTCCCAATTTAGATATGGGTAAATATGTTAAAAGTGACTTAAGAATAAGAAGGTCGCCTAATTTTTCAGCTTCGGAGGACTAGTTTGAATCAGACCAACTCTTCTGCATAGAGCAACTGCCTAGAAAAGCCAAAATAAAATACAAGTAGCATTTTTTCAAGGCATCAGAACACAGTCAAACAGCCAGGGCTCAAAAAAATAAGAACTCAGAGTTAAGAGAAAGTAACTTAAATGAACCCAACATTCTGTGCAACTTTTTCCCCTTTCGGAATTTGCTGTAATTCGTAGCTGGCACAGGGCAGAGAGGATGAGAAGCAGAGCAGTTATGAGGCTAGGAAATACATCGTAGAGCTTTCTAGGCTCAAGGGGCTGGGAGACCAAAACTGGAATTTAGTGTTCTAAAGACAGACAGAGCTTCAAATGCCCAGAGAGAAGCAAAGAACAAGGAGGCAAGCTTGAATTCAGAGCTGCTTTTGCCCTGGAGATATTTGCCAATTTATAAACAGTGGCCAAGAGATGGAAAAACCAAGCAGAAATCCTCAAAAAGATTTCTATTTTGAAAGTAAAATAGATCTTGCAGCAGTCTTAATGCTGGAGGGAACAACACGAAAGGAGTTCTCAGAAAAATAACACCAGCCAAACTAAGATGGAGTAGAAAATCTAAATAGCCCTAAAACTATTAAGGAAACTTAATAATTTAAGACTTGTCCATAAAAAGCTGCAAACTGGAGTTCTCATCGTGGTGCAGCAGAAATGAATCCGACTAGGAACCATGAGGTTGAGGGTTCTGATCCCTGGCCTCACTGTGGGTTAAGGATCTGGCATTGCAGTGAGCTTGGTGTAGGTTGCAGATGCGGCTCGGATCCCATGTTGCTGTGGATCTGGAGCAGGCCAGCAGCTATAGCTCCAAATTAGACCGACCTCTGGCCTGGGAACCTCCATATGAAGTGGGTGCAGCCCTTAAAAAAAAAAAAAAAAAAAAAAGCTTCAAACTGAGATTATTTCCCACCTTATTTTATGAGACCAGTGTAGCATTTATATCAAAACAAGTCAAAAACACGAGGAAAAAACAATCATAGGCCAACTCTCTCTAGTAAACTTGTGTTCAAAATTCCAAAATAGGAGTTCCCGTTGTGGCGCAGTGGAAGTGAATCTGACAAGAAACCATGAGGTTGCAGGTTCAATCCCTGGCCTAGCTCAATGGGTTAAGGATCTGGTGTTCAATGAGCTGTGGTGTAGGTCGCAGATGCGGCTCGGATCCCATATTGCTGTGGCTCTGGTGTAAGGCCAGTGACTACAGCTCTGATTAGACCTGGGAACCTCAATATGCCACGGGTGTGGTCCTAGAAAAGACAAAACAACAACAACAAAATATTAATAAACTCCAGTGATATATATTTTTAAAAAGAAAATATATCTTATCTTGATAAAATTCGTCTTATTCTGGGAATTGAGGGATGGGTCAACATGGCCACAAAAATTAAACAATATAATTTACCACATTAATAGAATAAATGGGGGGAAATCCACGGATAGTCTCAATAGATGCAGAAAAAGTATCTGATACAATTCTATACTTACTCATGACTTAAAAGAGAAAAAAAACTTTTTAGTAAACTGGGATTGGAATGGAACTTCCTTAATCTGATAATGGGTAACTATAGAAAACATTAGTGGTGAACCTGTTGAACATTTTCTCCCAGAGTTCATAAACAAGACAAAGCTGCCTACTAGTACCACTTCTGTCCAACATTGCTTGGAGGCCCTAAACCATACGGTAATGCAAGAAAAATGGCATAGGATTGGAAATAAATCAATAAACCTGTCTTTATTTATTGATGACATTATTCAATCCCTAAAAGACTCTCAAAGAATCTTCAGACAAGCTATCAGAATTAATAAGTAAATTTAGCAAAGTCACTAGATACAAGGCTCAACATATAAAAATCAGTTGTATTTCTCTGAGGACAAACTTTTTCTAAAAATTGATAGGTGTTTTGCAATCAAAAAAATTAAAGATCTAGGAATAAATGAGATGACTCAGAGAAGTGAAGGAATAAATGATTTTCATGGATTGAAAGCCTCAGTATTACAGAAATGCAAAGTTTCCTCATACTGATCTGTACAGTCAATATTATCTCAATCAAAATCCTAGCAGTATTTTTTTGTGTATGGAAATTTTCAAGTTTATTAAAAAATAGCCAAGATAACTTTGAAGGAGAACAAAGCTGGAGAACTTATCAGATATCAAGACATTATAAAGCTATGGTAATTAATGAATGTGGAATCAATTTGTGGATAGACAAATTGACAAACAGACCAGAATAAAAAGTCCTAAAACAGATCTACAAATGGTCACTTGATATATGACAAAAAGTGATGATGCAGTGTGCAAAGAAGAAAGAAGTGTATCAATGGGATATCCATATGGAAAAAAAAGTCGATCTATAAATCACACAATATAGAAAAATCAATTCCAGATGCAATTACAAATCTAAAGATGGAAAGTAAAACAAAGCTTCTAGGAGGAAACTCAGTATCTTATATTAATCTATTAGGGAAACGAATCTAAAAAAGAATGTGTGTGTGTAACTGAATCACTTGTTGTACACAACAAACACAACACTGTGAACCAACTATACTTCAATTAAAAAAAGAAGCTACTAGAAGGTAACAGAAGAGGTTTTGTTTTTTTTTTTTTACAACCTGCACGATAGAAAAAGAGTTCTTAAATAGGACACATACAAAAAATCACTAGGCAAAAAAGGAAATGATTGATAAGCTGGCATACAATAAAATGATATATAGAATATTTTCAACAGGACCAAGCCATAGACAGGGAGAAGATTTTTTTCACGAGTAGGTATATTCATGTATAAAACACATGAATTCGTATTGATCACTTAAGTAAAAGCTAGTTAATCTGTAGAAAAATGGGGAAAAGATCTTACCAAAGGATATTTGGGAAGCAAATTAACATATGAAAAGATTCTCAACCTGATGAATCAGTGAAAACAAATATTAAAGCCACAATGAGGAGTTCATGTTGTGGTGCAGTAGTTAAGGAATCCGACTAGGAACGATGAGGTTGCGGGTTCAATCCCTGGCCTCGCTCAGGGGGTTAAGGATTTGGCATTGCTGTGGCTGTGGTGTAGGCTGGCAGCTACAGCTCTGATTCAACCCCTAGCCTAGGAACCTCCATATGCCATGGTGTGGCCCTAAAGAGACAAAATATCAGTAAGAAGAAGAATCTTACAGAAAGAAGCAAAACAAAATACATGAATGCTTTCATTTATATAAAATTCAGAAAAAGACAAGAAAAACAGGGTGTGATGACAGAAATCAGGACTGAAATAATATTTGGGAGAAGTTGATGACTAGGTGGGGAGATTTGGGGTGTTGAATTCTTCATCTGAAAAATGGTCACATGCATATTTTAATTCAGAAAATTCATCTAGTTGTACAGTTATGGCCTGTGCACTTTTATATATGAGTGTTACACTTTAACTTTTTTTTCTGGCTATGCCCGCAGTATATAAAAGCTCCCAGGCCAGGGGTCAAACATGAGCCACAGCAGCGACAATGCTGGATCTTTAAATCTTAAACTGAGTCACCAGGAAACTCCTAGAATATTTTATTCTCAATGAGCTCTTGTGTCTACTTCATTTATAGTTTAAAAATAAAAGCCAACCAGAGTTCCCATTGTGGTGCAGAGGAAATGAATCCTACTAGTATCCATGAGGATGAAGGTTCGATCTTTGGCCTCGCTTAGTGGGTCAGGGATCTGGCGTTGCCTTGAGCTGTGGTATGGCTTGGATCCTTCATTGCTGTGACTGTGGTGATTTGACCCTTAGCCTGGGAACTTCCTTCTGCCGTGGGTGTGGCCTTAAAAAGAAAAAAAAAAATTCTTCTGTTGGGACAACTAACTAAATTAATGTGATAAAAAAAAGGTAATGGGTCTATAAACACAACTGACAAAGGTTTCTTATTTATTAATGTTTATCCATTAATGTGAAAAACATAAGGTTTCAAAACTGCATCATGAAATATAATATTACACATTTTTAGACTTGAATATACAAACACTTCAATACAATTGAGAAGTAGGAAAAGACCTAAAAAATATACATATACGAAAAGTTAACAAAATTAACATATTCCTTGATGTTTGAGTGATTTTTCCTTTTTCTCCTAAACTTCTATTTTCAGTTCCACTGATACCAACCTAAAGTGATCAAAGAATGTTTTAAAAAGTACATTTTGTATGATCCTATTTATAAAGCTCACAAATAAGCAGAACTAAATGCTGGAAGTCAGGATAGAGATTTTCTATGGACACATAGGTAATGATTAGATTGGTATGTAAGTGAGGCTTGTGGGATGCCAGAAATGTTCTATTTCTTCCTTTTTTTGCTTTTTTTTTTTTTTTTTTTTTTTTTTTTTGCTTTTTAGGGCTGCACTGCAGCATGTGGAGGTTCCCAGGCTAGGGGTCGATTGGAGCTGTAGCTGCAGGCCTACACCACAGCCACAGCCCCACAGTATCTGAGCTGCATCTGTGACCTACACCGCAGCTCACACACCACAGCTCACAGCAACGCCAGATCCTTAACCCCCTGCAAGGCCAGGGATCAAACCTGCGTGGATGCTAGTCAGATTCATTAACCACTGAGCCAGGATGGGAACTCCAATGTTCTATTTCTTGATATAGGTACTAGATACATGGGATACTTATTTGTTGAAAATTCATTAAGCTGTGCAATTTTCGATATGCTTCTGTAATAAAATTTATTTTCAATTGCTTTGCTTTTTATCATACATGGCTTTTAATCTGTTTTTGTTTCCCCCTCTCTGTGGATCAGTTGTCCACAACTAGAAAAATAAATCTCATCCTTAACATAGAACTAATAGTTTATTTTGAGACCAGATTAATTAGCAACATTTAATAAATAACTATATAAGTTTAGTTTCTTTTCATTTTCTTCAATTAAAATGTATTTTAAAAAATCCAACTAAATGAAAGTTCTAGTTATTTTAGTTTAGTTAAAGAAAAATCTTAAAACATAGAAATCTTCTGAATGTAACTTCAACTTAGGTATCAAAAGTTTGATTACAGATATTATACTGATATCACTTATATTTACCTGATAGTGAGGTTTATACCACTGCTTTAAGTCCCAATCCCAAAGAATCATCTGAAAAAGAGAAATCCACTTTGTTATACACTGGAAATAAACAAATGCATGTAAAGACAAAATGGAGCATCTTTGATTACAGATACCTAAAATACCTTATGGTTTGAGAGGAACTGGGAAGGTGAGAATAAAATTATCCCTTAGATGGACTATTTCATTAACTATGCAATCTGTGATTGACAAATCAAAAGAATAAGGTCACTAAACTATATTAACCTTCAAAATATCTATTACCACAGAACTGAAAATGTAAATCCAAAATCACATCCATTTGCTAAAAATACAAGAAAAATAACAAATCACCACTCTTCCCCCTCCCACTCTCCAAAGGCTCATAATCTGTCATTTTAAATCATGTCAGTAGGTGGTGATATTTCCTTACCAATAGGGCATTTCTGTCAAAAACACTTTAGAAAGCTGGCCCTGTGGTTTACATATAAGGGAATGGATTTATAAAAATTAACACTCCTTCTGATACACAGATAACTACGGATTTCCTTTTTGTCTCCTTTATAGATTATCAATGATAACTTCTTAGTACCAGACTAGTTTCTTCCTGCCCTTCTCATCCTAGCAGGGTTTGTGGCTACCTCCCCATCCAAGAGGAACTGCTCAAAGAAATAAAATTAGCTTTAATTTATCAAACTATAACTGCTCCCTATCATTAATCTTAAATTTCTTTTAAATTTACTTAATAAGTAGGTCTCCTTTTGCTTAAGTAATTGATTATAATTGTGATTTTCTACATAGCTTTGAAACCCTAGTCTTGGAACATAAGCCTGGTTAATTTGTAATGTAATCATAAAGTTTCTATGTACTGAAATATTTGTGTTATTTCTTGTCCTTGGTCGTAAGGATCCTGGTTGCAAAAAAAAATATTAAAATGCACACAGATATACTCCATCATTGGTTTGATATTTTATTAGGAGTTGGCAGATTTTTTTCTGTGAAGGTACAAGTAGTAAATATTTTAGGTTTTGCAAGCCACATAAGGTTTCCACGGCATATTCTTTGCATTTGTTTGTTTGTTTGCTTTATAGCCCTTTAAATGCAACAAAACAGAACAATATTCTTAGCTCAATGGCCATACAAAAACAGGTTGCTGGCAGGATTTGGTCAGTGGGCTATAGCTTACTGACCTCTATTTTAGATAATATGATCACTTTAAAAAATTGTCAATTGTCATTATCACCTTGTCAACATTGTTGCAGAAGGTCATCTCCTGCCAGTGAGGAGAAACCTATTTCTTCCCAAAGAAAATCCAGACAGACTACAACCACTTACAAAATTCACGGCCTTGTACCTGCAAAATGACTATGGTATAGCTACATGCAAAGTACATAATGTTATTTAGTAGACTCACCAAATTTATGCAGTATTTTATATAGTCCTAAGTGTGGTTCTCATATAATTATTTTAAGTTGTGACTTAGCCAGCATACATTCTAGATTCTAGAGACATCAATTAATGCACTTTAAGACATAAAGAATTTTTTTTTTGCTTTTTAGGGCCGAACCCGTGCCATATGGAGGTTCCCCGGCTATGGGTTGAATCAGAGCTGCATCTGCTACCTACACCACAGCTCATGGCAACTCCAGATCCTTAACCCACTGAGTGAGGCCAGGGATCAAATCCGCATCCTTATGGATCCTAGTCGGGTTCGTTAACCACTGAGCCATGAGGGGAACTCCAAAACATTAATAACGTTTTAGGAGCATTCACATTAAGATGAACATAACCTAGGGAGTTGCCGCTGTGGCTCAGTGGTTAACGAATCCCACTAGGAACCATGAGGTTACGGGTTCGATCCCTGGCCTTGCTCAGTGAGTTAACGATCCAGTGTTGCTGTGAGCTATGGTGTAGGTCACAGGCGCGGCTTGGATTCCACGTTGCTGTGGCTGTGGTGTAGGCCGGCAGCTACAGCTCTAATTAGACCCCAGCCTGGGAACCTCCATATGCCGCAGGTGCGGCCCTAGCAAAGACCAAAAAAAAAAAAAAAAAAAAAAACCTAAAACCCCTGAGTTTCTTTTATATTTGATATACATGCTCCATTTGCTTCATGCTATTCTTATACAACTGGCTTTTTATTCCCAACTGCAATACTTCCCTTCAGTCCTCATTTTAGCCTGTCCAAGTTTCTTTGGAGAGTGAGAATGTCGACTAACCTATTCACCACTCCTCTCATCATCATGACATTTGTAAACCTGATCTTTCCTTAAGTTCACTAATAAAAATACAGACTAGAGAGGAGTGAAGACAGAACCACATGATGGGTCACTAAAGATTACCTATGACACTGTTTTTGGAGTCTACAAACATGCCTAACATGCTACCATTTAATCCATACTTCTGCATTTCTTCTACAAAGTGACATACATGTACCTCATTTCTTCAAGCTGTTAGTCTAAGTAGAAGCTGATTTCTTGCTTACTCCAGCATACTTTCATTAGGAGAGTTTCTTAACATTTGAGTCTTCCTTGCCCCCTACTTCATTAACCTGTATGATTATCTTTTTAAATATCTGCCCTCCAATGCCAACAGCCATATTTATATTCATATTATGAATTCTTTTTTTTTGTCTTTTTGTCTTTTTGCCATTTTCTCGGGCCGCTCTCACGGCATATGGAGGTTCCCAGGCTAGGGGTCAAATCAGAGCTGTAGCTGCCAGCCTACTCCAGAGCCACAGCAACGTTCCTAGTCGGATTCATTAACCACTGCGCTGCAACGGGAACTCCTACATTCATATTATGAATTCTTAACAGCAGTCTTATCACTCCCAAGAGATCTAAGTTAGTAACTCGGTGGCAAAAAAAACACAAAACCTTTAAAATATTAAAATGGCTGTGGCCCTCCTAACACCACAGTACATACAGAGATAAACTAAATCTACAATATTAAATTTTCATACGTATATACATAAGTAGTCCTGCTTCCCATAAGAGCATCACTAGTTTACATTCTGAGAAAGTTCCCTAATGCACTGAGACCAGTCCAAGGCTTCATTTTCAAAAGCTGCTGCTGACATGGGAGATAATGTGTACATCCTATTTAACTGTGCTCTTACTTTACTATGTACAAGGTTTTTTTTCTCTATGTTTATCCTTTCTAGCTCTCTCTACGGTTGCATTTGTTATTGCAGACCATCTCCCTTAATAAACTCACTTCTTCTTTGCCCTTTATCCCATCATCTTGGTTTTCTTTCACTTGTACTTGCTACCCTAGCTTCAAATAAACTCTTCAGCAGCTCAATCTTATTTGCGGTCACTTTCTCTGGGATCAATACATTTACCAAAAAAACACCAGGTCTTAGTCTGAAATCCCCTGTATATTAGGAACTGAAAACAAAATACAGTGAAAGCCACAAATTACAGGTAGACGGCCTTCTTTGTAAACTGGACAATGAGAATACTAGTGATTTTAAGAAAAAATTTTCTGGGAGTTTCCATTGTGACTCAGTGGTAATAAACCCAACTAGTATCTGTAAAGATGTGGGTTCGATCCCTGGCCTTGGTCAGTGTGTTGGGGGTTCAGCATGGCTGTGAGCTGTGTGGTGTAGGTGGCAGACATGGCCTGGGTCTGGTGTTGGCATGGCTGTGGCACAAGCTGGCTGCTACAGCTCCGATTTGACCCCTAGCCTGGGACCCTCCATATGCTGCAGGTACAGCCCTAAAAAGAGCAAAAAAAAAAAAAAAAAATTTTTTTTCCACTTAAGTAGTGGAAGATACATGATCCTGGAATTCTGCAGCTAGGTACATCTTAGAACAGTGTTATTCGAGGTGTAGTAGACAATAAGAAAGGTACAGAAAGTAAATATTTAGAAATTTTTATAACAATTTGATATAGAAGGTTTTAGTGTATTTTTTAAAAGCATGGGTCCACAACAGATTGGGGCAGAGCCCCAAAGCTCGATCCTTTGCTATATAGTTTGATTCCAGGAGACAAGAACATAAATGCACAGAGTTGCACTGTTTGGGGTAGCAAGAAAACTAAATACAATGCAAATATCTATCAATAACAACATGGGGAAATTTTGGTATATTCATACAGTGGAAAACAACAGTGAAAATGATGAAAGATAGTTACCTCCTATATGAATCAATCCTAAAAATATAATATTGCATGAGGAATGTATGCATATAGTCTAAATATATACATATAAAATTAAACACATTGAAATATACTTTTTCTTTTTACGGCTGCACCTGAAGCATATGGAAGTTCCTAGGCTAGTGGTCAAATTGCAGCTACCGGCCTGTGCCAAAGCCACAGCAATGCTGGATCTGAGCCACATCTGCGACCTAGGCTGCAGCTTGCAGCAATGCTGGATCCTTAACTCACTGAGCCAGGCCAGAGATTGAACCCACATCCTCACAGAGACAACACTGGATCTTTAACCCACTGAGCCACAACAGGAACTCTCTGAAATATATTTTTTAGAAATATAAATATAGGGGAAACCATACAGAAATTCAGTATAATCATCTCTAAGGGGGAAGAGAAGAAAACTGAATCTGAGAATGGCATACAGTTAATTTCAAAGTTATTGGTAATGTTCAAAGTTAATGGTGGATTGATGGTGTCTGTTATTATCCTTAGTGTCTATTCTGGTAAAGAAGCAGAGACAGTGACGAGAGTAAGCTTTCTAGGAATTGTGCTGTATAAGGCAAGAATGAAATGGAGTGATATCTGGAAAAGAATGTGGTGATAATACTTCTGTTAAAATGGTAGGTTCTGGGAGTTCCCGTCGTGGCGCAGTGGTTAACGAATCCGACTAGGCACCATGAGGTTGCGGGTTCGGTCCCTGCCCTTGCTCAGTGGGTTAACGATCCGGCGTTGCCCTGAGCTGTGGTGTAGGTTGCAGACTCGGCTCGATCCCGCGTTGCTGTGGTTCTGGCGTAGGCCTGTGGCTACAGCTCCAATTAGACCCCTAGCCTGGAAACTTCCATATGCCGCGGGAGCGGCCCAAGAAATAGCAAAAAGACAAAAAACAAACAAACAAACAAAAAAAGGTAGGTTCTAGAGCTTGTTTATACTTAATAGGAATGATTCAGGACAGTAGGAGAACTAATATACAGGGCAGAGTGAGAGATTTCCCCAAAGGAGCAAAATCCTTAATGAAAATCTTGCTCAATATCTCTATAATATTAGCACTTAGATAAAAATTCAAACTGGGAAACAGTAGCAGGGTATTAGCCATTATTAATTAAATCTGTGAATCACCAGTCGTTCCTCAGGGGTCTGGAATATTTATAGGAAGAATAAAAGAACCAATTTAGTTTATACATATTTCAAAATGTTGAAATATAAAATAACTGATTTCCACAAAACTATCATCTTAATAATCATTATATTTTGAAAAGTGGGCCAGGTGCCCTAAGGACCTGCATTATCCTGTAAGACTACAAATCGTTTTAGTAGAAGTATTTTCATGTCATTTGAATACTACTGTTTATATCTGTTAAATTTGCATTCTCTACATTCTGAGATGTTGTTGTTGTTTTGCTTTTTAGGACCCAACTTGCGGCATATGTAAGTTCCCAGGCTAGGAGTCAAATCGGAGCTACAGCTGCCAGCCTACACCATAGCCACAGCAGCGCAGGATCCTAGCTGCATCTGTGACCTACACTGCATCTTGTGGCAATGCCAGATCCTTAATCCACTGAGTGAGGCCAGGGATCGAACCCACATCCTCATGGATACCAGTCAGGTTCATTACTGCTGAGCCATAATGGGAACTCTGTATTCTTTACATTCTGTTACAGTATTATTCCCAAGGGGGAAAAAAATGGCTCAAAATTGGTTTCCTAAAGCTTAAAGTACTAATAAAAATAGTAACATAAATAACTCAGAATAAATGCTAAGCCAAAATCAAGAACAAGATTCTAATGCAAACTGACTACAAATCTGTGGGTATGATAATACCACAACCCATGAAAACAAATATATACTATTAAGTGATACAAGAATGACTATCGAAAAACTAGACTTTTTTTTCAGACTTGCAATTCATTCACTCTATATTCTTCTGCATGTTGTCTACTTTGAAACACTGATGACATTCAAACAAAATATGAAGCTTTTTGATAAACCACTAGAACTTTTCTAGAATAAACACACAATACTTTCTTATATGAAACTCAAGATTTCTGTTCCTAAAACAGAGGAGACAAAAACTATAGAGGCACCATTCAGAGTCTGTGCCTTTCATAGGAAAAGCATACACAAAAGACAAACTATTGCTGAGAGACTTGTAAAACTAGTCACACAGATGACAAACATTATGCTGGTAGAGAAACCAGACCAAATAATTTCCAAAACGTATTTATTACATGACACCTTGGGACATCACAGAACTGAAAAGGCATAAAAGGTAACAGAGTAATTATTATCATATGTGTACATGGCAGATATTTCACTTTACTGGCAGGCAAATGTACTCATATGATGAATCCAAATCAGCTCTTGGTTTATGTGTAATACAGACAACAAAAGATAGCAGACAACATTTTATGTGTAAACTCATACTATAAAATATGATTTTTTCCTATTTAATGATTATTCTGTGAACTATGAGAGAGACTTGAAAAATGTGTTGCAATCAATTCTGAAAGAATCAGTTAACTGTTCAGTAAGAAAAAGACTTACTAAACAATGAGATTACCTCTTAACTACAGATCTACCACTGCTTTAGTCACAGAAAACAGCTTGGTGGTTAAAACATACATGCCGGGCATGATTTCAGTTTTAAAGAAAGAGCATAACACACACTCAATTTTGGGCCACAGAGTGTATGTACATCTTTTCAGCGTGCTGTGGGAAAATGGAGTACAAATAAAACTGTAAATAGTAAATAGAAGTTTTTCTTCAATAAAATGCAAAGAACTATTTCTCAAGTTTTTAAGTATGACAATGCCCATTACTTAGCAACTGACACAGTCTTGAAAGAAATCTCTTTATGATTCCAGGGTCCTTGTTGAATTAGAGTATTCAGAACCAACAGTCAAAAAAACACTTGCTGCTTTCCATTGTAGGTTATAGTTTTGCTTGGATTTTTCCAATTGAAGAGAAATAGAAAAAAGGAAAGAATTTGGTTAGATACAGAATGAACCTACAACACATACCTCTTTACTCATCAGTGAGCTAAAACAGAATGCTTTTACTATTGCAAACAATGTTCACTGGTAATGTAATTTTTTTAGTTTTTAAAAATTATGAATCATTTTAATATATTTATCTAATATTGGTAGTGCATGCCACTTACAGTGAATACATAGTGGATAGTGCATGGGTATTAAAAGTTTAAGGAGTTACCATTGTGGCTCAGCAGGTTAAGAACCCAACTAATATCCATGAGGATGTGGGTTTGATCCCTGGCCTCACTCAGTGGGTTAAGGATCTGATGTTGCTGCAAGGTGCAGAGTAGGTTGCATATTCGGCTCAGATCCCACATTGCTGTGGCAGTGGCGTAGGCTGGTGGTTACAGCTCTGATTCGACCCCTAGCCTGGGAACTTCCATATGCCATGGCTGTGGCCCTGAAAAGACCAAAAAGAAAAAGAAAAAGTTTAAGAAACATCAGTAGAAGCCTCATTCTTCCTATATAATATATAGCCCTTTTAAAATTTAATTTCCAAGTATATAGTATATGCTTTGTATGTAAACTGTTCCCAAGTCCATTAAAATGTAGGCATCTAAAGTTCAATCCCAATGCCAAAGTAGATCTTATAATTTAAATATAAGAATAAATAAATAATTGAAACATGGCTAAACTTTGAATAACAGTAAAGCAAGAAGTTACGGTGACAATGATATGTTCTCAAATCATGGTTCTATTATAAGATTTAACAAAAGTATGAAATTTTAATGGCTATTTTTAGGGGCTCTATTATATTTGTTTCCATCTAAACTCAAGTATAATACAGTTATTGGAAATTATTACATATTTTCACACACTGTAGTTACCTGTTCAAGATAATTTTAAAAACAGCATTTTCTCATAAATAACATACAAGGTGCATACTATTAAAAAATTCTTTTAGTTGACATGATAAAGTAAACCCAAGACTGTGCCTTTATATAAATTCAGCTTTTCTTTGTGGTTAAAAAGTTGAATCCTGATAAAAGTTTCTGTTTGAATATGTTTATAAGTCCAACATGCTTTATAGAGCTCTACAAAACCACCAATACCACAGTGAAACATCAGCAGCACAACCAGGAGATGTTATCAGGTTCAATTACGTCAATGAGGTTTTATTTCATTGTTCCCCATGTAGCCAAAAGGAAAAACATATATGTGTCCTCAAGTCAAGCTTACAGAACTGTGATATTTATGTGAAATTTGAAAGATTAGCCATTATGGTATAGCTCTGAATTAACTGTTAAAGCATCCTTTATTCTCGTGTTTCTTGTTGATAATTTACTTGAGCTTCACGTATAAATCTAGGCTAATGAAACTGATTGAATTTTAGCACTAACAACTTTTTCTATTTTTATGCCTTCCACCTTAGGCCCATTTAACTCTGTTTATTGAATATAAACCAAAAATACAAAATAAATGGACAGTCAAAAAGCTAAACTAACCAAAATGGTACTTTCTACTAGTTGAAAGCACAAAGATAGTAACCCTGACCCTTGCATGACACAGAAGGGCCCCAGCCAGAAAAACTGAGAAGCAGGGGAAAAAAGGGGGGGGGGGAGTGGGTGGAGACTAGCATTACTTAGAAACTAATTTCATTTACTATTCTTACTGATCAATCAAAATATATGATTACAGCTGTGGTGGCTTAGACTGCAAGCTACGCACCAGCACTATGTTAGATTCCTAATACCTAATGTCCTCTTTAATCTTTACTAGAATTCTTTGTGGTAAGCCTTATTTCCTTATTTTGCAAATGACACAACAGAGACTAAAAAAGGTGAAGTAAGCTGCCCAGGGTCACATGACTAGTAAGTGGCAGGGACAGAAATTAAATTCAGATCTGCCTCATTCCAAAGCCTTAAGGATTCTTAACCATTATGCTACATCATCTTATAATTATCATTTACTACTATTATTATCAACAGCACTATGTGCTAGTAATACAGCAGGTGCTTGGCAGCCATGTAAAATCACAAGTTTTACAAGTAACCCCTTTTATGTATGGAGAAGTTGAGGCTTAGTGATTATATTATTCTGCATTTGCCTTCCAGATCCCTTCTTTGCCTTCCTGTGCTCTCTGGGGAGACAGACCCCTATTCTCTGCATCTCCTGAGCTCCCATGCAGCTGATTTCCGCTCAGATTGAGATATGATGACAGCAGGAAACGAGTTTGGGAGGAGAGAGAGATGAAGGTTATTTTTTCTCTGCTGCCTCTGCCTACACACCTGTGTCTCTGGTAATAACTGTAGTTCCTCCATGACTACAGCTCTTAGCAGATGGTCTTCCCTTCACAACTTCAGCTGTGACTCTGGAAACACCATTTCCACCCTTGTTCCTTCAGCCTCAGGTGAGATAATAGCTTTCCATAGTTACTTGTCTCTAGTTGCCTAGCCACCTCTTGTCTATCCTATTAACCCTGCTCACTCTCTCAAAGTGGATTCATCATTAAAATCTTTTTATTGGAACCACCTTGGAGTGAATTCTATTTCTCCCTGAACCCCTGAGTAGTACAGGGTCATTGTTAACCAAGTTCTTCTGTCAGATGTTAGCTAGTAAATCACAGAGCTAGAATTTGAATTTAGATTTATAACCCTCCAATTTTATCCCCTTTCTATTACTATGCTGAAAGGATAGTTATTTTAACTTTTGATGAGACCTTTCTTTCCAAAACTCATAAGTTAAAAAAAAAAGTCATCAAATTATCAAACTACCTTCCGATACCCCCATCCCACACTCCCTGCATTTCATTCTGTTACTATAGATGAACTTCACCAGGTCTAGTCAATGGCACTAGATCCAATCCCCTGGAGCCTATCTGAGGATATTTCACAATCAATTTTCTCCCTCTTCCTTACTTCATCATTTTTTTTTCTCGCTACTAAATCATTCCCATTAGACTTTATAAATATACTGTAGTTCCTCACATCTCACACACGCTCTCATGATCATACTCACACCCAGCCATTTCCAATTCTCTGCTCCCATTTATAGCAAAATTCCTCAAAAGAGTGATGGTTACTTTTTGTTTCCAATTCCTCTCCTGTAATTCTCTCTTAGCTATTCTGGTTTATTTTGCTGGTCCTTCAACATGCCAGTCAACTCCAAAAAGGATTTTTCTAAACCCATACTGATAATAAAGTAGCATGTAAAATATACATGTAAGGTTTTTTTCCTGTTAAGTGTACAAAACCAGAAATAACAATATTTAAAGGGACAAGCGACAAATATAAGTTGAGTGGAGCAATATATGAGAGTACTGAGGTCACTTATTATTTGAAATAGGTAGAACTTTAACCTGTAAAAATACCAATTAGTTAAATCTCCATATTCTATTGACAGCATGAGACTTTTGTTTTTATCATTCGATGTTCTGAAATTGAGTAAAACACATACTTTCTTTTTTTTTGGTCTTCTTGCGTTTTCTAGGGCCGATCCCTCGGCATATGGAGGTTCCCAGGCTAGGAGTCTAATGGGAGCTGTAGCTGCCAGCCTACACCAGCAACATGGGATCCAAGCCATGTCTGCGACCTACACCACAGCTCACAACAACGCCAGATCCTTTACCCACTGAGCAAGGCCAGGGAATGAACCGGCAACATCATGGTTCCTAGTCGGATTCGTTAACCACTGAGCCACAACGGGAACTCCTTACTTTTTTTTCTTAACCCTAATATTTTTCAGACTCATTTTAAAATTTTTAAATTGTTATAAACATCATGGTCTAATTGTGCTAAAGGGAATTCAAGCAGAGACTGCCATTTTCCAAATATAATATGGAAGAGCCTCTATTTTACCAGTATTCTTAAATCTCTTGTTCCCTCCAGATGTTTTCAAGTTTTTATCTGCCTGCTTCTCTTCTAGACCTCCTGTGTCCTTCCTGGATATGTAACATGGCACATGTCCCAACCGGTTTCTCTAGCTTATGATTGAGCAAAATTTTATCTATATCCCTGACATGGACTCTACATTATGGGGAGTTCCCATTGTGGCTCAGCAGTAATGAACCCAGCTGGTACCCATGAGGGTGCAGGTTCAATCCCTGGCCCCGCTCAGTGTGCTAAGGATCTAGCTTTGCCATGAGCTATGGTGTAGGTTGCAGGCAGGGGTTGGATCTGGCATTGCTGTGGCTGGCAGCCGCAGCTCCGATTCGACCCCTAGTCTGGGAACTTCCATATGCCACAAATGGAGACCTTAAAAAAAATAAATAAAGGGATACATATTCTGGGGAGAATGTATCAAAAGTAACTGGAAAAAAAAATGGGACTCTAAACCTATAACCTCTCTCTTCCTCCTACTGTGAATAATGTTTTCTTTTTAAGTTGCTATATAATTTTCAGTACAATTTAAGCAAGATTTTAAATAATAATAGCTAATATTTAAAAGATCTTACAAACGTAAAACATGTGAACAAATCAGGATTGCATGAGGAATTTCCTAATAAATATTCTAGAATTCTAAGCACCGTTTATGAACAAGACCAAAAGAGAACAAAAGGTTTCTCACCTCAATCACAGGAATATGCTACAAACTTGACTCCAGTCTAGAGAGAAAACCAGGAGATCACAAAAACCTTCTGGGGAGATCTGAGTTCAACCTAAAATAATGGTTTTATCACCAAATCTAAATCATCTCCATCTATATATATGACAACTCAAGCAGATTGATGCCAGAGCCCAGGGTCTCAAATGCTGCAGTATAATGCTTCTCATCTGCTTCAACTCGGAGGAGGCTGAGTTGCTTCCCCACCCCTACCCCAAGGCAATCAACTCTATCCAGCTCACATATCTAAAAGATCCACAAATTGCACAGATGTTCAAGTAACCAAAGGAACTCGGCCTAGGCATACTTACCCTCTGCTTAAGAAAGCAAGTACATTTTTTCCCCCTCTGATTGTCCTTTAGGCTAAAGAATCATGAACTAACCAAAGACACCAGGCTTACTGATGTAGTAGTTACATAATTCATACAGAGGAAAATAAGATGCAAGTTCCCTGCTTGGAAGCCCCTTTGTTTAGGAATTCTGCTTCTTGGCTTTTCTGAGGTCTATGACTCTCTAATACATTTACACAGGCCCGTGACCTTTGTATTCCCAAATAACACAAAGGAGAGTCCTAATGGTATTTCACCATGGACAGAGAGTGTATTTCATCATCAATTTGTAATTTCTGTCTCAAGAGTACTTAAAGAGGGTAAGAATACTGCTGTACAAAAAAGCTAGAAGTTCCCTCCAAGGATTCAGCTCCAGGCTTTGATACTCCACTGTAGCCTGCCCACTGAAGTCTGCCCACCCCAACCTGCCTTTGATCATTAGAACTATAGACACCATTCATGGGTCCTGGACTGTGGAAGTTTCCCATCTTCAACTATGTCCAACCCTTTTGGCTACAGGGTGGAAATCCTTGTAAGCAGCAGCTAACTACTGCTTGGGTTGGAGTTCCTGTCGTGGCACAGTGGTTAACGAATCCGACTAAGAACCATGAGGTTGCCGGCTCGATCCCTGGCCTTGCTCAGTGGGTTGACGATCCAACGTTGCCATGAGCTGTGGTGTAGGTCGAAGACGCCGCTCCGATCCTGCGTTGCTGTGGCTCTGGCGTAGGCCAGTGGTTGCGGCTCCGTTTCGACCCCTAGCCTGGGGACCTCCTTATGCCACGGGAGCAGCCCAAGAAATGGCAAAAAAAGACCAAAAAAAAAAAATACTGCTTGGGTCATGCATTTCAAAGAGAACAAGTGGTGACCTTTAATCAGTCTCAGTCTTGTTTTTGTTTTTTTGGTTTTTTTTTTTTTGTCTTTTTGCCATTTGTAGGGTCGCTCCAGCGCTCCAGCAGCATTTGGAGGTTCCCAGGCTAGGGGTCTAATTGGAGCTGCAGCCACTGGCCTACACCAGAGCCACAGCAACGCGGGATCTCAGCCGAGCGTCTGCAATTTATACCACAGCTCACAGCAACGCCGGATTGTTAACCCACTGAGCAAGGCCAGGGATTGAACCCACAACCTCATGGTTCCTAGTCGGATTCGTTAACCACTGCGCCACGATGGGAACTCCTCAGTCTCAGTCTTTTACTGTCCTCAAATTCCTATCTCATCATAACTAAAACAAGTAAAACTTAGCTTAAAAAGGGGAGACAATCTCAAGTCTGGCAAACCAGAGGCAACAAGAGGGGTTCTGAAAACCTGTGTGTTGACTACATTAGGTACTCTTTTGGGAGCTTTTTATATCATTACACTCCACCTGTGAGGTCAGTTTTTATATAAAATTCAACTTAGACGAAGTAACTTGCTGAATGAATAAATGACACTTTCTTCCCAGTATCAATCTAATTCTAGATATTTAGAAATAATAGATATTACTTTCTATTATCACCATGTTTTCACGTTTTTATCGTGTCAAACCTAGATCACTTTCAACAGCCTCCAATTGATGCTACCTGTTTTATACAATAAAATCAATTTCTGAAGCCACATGTATCCTGTTACTCTCCTGTTAGAATTATTCAGGGTATATTTGAGCTGAGGGGAATTTAGAAGCTAATTCTGATCTTCTCATTTCATGGATAAAAGAAAACAAGGACTACAGTAATTAAGTGATTTTTCTTGGAACTATTTGGGTTTAAGTGAGACAAACCTTCTCCAAAGAAAATAAAGACATCTCTTTGATTACTTTTATAATTCTACCAACTCATCTTTCCAACCAAACTCACATCTGATTATCTCCCCCAGACTCATGGAGGGGGAAATCTAACAACAAAAACCTGCTTACCACTTTCTACATCTGACTTAAACCTTCCTATTTTCCTTGGTTCCTATTCTCTACTTCCTATTTCTTAACCTCAATTAACACAGCTGACCTCTTAAAACAGCAAATATACTTAAAGGCTACAATGGAAGTATTCTTTAAATAATAAAACATTTTGAAGGTACTAACCACAAGTTAACTTAGAAAGCAACAGTAAGAATTCAGATTATTCAACATGAACTAGCACTCTGCCAATACTGTAAAGATTCAGGATCACAAAAAAACTCTTATTTTGTCAAATGGCTACATCTCCAAAATTCAGGTATATTTAAGAATATTTTCTTATCACTTGTTTAATATAACTTTATGGATAAAATTTTAAATATTTAACAGAGATATATTTACTAGGTAGGCCCTTACCTGCCTGAATATTAAATTTAGGAGACAGAGGTATTAAAAAAATTATCATATAAGCATCAAAGTAGATTTTAGTTGACTAAGAATGAAACTTAAAAATCAAGAAAACAGGACTTCCCGTCATGGTGCAATGGAAAAGAACATGACTAGGAACCATGAGGTTTTGGGTTCGATCCCTGGCCTCGCTCAGTGGGTTAAGGATCTGGCGTTGCTGTGAGTTGTAGTGTAGGTCACAGATGCAGCTTGGATCCCACGTTGCTATGGCTCTGGTGTAGGCTGGTGGCTACAGCTGCGATTAGCCCCTAGCTTGGGAACCTCCACATGCCGCAGGTACAGCCCTAAAAAAAGCAAACGACAAAAAAAAAAATCAACAAAACTTTTTTTCCATTTAAAATTAAAATTTACCATTTTTCATTTGGGAGTTTTTATTCAAGGAAGAAATTATTCAGTTTCCCAGCAGTATCTGTTTCATACTTGCTTGAATAAACAGGTTTTGTAACTGTGATTAAAATTAATAACTGCAATTAAAATTAAGCAAAGATACTAGCCCCACAGGGACTTGATCTGAAAATGAAAATGGAACCTCACATATTAAAAAAAAAATTAGATTTCCCCAGGGACCATCACAGTATCCTAAACTTATGGAAAAAAAATGTACTAAAAGTTTTATGCTTTGCATAAACAAAATTACCTTTTACTAAAAATTACATTTTACTAAAGACTTAATCATGTAGGAGACCACTAAACATTAATTTTCCATGTATAAAATAGAATAAAATTGGAATTCCCACTGTGGCTCAGCAGGTTAAGGACCCGACACTGTCTCTGTGAGGATGCGGGTTTGATCCCTGGCCTGACTCAATGGGTTAAGGATCTGGTATTACTGTAAGCTGTGGTGTAGGTTGCAGATGCAGCTCTCATCCTGTGTTGCTGTGGCTGTGACCTGCCTGCAGCTGCAGCTCTAATTTGACCCCTACACTGGGAACTTCCATATGCTGCAGGTGTAGCCATAAAAAGAAAAAAGAAAAAAAAAACAGAATAAAATAGTAAAAATGTGAGGGTTATTTAATATGAATTAACTATTACAGTAATATGACACAGATCAGCAAAAGAAACAGATCAAAAGTAAGCTTCAAATAACTTATAGAGACCCTATCTAGACTGACAGCAAGTACTAACTGTTCAGTGTGCTATCAACTTATTTTCCCAAACATTAAACCTTGTGATAGTGCTGTAGTCACCATTAGCAGCTCCAACTGGCAAAGAAAAGGAAACCAGTTAGTTATATTAAGGTCTGTCAATGATCAATATATTAGTAAAATTTTAAAAATACTTCCAGTTTTATTAACTCAGTAGTCTTTTTTCCCCCTAAATTAATGGCTACTCACTCATTAAGGGACAAATGCACATCAAGCTGGCCGGCATTACTCTGAGATTAGTGAATCTAGCACAGTGATAACCTAATTCTTGACCACAAAACTTTAAAAAAGTAAACTAACCTACCATATTTGGTATGCTGATAGTTAATGAAGACAGCTCAACAAACTATTAGGCTGGCAACATCTATGTCAGTATAGGCACTGTTTACTAATTCACCAATTATTAATATAAGTCAAATGCTAGTTATGTACCTTCAGCCTAGGAAGACAAGATCTGATCTGTTTCTGTGATCCCAGCATCTAACAAAGTGAATCCCTAGCACACAACAGTTGCTTAATAAATACTTGTAGAATGAAATTACTTGTCACATTTTATAAATGTGAAATTTTGGTTATGGAGCCTATTAATACTATTAATAATAGCTAATATCTATCGAGAGCATACTACATGGCCGCTGTCTCATTTAAGACCTGTTGTACTCATTTTTATAGTTAATCATGACTGAGAGAGACTAACTTGACCAAGTTTACATGGCAAGTGAGTAGTAGAGCAAGAACTCAAATTATGGTTTTCTACCTACAAAATCCAGAAATTCAATAACTACATACTTGAATATTCACAATTTATTTATTTATTTGTCTTTTTAGGGCTACAGCCACAGCAATGTGGGATCCGAGCCATGTCTGCAAGCTACACCGCAGCTTATGGCAAGGCTGGATCTTTAACCCGCTCTGAGTGGGGCCAGGAATTGAACCTGCGTCCCTATGTATACTAGTTGGGTTCATTACCACTGATCCACAATGGGAACTCCCACAATTTATTTTTATGCTAAGAATCAATACTACTGAAGTCTCTTTCATCCCACAGAGAAGATTAGTTTACAAAAAACGTGAAAGCAATGAATTTTCAAATGGTAAATAATACATTATCTGCTCTCCTGGCTTCAGTACTTGGGTCTCCTGCTAAAATTGAGTTCTTAACCACTTAAAACAATATCTCAGGGAGTTCCCATTGTGGCTTAGTGGTTAATGACCCAACATAGTCTCTGTGAGGATGCAGGTTTGGTCCATGGCCTTGCTCAGTTAAGGATCTAGCATTGCTGTAAGCTGCAGCTACAGCTCTGATTCAACTCCTAGCCCATATGCCACAGATGTGGCTGTAAAACAAAACAAAACAAACAAACAAAAAAACAACCACATCTGCTTCTGTTGGAGAATACTACTTTATGCAGTGGAAGAAGTGTCCTACCAACTTAGAAAAAACAAGGACTGAACTACTTTTGTTCCAAATGCCAGTATATAAGAACATACCATCCTAAACTTGTAAAGACAAATTTAAAATATACTTTATAAAACCTAAAGCACTACAAAAATGCTATAAAATGGTATTTTATGTGTTAATATGGTGTTGTCTGAAACATGGTATCTAGATTTCTCATTTAGAATATGTTACCGCATATTGTTGTAACATAATCTTGCTCCCAGTGCTGGGTACTCTCCATTTGTGCCTTCAGATCCACTCTGTATGGCAGTTTTCGCTTAGCAAGCTGACCATTTTGGACCACATCAAAAAGCTGTTTGTCATCTGGCTTTCAGTGGGAGACGACGAGAGGCACCAGCAGGAGAGGAGAGGGCCAGAGGAGAATGAAGGTTAGGTATTTAGAGATGGGGACACCACCAGCTCCTTCCTAGACAGCATAGGCTGGCAGTGACTGGGTTCCTCCACCAAAAGCTACAGCTTCCATCTGCTGGGGAACCTCTCCTATAACTTCTATAGCTACCCCTCGTCTCTCTTCGGGCCCCAGGTGGTAATAAGGGTTATTTCCCTTAACTCTCTTCACAGTTTCATAAATAGTCCTTTAGTAAATGATCCTTAGTTACTCTATTTTAGTGTGCCATCTGTTTCTTGCTGGGGCTCTGGTTGATGTACTACCTAACTAAATTATAATGTCCCTGGATGATTTAGGCAAGTTTTCATATTTATTTTTTAATATCCTTAGCACCCAGTATAAGCATTTACATATGAATCAAGTATACTAGAAAGGATACTAGACAGAAAACAGAATATCTTAGTTTTATTTTCAATTCTACCAATAACTAGCTTCCACTGAACCTTGGAATAGTAACTGCAAGATAAAGAAGGTGGGTTAAATGGTAACCTAAAATCTGTTCCAGAAATGGTGAGAAGTATTTTTTTTTCCTCTACTGATAGTTGAAACCTCACCAATAGAAATTTATTTCTTTGTGGTTGGATAATCATGGGATCACTTAAAAACAAATGAATAACTGCTTAGCTTGAAGTTGGCACTTTCTATCTAATGGGCCAGAGAGTCAATATTTTAGACACTGGAAGCCAGAAAATAAGAGTAAGGCTACTATATAGGAACTTCTATAATGAGAGACAAACATATTTCTATAATTTTTAACTGAAAGCATTCAGAATATAATAATAGTATAAGTTTTGTAATGCAGATCTGCCAATGAGAAGAATGAAATTAGTTTGGAAGGAAAGCATTTCATTTAATTGAGACTCAAAGTTGGTGTTCCCTATTCTCACCATTGATATTCATTTGTTAATGTACATCACTAATGAGATTTTACAAATTTCACCTTTGAAAATGTCTTTTCATACAGACAGGGACTGGCAAATATGGGTACCAGTTGATAAGCATATGATTTTAATTGAGCATACTCATCACTTGAAAGATATTTATAGAATTAGATTAGACTCTCCCCCTGATATTTGCATTGCAGCATGTCATTATGTTGCAGATAATCTGTTCTAGTTGAAAGTTACTTAGAAGTTCTCTGTGCAGTTAAATGGATTTTGAAATCTGGAAAATCCTTGACTTGAATTGAGTTCTGAATACAACTCCTGGAACTATACTTTGATCTAGGATATATATCTGATGAAAATTTGTGTGGAAATGGAGATTCAATTTGTTTGTTTTTGTTGGTGGTGGTGGGTTTTTTTGTTTGTTTGTTTGTTTGTTTTCAATGGCTGTACCCATCGCATATGGAAATTCCTAAATCAGGGACTGAATCTGAGCCAAAGTTGCCACCTATGCTGCAGCTGCAGAAACCCCAGACCCTTTAACCCACTGTGCCAGGCCATGGATCAAACTGACCAACCCAAGCAGCTGCAATCAGATTCCCAACCCACTGTGCCTTAGTCGGGGAACTCCCCCACTTCTTGTTCAAACTTTCGACAACATGCGAAGAATATTAAGCAGCAGGACACTACCTGTGTCCAAACATTTATTGTCATCAAAATTAGTTCCACCATAGTATAAATTTTGCATTAAAGCTTTGTTATTCCTTGTAATATTAGGTTGAATTTGTTAAGCAGTTCAGTATTAATAATAATGGTTGAGGATGGTTTCTCTCATTCAGAAAATTTCAGTCTCAGCCCTAGACTCCAACTATACAGTATATAATGGTAGAATATTACATGGAATGTCTTTCCAAGACTACAACCTCTTGGTTTGGGAGGGAGTGAAGGGGAGGGGTGCATGGTCAAAAGTACATAGAGAATTCAAGTCTAAGCATACATTATTATGGGTGAGGAGGTCCAGAAACAGCAAGTTAAACAGGAATATCATCATTATGAAAATCCACATCAATAAAGTGATAAATTGGGGCTGCTCACATTCTGAACACTTCATGTTTCCAAAGGACTAACTGAAGAGCTCTTTTAAATAATGTCATCTATAAAGGAGTAATAATACTCACACTCACAGGTTATTCAGAAAAAGTGAGATAATATCCATGAAAGCCTTATGTACTACTGTACAAATTGTTGCAATAGTGTGAACGTTTATTAGCATCATTGATGCTAATAATCAGTTCTCTTGATTTAAATGTACTAAAACTAAAGTGTTAAGGAAACTATCCAGTAAAATTAGACTATTCAATTAAATGATCAAATTGTCAAAGAAAAAACAAAATTGCATTTCCATAAATATCTGTGCAACTCAGAATGGAACAGATAATTTAAGAAAAGCAAACTATTCCTTTAAAGCTAAAAATGCTTTTTGAAGTTTCTGCCTATCTAAGCTGAGTCCTATCTCACAACCCATATTACTCTATGTCTTTGTATGGTATTTAACACAACAGGAAGTTCCTAAAATACAAGCTTCCACAGTCACTCTCTTGTTTAAAAGTAAAAATAAATAAGCCTACATGATTTTATTGGTGTGCAATGAACTATTTTCATAACAATTTTTTTTTAACTTTGAAAGAAAAACATCATTTAGTCATCTAACATTAAGTGGATTTTAAAAATCTCCAGGGCCTATTTGGGTTTTCCCCAAAAAAGTAATTATTTTAAGGTTTTATGCACATTTTGCTTACTAAAATATTTAAACACTTGAGTTGACTGAACATTACAGAAAATGTTATTACTTTTCTTTGGAAAACAGTAAAAAATATGAGGAAAATTGCAGGTCAATTTTGTAGACCTTTTTTTTTTCTTTTTTTTTTGGGGGGGGGGGCCCCACTCACAGCATGTGGAGAGTCCCAGGTGACGGGTCGAATCCAGAGGTGTAGCCACTGGCCTACACCACAGTCACAGCAACGCCAGATCTGAGCCGCGTCTGTGATCTTACACCTCAGCTCACGGCAATGCCAGATCCTTAACCCACTAAACAAGGCCAGGAATCAAGCCTGAGTCCTCTTGGACACTAGTCAGATTTGCTTCCACTGAGCCACAATGGGAAGTTCCCATTTTCATATTTATAAACTTATTTTTTTATTATTCTAAAAAAAAAGTTCAAAAACAATATGATAGCTGTGATCAGATGTGTAGGTAGCTCCTGCTCCTCTCTGATCCACTAAAAGAGATAAGTTTATCATTCTATTTTTAATTACCTCTATCACTTAAACATAGAGGCATAAAAATAACAATACTTCTCTTTGGTAGAAAATGCTGACAATATGGGGATGGATGGTTAGCTTAACATTTACCTATGAAAATCAAAGCTACTGGATTTTTAGAGAATTTTCAGCCTAAAGAAATCAGAACTGTCATCTGAGAATAAACATGTCGACTTTAGATAGAATTTTTGAATCCAAGGGTTATCAGAACATCAAATGTTATTACTGATATTTCATTAAAAAAATCTATCATCAGAGTTCCCGTTATGGCTCAGAGGAAACGAATCTGACTAGTATCCATGAGGATGCAGGTTCGATCCCTGGTCTCACTCAGTGGCTTAAGGATCTGGCATTGCTGTGAACTGTGGTGTAGGTCTGAGACACAGCTCTGATCTGGTGTTGCTGTGGTTGTGCTGGCGGCTACAGCTCTGATTTGACCCCGAGCCTGGGAATCTCCAAATGCTGTGCGTGCGGCCCTAAAAAAAAAAAAAAAAAAAAAGCAGCATCAAGAGCATTCGATTTTATTTTGACATTAACATTCAAGTATTTGTTTACATTTCCATCTCTTCTCCTAGACTTTTTGATGGCGAGGTTCCTTCCTTATTTATGTATTTATCCTTATTTATTCCTTATTTATCCTCAGTGACTAACAAAGTACATGGATCATGGAAGGGGCTCAAATAAATGAATACTCAATGGAAAAATGAGTAAATAAAACCCAGCTATGAAAGTGAGCCTAAGAAAATGATGACCTGCTGAAATGTTTACAAAAATATCATCTTCTTGACATGAAATTTGTGTAGACTTTGGAAGTCTCCTTCAAATGGTCTCACACAAATTACTGAACATTCAGAGAAAGTGCTGGTTTGGCATTTATTTCACTTCTTGGTTTTTAAAGTAAAGCTGTTATAAAACTCAGAAAGTTATTCAACACGCATTTTATCCCACATGTATTAAAGAAAGGCAAGTGAACAACAAATAAGTTACTGTGACAGCTTTTTTCTAACAATACAATTATCATTGGTGTGCTAGTGCTAGGAATCATTAACATTTGGGATATATACCAAGATCATTATATTTACACAACAATTATTACATCAATACCACCTTACCATAATGAATTTAACAACCAGTTATTGAAACCTATTATGTGAGATCTCACACCAAGAAACATGCACACACACACACACACACACACACTTTTAGCGTGGCTTGTTTGAAATCCCAAAAATAATCATGTTTGGCCGTGAAAGAGTAATTATAGCTGTTAGAGAAGCTGACCTCTCTTCCCCACTCCCTTATTCCAGTACCGTAACAAATGCAAAACTCATTTTACCATAGTTAATGCCATAATATTAAGTGTGAGGTAGGACCTAAGAATCTATTTTTTACAGTTCCTCAGATGATTATAATGGGCAGCTGGGTGTGGCAATCTGTGATATAGAGGGTATGCTTATCATATTTGTGGATGATGTAGGCACAGAGCAGAGAATATACTAACAGTGATTCAGAAACAATAAAAACCAGGACAGGCTGAATCAGAAGATAGACTAATTCTCAGACAGAGATAGACAAATACTATATGATATCACTTGTATGTGGAATCTAAAACTACAACAAACTAGTGAATATAACAAAAAAGAAGCAGAATCACAGAGAGAGAAAACAAACCACTCATTACCAGTGGGGAGAGGGAAGGGGGTTGGGGAAATATAGGGATAGGAGATTAACAGGTACAAACTACTAAGTATAAAATAAGCTATAAGGATATATTGTACAATGTGAGGAGTATAGCCAATATTTTATAATAAATACAGCATAACCTTTAAAAATTGTGACTTACTATATTGTACCCTATAGCATATAATATTGTACAGCATCTATACGTCAATAAAAATGCATTAGAAGATAAAAAAGAGGAGTTGCCACTGAGATACAGCAGGTTAAGAATCTGCTGTTGTCTCTTTGGTAGCTTGGGTTCAATCCCTGCCCCAGTGGTTTGAGTTAGGATCTGGCATTACCACAACTGTGGCATAGGTTGAAGCTATAGCTTGGATTCAGTCCCCTGCCCAGGAACTTTCATATGCCATAGGTGCAGCTGAAAAAGAAAAACAAAATTAAAAATATAAAATAAATTAAAGACAAAATTAACCATTCAAAACAAACAAACAAACAAAAAAGATGGACTAATTCGAATTGATGCGAACTCAATGTTCCCCCAAATAAATGGGGTCTTGGTTTATGTTACATAGACTCAAGATGACAGCTTTCCCTACTTACTGTTTGTGGGCCACAAACATTAAATGTATTTATATTAATAATTACAGTTTAGGGAGTTAGCATCATGGTACAGTGGAAACAAATCCAGCTAGGAACCATGAGGTTGCGGGTTCGATGCCTGGCCTTGCTCAGTGGGTTAAGGATCTGGCGCTACTGTGAGCTGTGGTATAGGTCACAGACGGGTCTCAGATCTGGCATTGCCGTGGCTGTGGCGTGGGCCTGCGGCTACAGCTCCAATTAGACCCTTAGCCTGGGAACCGCCATATGCTGCAGGTGCGGCCCTAAAAAGAGAATAAATAAATAAATAAATAATAAAAATTACACTTTAGAGAAAGTACACACTAAGAGATTTTTAACCACTTCTAGAACAATGAACTTATTCTGCAGCTTGGTAAGGCCTATGGTCTCTTCAGAATAATATTCTTAAAAACAAAATAAAAAGCAATTATTCAATAAAATTTCCATTTAGAATATTAAAATAAGATTTAACAATGTACACTCTTCTCACAATAAGAACGTGCATATACTATAAGCAATAATGAGTGTCACTATTTGAAAATATCTGCAACAGCTGCAGTGTGTATGAAATTATCTGTGATTTCTACTGGTATAAAGTCACAGGTTTAGCTATAGTGTTTTATTGTCAATAGCCATAATTTTTTATATGGAAGTTCCCAGCCCAGTGATTGAATCCAAGCCCAGCCACAGTGGTATAGGTCACAGCTATGCACCGTGGATCCTTTAACCCACTGCACCAGGTCAGGGATTGAATCTGCGCTTCTGTAGTGACCTGAGCTGCTGCAGTCTGATTCTTAAGCCAATGTGCCACAGTGGGAACTCCAACAATCATAATTTTTTTAATGCCAAAATTCATTCAGAACCTAGGAAATTTAAGAATATATTTTATTCATATCTGTGATGGTTAAGTTTATGTTATCAACTTGATTGGGTCACTGGGGGCCAAGACTTTGAGCCAGATGTTCTGGATGGGTCCCTGAGAGTGTTTTTGTTTGTTTATTTTTTTTTTTTATGAGATTAACATTTGAATCAGCAGACTGAAGAAGGGAGATTTCCCTCCCTATGTGAGTGAACATTAATCAACTGCAAATCTGAAAAGAACAAAAAAGGACTGGTAGGAAGAAACTTCTTGCTTGACCATGAGCTGGAACACTGTCCCTTCCAGTAGTATTCTGACCCAGACTGAAACTCTGAATTCACCTGTCCTGGTTCTCAGGCCTCCAGACTGGGAGCAGAACTACTCCTCCCTAGTCTCCAGTGTGCCAACTTCTCAAATTCCATTATTGGTTGAACCAATTCCTCTTCTCTCTCCCTCTCTCTCTCCCTCCCTCCCTTTTCCTCTCTCTCTCTCCTCTCTCATGCCTTTGTTTCTCTGGAAAATGTTGACTAAAATAATATCCAAATCATTGTATTCCCTGAATTCTATCACGGTCTTTATCCCTGGTAGGGATCATCTGAAACACATTCTAAATGACAGAAAATAACTGTGTGACACATGAAGAATAGCTGAAGGAATTAGAAAATTTTAATCTAGTGGAGAAACTTTAGGAATGAAGAAATAGGTCATAAACGATGCCCTCAAATATTTCATGAATGTTAGGAAGAGGGTTTTGGTTATTCTCTATAGCCCCCAAGAAATCTGGGGCCAATGGGTTTAAAAAAAAAGCAGACTACCTCACTAAGTATTTGCTTTTAATTAGTCAATGCTCTCCTAAAATAAGATGTATAATCTCCAGAAGTACTGAGTTATTCATCATTGGGTTGATCTTTGCAGAAGCTAGCCTACTATTTAGTTATATGTTCAAGGTAATTCAAACATTGAAGAGTCAGATTAGACAATTTTTCACTTCCCTCTCAACCTGAATATTCTATTATTTTGCATTTATGTATGTGTGTGCACGTGCATGCACGTGTGTGTATGTGTGTGTGTGCTAACCTAGGTATAAAACAGTCTTACATAAAAATAGAAAGTTCCTAATGCCATAGGTAGGTCTTCAAACATTTATGAAATTAGATTTTGAGTACTGCCATTATAATACGGATATTTCAAACAATGAAGAAAAATAACATTTTCTTTTCACCTTAACTATAATATAGTTAATCAATGTAGCTGCCTAGAGACCATCCAAAGCCATAATGAACGATTTGAAAAAAAGAGACAGAGAGAGATGAAAAAGTTAGATGGTGAGAATTCCACTGTTAATAATTTTTTCCCACTTAAAAATGATTAAAGAATGAATGTAATAACCTTTATTATATTTGGGTCAAGATTTAAATAAGCATTTGTGAGAAGTTTCATGTGAAAATATAACTGGGATATTTTAGCTCTTTTCTATGTGAAAATAAATTAGCAGCTATTTCACATAACTTAAAAGAATACTGTTATATAACAATGAGGCTAATTTAAATTGATTATGTGAAAATTGAAAGAATATTAAAGCTTTAAAATCACTTGTAGTGAAAAGACTTCATTTTAACCTGAAGGTGGCAATAATGGAGAAATTTAACAAAAGGTGGCAATAATGGAGAAATTTAGGGGAAAAATATGAGATTTGTAGAAAACAAAAAGCAATATGGCAGAAGTAACTTCTTCCTTTAAGGTAATTTCTTTTTCCTTTTTTTTTTAAATGGCCATGCCCACAGCATATAAAAATTCCCAGGCCAGGGATTGAATCTGAGACATAGCTGCAGCCTACGCTGTATCTGCAGCAATGTACATCCTTTAACCCATTGCACCACAATGAGAACACCAAGGTAATTACTTTAAATGTAAACGTATTAAACTGTACAATTAAAGGCAGAGACTGGCAAGATGGATTTTTAAAATATGGTCCAATATATATTATCTAAAAGAGACTCATTTTAGATCTAAAGACACAAATAAGTTGAAATTTGAAAGGATAGGAAAAGGATTTCCCATGCAAATAGTAAGCAAGAGAGCTACACTAATATCAGACAAAAGATATGTTAAAACAAAAAACTGTTATAATTATTGTTATTTTGTCTTTTTCTAGGGCCGCACTTGTTGCATATGGAGGTTCCCAGGCTAGGGGTCTAATTGGAGCTGTAGCCACCAGCCTACACGAGAGCCACAGCAATGCGGGATCCAAGCCACATCTGCGACCTACACCACAGCTCACGGCAACCCCAGATCCTTAATCCACTGAGCAAGGCCAGGAATCAAACCCGCAACCTCATGGTTTCTAGTCAGATTCATTAACCACTGAGCCACGATAGGAACTCCACAAAAAATTATTTTAAGGGACAAATAAAGACCTTAGATGTTGATAAAAGGGTTAATCCATCAAGAAACTAATAATTATAAGACCAATTATAACAATATTTGTTAATAATTATTAGCAATAGAGCCCCCAAAATAAATGAAGCAGAAAAGAAAGAAGAGAAACAAAGCTAGTTATAATAGTTTACAATGGTAGTTAGAAACTTCAACACCCCATTTTTCAATAATGAATAGAAAAACAATACAGGAGATCAAAAATAAATAAATAAGGAAACTGGGGATTTGAACAATGCTATAAATCAACTAGACCTAACAGTTATATATGGGACAAAACATTCAACAACAGAACACAAGTGCACATAGAACATGTCCCAGGATAGATCATATATAAAACAAGTCTCAGTAAATCTAAAATGATTGAAATTATAAGAAGTATGTTCTCTGAACACAAGTAAATGAAACTAAAACTCAATAACAAGGAAAATGAGAAAATGCACAAATATGTAAACATATTCTTTATTTTTGTCTTTTTTAGGGCCATACCTATCGCATTTGGAAGTTCCCAGGCTAGGGGTTGAATTGGAGCTGCAGCCACTGGCCTGCACCACAGCCATAGTAACACAGGATCTGAGCCACCTCTGTGACCTACACCACAGCTCATGGCAATGGTGGATCCTTAACCCTGAGAGGCCAGGGATTGAACCCATGTTCTCATGGATACTAGTCAAGTTCGTTACTGCTGAGCCTCAATGGGAACTCTGAAAATTAAACATATTCTTAAATGAGTCAAGAAGAAATTCAAAATAAATGTAGAATATATTTTGAGGCAAATAATAATGAAAACACAACATACTAAAACCCAAAGCAGTGCTCAGAGGAAAATGTATAGCTATAAATGCTATATTTTAATAAAAGAGAAAGATCACAAATCAAAAACCTAACTTCAATCCAAAAGTAGCGGAAATAAAGTTAATAAACATTAGAATGGCTAAACAAAATAGACAATAGAAAAGTAATACCAAGACATGGAAACAAACCAAATGTCCATCAGCAGGTGATTGGATTAAGATGATGTGGAATATATACACAATGGAATACTACTCAGCCATAAAGAAGAATACAATAATGTCTTTTGCAGCAACATGGATGGAACTAGAGACTTTCATACTAAGTGAAGTAAGTCAGAAAGAGAAAGACATATACCATATGATTTCACATATCTGGAATCTAATATATGGCACGAATGAACCTTTCCATAGAAAATCATGGACATGAGGGGGAAGGACTGGGAATTTGGGGTTAATAGATGTAAACTATTGCCTTTGGAATGGATAAGCAATGGGATCCTGCTGTATAGCACTGGGAACTATGTCTGGTGATGGAGCATGATAATGTGCAAAAATAGAATATGTACATGTATGTGTAACTGGGTCACCATGCTGTACAGTAGGAAAAAAAAAACTGTATTGGGGAAATAACAATAAAAATTTTCTTTAATGAAGAGCTATTAGTATACAAAAAGAAGATGTAAATAAAAAAAGAATATAGCATTATTTTTAATCTTAAAAATGAGAAATGAGACAGAGATACGAAGCAAATTGCCCAGGGCTACACAGCTAGCATGTGGTGGATTGGAGGAACCAATGCACATGAGCCCACATTGATTCCTGGCGACCATGGCTACCTCTCTTGAGCACTCAAAACCTATCCTTTTAATCTTGTCTGAAACTATGTCAAGCCAATGTATTTATTGTTTGTGGAACCCTCTTTTCTGCCCTCCGAAAATCAAGAGTCATGTACCTATCTCTAGTATTCCAGAACCCTTCTCATGTCTCCACAGTGCCTCCAAGAAAAATAAAGGCTGGTTGCTAATCTCTTGTAGATTCACTGCATACCCTGGACAAAATTAATCTGTATTAGGATGTTAAAACTGAACATTCACATGCTATAATCTTCATTGATCTGGGACTTCAGCTCCCTAGAGCAACTTCAGTTCCACCCTTTTTAGTTAGAAAACAAATTAACTCTCCATGCCCAAAAATACTGAAATAAAATATGTATAAAAGAGATGTCATTTTTGTTATGATCCAAAAGCATTACAAAATCTTCCCCACGCAGCAAGCCTATTTTCTCTTTAAAATTTTTGCTTCACACAAAACTTCCAAGGACTTCTGTACTTCAAGATGTTTTTACCATCCCTTGGAGCTTTTGCTTCCTTCTGTACTTCAGGCTATCCTCTTAATGTGCTCTTGACTGGGCATCTTTTGCTCATTTAGTTTATCAGGGTGCATTCTGTGCTTTGCTCTTAGACCCCACAGCCATCATCTTGGGCACCTTCTAACAATACCTAGTCTCAGGACATCCAGCCTAGATCAAATGCTTAGCCCTTACCTTGCAAGGAAGAACAACATAAACTAGATTATTCATCTTCTGCTATCCTTCTTCAGTGTTCAGTTATCTTAATCGTCAAAAACAAGTGATACACACACACACACACCCTACCTATTCCCAACATGTTCCTTTTTATAGAGGACTATAAAGATGTTTCCACATTCTCTTCCTCGCTCTCATCCCTATGTGGCTCATCTGAACTGGATAACTCTCAAGGATACTGACAAATTTAGGAAGGCTCTTTGCCAAATCCTGAATATATACCCTAAAAACCAGCATACCTCTGTGGTGAGTCTATTGCAGTGCTGTCCAATAAAACTTTTTTCCATGATGGAAATGCTTTGTGTAACATGATTGCCATGGGCTATGTATGACTGTTGAGCACTTGATATGTGGCTAGTGAGGCTGAGAGACTGGATTTTTCATTTTAATTTGTTTAATTGAAGTCTCAACAGCCATCTGTGGCTAGCCTGTATAATATAAGCCATCTCTTTTACACATTACAAGTAAAGTGCTTTTTTTCACCTTTAAGTTCTAGACAATAACCTATTTTTCCATACTTACCACTGGAAGATCTAACATTCTATTTAGGATAAATCTGGTAATATTTTTAAAACTCTCATAATGCAAGCTATTTCCTTTCTTTTTTTCATAGTCCTAACTTCACAACCTCAAAACAGAGAACCTTAACATTTATCATATAGCTCCAAGGTTCAAAGTTTTTTCCTTCTGTGTGTGTGTGTGTGTGTGTGTGTGTGTGTGTGTGTGTGTGTGTGTTTTGGCTATGCTTGTAGCATATCGAAGTTCCCAGGCCAGCGATCAAAACCATACCACAGAAGTGACCAAAGGCCCTGCAGTGCAATGCCAGATTTTAACCTGCTGTGCCACAAGAGAACTCTCCTTTGTATCCCATTCCTCTACTCCCTATGACATAGGTTCATATAGGCTCTGTACCCTTGGACGTTTCTATACATCATTTCCTCTGTTCTGTCTTGGGACTTTTCACCTTCTTTCCAAATGGAGTGCAGAGGTATGAATCTCAATGCCCATCACCTTTTCTTGAAGGACTGCAATCAATTCAAGTTTATCATACATCTAATTGAATGCTTTTCCTTTGGCCAAAAAAGAGAAAAATATATGTAATCTCTGACAATTAGTACAACAGTCCAATAGACATCCATACATCTTGAATAGGTCTGAAATTTCAATGAGAACTCTGACTAACCAGGGTCTCCTGGATTACTGTCTGTACTGATCTCAGGAGCAAAGTACCTGGTCATTTCTGATCTTTCAAGGTTTAGATCTTTCAAGTGCAGTGTAGGAACTCTGTAAGTATTTGCCAAATTAAAACTGCATCAATGATAGTGAATCAGGAATATGGACTTTGGCCTCAGGGATGAGTTCAAGTCCTAGATCTGCCACTTAACTATGTGACTACAAGCAATGTATTTAAACATTCTGAGTTTTTGTTTCTGAATCTCTAAAAAAGAGATCATAACAGTATATACCTTTTTTTTTTTTTTTTTTGGTGGAAGTTCCCAGGCTAGGGGTCAAATCGCAGCTGTAGCTGCCAGCCTACACCAGGGCCACAGCAACTTGGGATCTGAGCCGTGTCTGCGACCTGCACCACAGCTCAGTGTAACACCAGATCCTTAACCCACTGAGCGAGGCCAGGGATTAAACCCATGTTCTCATGGATGCTAGTTGGATTCATTAACCACTGAACCATGATGGGAACTCCAACAGTATATACTTTTTATCAAGAAGATCATGCATACTTTGTTGTACTGTACCTTGAAAAAAAAAATCTCCCACAGGACAGTTATCTACAAGAATTACTATAAAGGATAAAATGAAATAATGTCTGCAAAGCACTGAACACAATATTTGGCACATATTAAAGTGTCCATAAATGCTAGTCATTTTTAAATTGTTAGCCTCCTATTATTATTCTTTTTTTTCCTTTCAGGTCAGACATATGGTTTGGTTCTTATAAACAAACTAGTACCAATTATTACAATCAGTATAGTCTCCCAGACATAGTTACTGAACTGTAAACTGCCAAACTATAAGATCATTGAACTATTATTTTTTCTCACCTTCTAGAGTCTCTCAGAAAATATATTCAATTTATGGATCATCTTCTGAAGGAGTATTGTTTTGTTTTGTTTTGTCTTTTTAGGGCTGCACTGTAGCATATGGAGGTCGAATGGGAGCTGTAGGGGTAGAATCCACAGCCACAGCAACACCAGATCCTTAACCCACTGAGCAAGGTCAGGGATCGAACCCGAGTATTCACGGATACTAGTTGGGTTTGTTAGCCACTGAGCCATGATGGGACCTCCTGAAGAGTACTTTTTTTTCCCTTTTTTTTGGTCTTTTGTCTTTTTAGGGCTGCACCTGCAGTGTAGGGAGGTTCCCAGGCTAGGAGTCTAATCGGAGCTACAGCTGATGGCCTACACCAGAGCCACAGCAACTTGGGATCTGAGCTGCATCTGCAACCTACACCACAGGTCACAGCAACGCTGGATCCTTAATCCACTGAGCAAGACCAGGGATTGAACCCGCAACCTCATGGTTCCTAGTTGGGATTTGTTAACCATTGAGCCACAACGGGAACTCCTTCCTGAAGAGTATTTTTAAAGCTCTGAAGTCAATGTTGAGGAGATTGGCAAATACACTATCACAAACTACTGCTAAACAACAAAAACGTAAGTGAGGTATAAAAGTGGATTGATAACTAAAAAGGAGACTAAAGTAACACAGTGTATAAACACCACTGAAATACAAAATGACTTTCATAATAGAGGAAAATATGGACAGAATTACTATTGTTATTATTACCTTTAATTTAGTATTATAACAACTTAGGGAGTACCTCTAAGTATCTCAAGCAAAAGATGCCTGAGAAGTTATAGGCAAGTAGTAGATGGGGAAAGCACTGGGCTAAGATATAAGAGAACATCTTTGAGTCCAAGTTTTACCATTTATTAGCACTTACATGAAAGTTTCTGGCTAAAATGAAAGGTTTTGTTTTGTTTTTTTTTTTTTTTTTTGTCCATGCAAAGGAATGGACTATCAGAGGATCTCATATATCATGAGACTCATTTAAGAAAGCTGTCTCAGAGTTCCCATTGTGGCTCAGTAGTAAAAAACAAACAAACAAACAAACAAAAAAATCTGATTGGTACCCATGAGGATGCGGGTTCAATCCTTGGCCTCGCTCAGTGGGTTAAGAATCTGGTGTTGCCATGAGCTGTGGTGTAGCTCGCAGAGGCAGCTCAGATCAGGTATTGCTGTGGCTGTGGTGTAGGCCTGCAGCTGCGCCTCTGATTCAACCTCTATCCTGGGAAACTTCCATATGCTGCAGGTGTGGCCCTAAAAAGCAAAAAGAAAGATAAAAGAAACTCATCTCAACCTCTACACTCCACATTGAACCTATTAATTCAGAAAAGTTTGAAAGTAGGGCAGGTACCAGGAAATAAAATGCTACTTAGTTAATTCTGAGGTACAGCCAGGTATGGGGATCACTGGACTAAAAAGCTAAGGTTCCCTTCTGTGTGTGTGCGCGTGTGCGTGTGTGTGTGTGTGCGCGCACTTTTTAGGGCTGCACCTGCGGCATATGGAGATGCCCAGGCCAGGGGTCTAATCCGAGATATATCCGCTGGCCTACACCAGAGCCACAGTAATGCCAGATCAGAGCCACGTCTGCGACCTACACCTCACGGCAATGCTGGATCTGTAACCCATTGAGCAAAGATAGGATCGAACCAAAACCTCATGTTTCCTAGTCAATATCGTTCTGCTGCACTAACCCATTGAGCAAAGATAGGATCGAACCAAAACCTCATGTTTCCTAGTCAATATCGTTCTGCTGCACCACGATGGGAACTCCTATTTCTAATTCTATGGTTTGTACACTTGTATTTTCTTCATTCTGATTTTATGACATTGTGACCTATCAGGAATTTATTCCAAATAGCTAGTCTAGCAATATTACTAGGATTAGAGAAAGCTGATGGCATACCCCATGCCTTCTGTATGCACAGAAATCACAGTACAATGAATAAAGGCAGTAAATAGAGACTTGGCTCCATTTACTAGCCATGGGACCTCGGGCAAGTCACATAACCTCTGTACCTCATCTGGAGGATGTTATTGGGTGAAAATGAGAATAGCGTACTAGGAAATCTCTTGTGCATACTATAACAGTTTACTGTTTAGTATATTAATTCATACTCAAAGCCCTCTGATACCATGAAAATTAAACATTATAAAGTATATTGTGGTTATTAAACTAAAGTATATCTGTATTACACTTTAAATATTTTTCAACAAAAGTATTAAAAAGTTGCAATGCTTAATTCTACGTTTCTAAAAATTCAATAAACCAGAACTTATGAGCCATATGACAGACCGAAGTAATGATTTAATTTTAAGATTAAAATCAATTCATTGTTTCATGTTTAAGGTTCAAAGTCAATATTTTTTTATCCTAGGCATAATACAGATTCATTTGGTTGCGGTTAGTTTCTTTTCCTGGATGAAGGCCTACAAACTTTCTAAAAGACAGTAATGACAAACACGTGTGTTAAAAAAACAGAAAAGTCACAAGCTGAGGAAGGTCAGATATATTACGTCAGATATGAACTTTATTCCACAATAGCACATTTCAAGCATGAACATCATATTTCAGAAAACAGTAAATTTAAGGCATATTTGTTACCTGGTTTTTTGAAAGGAGGCAGCTTGAACAGAACTGTACTTGGCTTCCTCATCTCTTAAAATTTTTTAGCCAAGAACAAACAGCAAGAGAGACAGTTTCTTGTGATTCACTACCACTGCCAAACCTTTTTTTCACTCCTATTTCTTCCATTCTGTGCTTTCTCGGCTTTCCTTATTATATTCCTTTGGTTTGCAGTACCACAGACTATTCCACAGACCTCCCAGTGACACCCCTGGGTATTTGTTTATTTAACCAGTACACTTAAAACTAAACATATTTTAAATTTCTCCTCTGTAACAAGAATTCCTAAGTACCCTGCAAATTGTTCTTGTTACAATTACCATGAGTTTAACTTTAATTATAGTGAAAGGTAGAGACAAAGGAGAAAGAGAAATTGGATTATTAGTCAAACAACTTATCCAGGCCCTACACTTGAAGACAAAGGAAATGACAAAGAAAAAAGCTAAAATGTGAATAAACATCTAAACATAATTCTACAACATTTAAAATATATTTATTCAAATGAGTGCTCGCTGTAATTGATGCGTCATCGTATCACACTGACAAAAACCAAAAGGTTAATAAAAATTAGGTGGATAAAATATGGGAAAGTCAAAAGATATTCTGAACTCACCTGTTATCTTGTAAGATCCACTGAGCAAGAGAAAAACAATTAAATTATTAGGCAAGTTCAAAGGAGGAAGAGATTGTTTCTAAGGGAGCCACAGGAAGAAGGTTGGTGGGATTTGATTACCCAATAAGAGAAAGGGGGGAGGGGAAGCAGGATGGAAGAAAAGCTCATTTCAAACAAACAACAGAAAAAACAGGAACTATCTCTTTTATCCTTGTGTACTGCTCTTTGGTTAAAAAGGATCAAATTAGCATCTGGCTAAAGTTCTTTTCAAACTGCAGTTCCAAAACAATACTGATTGGGTCAAGATCTTCTAGGTGGTTTCTTAAGTTTTCATGCTCTTTTACATGTTTCTATTACTTTTATATATGAAATGGATCAAACTAATCAAAGTTAGTTAATAGCTGTCACTTTAGCAGAATCATGAAAGGCAGCACACTTTGAGTTTATTCTAGAAAACAGTCAAAGAATCATCAGATGGGCTAAATAGTCAAAGAAGTCCTTACAAAGAAAACTACTTAGCCATTTTATACCTTAGTTTCCTCATCTGTAGAACAGAGATGAATAGATAGTATTGAATAGGTAGTAGCAGCAGTGGCAAGGCGATAAAGAGTATGACTTTCCCAGAATTGAGTTCAAATCTAGACACTACTACTTAATAGCTGTGTGACCCTGGAAAAGTCTTAACTTTGCCTCGTGTCTGTAAAGATGGAGCTAATTATGGTACCAACTTCAAAGGACTTCTGTGAGAAGTAAGGAAGATACAGGTGTAAATCACTTCACACAGTTCTTGTGCTTGAGCACAAAGTTAGTGCTCAATAGATATTATCTGTTCTGCTAATGTAGTTTCAATACACCATTCCCCAAGCCCACTCCCATCAAAGCTTAACAATCTGGATATAATAACAGGAAAACAGTTTAAAAAAATTGAATGTACTGAGAAAATTAATCTGATTTAGTACTCCCTAATTAGCCAGCAAATACTACAGAAAAATTAAATGGATTAAATTCAACGCCTATGCTGTAATATCCAGGCATTTAAATTTTGTGGCTTTTTGTCTAAGGTAGTCAAACAACAAATAACAATCAAATAAGACTATTGGGCACTCAAGTCCAAAGCACACATTAATTGAAACTTGCAACTAAACTAAGTCTGAAGTGGGAAAGAATTAAGGAATTTATCCTAGTATCCATACTACACAGAAGTTACCTCTTAAGCTTAGAAAGATTCCTGGCTGAATGAATCACAAACACATTGGTATCATGCAGTTCCTGTTGTGGCTCAGTGGTAACGAACCTGACTAGTATCCACGAGGATGTAGGTTCAATCCCTGGCCTCACTCAGTGAGTTAAAAGATCCAGCCCTGCTGTAAGCTGTGGTGTAGTCACAGACATGACTCAGAAGTGGGATTGCTGTGGCTGTGGTGTGGGCTGGTGGCTACAGCTTCGATTCAACCCCTAGCCTGGGAACTTTCATATGCTGCAGGTACAGCTTTAAAAAGACACAAAACAAAAACAAAACAAATACATGTCTTCTTGGGATCATCAATGTATCTGATCTGTAGCTGTGTGAGTACTGGCTAAAGGAGAATTTAACTGCCAATGGGTCTTACAAGGTAACAGACGGTATACAAGCAAATTTAGAAAAATTTAAAACAGTAGATAAAATTCTGTGAAAACTGAACTAAAGGAGATTCTAAAACAAAGCTCTACAGTGAAGTCTATGTCATTGAACAGTATATCACGGAACATCCCTAAGGCAAAACAGGTCTGCAGGTTAACCTGTAGGTTTAGAACCCCACAGTCTGACCACTCTTAAGAGCAAGTATTTTTCAAGGTTTTATTTCTCATCTAGAAACACTATTTGCCTGCAATTTTAAAAAGTATCTATCACCTGGATTTCACATGCTCAAAATTTTATCTACCATCTTAAAATCAGAATCGTCTTGATAATGGTTGAAAAGAGTGAGTTTCAAAACCAGATCCAGTTAGAACACATCTTGGCCGCTATCAGTTGTGTTATCTTGATTTAATCTCACCACTTTTCAATTTCCTCATCTATATAATCTTGCATATTTATAAAATAATGTATGAAGTTGCATGTTTAATGTTTGTCTTACATTAGTAAAAACCTCTGAGAATAATGGCAGTGTCTATCAAAACTGTCCTGGATTCTTCAGAAAGTCAATGAAGGGGGAAAAAAATGGTAGGGAGGGTGTTTTTCTAGAATTAAATAAGACAAAAGAGACGTAACTACATGCAATGTTTAAACTTTGCCTCATTTGGAAAAAAATGAGAGCTATAAATGATATTCTTGGGATGTTTGGGAAAACATCAAGAATGGATATTAGATAATATAGAATTATTAATTTTCTTAGATATGATAGGGGTTTTATAGTTATGTTGGAGGCCTTATTCTTAGAAATGTACGGTGAAGTATATACGGTGAAGTATCATGATTTCTAATGATTTCAAATAGTTTAGAAAAAGCTGAGCAAAATAGCAAAACACTGACAATTATCAAATTCAGATAGAGGATATACAGATGTTCAATGAATTATTTCAACTTTTCTGTGTGGTTAAAATTTTCATAATAAAAAAACTAATGAAAAAAGAATGGAGGAGTTCCAATGATGTCACAGTGGAGGTGAATCTGAATGGGAACCATGAGGTTGCAGTTTTGATCCCTGGCCTCGCTCTGTGGGTTGAGGATCCAGCATTGCCTGAGCTGTGGTATGGGTCACAGATGCAGCTCAGATCTGGCATTGTGGCTGTCGTAGGCCAGCAGCTGTAGCTCCGATCCAGCCCCTAGCCTGGGAACCTCCATATGCTGCGGGTGAGGCCCTAAGAAAAAAAAAGAAAGAAAAAGAAAAAAGAATAGAATCATGTGATATGTTTCAGAAACACAGGTATAATTCAATATTGCGCAACCTGCTAATAGACTTCCCCTTATTAACAAGTAAAAGAAGAAAAAGTATGTAACTTGTTGAAGAAATAATGAAAAATCACTGTCTTGGAAGTGCTCACTTTGTGCAATTAGAGAAGAAAAACAAAATCTGAGGTTGGAAAGAAAGAAAAATTATCACTATTGGAGATGATATAATTATTTACTTGGAAGCTCCAAGAAAAACAAGGTAAAATTTATAAGAAACAGTAAGTTCAGCAAGATTGTTATCAATATGTTGTAAAAATTAACTGTGTTTAATTTCAATGTCAGAAGAAATGATATATTGGAATCAAAATTATACTTGAAATTTTGAGTCAGGTGACTCCTATGCATATCCTCAAACTGAATGTTCAGTTTTCAATCATTTCCAATTTTCAGTAAAATGTTTTCTTTCTCAAGCAGTTTTTAATATAGAAAAATCACTTTCTGAAATAGACTCCCTTTTCTCTTTCCTCCTATAGAGTAATGGTGGCTTTGTTAAGGCTAAATCCAAACTCTTGCAAAAAAACAACATCCTACTCTTTGATGACTCTTAAACTTCTATTTTCTAGTTAAAAGTCAGATCTTTCTGAGCCTTTTTCATTTTTCTCTCTATGTTTTGTTGTTGTTGTTGGGGGGGGGGCACACCCACAGCATATAGAAGTCCTGTGCCAGGGATCTAATCAGAGCCAAAGCTGTGACTGACCTACACCACAGCTGTGGCAAGGCCATTGTGCACAGAGGAGATTTCTTTCTCTCTACTTTTTATCAGAGCTGCAGCTGCAGGACTACACCACAGCCACAGCAAGGCCAGATCCGAGCTACGTCTGCGAGCTATACCACAGATCCTTAACCCACTGAGTGAGGCCAGGGATTGAACCCACATCATGGATACTAGTCATGTTGGTTACTACTGCACCAAAATGGAAATTCCTCTTTCTACTTTTACCACTACCAATTGCTTCCTTTTTAAGACTATTTCCAATAAAATGATTCTGAACAAAAATTTTTATCACTTCATATAAGGTATTATAAATGGGAAGAATAGCAAATTGTTAAAGTAGGACAATCTAGGTTCATCTACTAGCTGACTCCCACACCCTAGCCTGAAAAGTATATATTTACAAGTCATGCTTTCACAAAGTTACTATACTTCTATTTGTGAGTTTGAGAATTACAAAGATCTCAGAACTCACACCTCATAATAAACTAGAAATTTTAGTCAATTTCCAACTTTGATGGATTAAGAGAAAGAAACAGGAGAATCTGAAAGTAAAATAGAGAAAACAGGAAAAGATAGGATAGGCATAGTTAACATAATAAAAAATACAAAATTTGCAGTTTTATTAGTTTTTTAATTATTTATTTATTTATTTATTCTTAAGGCCCACAGGTGCAGCATATGGAAGTTCCCAGGCTAGGGGTCAAATCGGAGCTACAGCTACTGGCCTACACCATAGCTGCAGCAATGCTGGATCTTTAACTCACATCCTCATGGATGCTAGTCAGATTTGTTTCCGCTGAGCCACAAGGGGAACTTCTAAAAGATAATTTTACAAGATAAAACATTCACTCCTAATCTTTTAACATACCTGACATCTATAAAATCCTCATACACTTTTTTGTTTGTTTTTTAGAGATGCACCTGTGGCATACCAAGGTTCCCAAGCTAGGGATTAAATTGGAGCTGTAGCCGCTGGCCTACATCACAGCCACAGCAACGCCAGATCTGAGCCGTGTCTACAACCTACACCACAGCTCATGGCGATGACGGATCCTTAACCCAATGAGCTAGGCCAGGGATTGAACCTGCGTCCTCATGGCTACTAGTCAGACTCGTTTCTGCTGAGCCATGATGGGAACTCCCCTCATACACTTCTTGTTGTAACTCATTATTGATAAATATTAGTGAAACCTAATAAGCAAAAATTAAAGATGTTAAAGCCTCTTAGAATAATCTGAATGCTATTTTTTCATACTGTCATTTTATAAAGCAATAAGTATATTAATATGCCAAAATGAGTATATTAATATGCCAAAATGAGTTTTCCATAATGTCTGCTTTTAAAATATTAAAAATATGTGTGTCTAACAATGGGAATTAAAAAGCAATTTGATTTGTCTTTTATGAAACTGCCCAAGACAGAAATCATGTTATCAGTTATTATTTTACACAAGGCAAAACATCTAGAAAGCTAACCTGATATATTTGTTTGGCAAACACAGATGATCCATTCTAGTAAGTTTTCTTGAATAGCTGTGTTTTTTAAGATCATTATTTTCCTCTCAATTTTATCAAACAGTGAAAAAATGATACTAAAAAAAGACTTCAAATTATATATTAAAAATACAATTCTTCAGAGTATATTTGATCTGTTCAAGGTTCTCAACCTAGTTGCCCCAGTAAATTACAGCTGCTCAAACACATCCTTTGACATGCTGACAATTCTTATTAACAACTAAAACATTCAGGACAGGTACCAGTTTGTAACCTATACATAAGAAAAAAAACAAACCCGCACTTTTGTAAGCTTTTTCATTACTTTTTTAAATCACATCTCCTTTTCCTTGTCCTTCTGCTTGCCCAGCTTTTGACATTCTCTGCCTCAACTTGAGTATGTTAAACATGCTCCTGTCTCAGGACTGATGCCCTTACTCTTCTCTCTGCCTGTAAAGAAATGTTCTCCAAGGTTTTTGCATGTCTCCCTCCTCATACCTCCTTTAGGACTCTTTTTGCTCAGGTGCCAAATTCCTAAGAGGGTCTTCTGCAAAAACCCTGTTTAAAATTACAATTCCCCTCTCCCAATGCCAGAGCTCTCTTTTATTCCTCCTTGCTTAATTTTGGCCATAACACTTACCTATCAACAGTTGACCACAAGTTTTTACATTTATTTGCTATCTCCTTCTACGAAGATGTAAGTCCAATGAAGGCAGTTTTTCTATGGGAAGTAAATTATAGCTGAATAGCTAAATAGCACCAGACAGTAATATATTTCTCTTGAGAAAAAGAAAATTAATACTATTTAAACAATAGTGCATTTTCAAAAAAATTAAAACATGCTCTGACTCAATTACATACCAAGTCCTTAAAGTATATAATCACTATTTAGAAGATTGAGCTGAAAGAAATAATTTTTCCTCCATATATTTAAGTTTTCACATCTATAAAATTGACATTTTACAAGGGTGTCACAGGGATAAAATCAAAGTAAAAGGCTTTAAAACTTTAAAATATTAAATACAGGAGTTCCTGTCATGGCTCAGTGGTATCAAACCCAACTAGTATCCACAAGGGTGCAGGTTTGATCCCTGGCCTCATTCAGTGGGTCATGGATCAGGTGTTGCCATGAGCTGTGGTGTAGGTCGCAGATGCAGGTTGGATCCCATGTTGCTGTGGCTGTGGTGTAGGCAGGCAGCTATAGCTGTAGTTCGACCCCTAGCCTGGGAACCTCCATATGCTGCGGGTGTGGCCCTGAAAGACAAAAAATATATATATATATAATATTATATTAAATATAAAGTGATAGTGGTGGGGTATAATCAAGAGTTATTATTTAGAATATGAAAAAAATTCTAAACATAAAACATAGAGAAGACAAACTGATCTAACATGATTACCTATTATTGTAGATAAATTACAAATTAGGTATTTACAATCTGAATATGGGAACCACTGCATACCTAAGACACAATAAAAATATCTATTCTACCTTGGGGAGGGGAGACAAAGTTACCAAATTTTTCTGGCTTTTTCATGTTTAATCATTCATGTTTAATCAAAAATTCTTGAGCTACTTGACCTCTATGATTCAGTTTCCTCATGACTAAAGTGGAAATAACAGTAAATGATAGATATCAAATGATCATGACAGGGAGTTCCTGTCGTGGTGCAGTGGAAATGAATCTGACTAGAAACCATGAGGTTGCATGTCCTTGGACTTTCGGGTTCGATCCCTGGGTTAAGGATCCGGCGTTGCCATGACCTGGGGTGTAGGTCACAGACGCGGCTTGGATCTGACGTTGCTGTGGCTGTGGCGTAGGCCAACAGCTATAGCTCTGATTGGACCTTTAGCCTGGGAACTTCCAAATGCCGTGGGTGTGGACGCCCCCCCCCAAAAAAGACAAAAGTCAAATGATCATGACAAAGTGACAGGGGTCACATCTGACCCCAAGTCTGGCTCTAAAGTTTTTGCTCCTTCCTTTACACTTTCAGAGCATATTATCCAAACCAGGTAAAAAGGTGAGGATATATCTAAGGAAATCATATCTTTCAGAAGAAGCAGAAGTCTATGTTTAAGTGATAATGCTGGAAGAATACAATCAGTATGTCTTTACCAACATTTCTGTGACTTAACAGAATCTGCTAAAACAATAACTAAAATAAGATTGAAAAAAACCCTGAAACTTCAAAGAACAGTTAGTGTAATACTGTCTCCAAATAATTCTAAAATACTATAATCATTTATGACTTTTTCTCTTGTGTCATCACAGGGTAAAAGAATTCATAAAAAAAGTGGAAAAGAAAGAACACAGATGCAGTAAAAGAATATAGTGGATATCTGTCCATTCTTGGCCACCTAACATCTGAACTCCCTTTCTACATTCGAGAAATTCTCTACCCGATGTTGGTGGTCCACAGAGCTCACTTCCCAATCATTCTGGGAGTTAATGGCACTTGCATATGTCCTTAGATCAACTGCTCAGAAACACCTGTCCAGGGCTTCAAATTGGTGGATGATAATGCAATAAAGGGGAACATCAGAGAATCTATTCTGGAGGCAGGTGGAAATGGATGGCAGCAACATCAAAGTTCTGAGGTACCGGTGGCAGAGGTAACAGGTGGAAATGGATCAGCTATGATTATCAACATGCAAGTGAGTATTCACTGTTGGTGGCTGCCATGCATGTATATACATTCGCCAGATGGATATGCTATGATGTTTTGTTATGGTCTTGTCTTCGCCTAACTTCTTTTTTTGTCCTTTTCTTGAGACTAGTTTTCCACCTTTCCCAGGGATTCTGTGACCTTCTCGATATTCTTTCAATATTTTTTTCTTTAGTTCTTAAAAGAGCCAAAGTTGATTTCTGTTATTTGTTACTAAGAACCCTAACTTATATACTCTCAATTAATAATTTATTCAATCATTCTAGTCATGAATTATGTTTTTGTTACCAAGTATTTGAATACTTCATTAAATGCAAAGCAAAATTTAGGATTATTATTTTATACCCAAATTTGTTTATGTAGTATTTAAGTGTGGAGATTAATTATATTTTATATAATGGGTATAACCCTGAAAGTTATAATCAAACTCTGAATATCATATTTCTCTCACAGTACTTAGGTCTTTTTTTTTTTTCAATCCATCTTTTAATGACTTTTATTTTTTCCATTATAGTTGATTATAAAGTATTTTTATTTATTTTTTACCATTAAATATTTTATATAGCATAATAAAAAAATAACTTAATGGTAATAATAACAAAATAATATACCCTCTGAAAATGAGTAAAATATAAAATGCATAAATTGGCTAAAAAACAGTGTAACTATATAAATATGTCCTCACAATTTGTTACATCTTATTGATTCTTCAATATAGGCATTACACCATTCTAGGTGATGTGATAAACAAGACATTATAGACCTTACATTGTACCATGGAGAGAAATGGTTATTAATAATACAGTTGTAGAACTGTATTATTTAATTGTACAGTTGCATTAATTATAATTATCATAAATTCTTTGATGGAGAGGAAATCAGAATCAGATGTAAGAAGACTTCAGCATTCCAAGAATGATGTCAAATGACCCCCTTCGTGGTGGATTATGCACTTATTTACTATGAGATATATTTCTTCTCCAGAGATTCCTTGTTTGTGTATCAACTGTAGATTTTTGGTTTGCAGTTATTCTGAAGTTTTGATATAAGAGTCTATATGTATATGAGATTGTTTTAAGTTGTTGGTCTTTTAATTGCAAGTTCATCTCCAGTGTCCTGCATTTGTAACCACCTCTTCTCATGATTTCTGATTTTGGTGGTATAATTGTGCATGGATGATTTTGTATCTTTACTGTATATACATCTTTACTGGTGAGCCTTGTCATCTGTGGAATTTTTGTTTTCTGTCGCTATCTTTTCTTTTCTGCCTAGAGAAGTTCCTTTAGTATTTGTTGTAAGGCTGGTTTAGCGTTGCTGAATTCTCTTAGTTTTTGCTTATCTGTGAAGGTTTTGATTTCTCCTTCAAATCTGAATGAGAGCCTTGCTGGGTAGAGTAATCTTGGTTGGAGGTTTTTTCCTTTCATCACGTTAAGTATATCATGCCACTCCCTTCTGGCCTGCAGAGTTTCTGCTGAAAAATCTGCTGATAACCTTATTGGGGTTCCCTTGTATGTTACTTGTTTCTTTTCCCTAGCTGCTTTCAAGATTTTCTGTCTTTCATTTTGATTACTATTTCAGTTTGATTACTATGTGTCTCGGTGTATTCCTCCTTGGGTTTATTTTATATGGTACTTGTGCTTCCTGGAATTGAGTGAGTGATTCCTTTACCATGTTAGGGAAGTTTTCGGCTATTATCTCTTGGAATATTTTTTCTGCTCCCTTATCTCTCTCTTCTCCTTCTGACACCCCTATAATATGGATGTTGTTGCGTTTAACGTTGTCCCAGAGTTCTCTGAGACTCTCTTCATTTCTTTTCAATCTTTTTTCTCTTTTCTGTTCTGCATCCATAATTTCCACTAGCCTGTCCTCCACCTTGCTTATTCGTTCTTCTCCCTCCTATATTCTGCTGTTAGCTGCTTCTAGTGAGTTTTTTCAGTTATTGTATTTTGCATCTCTTCTTATTTAAGTTTTACATCTTGTATCTCTTTGCTCAGTGTTTCCTGTAAGTTATCCATCTTTTCCTCCAGTTTATTTCCAATGTCTTACATCATCTTCAGCATCAACAATCTAAAGTCTTTTTCCTGAAGGCTAAGAATCTCCTTATTGCTTAACTGTTTTTCGGGGGTTTTTCCTTTCTCCCTCATCCGAGTTATAGTTCTCTGTCTTTTCATTTTTATAGGTTTTTGGTGTGGTGACCTTTTTATAGATAATAGAGTTGTAGCCTCTCCTACTTCTGGTGTCTGCCCCCTTGTGGCTGAAGCTGGTATGGGGGCTTGCTGTAGGCTTCCTGATGGGAGGGGCTGATGCCTGCCCAATGGTAGGTGGAGCTGATTCTAATCCCTCCTGTGGGTGGGGCTTAGTCTCTGGATGGGATTAGAGGCAGCCTGAGGGGTCTTTAGATAGCCTGTTTACTGAGGGGCAGGGCTGCAGTCCCACCTGGACTGTTGTTTGCCCCTGGGGCTTCTCAGCGCTGACTAATAGGTGGGGCCAGATTTTCCCAAAATGGCCATTTCCAGAGAAAGGCAGCTGCCGAATATTCCTGAGAGCTTTGCCTTCAATGTCTTTCCCTCACAACAAGCCACATTCACCCCTGTTTTCCCAGGATGTCCTCCAAGAACTGCAGTCAGGTTTGACCCAGATTCCTATGGAGACCTCGCTCTGCCCTGGGACCCAGTGCACGTGAAAGTCCGTGTGTGCCTTTTAAGAATGGGGTCTCCGTTTCCCCCAGTGCTGTGGAGCTCCTGCGCACAAGTCCCACTGGCCTTCAATGCCAGGTGCTCCAGGAGCTCTTTCTCCCAGTGCCAGATCCCAGCACGTGATGGTTTGATGTGGGGCTCAGAACTCTCACTCCTGTAGGTGAGTCTCTGTGAACCAGTTAGTTTCCAGTCTGTGGAGCTTCCCACCCAGGAGGTATGGGGTTGTTTATATCATGAAATCGCCACTCCTACCTCTTGATGTGGCCTCCTCTTTTTCTTCTGGAGTAGGGTATCTTTTTCAGGTTCCTGGTCCATTTGGGTGGAGATTGCTCAGTCTTTAGTTGTGAATTTTGTTGTTTTTAGGAGAGAAGTTGAGCTCCAGTCCTTCTATTCTGCCATCTTAATCCTGTCTCTAGTACTTAGGTCTTACAAATGTTTTAGCAAAACTCTTTGCTTGCAAATTAAAATATGCAACATCATAAAATCTTGGTATTGTATTATGTAGTAATTTCTGCAACCAAGATGAGATAAAATAGAGAAGCAGAGCTGGCAGTAAAAAATATGACTTACTTTTACTACAGCACAATTTCTCATTATATAAATTTGAGAAACTACAATTAGTTCTACCCAGGCTAGAACTTTATTGCTTTTTTGGTCAGAGGTCACTATGGGAATAAACATAAAAGTCAGTATATTCGAATTAATTTCAAAGGCAGCCATCAGATTAATACGTTACTATCATTTTATTTGAAATTCTTAAAATAATTGAGCCATGAATCTGATTAATAAAAGGGTTGAGGAGATCTTGTTGTGGCTCAGGGGTAACAAACCCAACTAGTATCTCTGAAGATGTGGGTTTGATCCCTGGCCTCCTCAGTGGGTTAAGGATCCAGCATTGCTGTAAGCTGTGGTGTAGGTCTCAGACTCAGCTCAGATCTGGCATTGCTGTGGCTGTGGTGTAGGCTGGAGCTCTGATTTGACCCCTAGCCTGAGAACTTCTTATGCTGCAGGTGCGACCCTAAAAAAATTAAATAAATAAAAGGATTGAGATGCTTTCTTATTTATCCACATCAGTAAATAATGCATTTGCTGTTGGCATTCTAAGATAAACTCTAAAGAAAATATCTTCAAGAAACATTTGATCTTGCCCTTATCTGAAACTACACCAAAGGTAAAGGGAAAAGGTTGTCTAACTCAAAGTCTCCTACAGAAGATAAATGAACTGGGTGGAAATATGAGACTGTTCACGGGTATCTTGAATATGGCGGTGAGCATGGTCTGGAACCATACTGATATAAAAGTGTCTGGGTTCTGGAAAAACATCAATGATCATGTATATCTGAGAGATCTACTTTAATTTAGTTATTCCATAGCACTTGGAAAGATGAGGCAGTTTATGCAACTTTGCAAAAAGTTTATGCAACTCTATTTATATATAAAAAATCAGCAGGCATATATATATATATATATATATATATGTAGTATAAGATCTTGATATTTATAATAGCTACATGAATAAAAATTTTAATACCATAGAAATCCTGCTATGATATAAAATAAGTTTCTGTATAAGAAGGTCAAAGAAAACTCCATGAAGCAAAAGTACAGATTTGGCTTGAGTATTAAACAGATCTAGATTTTAATTCTGGTTCTACCTGTGTGATCTTCATCAAGATAACCTTTACAACATCATTTTCCTCTTCAGTAAAAGGGAAATGACTAATACGTTGCAAGAGTTCTGTGAGAAACAAGTAAAAGCCATATCTCTGGTTTACCAAGAATATAGTAGGTGCGCAAAAGAAAATGTTACTTCTTCCTTTTCTCTGACCCTCCCAGCTCCTTTCCATTGCCTGTAGCATTCTTTATAATGTTAGCATGAAAATTACTAACTCTTAAACTCTTGCAATTTCTTCACAACTGTGGCAGTAAAAATATTTTCATCAAGTCGTGTGACCTTTATAAAGCATAAAAATTTATTTAAATAAACTTTTAGCCTTTCATATTAGAACAAACTCTTTCATAGCTTTTATCAGTCACATTTGATTTGGACAATAACCTGAAATGAAAGAACTTATTTAAATTCATAATTAAAAAAATTTAAATTCTAATCCTAAAATAACTCTAAAAGTTAAATTCCTAAAAACTTTTATTTGCCACTTAAGCATTTACTAATTACCTTATAAAAACCTACTCATCCATTATAAACTCTATATAAGCATGCTGATAAGACCTTGCTGTTATATAAGTGAAAGAAACTTGTAGAACTATCACATAAACAGTTCTAACATTCCTTTTCAATGATGCCTATGAGTATGCTCTTTATCACTGTCAAAATGGAATGTCATGAATCCAAAAGAGCATATTTAAGAAGTGTGAACTTGATAATGGCTACTCTAACATTCTGGAAATGATAAGCCTTGTAAGGTTAATTAAATTACTCATGGCATGAAATAAATTTAAAACTAAAGTTCACAACTAACAGAGGAAGGCCAAAAAAGATACATGGGGAAAAAAAATGCAGTTTAGCAAACAGGTCTATCTGATTAGTAAATTTTATTCCAGTCATTATTTAATTAAATGTCTCATCTAACTCTGAAACCTGATGATTAAAGAATGGAAATACCGACAACCTATTCTAACACATCTATTCGTATGATAGATGATATGAAAGGAGAGCTCTTGACTGTACCAAACGTTTAACCAAGGGCATATTTATTTAACGTAATTGGAAGATGAGATATTTGCTTTGTTTAATGTAGAGACAGATGAGCATAGTGCCTAAGAGCAAACGCTCTCCAACAACACTGACAGCCACTTACTAGTTGAATTATCTTGACGAAATTAGTTCAAATTCTCCGTATCCCATATCCCTGGATCCTTTGTCAAGAATAATAATAGCACATGTCTCCCAGGGTTGTTCTGAATATTAACTCAATAAATTCAAGTGAATCACTTCAAAAGGTCCCATGTACATAGTAAATATCAATACACATTAGCGTCTTATTACAATTATTACTACTATGTTGACACTTTAAAGTATCTGTGATGGTTATACAATGCAATAAAATCATCAAACAGCTGAAAAAGCTTAATTTACTAAACGGTTATTTAAAGAAATGGAAAGCGGAATTCTCCTGTGGCATAGTGGGTAAAGGATCTGATATTGTCACTGCAGTGGCAACAGGTCTGTCCCTGGCCTAGGACCTTCCACATACCATGAGCGCAGCTGGAAAACAAACAAACAGAAAGCATTTACCAAGGACTCTAATGAAATGGACAAAGATAGATAGAAGGTAGATAAAAAAGGGAGGAAGCTACATTTTGCCACCTTGTAAAAAGGCATTATAAACAAATCCTCCAGTTAACTGATGACAGCTCAACCTCAACACAAGAGGAGGTAATCAAGATGGATGGATCCAGAAATTCAGAAAATTCCAGGGAATGCTTTAGCTCTCTCTTAACTTCATTTCCTTCCTTCATTAATCACCCAATTCTCTGTTACCCTACAGACACAGCAAAACTTCTCAAAGGAGCTCTCTACTTTGTTCTTCCTACTTCTTGACCTTCACCCCCTTTTCTATTAAAGTTGGGTTTCTATCTCAGCCATTCCAAGAAAAAACTCCTGGAGGCCACAAAACCACTTTCACTTTGCCGAATTCAATGGTTAATTCATAAACCTCACCTTGGTCAACCTCTCAGTGTCATTCAATACAATTCTATCCTGAAAACATGTCCTCTCTTTGTTTCAATGATATATCTCTTCCGGTATTACTCCTAATTTCCTGGGTCTTTCTATTCTGATTGATTGATTTCTGTTTGTTTATTTGTTTTGCTTTCTAGGGCCTCACCTGCGGCATATGGAGGTTCCCAGGCTAGGGACTGAATCAGAGATACAGCTGTTGGCCTACGCCACAGCCACAGCAACTCCAGATCTGATCCACATCTGCGACCTACACCACAGCTCATGGCAACGCCAGATCCTTAACTATCTGAGCAAGGCCAAGGATCAAACCTGCAACCTCATGGTTTCTAGTTGGTTTCATTTCCATTGTGCCATGACGGGAACTCCTCTATTCTGATTTATAAATGGAAAAGTAGCCCAAGACTTAAACCTGGGTCCCCTTTTCTGCTATGACCACATGCTGTCCCTTAATAATCTCCTATGGTTTTAAAAACCATCTATATGCCACTGACTTCTAAATTTACATTTCAGCACTGAACTTTTCCCCTCAAACTCTAGACTTACATATATCCATTCATTCAACAAATCGTTATTGAACACACACATTATGCACCAGGCATTATCTTAAGCTACGGGAATACAGAGATAACTAAGATAACGTCTTTGAATTCTAGAGAGGGAAAAGATAATAAACAAATGTGTTTGTGAGGGGGGTGATAAGTGGAATGAAAAATAAAGTAGTTAAAGAGATATAGAATGACAGTCAGGCATGGAGAGATGGTCAGGTGAAACCTCTCGAATATGCTCACACCTGAACAGGAATTAGCGTGAAGTGAGAGAAATATGTAAGGAAGAGCATTCTAAGCAGAAGAAACAGCAAATTTAAGTACCCTAAACACAGGAAGCGTTGATTTCACAAAGGAACAGTGAGGAGTCCTGGCCGGTGTAGCTGAAATAGAGTGAAAAGGCTTTTGAATGTGAAGTCAGAAAAAGTAGAAAGTGACCAGATCTAATAGGACATTATAGCCATTGTAAAGGATTTAGACTTGATAGGAAAAAAACTAGAGCATTCATTCAAGGAAGTGACCAGGTAAGATTTTCATTTTATTTTATTTATTATTATTATTATTTTGCTTTTTAGGACTGCATCCACGGCATATGGAAGTTCCCAGGCTAGAGGTCAAATGAGAGCTGCAGTTGCTGGCCTACACCAGAGCCACAGCAACGCGGGATCCTTAACCCACCAAGTAAGGCCCGGGGATCGAACTTGGGTCCTCATGGATACTAGTCGGGTTTGTTACCACCAGGCCACAACAAGAACTCCAGATTTTCATTTTTAAAAGATCCCTCTGGCTACAATGTGAAGATTAGAAGGTGGGAACCAGAAAAGTGGTTACTATATTAGTTTAGGTAAACAGAAACAGTGACTTGGACTAAAGAGATAGTACCATTAATCAAAGTAATTAGATTGGGCACCTATTTAAAAGATAGTTGTCAAGAGTTACTCTAAGGCACTGAATATGGGATGTAAGACAAAAAAAAAAAGAAGGAATAAAGAACAACTGCCAAACTGGGTGAATGTCAGTGCTATTCACTAGCATGCAGCAGCCACTATTACCCAGTTGGCTATCAGACACCTCAAAAGTAGCATGGCTACAACAAAGTCCTTTATTTTCCTCAAAAGTCTTGTTCCTCTTTTTAGTCTTCCCCATCTCAGATGCTATCACATAATCCTTCTCTATTTCCTTCCAGCACTTGTCCCTCTCTGAATTACTTATTTACTTATTTATGTATATATTGTCACTACAGTGCAGGCTCTAAGAGAGTAAGGACTTTGTCTTATCCACTGCCATATCCTTGGATCCTATAATACTGCCTGGTATATAGTAGGCACTAAGGTATTTGTTGAATGGATGAGTAAACGATGTCAAGAATCCTCCTACTGTCTACTCTGTAAGTTATTCTCTTCAGCTTGGCCAGTTAATATTGGAGTTCCCCGACTTCTAGACCCTTTCACTAGCTCTCACAAGGCATTCTTTATCCACCACTTCAGTTTCTACCTATTTGCCCATTCTTATCCACCACTTCAGTTTCCACCTACCTATTTTTATCTCCAGCCCAGAGTTATTTTTTTAAATTGAAGTATAGCAAAGTGATTCAGTTATATATACATATATATATACTCACACACATATATATTCTTTTTCAGATTCTTTTCCATTATAGGTAATTAGAAGATACTGATAATAAGTCATTGTGCTATATAGTAGGTCCTTGTTGTTTTACCTATTTTATACATAGTAGTTTGTATCTATTAATCCCATACTCCTAATTTATCCCTCTCCCCCATCTCCTCTTTCCCCTTTGGTAACCATAAACTTGTTTTCTATGTCTGTTTCTTTCATTCATTCATTTATTTATTTTGGCAGCACCCACATCATGGATGTGGTGGAAGTTCCCAGGCCAGGGGTCAAACCCACACCACAGCAGTGATGATGCTGGATCCTTAACTGGTGAGCCACCAGGGAACTCCAAAATAACTTTTTTGAGGAGCCATGCCCATGGCATGTGGAAGTTTCTGGGCCAAGGATCAAACCCATGCCACAACAGCAACCCAAGATGCTGCAGTGATACCACCAGATCCTTAACCCACTGCACAAGGGAACTCCTGTTTTCTATGTCTGTGAGTCAGTTTCTGTTTTATAAATAAGTTCATTTATATCATTCTTTTCTAGATTCCACATATAAGTGTATCATGATATCTTTTTCTGATTTACACTTCACATAGTATGATAATCTCTAGGTCCATCCACACTGTTGCAAATGGCATTATTTCATTCTTTTTTTATAGTTGAGTAGAATTCCTGTGTGTGTGTGTGTGTGTATGTGTGTGTGTATCACATCTTCATCCATTTATCTGTTGATGGACATTTAGGTTGCTTCCATGTCTTGGCTATTGTAAATGCTGCTACTATGAACACTGGGGTATGTATCTTTTTGTTAAGTTTTCATCTTTTTTGGGTATAGGCCCAGGAGTAGGATTGCTGGATCATAGGGTGATTCTATTTTTATTTTTTTTAAAGGAACTGCCATACTGTTTTCCACAGTTGTTGCACAAATTTATATTTTGCCAACAGTGTAGGAAGGTTCCTTTTCTTCACACCCTCTCCAGCATTTATTATTTGTAGATTTCTGATGATGGCCATTCTGACTGGTGTGAGATGATACCTCATTGTAGTTTTGATTTGCATTTCTCTAACAATTCTAGCCCAGAGTTTTCTTAGATCCAATCTAATACATGCATCTCAAGATTTCAACATGGATGACTCAAAAATATCTCAAACTCAGCAAGAACTGTCTTGTGAGCTTTACCACCAATCCCGTCCCGTTTCCAACGTTCCATACCTTAATACATCACATCACCATCCATCCAGATAGGGAAGCCAGAAATATTTCAGTCATCCTTGTTATCTCCTTCTCCCCCAGCTTCTGGTAATCTATCACCAAGTCCTTATGATTTTATCTTATAGTCATTTTTCAAATCTATTTCCATTTCTGAAAAGACTTTTGCTGTCCCTCTAGTCCATCTTATTTAGTTGGATTATTGCAACATTTCCTAATAATCTTCCCATAGCCACTCTGGTACTTCTAAAATGTATTGTCCATATTGCAGGTACAATAATCTTTTCAAAGAAAAAGCCTTAATATCTATTACAGAAAACTTCTCAATAGCTTTTCACACACCTTAGGAGAAGAGCAAAACAGGACTCCAAGGCCTGGCCAGTCTAGTGTGCGTATATCTTTCTGGCCTAATCTCACACCACTCTTCCTTTTAGTTTCTGTGCTACCACAACACTGGCCTTCTCTCACCTCCTAAGCAAGTCATTACTCCGCCTGTAAATTAAATTGTAGCAAAAGTCATTACTCAGGACCGTGCTTTTAACAAAGGATCTCAGAACTCACCCCCATAGCACTTCCCTCAGCCTGTAAATATACACCCATTTTATTGGTGTCTATTTTCTGCAGAAGATTATAAATACCGTGAGAGCAGAGATTGTATTTCACTGTCTTCATCACTACATCTACAGGATCCACCAAAACTTAAGAATTCCTCAGAAGTTTGTTACATGGATTTCTGCACCTGAGAAGTTCTCTGATGGCAGTATGGTCTGCTGGCTAAATTGGAGTCAAAGAGATTTGGGTTTAAGTCCTGACTGCATCTGTCTCTGTAACTTTAGGAAAGTTACTTAATCTCTTAAAGCTTACAGTATTTCATGGGATTTTTGTGAGGATCAAATGAGAGGATGCACACAGTATGCTTAGCACACTTTCCTACACATAGAAAAAGCTCAGTACATCTCAGCTATTATTAGCTATTTTTCATTCATTCAAATGGCCAGATGCCATTTAGGTGGGCTAGTTGGAGTGCCTTTTTCTTAGCCCTTTTTCTAATTATATTTATACCTTCAACTAAATTAAATTGTAAATAAATTTTCACAAATAACTTTTGAAAACTATATCTATTCAACACTTAATATCAAGTACTGCATCCTAAAAAAAAAAAATCACAGCAAAATAAACACATAGTAAGTATATATTACTTATCTCTTCTGTGTAAAATAGTTATGCCCAGGAGTTCCCAGGTGGCCTAGTGGTTAAGGACTCAAGCATTTGCCACTCCTATGTCCAGGGTTCAATCCATGGCTTGGAAACTTCCTCATGCCATGGGTATGGCCAGAAGAAAAAAATGTTATGCCCAAACTAAGCAGCTTAAAACAAACATTTTTATTTTTATTTTTATTTGTCTTTTTAGGTCCACACCTATGGCATATGGAGGTTTCCCAGGCTAGGGGTCAAATCAGAGCTGGAGCCACTGGCCTACCCCACAGTAACAACAACACCAGATCCAAGCTGTGTCTGCAACCTACACCCACAGCTCACAGCAACACTGGATTCTTAACCCACTGAATGAGGCCTGGGATTGACCCTGCATCCTCATGGATACTAGTCAGATTTGTTTCCACTGTGCCATGACAGGAACTCCAAAACAAACCTTTTTAATCTCACAGATATAGATAAATAATCTGAAAGAGGCCTAGCTGAGGGCCTCTGACTCAAGTTCTCATAAGGTTAGAGTCAAGCTATCAGCAGGGGCTATGGTCAACAAAGGGCTGAAGGATCTGCCTACAAGCTCACTCATGTGGTCACTGGCAGACATTAAGTCTTCATACATTTTTATCAAGATCTGATGTAAACAGTATGATGAAAATATCTCCCGTCATTTATGAAATGATGTCATCCATGATGCTATTCAACACTCCCTATAAAATTCAATAAATTTCAGAGTTCCCATGTGGCTTAGTGGAAATGAACCCAACTAGAATCCATGAAGATGTAGATTTGATCCCTGGCCCTGCTCAGTGGGTTAAGGACCTGGCATTGCCATGAACTGTGGTGCAGGTTGCAGAAGCAGCTCGGATCCTGTGTTGCTGTGGCTGTGGCTGGCAGCTATAGCTCCTACTTGACTCCTAGCCTGGGAACTTCCATATGCCACACCCGAAGCCTTAAAAAAATTTTTTTTTCAAAAAATTTCTCTTCATGTTTCATCTTAAGGAAAAGCTTCTCTCTTGACAAAATGGCATATGTCTTTTTACTACACAAAGATTTTTGTTGTTGTTGTTGGATTTCTCTTTTTACTCTGGCAATTGGTACAGATTTTTTCTTTGCCAAACTAATCTCCACTGAGACTTTTTTAGATTTCTCTCTCACACCCATTCTAATTCTCCCTTCTTTTATTGCATGACTCTTCCTTCTGTCACTAATTTATTAATCCTCTTGTTAATACATCACTTCGCAATATCTATACACAATATTTGGTATTAGGCTGAATTAAATAATCAGTCAACTAATAACTACTTTTACTGGAGTTGACAATATCAAAATTCATTTACTGTGTAATCACCAAAAACATATTTAAATAAGTTTAAAATAATTTTCTAATTTAAATACATGTTTACCATATGTGAGTGAAAGCGCTACCTGGTCAGCCTTTCTCAACACCAAAGACCTAGAAACAGGTCAAAACTGCTTAAACTCTATATAAGTATGCTACCCCATTCAGTACCTAGCTACCAGCCGTATGTAACAATTTAGTGAAAATTAAACTTAAAATCCTATTTCTTAGCCACACTAGCCATATTTCAAGGGCTCAGTAATAAACATGAATTTCAAAGTTATAGAAATCTTTGCTTTTCTGTAACTTAGTTCCACAAACAGAGATGCAAGCTTAAAATAGGGCCAAAGGAAGAATGCTATCATGTTCACTGTGAAACCTGCCAAGACCAATACAAAGACCAATACAAAAAGCAACACACACACACACAACCATCACTTCCCCTGGACTAGAACATGGCAAAGGAATGAAAAATGATCACAGGTTAGATTAATTAGGATGCTGAGAAAGTAGGCTTCCTCTTTAATCAATAATCAGTTACTGTCATTAAAAAAAAAAAAGGCACACACATACAACCACCACCACCATCCAAAACTAGACAGGCTGTAATAAAACTGGCGTCCTCCTACAACTCATCTGAAATGCAAAACAGCAATGGAAAACCCTGAACTCCAGCCAAATTATAGTACTTAAGATTGCTCCCATCACATGTGCTATTTCCTCTGCCTATGATGTTTTTCTTTACCATCTTTACCTCATGAAATCCTGCTAGACAAGAGGCCTGCACTTTTTTTTTTTTTCTTTTTTGGCTGCACCCGTGACTTATGAAAGTTCCTGGGCCAGGGACTGAATCTAAGCTGCAGTTATGGCCTACACCACGGCTGCCGAATGCCGGATCGGGCCAGAGATCAAACTGGCAACACGATGGAGACAAGCCAGATCATTAACACACTGTGCCACAGCAGGAACTGCCAAGCTATATTTTAAATCCCACCTACTCCTTGATACCTTTCAGAGTCACCCTGTAATAGCCCAGGTTGCCCAGAGAAAGAGCGCTAAGAGTAAATATATAGATATAAAGAGATTTATCATAAGGTACTGGCTCACACAATTATGGAGGCTGGCCAATCCCAAGATCTTCAGGGCGTACAGGAAGCTGGAAAACCCAAGAGAGCCAACAGTTCCAATCTGAGAACCAGCCAATGGTACAGTTCCTGTTTAAATATAGCAAGCTCAAGGCCCAGGAAGAGCCAATGTTTCAGACTGAGTCTGTAGGAAAAACGCTAATGTTCTAGTTTGAAGGCAGTCAGACTGGAAAGAATTCTTTTTGTTCTACTCATAAGGCCTTCAACTGATTGCATGAGGCCCACTCACATTAGGGAGGGCAATCTGCTTTCCTAGTCTATTTATTTAAATGTTCACCTCATTCCAAAACGCTCTCATAGATATACTCAAAATAATGTTTGACCAAATATTTGGGTATCCCATGGCCCAGTCGAGTTGACACATAAAATTAACCATCACAAACCCAAATGGATTTTGATGATACTTTCAGCTTATACTTGGCATAAGATATTTAATATATAATGCTTTGGGTAACAGATATTTGTATAAATATTTTAACTCTAAGAATGTACTTGGCCTACAGCAGACTACTTCTTTATCATGGAGTCCTACATAAAACTGGTATTCTAATTTTTAAAAATAAATGCTAAATGAAGTAATTCTATGTGCCTGACAGTAAAGAATCTCAACATCATTCTTTTGTACAACTTTCTGAGACATATTAAAGGGCTTATAGGACAATCTGCAGTACGGTCAAACAGTTCATTATTTAAGACATTATATTAAGGCATTACTTAAACCTGACATTAGTAGACTTGTATTTAATTCTCCTATGCAACCACTTGCAAAGAAAATAAGTTAAGCCAATCCACAGGATTATCATCTACTTTTAAAATATCTTTTGCACACCCACATAAATCACTTTTACAATCTTGGGTAATATTTAAATACTAACGCACACCAAGAAAAGAAAACAGAGATACAAATGGTAGGAGTTTGTGTACTATTCTCTAAATACAGCTCTTCTCAGATTTGGAAGAATGACTAATTTTTTTTCTTGGCTTCTCAGCTTAATCATTTCTACCACACTGAGTATTCAGTGTGCAACATGATTTTAAAGGAAATTCCTTCCTTCCCTAACATGTTCTCAAATCCTAATCAAATTATAAACTTGCATGTGAATGTTATGATCCTCGGCCCCTATCCAGACTAACTATCCCATTTGAGGACACAGAGTATTTTTACCAGCTGTGGATGCTGACACTGATTCATTACCCTTCTGAGCCTCCCACTTACATTCCAGATCACCCCTCAGACCAGTCAGGCTCTGATCACTCTATCTGAGATACTTAAGGAAAAGCAGTATAGATCCAACCCACAAAAAATTGCACATGTAATTTCATCCCCTTTGCCCATTATATCTTTAATCAGAGCTTCTAAAATAACTAAGAGTATCTATCTAAAATTATACTGCAGAGTTCCCGTTGTGGTACAGTGGAAATGAATCTGACTAGTATCCATGAGGATGCAGGTTCCATCCCTGGCCTCCATCAGTGGGTTAAGGATCCGGCATTGCTGTAAGCTGTGGTGTAGGTTGCAGACACTGCTCGGATCCCACATTGCTGTGGCTGTGGTGTAGGCCAGCAGCTGCAGCTCCAATTTGAACCACAGGCTGGGAACTTCCATATGCCACACCTGTAGCCCTAAAAAGCAAAAAAATAAAAAATAAAATTACACTGAAATTTTTCTTCGAACATCTAAATAGAAGTCTATTTTCAATACAGTATTCTATGCAGCATCACTGGAAAGAATCACGTGACATGAAAAAACATCCTAAACTCAGGGACATTCCTTTAAAAAAATTGTAATTTTTATTCCTTTCCTCAGACATTTAAATCCCCCCCCCCCCATTTAATGCCCTGTTAAACAGTAGTTTTTGGATATTTAGCATGGAAGCAATAAAGGCAGTTCTTTGAACAAGAAAAATTCTTTAGACAAATAATATCATTATCATACCTACCCATTAGGACTCTGCATTGCAAGTGACAGAAAGACAAAGCAAACCACAATAAGCCCCAGAAAAGCTGCAGAAAGAAGGGCCTCAAAAAAATGGAAGTAGGTCTCCTTCAGCTGGTTGAGTGTGTGTGTATGTGTGCCCCTAACCATCCTCCCCCTGCACCCACCTCTTATCCCTGATAGTTTCTCCTTAGCTTTATTATTTCAGCAGAATTTCTCCATATAGAATTGGAAGATGATGGCCCAAAGCTTCAGAGCCTAAATCTCACATTCATAATAGCAATGTAAAAGAGAGGTTTTCTTCCTCCGATGTACACATATAAATCTCTGGCCAGACAAGACTGTGAAGGACTTTGGTTACATGCCCATTCAGATTTAAACCTATTATTTTATCTATGGCATTAACCTAGATCACCAGGGTGAGTAATGTGGCCACACTTCTGGTGGTTGGGTAGAGGCGTAGAGGGGGTGGGGAGTGGGTGGGCAAGATATATTTCTAAAAGAAGAGGGACTGGATGGAAGGGAATATCCTGAGAAACCAAAACCAAGAGCTATTACAGTCAACCCCAAAATCAATCAGCTATTCAACACCACATTTGTGCCAGTTGCCACATTAGACCTTTAATATATATTATCTTGTGGAAGGCTCACAATAACATCATCAGAGTAGTATTATCATATCCATTATCTAGATAAGGAAATTAAGGTTCAGAAAGGTTAATAACCTGCAAAGGTAAGTTGCAGAGGATTCAAAACCAAGGTTAACTCCAAGGCATATGGATACTCATTCATCTATTCTATAATATTACCACAAATGTCCTCCAAACCAAAACCTGCCACAGTGACTACGCTGCAACTTCTCACCATGATAAATGGCTTAATGGAGCTTGAACTATAAATATAGGGTGCTATTTTCCTTTTAGAAAGATTCCTCTGGCTCATTGTGAAACCATGAACAGGAATAATATAATCAAGAACATATATCCAAACAGTAAGAATGTTAAGATTAGCCAGGAAGGGGAAAAAAAAGTACATTATCAATATTATTTTTATGTACAACTAAAAATGAAAAATGTCCAACATGAGGAATATAATAGAAAAGCTCATAATGAAGCTTGATGTAAAGTACATAGGAGAAAAAAAGAAACCTATTAAATGAAAAGCAACAGCACAGAAACTTGTCATCTTAACCTTGGCACTAGCTGAAGGGGTGTAACTCCCTTTCAAATTTGAACCACCATCCAGAACTAACACAGACTTGTAATCTGAATTCATACTACTAGTGTGGTTCAAATCCTCATTAAAATGGAGTTGGGTTGCTAGGGCCCCCAGGCTATGAGAGAAGCAAACACAAATATTTTATGGAAGAACTGACTGTCAAATGCCATTGATTGTAAGGTACATCCAGATTTCAGAGGTTTTAAAATGTGAAAAAAAAAAAGTGAATATTAAAATCAATGAGATACATAAGTGTCCTTAGGAATGAAAAGACTGGAAACACTGCTCTACAGTGGTAGCATTTACATGGAAATTTACTTTCAAATTCACTTTCTGCAACTCTGAATTCTCTAGCCAATTCCTCTATCTCACCTCACCACTACACCACACAAACTTCTGCACTTTCGTCACTGTCCTAACATGAAGCCTACATTAATCTTCCCCAATTCAAGATTCTAAAAACATTAGTTTTGTATCCCAATATTTAATACCAGTTAATCATAGTAGCCATGAGGAACTCTTCAAATCAAAATTGCTATCACTTCTGACAATGAGATATAGCTAGATTTTAGAATTATTTCTCTGCTTAATACATAATAAAATACCAGATTAAAAACCTTCGATTTTATAAATAGCTCTTACTTAAAAGGCATCTTTATAAGAAAATAATCTTTTTTAAACAATCTTATTTGAACATAATTGTAAACTTACAGAAGAGTTGCAAAATAAGATCAGTGCATAAAGGCTCTGTTTGTCTTCTCCTGGACTCATCTCTTGTTAATATGTTGTCCTATCTGCTTTATCATATATGTACTCTTGCACGCATATTCTCTATTTTTTCCTCTTGAAACTTTACAGACAAAATGGCTTATATCATACCCTGCATCCCTAAATTCTTCAGTGTAAATTTATAAGAATAAGGGTATTCTCTTAAGTTATCATACTATGGTTAACTTCAGAAAAACCAACACTGCTAAATACTCCAATCAAATCTACTGTCCTATTTCAATTTTGTCAATTGACCCAATAATGCCGTATAGTTTTTAATAGGATCCAATCTACAATAGGGTATTACATTTAATTTTCTCTCTTTACTTCCCTTTAAACTAAACCTTGTGGTGCAGCAGGTTAGTGATCCAGCATTGTCACTTCAGCAGATCATGTTGCTCCTGTGGTGTGGTTCAATACTTGGCCCAGGAACTTCCAGGCGCTGTGGGTATGGCCAAAAAAAATTTTTTTAATTATAAATAAATAAATAAATAACTATAACTTTTCTAAAGCTTCTCTTTGCCTTATGACACTGACTTTTTTTCTTTTTAGGGCTGCATCTGCAGCATATGGAAGTTCCCAGGCTAGGGGTCAAGTTGGCGCTGCAGCTGCAGGCCTACACCACAGCCACAGCAATGCAGAATCCGAGTCGCATCTGAGATCTACACCACAGCTCACAGTAACACCAGATCCTCAACCCACTGAGTGGGGCCAAGGACTGAACCCGAGTCCTCATGGATACTAATAGGGTTCATTACCACTAAGTCATGACAGGATCTCAACACTGACTTTGTAAAGAATATAACCCTTTGTTTTTAATATTATGCCCCTCATTTTACGGTTTGTCTGATCTCTTCTCATAATTAGATTTAAGTTATTCATTCCTGGTTGAAATACTAATACTGTTTAGAGAATCACGTCTGGAAACACACAATGTCCATCTACCCCTTATCGCTATTAATTTTGATCCTCTGTTCCAAGTGTTGTCTGATATTGCCTCTGTGTAGTTACTATTTTTTCCCCTGTAACTAATAAGCACTTTGCAAGGAGAAATTTTAAAATCATTCAAATATCCTGATCCTCATTAAAAGTTCCACTTGGGAGTTCCCATCATGGCTCAGCAGTTAACGAACCAGACTAGCGATCCCTGGCCTCGCTCAGTGGGTTAAGGATCCAGTGTTGCTGTGAGCTGTGGTGTAGGTCACAGACGCGGCTCGAATCCTGTGTTGCTGTGGCTCTGGTGTAGGCTGGTGGCTACAGCTCTGATTGGACCCCTAGCCTGGGAACCTCCATATGCCACAGTTACAGCCCTAGAAACACAAAAAAAGACACACAAAAAAGTTCCACTTGGATTTTAGCATCCATTGATGATTCTTGCCAGATCCAATCCGTATCATATGGCTGCAAAATTTAAGTCCATTTTAATTCATTGTAAACTACTGCTATTATTTTGAAAGAATATTTGACAACTCCTTTTAAACTCATCCCCTCCTCCTTTTTTAGGGCTGCACCCGTGGCATGTGGATGTTCCCAAGCTAGGAGTCGAACTGCAGCTGCAGCTGCTGGCCTACACCATAGCCACAGCAAGATCTGAGGCACATCTGCAACGTATACCACAGCTCATGGCAACACCAGATCTTTAATCCACTTAGTGGGGCCAGGGATCAAACCTGCATCCTCATGGATACTAGTTGGGTTTGTTACCACTAAGCCACAATGGGAACTCCCTCCTTTCAAACTCTTAAAAGGCATATACACATGGATAACTCATACAAGATGCAAGTATACAAGTTACAAGGAAACTGGAAGCAGGTTTATCAATAGCAGCCAGGTCAATAAATTACATTTTATTCAAACAGTGGACTACCATGTAGCTGTTATAAAAAACAAGATGGGTCTATGAAAGATATAAGAGTATGTATTATGTGACAAAAATACTGCAGAACAGTATTGTAGATCTTATACATGTAAAAAGAGAAAGGAAGGGAGGATACACTATATATGTAAATTTATACAAACATACTCTTACACATGACTGCATAAACATAAAAAATTTCTAGAAGGAAACGAACAATGTTTATCTCTAGGTAATAAGACTGCAAGGGTCAAGAACTTTTACTTTTCTTTGTACATCTTATTCTACTATTTCAATTGCTGACCACAAGCATGAGTTGTTTATAATTTTTTAAAATTTTGACAACTTTTTAAAATACTAGAGGTGAACTAGCTATCACAACTCAAAATGAAATAAAAATTATCATCTGCTAGGAATAGCATAAAAATTTTTTCATATTCTAATTCTATACTCCAATCTGGAGGGAGAACTATCAATTGTTGTGCACATACACATAGTAGACACTTAACATTTTCCATATATTATCTTTCTAGTAATTATCAGTGGCACAAAATTTCCAGATGGTTAACTAGGGCAAAGGGTACTTGTGGTCTGCGGCTCTGAAACAGAAAGAGAAAAGTCACCTACCAAACATGACAGAAGTTAGGTTAAAAGGAAAAACTTAAAACAGTCTAGTCCTTCATAAAATCCATGATATTCAAGTAAATTATCAAACTGAGTGAAACAAAGAGCAACTAATTCACTATTCCCAACACTATTCAACCACTATTCCAGTAACTAAAAGATTAATGTAATTCCTCAGAGTGCAAATACAAAATAGAAAATTACCAGCAAAATGCATAGTTTGTAAATTCTACGCAACAATGATAGGTTCATATCCTATAATAGCATTCACAATAATACCAAAATTATTAATATTCGTATGTACCTATATCAATCTCTATGTATATATTTATGTAATTATATAATACATATATATGTAATAGGAGAAAAGGGTACTGTGCACAAGTTTTCTCCTCTACTGCTTTCAAAACACATTTTTATACCTTGATAATTCACTAAAGAGAAGCCAGGTATCAGTCAGGACTGGTTTATCCCCAGAGCCTAAAAAATTATGATTATTTCTTTTATTATACTTTCAAATCCCCAATAAAAAACCTTTGCGGATTTTTTTTGGTTTCTGAAAAGCCACATTGTTAATACCAACCACATGTTTTCCATAATTCTCTTTGCTAGTGGCATCATGTTCAGAGTCAGTAAGAAATGATTCCCAAGGCTATGACTGAGAGATCCCTGCTTATCTTTACACCCCCTCTACTCTATTACTCTTCCAATCATACCCTGTAGTATTATTTATCTTTTAAAGTATTCAAATATGTCACAATCATCAGGCCTAACAAGCAGCTGCACTCCTATTCCCACTAACAGAAAAGCCATCCCAGGTCTTCATGAGACTGTCTCCTGGTCATTCAAGTCTCAGCTCAAACTGCATCTCTCACAAAGGACTTCTATAACCATGCAATCTAAATTAGTCCTTCCAGGCACACTTTATCCCATCAACCTGTTTTATTTTCTTCTTAGGACTTAATCACACTATCTGAAGTTATCTAATTCTTTCATATACTATCTTGTCCAATCACTCTTCTCCAGTGCCTTCCCCAAAAATGATTTCTAAGTTTCACGATAGCAGGAATCTTGACTGTCTTGTTCACTATGCTATCCCTAGCATCTGGTACAAAGTATGAATTTCTTAGATGATTGAATAAAGGAGAAATCAATCTTGTCACTACATGCTGTCAGATGTTTAAGATATAGGATGCACCAAAATACTAAAATATGTTTATATGAAAACAAATTATGTCCTTTAAGCTATTTTGAAGTCTATGAAAGTGGCCAAAAATTCTAAAAACAAATGAAAATTGCCCATCTAAATGATGATTACAACAGATGGCCAACAAGCATGTGAAAAAATGCTCAACATCCCTGATTATTAGAGAAAGGCAAATCAAAACCACCACGAGATACCACCTCACACCAGTAAGAAGGGCCATCATTAGTAAGTCCACAAATAACAAATGCTGGGGGGAGTGTGGAGAAAAGGGAACCCTCCTGCACTGCTGGTGGGAATGTAAGCTGGTATAATCACTATGGAGAACAGTATGGAGGTACCTTAGAAAACTATACATACAACTACCATACGACCCAGCAATCCCACTCTTGCGCATATACCCGCACAAAACTTTCCTTGCACCTGTATGTTCACTGCAGCACTATTCACAATAGCCAAGACATGGAAATAACTCAAATGTCCATTGACAGATGATTGGATTAGGAAGATGTGGTATACATACACAATGGAATACTACTCAGCCATAAAAAAGAACGAAATAATGCAATTTTCAGCAACATGGATAAAACTAGAGACTCTCATACTAAGTGAAATAAGTCAGAAAGAGAAAGACAAATACCATATGGTATCACTTATATCTGGACTCTAACATAGGGCACAAACAAACCTTTCCACAGAAAAGAAAATCATGGACTGGGAGAATAGTCTTGTGGTTGGTTGCCAAGGGGGAGGGAAAGGGAGTGGGGTGGATTGGGAGCTTGGGTTTAACAGATGCAGACTATTGCCTTTGGAATGGATTAGCAATGAGATCCTGCTGTGTAGCACTGGGAACTATGTCTAGTCGCTTATGATGGAGCATGATAATGACAGAAAATAGAATGTGTACATGTATGTGTAATGGGGTCACCATGCTGTACAGTAGGAAAAATACTGTATTGGGGGAAGAATTTTAAAAATTAAATTAAATTTAAAAAATGATTATTACATAAACGTAACACATTATTTAAAAATTCAACCACATATATGATGTAAAATTTACAATACACATCTTTCTGTTTCTTTGACAGTGTCATATTACCAGCATTTTTCTTTTAAATACATTAACTCTTAGTAACACATACATTAAAATAGCCATCATGGGGTATAGGAGAAATTTTACTTTGGATATGATGATGATGACATGCAAATTACTGGGTAGTTACTATGTGCCAGCACCTCAAACACAACAGCTCATCTAATCCTTACATCACCACTAGTTGTGGTACTGTTACCACTGCCATTCTACAAATGAGTAAATTGAGAAACAGAGGGCTGAATTAATTTACCCAAAGTCACTCAGGAAATTATAAATTTCAGTCTACCATCTTAAACTAAATACAGATGCTAAGAAAATATATATTTTTTTGCTGTACCCATGGCATATGGAAGTTCCCAGGTCAGGGATCAAAATCTGAGCCACAGCTGCTTACCTACACCATAGCTGCAGCAATGCTGGATCCATAACATACTGTGCCGCAGTGGGAGCTCCAAAAATACAATACTTTAAAATATATATCAACTTACTTAACCTTTCAGTTTTAGGTACTGTATGATATAGTCTAATTAAAACTACAGTTTAATTTTCCTTCATTCACCTCAATTTTTAAGTGTAAGCCTAGATCAGAATACAAATTTCAACTTGCACTGCCATCATCGAAAAGAAAGGAAGGGGCAGGAGGGAGTGGGGGAGGAGAGAGAAAGACAGAGAGGGAAGGGAAAGGGGGAGATTATTGCTAGCAGGTATAATGCAAATTGTTTCCAGGGCAACTGCCAAAGTCCTGGAGTGCCTGACTCAGCATGTCTTCATCTGTTTACAATCACTCCAACAGTCTAAAAACATGGTCATTGCATCCTATTTTGTGAGCTTTCACAGGCTCACATAAAAGATCTGAAATAGCTACTGTCCCCATAGTTTTTAAACAATATACAGTTTTTTCATCTTATTACTATATAAATAATAAAAAATTCCCAGTAATACATACAGAATATAATTGTAACCTACACTTAACATCCATGCTATATCAACATTCAATTAAAAACTAAAATATTTTATTTGTAAATGAGCCAAGGTTATACGTACACTTTCTCCATAGTAAATACTCCACATTCAACCATAAACACTGTAGTTTAACCACTAAACATGGATTTGAAGTCACAAAACAAAAACTAGAAGCGACAATATCATTCCCCAAATGGTCTTTGTCTTTATAGGCAAATGTAAAATAAAACTACAATTCCCAGTTTATTTTTTGTTTTTGTTTTGTTTTGTTTTGGGGGAGGATGCCCTATGGTAAAGACTCCAAACACACACACACACACACACACACACACACACACACACACACAGAGTTAAAAAGAGCAGTTACAGGAGTTCCCACTGTGGTACAACTCTGCAGTGCCAGGATGCAGGTTCCATCCCTGGCCTGGCACAGTGGGTTAAAGGATCCAAGTTTGCTCGGATCTGATCCCAGGGCTGGGAACTCCATATGCCACAGGGTGGCCAAAAAAAAAAGATGAGTTACAATCCTTCTGGAAGTGTAATTTTCATTCTAGAATTTTAAACTGTCAATGTATACCCGTAGTAAAGTAATAAATAAAAATTTAAGAAAAAGACATATATACTACTGTAACTGGACAAAAATATCAGTTTAATAGTGTTACTTTTATTTTTTGCTTTTTTATTTTTAAAATGTATTTATTTTTGGCCATGCCCACAGCATGCAGAGGTTCCTGGGTCAGGGATCGAACCTGCATCACACAGCAACCCTAGTCATAGTGGTGACATCGGTGGATTCTTAACCCACTGAACCACCAGGGAATGCCGGTGTTAATTTCCTTAAAATCAAATTTATTGAAGAAAAATTTAAATACAGCTATGTATTTAAAATGTTCAGTTTGATGATTTTTGACAAATATTGTACAACTGTGTAATTATCACAAGTAAGATATACATATTTCCACCAACTAAAGTTCCCTCACACTCCTCTGCATTCAATTCCCCCTACCACTGCCCTTAGGTAACAGATCATTGATTTGCTTTGTGACACTATAAATTCTTTTTCATTTTCTAGAACATTATATAAGCTGAATTATACAGATTTACTCCTTTGTATTATGGCTTCTTCCACTTAGTATAATGTTTTGAGATTCACATGTCATTGTGTGTATTCATAGTTCATTCCCTTTTATTAATGAGTAGCATTCCATTGTAGGGATAGACCACAATTCGTTTTATCCACTCACCTTGCATGAACATTTAGGGCTATTATGAACAAAAGTTCTGTAAACATCCATAAACAAAATTTTTCTGAGGCTGTATGTCTTCATTTCTCTTCATTAAATACCTAGGGGAGAATTCCAAGATCATATACTAAACTGCTAAAATATTTTCCAAGGGAATGTACAGTTTTACATTCCTAGCAGCAGTGTTTACATTTTTTGCCTAATTTTAATTCAATCATTTATTTTCTTTTTAATGAGCTGTAAGAGATCTTTAAATGTTCTAGACAAAAGTCACTTGTCAGATAACATGTTTAATAAATATTTTCCCATGCAAGTGCTTGCCTTTTCCTTTTCTGATAGCTTTCAAAGAAGAAAAGTTTTTAACTAATGAAGTCCAGTTAATTATTTTTTTTTCTTTTATGGTGTTTTTAATGTTCAGTATTTTCTTCTAGATGTTTTATAGGGGTTTCTTTTGTTTTTTTTTTCGGGGGAGGTTGTTGTTGTTGTTTGCTTTTTAGGGCCTCACCTGCAGCATATGGAAGTTCCCAGGCTAGAAGTTCAATCAAAGCTGCAGCCACTGGCCTACGCTACAGCCACAGCAACACTAGGGGATCGAAGCTGCATCTGTGACCTACACCACAGCTTATGGCAATGCCAGATCCTTTAAACCACTGATCAAGGCCAGGGATCGAACCCGTGTCCTCATGGATACTAGTCGGCTTTGTTACCACTGAGCCATGACAGGAACTCCTATAGTTTTTTAGTTTTAAATTTTGGTCTATAACCCTTTGTTGTATATGGTGTGCAGTAGGGTGAGTGTTCATTTTTCTCCCCATCGATTAGCCAGTTGTTCCAGGACATTTGTTGAAAACTATAACCTCCTCCTTTGAAGTTCTTTGGCACCCTTGACAAAAATTCACTAACCTTATATATGTGGGTCTATTTTTGGACATTCAATTCTATTCCACTGATTCATAATGTCTACCCCATTACTACTACCACACTGTATTTGAATGAATCTTGAAATCAAGTAGTTTAAGTCTGAATTATGTTTTTTTATAAATTGTTTTGAGTATTAATGTCTTCCCATGTAAATTTTATTTTATCATTATTATTTTTTTTTTTACTTTTTAGGGCTGCAGCCATGGCATATGGAAGTGCCCAGGCTAGGGGTGGAATCAGAGCTACAGCTGCTGGCCTATGTCACAACCACAGCAATGTGGAATCCAAGCTGTATCTGCAACCTATACCACAGCTCACCTCAATGCTTGATCATTAACCAATTGAGCAAGGTCAGGGATCGAACCCAAATCTTCATGGATACCAGTTGTATTAATTTCTGCTGTGCCACGAAGGGAACTCCTCCATGTAAATTTTAGAGTTAGATTGTCAATAGCTTTTTTAAAAAGACTATGAAATTTATACTAGAATTTCACTGAATATACATGTCAATTTGTAACTCAGTGTTTTTTTTTAATCCCTATCTATACATTAGAATTATCTGGGCACATCAAAAGATAGCTCAGGCCTAGACTCCCATCCCATACCAATCAAATCAGTAGGTTCTAATATTGAGCTATGATTCAGAAATGCTGGTTTATTCTTTCAGGGAAAAAAAAAACAACTTGCCTTTAAAATTAAAGATATCTGAAACTATAAAGAACTTTTTTGTCATAAATATTGCTCATGTCTAATAGAAACTGGGATAGCCATTCAAAAAGTTAATTTCTGTTTGTTAGATCTACAGACCTAATACAAGTAAGATTCAAGTTAAAATATCAAGCCATCTGGTCATCATGCCAAACTTAAAGAAGACATTTGGAAATTTTTCAAAAGATGTTTGAGGAGGAAAAACCTAGGGGGACAAAACTGTCAATCTGAATTCTGTATCTTGCTAAACTATCATTCAAGTGTAAGAGTTAAACAAGGAAACTTTCAGACACACAAAAAGAGCTTACACCAGCTGACCTTAACTGAAAGAAATATTTTTTTAATATACTTATGAAGAAAAATATTAAAATAGAAGGAAGCAGTGTCTCTCTCTCTCTGTCTCACACACACACACACACAAACACACAAAACTAGGCCCAAATTGAGTACCTCAAACAGGCATTAAGGAACAAATAATCCCAATTTTTTTGTACAAACTGTTGCAGATGACAGAAAAAGAGGTAACACACCAATTTTTTTCACAAGTCTAGTGTTACACTGATATCAAAACAAGATGAGAATGGATATTATTTCTTAATGCCATTAAATGCCAAAATGTCTTATGCAAATAGACACAAAATTCTCAATAAAATATTAGCAAACTAAACACAGCAAAGTGGAGGAGAAAAAAACAATACAATCATGGCAGCCTTGACATCAGTGAGTGGTGGCAAGTCTCCTAAAATTTAATCAAATAAAAGATCCTGGGATTAAAGAAAGAAAAAACAACACAGCAGGCCTAGTTGGATTTATCCCAGCATTATAAGAATTACAACTATATTTTTCTTTATAGTTCTCCATCTTTGAAACACTGTATATCATAATGTTTCTTAAGCCCTAAAGGAGTGGCATTTTGCCAATCAAAAAAGATTGAAACCTAAGAGCCTACAGTAGGGAAAAAGAATAGGAAGTCAATGTACCCTCAGAAACTTCCAGAGACTCAGAGCTTAAAGACACCAATTGCCATAGAATATTTGGGTGAGATTGCCCACTAAAATCTGGGGAGTTTGACTGAAAACCTACATATTTATACTGATAAGAGACTACCTCCACCATACTCAGTCAAGTGACTACTATCCTTTAAACTGACAGACCAGAATTTTGGTTTCTGGAGAAATTCTAGAGACGAGATGTAAAGAAATTCTCCATTTGGTGTCAGGAGGCACCCGGTAGAAAACAGAGATGAGACAGCAGGCTGACACAAAACAAGAGTAAGAGGTCGTTAACAATGCTGGGAGCAACTTGAACCAATAGGGACAGATATTGGTAGATAAAGTGCCCTGCTTTCTTGCACCTCAGTGACACAATTCTGTGGTTTGCTCTAAAACAACGTGGAAACATTCAATATTTGCACTGACCTAAATGGCAACCACTAGCTCCAAGTAGCTATTGAGCACTTTAGATATGGCTAGTGTGACCAAAAACTGAATTTTTTTTTTTTTGTCTTTTTGCTGTTTCTTGGGCTGCTCCCGTGGCATATGGAGGTTCCCAGGCTAGGGGTTGAATTGGAGCTGTAGCCTCCAGCCTATGCCAGAGCCACAGCAACGTGGGATCCAAGCCGCGTCTGCAACCTACACCACAGCTCACAGCAACGCCGGATCGTTAACCCACTGAGCAAGGGCAGGGACCGAACCCGCAACCTCATGGTTCCTAGTCGGATTCGTTAACCACTGCGCCATGACGGGAACTCCCAAAAACTGAATTTTTAATTTTATTTAATTAACTTAAATTCAAATAATAGTACATGGCTAGTGATCAGCATTGGATAGCACAGAGTCTCCCTGAGGGTCTCCTGTAATACAGAGCTGCCCACAGCAGTAATCCATTCAGTCAATATTCTCTTTACTAGTTTTCCTCTTGTACTGTCTCACCTCATTCTTTCATGATAATTCCTGGAATCATCTCCCTACCTCAGAGTCTGCTTTTGAGAGAGCTAAGACTCTAAGGATCTGATGAAAGCTTCCAAGAGAACGGCAAAGACTAAAATGAGCCACAAGAAATTAGGAAATGGCAGGAAAAAGAAACAGAATATTGATAAACCGTTATCGATAATCTCAGAGAGATAAGAATAGATATTGTATACATAAAACAAATATGTAATATTAAAATGGGAACAGAGGAGTTTCTATCATGGTTGAGTGGTTAACAAACCCAACTAGCATCCTTGAGGATGTGGGTTCTATCCCTGGCCTCGCTTCAGTGGGCTGAGGATCCAGCATTGCCGTGAGCTGCGGTGTAGGCTGGCAGCTACAGTTCCTATTTTGACTCCTAGCCTGGGAACCTCCATATCCTGCGTGCATGGCCCTAAAAAGACAAAAATAAATAAATAAATAATAAAAAAATTAAAATTAAATGGGAACAGAGAACAAGAAAACCCTTGGAGAAAATTAAAACCATGGTAACAAAAATTTTATAATTCAATTCCCATAGTGGCTCAGTGGTTAACAAACCCAACTAGTACCCGTGAGGATATGGGTTCGATCCATGGCCTTGCTCAGTGGGTTAAGGATCCAGCATTGCATTGAGCTGTGGTGTAGGCCAGCAGCTGCAGCTCTGACTCAACCCCTAGCCTGGGAACTTCTATATGCTGTGGGTGTGGCCCTAAAAAGCCAAAAAACAAAAAAAACAACAACAACAACAAAAACCTCTCAAAAAACAAACAAAAAAACCCCCCAAATTTTATAACTCAGAAGGATGGGAAGATGAAGGACAACTAGAAAAATAAAACAAAAATCCTAAGAGATGGACTTTGTGAGAAAAGAAAAAGATTTTAAAAGTTAGGCAATTAATCCAAGAGATGCAATGTCAAAAAAGGAGATATAACGGCCAATTAACAATAAATCCAGAAAGAAAAAGCCAAAAAGAGGAGAAAAAGAAATTACTAAAAACTGCAGGAAATTTTCCCCAAATTAAAAGATAACTCTTAAATTAAAAAAAATCAAATATCAGCATATTTGAAAGACATATACCGAAGTACAACATCACAAAATTTGTGAACACCAGGATAAAGAAAATCCTAAAAGCTTCCAGAGAGAAATCAGATTAACTTTGGACTTTTTTAAGAGTAACACTGGATGCTTAAAAAAAAAAGTGGAATGAGTTCAACAGTAAACAATATTTTCATATTCAAAGAATGTAAATACCAAAAATAGATTTTAAAATTGTGACACAGCTATAGTAAGAGAATGGAAGAGTAAAAGGGAAAAATTCTAAGAAACCTAAATTCTCATTAACATATAGGAATTATTTAAGCCAAGAAATTGACCAAAGAGATGTATTATTTAAATTACGTAGCTAAATACCATAAGAAATAGTGCAAAGAATTAGGCGTAATTATGTCTAAAGAGCAGGACTGGAGAATGGGGAAGAACTAGCAAGGGGACTGCAATTTTTCATTTTCAATCCTTTAGTGCTATTTGATTTTTAACTATGTATATGTACTACTTGGAAGGAAACAAAAATGTATTTGCAAAAATGGAACAGAAATTTCATGTTAAAATCATTCAAGCTTTTAAAACTATTTTTGATTATCAGCTGTAAAGATGTGGTGTAAGTAACTGGAATCCAGAGATAATTGCAATACATATAATATCTACTGCTCATTTTAGACATCTCATTCAATAAAACTTAAGAAAATGGTAACAGGAAATATAATTAAACCTATTCATTTTTGTAGATAGAAGAGAAGTAGATATGAATAAATTCATTTATTTCTGCCATTTAAATACACAAAGTAAAATTTGTTAGGAATATTAAGCTCTGTCTGTTGGGATGGCTACCTCTTTATGTTTTACAAAGTTAATATTAAAACTGAATACTATCACTTGAGCACAAATTAATAACCTAATGTTCACAGAAATGTTATACACATAACCAGCACTTAGATTTGTTAATTACCTAAATGACTAAAGGAGATACTCCAAAAAGGGCTCCTAAAAAACGAGGAAAAGCCAGTACAAATATAAAATTTGCCATGGAATATATACAAGTAGTAACTGATAACTTAGTATATATTTAATTACTTGTAGTTTCAGTTTCATCTCTTTTCCAGATAACCTTTTGCCCTTTTACTGTGTCAGGCTCCCATAAGATGACTGAACCATGGCAAAAGACAGAAAAGGAAATAATGATGATATCAGAACATTTATGATAGGAAAAGAAATCTAGTTAGGAGATCTTGCCAGCAACAGTATCACTTGAATATTACACATGAGAACACAGAGGTAAAAAGTGAAAACTTCATTTGGAGGGAAAGCCTCATCTAGAGTATCAGAAGTAATTTTTTTTTCTTTATTCAACAAAGAATTTAGGAAAAATACCCTAAAAGTGGAAATAACTGACAAGCGTTTTCTATGAAAGTTTTTAAAGCACTGTACTATGATATTAATCTTAGGCAAAAGATTAGTTGTCAGTTCATAAGTAATTCAACATTAAAGTATTCCACTCTAAATAAATACTTATTTTGACAGCATAATAATTTAAAATTTTTTTCCTATTTCACAAAATTATTATTACAAAATCAATTTCCTCTCCTTCGATCTCAGATTTCAGTGCAACTTCTAGAGCAAGTGTTTCCAATTCCATTACTACATAAAATTTCCAAACTTTTATTATTCAGCACAAATAATTAACTATCAAGTCTATTCATGTCTAGCTTTATATAAAAATCAAAGTGAAATCCTTAATTCTCATACTAGTAATTAACCTTACTAAATACTAAAGCCCACATATTAAGCAATTAGACCTACAGATTAGAAAAAGAATAAGGTCTACTATTACCAACAGAACTAAAGAGAAAGAAAAAGACCAGAGAGCCAATACGTTAACTCCAATTTTTAAGGTGACCAAGGCTAAAAATAATATTTATTCCCCTTTTTTTCCTCCAATGATTGTGACTACTCAGAGCAATGGTTGTGTTGCTTTCATTTGCATACCTAGGAGCACGTGGCACAATACCTAATGCCCTCCATCAAATTTTCCTATGTCAAAGACTGAATAAATTGTTTTTCTCCATAACATCTGTCCCTTTAAATTAAATTTATATCTCCATTGTTGGAGGCACCCATAATTAATACAGGATTTTAGAAACCAATAAATACTCTGTCAACAAAATAATCCCATTAAGATATCAATATCTGTGATGATTGTTGTACACCTATAAATGTAATAAAATTCATTTAAAAAAGGATATCAATATCACAAGTACCAAAAGGATTAAATGATCTCTTGGAAAAGTTTCCAGCTCTAAAGTCCTGAGATTTTATTAACACACAAAACATTTTTCTCCTAAAAAGAATTACCTTCTCTAACATTACTCTTTTGCAGGCTTCACTAAATAATGCTTTATGCTTTAAAAATGAGAAGCTGTTTCAAAGGGAGCCAGACTTTCTAATTAAGTTAACTGTAAACAAGAAAAACTTATTGAGGCTTTCATACGAAGAGAATAACATAATGTCATTGGCACAGTATAAATTTTAGTGACTAAACATTATAACTTGCTGAAAAGTCATAAGGAATCAAACATTTCCAATACACTCCTAAAAATAAAATGTAAATAGCTACAGGATAATAAGTCACTAGTAAATAATTGTTTGAAAACCTGAATTCTTTGATGATCAACAAGGTACATCTTTTCATGTATTTTGTATTCCTTAGAAGAAAAGACGCTTCCATGTGAAATATAAGTTAATTTTCTTTTTATAAGAGTCTCTGATGAGAACGCTTGAACTAGGGGGTGAATAAAGCACCAGATAAGTCTTAAAAATCAACTTATATTTCCTTTGTATGAAGTTTTTTCCCCATCCTTGGTCCTGTCAGTATAGGATAAACTGACTCTCTGAACCTAACCTATGCTAGGAAATATCTTAACTTCTACAAAGTCAAAGAATTTTTGCCAGGACTATGTGGATTTGGAAAAAGAGGAATTCCAGTAAATTCCAAGTAACCATTTGTTACCACAGAGAAATAAAACTGATTTGTTCAGTTTTGGAATGGGTAGGCTTTTCAGTGGACAGAGCCAGCAGAGAATTATAAAGCTTAGCTGCTTTAAGCCACAAGCCCTCACAAACAGCTAAGAAGCAGTCATCAAGAGTGTGATTCTTAAGCTGACAGAAAAAGTTTTCAAAAGAAGTCTCTCAGCTTTCAAAAGGATAATTTCTAGTATTTAAAGACTTCCATATGACCACTTGGTCAGTCACTTTCCTCCATCGTACATTACATATCATGGATTTCGAAGTAAGATAGAACTTATTTTTAATACCAGATCATTATCTCCCAGCTACTAATCCTGCTTAACTTCTCTGAGCTTCAGTTTCCTCAACCATAGAAGACAACCATACCCTATATTTTGATGACTATATCCTAAGTTTTCTATCCTGTTCCACTGATGTACATTTCCGTCTTTGTGCCAGTACCATAGAGCATTGATGACTGTAGCTTTGTAGTACAGTCTGAAGTGAGGGAGCCTGATTCCTCCAGCTCCACTTTTCTTTTTCAGGATGGCTTTGGCTAGTCTGGGTCTTTTGTGCTTCCAAACAAACTTTAAAATATTTTGTTCAAGTTCTGTGAAAAATGTCTTTGGTAATTTAATAGGGATTGCACTGAATCTGTAGATTGCCTTGGGTAGTAGCTCCAATCCAAGAGCATGGTATGTCTTTCCATCTATTTGTGTCATCTTTGTTTTCTTTCATCAGTGTCTTATATAGTTTTCAGAGTACAGGTCTTTTGTCTCTTTAGGTAGGTTTACTCCTAGGTATTTTATTCTTTTGGATCTGATGGTAAACAGGATTGCCTCCCTAATTTCTCTTTCTGATCTTTCATTGTTAGTATACAGAAATGCAGTTGATTTCCAGCAATCCCACTCCTGGGCATCTATCCAGAGAAAACCATGACTCAAAAAGACACATGCACTCCAATGTTCATTGCAGCACTATTTGCAATAGCTAAGACATGGAAACAACCTAAATGTCCATCAATGGAGGAGTGGATAAAGAAGATGTGGTACATATACACAATGGAATATTACTCAGCCATTAAAAGGAAAGAAATAACAGCATATTTAGCAACATGGATGGACCTAGAAATTATCGTGCTAAGTGAAGTCAGTCAGACAAATGAGACACCAACATCAAATGCTGTCACTTACATGTGGAATCTAAAAAAAGAACCAATGAACTTCTTTGCAGAACAGATACTGACCCACAGACTTTGAAAAACTTATGGTTTCCAAATGAGAAAGGTTGGGGGATGGGGGGATGTTCTGAGGGTTTGGGATGGATATGCAATAAAATTTGGTTGTTATGACTGTTGTACACCTATAAATGTAACAAAATTCACTAAGTAATAAAAAAATAAGCATTTTTTAAAAAGGATAAAGTCAGGATTTTAAATTACTTCTGCAGAGTCCTTCCCCTCTTACTCTGGTCAAAGAGAAGGAAGTTCTGCAAATCTAAGATGCAAGGAAGAGAAAACATACAGAGAAGACCTAAATATGTTAAAAAATGAGATGAGGCAGAGTTCCCATTGTGGCTCAGTGGGTTAAGAACCCGACTAGTATCCATCAGGATGTGGGTTTGATCCCTGGCCTCACTCCGTGGGTTAAGGATACAGCATTGCCATGTGCTGTGGTATAGGCGGACAGCTGCAGCTCCAATTCAACCCTTAGCCTGGGAACCTCTATATGCCACAGGTACTGCTCTTAAAAGCAAAAAGCAATGAGATCCTGCTGTACAGCACTGGGAACTCTATCTGGTCACCTATGATGGAGCATGATAATGTGAGAAAAAAGAATGTATACATGTATGTGTAGCTGGGTCACCTTGCTGAACAGTAGAAAAGTGACAGAACACTGTAAACCAGCTATAATGGAAAAAATAAAAATCATTATAAAAAAAAAGACAAAACATAAGACCGTGAAAAAAAATTAACAAAAACAAAGAACTTACACAACCCAACTTTAATATTTACTATAAAGTGGGTGTGACAATGGTCAAAGGATGGAAGAATATACTAATGAAAGAGTCCAAAACTAGATCTGGACATACACAGTCACTTGCTTTATGGAAAAGATGCCACTGTAAATATGAGCAGGGAAAAGAGAGACTTTTCAGTCAATGGTGCTAGAGCCCTAGAAATCAGTATGAAAAAAACAATAAACTTTGACCTCAATTTGACACCATTAACAAAATCAATTCAAGATAGATCACAAACCTCAAAATGAAAACTATAAAACTAGAAGAAAATGTAAGTGAATATCCTCATGATATTCATTGTAAGCAGATTTTAAAAATTAATATTCAAAAAGCTACTAAACTGCTAAAAACTAAAACTACTAACGTACTAATAGGAAAAAAAAACAAAAACAAAAAAACAGGAGTCCCTGCCATGGTGCAGCAAATTAAGATCCAGCATCCTCTGTGGCAGAGCAGGTTAAAGATCTGGCGTTGCTGCAGCTGTGGCATAGGTTGGATTTGATCCTGACCTGGGAACTTTCATATGCCATGGTTGCAGCTGGGAAAAAAAAAAAAAAAGAGTTGTACTTCATTAAAGTTAAAAACTTTTTTTTTTTTTGGCTGCTTCTGAAGCATGCGGAAGTTCCCAGGCTAGGTATCAAACCCCATGTCACAGCTGTAACCAGAGCCACAGCAATGACAACACCAGATCCTTAACTCACTCAGCCACCAGAGAACTCCTAAAATTAAGAGTTTCTGTTTACTGAGAGATATCATTAAGAGAAAGAAAAAATAAAGATAAGCCACAGACCAACCAAAGATATTCGCAATACATAAATCCAGCATATGTTTTCTATCAAAAACTCATAAAAGGAGTTCCCGTCATGGCTCAGTGATTAACGAATCTGACTAGGAACCATGAGGTTGCGGATTCGATCCCTGGCCTCACTCAGTGGGTCAAGGATCTGGCATTGCCGTGAGCTGTGGTGTAGGTTGCAGATGCAGCTCGGATCCAGAGTTGCAGTGGCTCTGATGTAGGCCGGCAGCTACAGCTCTGATTAGACCCCTAGCCTGGGAACCTCCATATGCCATAGGTGTGGCCCTAGAAAAGACCAAAAAAAAAAAAATGCTCATAAAGAATATAAAAGACTACTATAAATCAATAATAAAAACAGACAATCCAATTTTTAAGTAGGCAGAAGATCTAAACAAGAATTTCATAAAGGAGAATATCCAAATGACCCATCAACATACAGAAAAGTACTCAAGCATTATTAGCACCAAAGAAAAGTAAAGTGACAATGACACACCACTACATAGCTTAGAGAATAGCTAAACACTCATGTGAAGTGTTGATTAGAATGTGGAGCAAATGGAACTGTCATCAACTACTACTGGGTGTGTAAATTGGTACAACTTTGGGAAACTGATTGGAAGCTTCTACTGCAGTCAAACACACACCTACCCTAAGATTCAGTAAACCTATTCCTACATATAGTCAACAAAAATTAATATGTCAACCAAAAAATGTATAAGAATGTTTCTTATACAACAGCTTTATTCACACCTGCTCCTCCAAAATGGAAATGACTCATAAACTGGGGAATGAACAAATAGTGGTACATTTGTATTATGGAATACTACACAGAACTATTAAAGAACAAACCTGTGATACATTTAACAACAAGTATGAATCCTGTAGGCATTATTTTCAGCAAACAAAACCAGATATAAAAGATAACATATCAAGTAACAACTTATATGAAATTCAAAAACAGACCAAAAAAATTGATGGAGACAGGAGTTAGAATAGTGGTTAACATTTGGAGAGAATAGTGTCTCTAAGCATGAACAAAGATTTCTTCTGGTATGCTAGGAGTGTTGTATATTTGGATCTAGGTGGTAATTACCTGTGTATATACCTATGAAAATACTCACTGAGCAGTATATTTAAGATTAGTGTACTTTGTAGTATGAATGTTGTGCCTCAATTTAAAAAATTTCTTTTCCGTAAATTTAAAAAAAATCCCATAAGTTTCAACCTGGAATTTGGAGATATATGCAGGAAAATAAGGTACATAACAGAGGACTTGGTCAACTTATTACCTATTAGTTCACATAAATTCATATGTAATAAATAATATCATATAAAGTCAGGCTAAAAAGGAGACTCAACATTTATTGAGAGTTGATAATATCTCAAGCATTGTGCCAAGCATATGTGCGCACACACACAACACACACACTCACACACAATCTTATTTAAACTCTTCAATAAATCTACAGAGTGGTACGTATATTGCAAATAATTTTAAAGATGAGAATTTCTTTTTGTTTTTTTAGGGCCGCACCTGCGGCATATGGAGGTTCCCAGGCTAGGGGCCACATCAGAGCTGTAACTGCCAGTCTACACCACAGCCACAGCAATGCCAGATCCCAGCTGCGTCTGTGACCTACACCACAGCTCACAGCAATGCTGGATCCTTAACCCACTGAGCAAGGCCAGGGAATCAAACCTGTGTCCTCATGGATACTAGTCAGATTCATTTCTGCTGAGCCACGATGGGAACTCCAAGATGAGAAAATTATGGTGAATACGCAATGATCCTACTAAATATTAAATGGTTTGATCTTCACAAACACATTCTGGTTTGCATAAAATAGTTTTCTAAATATACTGACAAAAAGTGGTATATAGATTTCCTACCTGGCTTTCCTATCACATTATGTAAATATCATCCTCCACTATTTTTTTACTCTCCCCTATTTTTCTTCATAACACACATTACTATCTGATAATACATGTTTATGGCTCATTTGCTTATTTGCTATCTCCCCCATTAGAATGCAAGTTCCATGAAGGCAGAGACCTGGTCCATGTTGCTCACTGCTTTCCCCCAGCACACAGACCCATGTCTGACAGGCAGTAAGCACCTAATAAATATAAGTGGATGGAATGGAAAAAGTAATAATAAATATCTTATCTGATACTTAATTTGTACCCTTGTGCATCTATAAAACTAAAAGAAAATAACTCTACTCCATGTCTTTGATAATAATCAGTTTATATAACTCTACCAGTGAAAGACTTGACATATATCTTAAATTTGGGGGCAACCATTTCATAAAGTCAAAGAAGACTATGGAAGATTGAGTTTAACATGTTAAACTAATATGTTCCATTTATGTCATGAGAGACATAGCCATGTAAATGCAAATTTTTTAAAGTTCTATTATTTTGAAGCCAACTAAGCATAGAGTATGTCATGGTTTGGGGATGAACTGCCTGGGGCCAGCAGTATTAAGACCAATTTCTATACTCAGCATTAACACAGAGCTAAAACAGTAATGACTAAAGAACTGCTGAAATGCAGCATTATTTACAACTGGCCAAGATAGGGAAATAACCTAAATATCCACTGATGGATCAATGGATAGAAAGAAAATGGGGTATATGTGTGTGTGTACACACACACATATTATGCAGCCATAAAAAAGAATAAAAATCTTGCCATTTGTGACAGAATGGATGGACCTTAGGGGCATTATGCTAAGTGAAATAAGTCAGAGAGAGAAAGAAGAATGCTATATGATTTCATTTATATGTGAAATCAAAAAATAACAAACACGCTACAGACACAGAGAAAAGACTGGTGGCTGCCAGAAGTGAGGGGTGGGGGTGTACAAAACAGGTAGAGGAGGTCAAAAGGCACAAAGTTCCAGTTATAAACTAAATAAGTCATAGGGATGAAATGTAGAGCACAGTGGCTATAGTTAACAATACTGTATTACATATTTGGAAGTTGCTAAGAGTTGCTAATATGCAATAATGCTGCATTGCATATTTGAAAGTTGCTTTAGATTTAGCTAAAGTTGCAAAATCTTAAAAGTCCTCATCATAGGAACAAACAATTTGGGGGGTAAAGTACGTATAGTGATAGATGTTAACTAGATTTATTATGATTATTTTGTAATAAATACAAATTTCAAATCATTATGTTGTATACCCAAAACTAACATAATGTTATATATCCATTAAACATCAATTAAAAAACAAACCACTTCAGGGTATAGGAGTGGATGTTTCCCCCTGCTCTAGCCACTGTCTCTACTTTGAACCTCTCTTGCTATTATCTCTAATTTTTCCTACCGTGCTGTACATATATATTTTCCTCTCTAACATACTTAGAGGTGCATCTATCTTTGAAGTATTTACACACATAAACACAAAATTTGCCGGGACCTTGCCTTTTCCCCAAAAACACTGCTATTTGACATCTACAACCACTTTCTTGAAAAAATATACAACTTCCATACCCCACTCCCAAATTCATATAACCATCAATAATAATCTTTATCACTAAGTCAAACTGCCTTCCTTACTACCTCAATGCATCATTTAAAACAGAACACATCCTCTATCCTTAAACTGTATTCTCCTGACTTCCATGATTCCGTGCCTCTTAGGTTTTGGTGGGTCTGGACTTTAAACAATTTAGGGGAACCTCCTTAAGATAAAAAAAGCAGAAATACAAGTACAAACTTAGGTGTAAAGGTCAATACTTATCTAGAATGGGGGGGATCACAGCAATACAAGTCTCACAAAAATCTGGAAAAAGAACATCATAATTCTAACAATGATAAACTCCCTAACTACTTCTATACTACTTTTTCTACATTTTAATTGCCATGTATTTCATGATCATTTCTTTGTGTGAAAATGATATGCAAGATTTTCTATAAAGAGACTTAAAAAAATCTTTCTGGGGAGTTCCTGTAGTGGCGCAGTGGTTAACGAATCTGACTAGGAACCATGAGGTTGCGGGTTCGGTCCCTGCCCTTGCTCAGTGGGTTAACGATCCCGGCGTTGCCGTGAGCTGTGGTGTAGGTTGCAGATGCGGCTCAGGTCCCGTGTTGCTGTGGCTCTGGCGTAGGCCGGTGGCTACAGCTCCGATTCGACCCCTAGCCTGGGAACCTCCATATGCCGTGGGAGCGGCCCAAGAAATAGCAACAACAACAACAACAACAACAGACAAAAGACAAAAAAAAAATCTTTCTGAAGAGTAAATCATTACGTTTTAGAAAATATTCACTTAGGTTCACAAACTTTTACTGGCTGTGATATAAAATTTTAGTATTGCCAAATTTGAGGAAATTTCCATTTATTTCTTTAATATATAAAGCTATCAGATTCAGAAGACTTTTCCCCAGACTAGCTTTTGGCTCTATTTCAAATTGTGTTTCTCTTACACTACTCACATACTTCTTCCTTATCATCTATAATCTCTGGCCTTGCATCTTTTTGTCATAACACTAGGTCAGCACAATAAGTAACGAGTACATGGAGTTCCTATCGTGGCGCAGTGGAAAAGAATCCGACTAGGAACCATGAGGTTGCGGGTTTGATCCCTGGCCTCACTCAGTGGGTTAAGGATCCAGCATTGCTGTGAGCTGTGGTGTAGGTCACAGACGCGCCTCAGCTCTGGCATTGCTGTAGCTGTGGCATAGGTTTGCAGCTACAGCTCCAATTAGACCCCTAGCCTGGGAACCTCCACCTGTGTGGCCCTAAAAAGACAAAAATAAATAAATAAAAAAGAGTACACCTGGCCAGGAGTGGGGGGAATTAGGAGTGCCAACCCTCTAAATCCTCGAAAATCTGCATATAATTTATAGCCACCTTAATGCATAGGCAGTTCCTCCATATATATGGTTCCACATCCACAGATTTAACAAGCCTCAGATAGCATAGTACTATAGTGTGAGTGTGTGTGTGTGTATGTATGTATATTTGGCCATGCCTGTGGCATGCAGAAATTTCTGGGCCAGGAATCAAACCCACAACACAGCTGTAACCACAGCCACAGCAGTGATAATGCCAGATCTTAATTCACTGAGCCACAAGGGAACTCGAGCAATGTATAGTATTTATTCTTAGAAAAAATCCTCATATAAGTAAATACACATAGTTTGAACCTGTTTTGGTCAAGGGTCAACTGTATTCCAAATGTCATTCCTATATCAGAACAGCTAGCAAAAACTATACTCTGAAGTGAAAATGAGCCACATAAACATATGCCACCCAAACTAAACATAACCCCAATTGAACTTCCCCATAGATGGCTCCCAAAAACACCTACAGGCATGCCAAAGCTACATTACATGAGGCTAAATCAAGAATGGAAAGCACTTTGAAAATAACTGACTTTTATGACACAAACAGATGGAAAGACATACTATGCTCTTGGATTGGAAGAGTAAGTATCATCAAAATGACTATACTACCCAAGGCAATCTACAGATTCAATGCAATCCCTATCAAATTACCAAGGACATTTTTCACAGAACTTGAACAAAATATTTTAAAGTTTGTTTGGAAGCACAAAAGACCCAGAATAGCCAAAGCCATCCTGAAAAAGAAAAATGGAGCTGAAGGAATCAGGCTCCCTCACTTCAGACTGTACTACAAAGCTACAGTCATCAAAACCGTATAGTACTGGCACAAAGACAGAAATACAGATCTGGAACAGGATAGAAAGCCCAGAATTAAACCCACGCAACTACAGTCAACTAATCTATGACAAAGGAGGCAAGAATATACAATGGAGAAATGACAGCCCATTCAATAAGTGGTGCTGGGAAAACTGGACAGCCACATGGAAAAGAATGAAATTAGAATACTCCCTAACACCATACACAAAAATAAACTCAAAATGGATTAAAGATCTAGATATAAGACCAGACTCTATAAAACTCTTAGAGGAAAACATAGGCCAAACACTCTCTGACATAAACAACAGCAACATCTTCTCAGATTCACCTCCTAGAGTAATGACAATGAAAATAAAAATAAACAAATGGGACTTAATTAAACTTAAAAGTTTCTGCACAGAAAAGGAAACCCTAAACAAAATGAAAAGACAACCCACAGAATGGGAGAACATCTTTGCAAATGAATCGACAGACAAGGGATTAATCTCCAAAGTTTATAAACACCTTCTGCAGCTCCATACCAAAAAAACAAACATCCCCATCAAAAAATGGGCAGAAGTTCTAAACAGACAGTTCTCCAAAGAAGACATATAGATGGCCGAGAAACACATGAAAAGATGTTCAACATCACTAATTATTTTGAGAAATGCAAATCAAAACCATATGAGGTACCACCTTACACCAGCCAGAATGGCCATCATCCAAAAATGCTGGAGACAGTATGAAGAAAAGGGAATCCTATTACACTGCTGGTGGGAATGTAAATTGGTACAAACACTGTGGAAAACAGTATGGAGATTCTTCAGAAAACTAAAAATAGAATTACCATTTGACCCAGCAATCTCACTCCTGGGCATCTATTCAGAGAAAACCACAACTCAAAAAGATACATGTACTCCAATGTTCACTGCAGCTCTATATACAATAGCCAAGACATGGAAACAACCTAAATGTCCACCGACAGAAGAGTGGATAAAGAAGTGGTACATATACACAATGGAATATTACTCAGCCATTAAAAGGAAATAAATAAGTCCAGGACCTGATGGCTTCACAGGCGAATTCTACCAAACATATAAAGAGGAAGTTATACCCATCCTCCTTAAGCTTTTTCAAAAGGTTCAAGAAGGAACACTCCCAAAGACATTCTATGATGCCACCATCACCCTAATTCCAAAACCAGACAAAGATACCACCAAAAAAGAAAACTATAGGCCAATATCTTTGAGGAATTTAGATGCAAAAAATCTCAACGAATTTTTAGCCATCCGAATCCAACAACATATAAAAAAGATCATACAACACGACCAGGTGGGATTCATCCCAGGTTCACAAGGATGGTTCAACATACGCAAATCAATGAATGTCATACACCGCATTAACAAAAGAAAAGTCAAAAAACCACATGATCATCTCAATAAATGCAGAAAAAGCATCTGACAAAGTCCAATATCCATTCATGATAAAAACTCTTACCAGGGAGTTCCCGCCATGGCATAGCAGAAACGAATCTGACTAGGAATAATGAGTTTGCGGGTTCCATCCCTGGCCTCACTCAGTGGGTTAAGGATTTGGCGTTTCATTGGCTGTGGTGTAGGCCGGCAGCTATAGCTCCAATTAGACCCCTAGCCTAGGAACCTCCACATGCCTCAAGTGCCACCCCAAAAAGGCAAAAGACAAGGGAAAGAAAAAAAAAAAAAAAAAACCTCTTACCAAAGTAGGTATAGAGGCAACATAACATAATCAAAGCCATTTAGGACAAACCCGCAGCAAACACAATACTCAATGGAGAAAAGCTGAAAGCCTTCCCATTAAAATCTGGAACAAGACAAGGATGCCCACTCTCACCGCTATTATTCAACATAGTATTGGAAGGCCTAGCCACAGCAATCAGACAAACAAAACAAATAAAAGGCATCCAAATAGTAAGAGAAGTGGTAAAATTGTCACTGTATGCAGATGACATGATACTGTATATAGAAAACCCTGAGGACTCAACCCAAAAACTACTTGAACTGATCAACAAATTCAGTAAAGTAGCAGGATATAAGATTAACATTCAAAGATCAGTCGTATTTCTGTATATAAACAATGAAATATTAGAAAAAGAATACAAAAATACAACACCTTTTAAAATCGCACCCCAAAAAATCAAATACCTGGGAATACACTTGACCAAGGAGGTATAAGACTTATACGCTGAGAACTATAAAACATTAATCAAGGAAATTAAAGAAGATACAAAGAAATGGAAAGATATTCCATGCTCCTGGGTTGGAAAAATTACCATTGTAAAAATGGCCATACTAGCCAAAGCAATCTACAGATTCAATGCAATCCCTATCAAATTACCCATGACATTTTTCACAGAACTAGAACACACAATCCAAAAATTTATATGGCGCCACAAAAGACCCAGAATTGCTTTGGCAATTCTGAAGAACAAAAACCAAGCAGAAGGCATAACTCTCCCAATCTTCAGGCAATATTACAAAGCCATAGTCATCAAGACAGTGTGGTACTGGTACCAAAAGACATACTGACCTATGGAACAGAATAGAGAACCCAGAAATAAACCCAGACACTCATGGTCAATTAATCTTTGACAAAGGAGGCAAGAATATAAAATGGGAAAAAGACAGTCTTTTCAGCATGTATTGCTGGGAAAGCTGGACAGCTGCATGCAAATCAATGAAACTAGAACACATCCTCACTCCATGCATGAAAATAAACTCAAAATGGCTTAAAAACCTAAATATAAGACAAGACACCATCAAACTCCTGGAAGAGAACATAGGCAAAACATTCTCTGACATCAACCTTACAAATGTTTTCTCAGGTCAGTCTCCCAAAGCAACAGAAATAAAAGCAAAAATAAACCAATGGGACCTAATCAAACTGACCAGCTTTTGCACAGCAAAGGAAACCATAAAAAAAAAACCAAAAAGACAACTTACAGAATGGGAGAAAATAGTTTCAAATGATGCAACTGACAAGGGCTTAATCTCTAAAATATACAAACAACTTATACAACTTAACAGCAAAAAAGCGAACAACCCAATAGAAAAATGGACAAAAGACCTGAATAGACATTTCTCCAAGGTAGATATACAGATGGCCACAAGCATGTGAAAAAATGCTCAACATCCCTGATTATTAGAGAAAGGCAAATCAAAACTACCATGAGATACCACCTCACACCAGTAAGAAGGGCCATCATTAATAAATCCACAAATAACAAATGCTGGGGGGAGTGTGGAGAAAAGGGAACCCTCCTGCACTGCTGGTGGGAATGTAAGCTGGTATAATCACTATGGAGAACAGTATGGAGGTACCTTAGAAAACTATACATACAACTACCATACGACCCAGCAATCCCACTCTTGGGGCATATATCCACACAAAACTTTCCTTGAAAAAGACACATGCACCTGTATGTTCACTGCAGCACTATTCACAATAGCCAAGACATGGAAATAATTCAAATGTCCATTGACAGATGATTGGATTAGGAAGATGTGGTATACATACACAATGGAATACTACTCAGCCATAAAAAAGAACGAAATAATGCAATTTTCAGCAACATGGATAAAACTAGAGACTCTCATACTAAGTGAAATAAGTCAGAAAGAGAAAGACAAATACCATATGATATCACTTATATCTGGACTCTAACATAGGGCACAAATGAACCTTTCCACAGAAAAGAAAATCATGGACTGGGAGAATAGACTTGTGGTTGTCAAGGGGGAGGAGGTGGGAGGGGGATGCATTGGGAGCTTGGGTTTAACAGATGCAGACTATTGCTTTTGTAATGGATTAGCAATGAGATCCTGCTGTGTAGCACTGGGAACTATGTCTAGTCGCTTATGATGAAGCATGATAATGACAGAAAATAGAATGTGTACATGTATGTGTAACGGGGTCACCATGCTGTACAAGAGAAAAAAATGTATTGGGGAAATAACAATTGATTACAATTAAGACTACTTGATAAGAAAAAAATAAAAATAAATAAAAAAGCAAAAAATAAAAGGAAATAAATAATGGCATTTGCTGCAATGTGGATGGACCTAGAAATTACCATGCTAAGTGAGCTTAGCCAGTGAGATACCAACATCATATGCTATCACTTACATGTGGAATCTAAAAAAAGGACACAACGAACTTCTTTGCAGAACAGATACTCACCCACAGACTTTGAAAAACTTATGGTTTCCAAATGAGACAGGTTGGGGGTGGAGGGATATGCTGGGGGCTTGGGGTAGAAATGCTATAAAATTGGGTTGTGATGACCCCTGTACAACTATAAATGTAGTAAAATTCAATGAGTAATTTTAAAAAATAATAAAATAAAAAAATTAAATACTCGACTTTTGGAAATCCTGAAAAAACAATGTAATCATGTAAACCCCTTTCTCCCCAAGTCTTGGAAGAAATTTGCACAAGTGGTAAATCCCCACATCCTACCACTCTGTTTTCTTCACTGACTCCTCTTTGACATACCAACCACTAAATACAGATATATCCCACAATCTTTGCCATTATCCTAAAAACCTGCACAATATAGGTACCTCCCAAAGTCACACTGTCCTTAATTTTTTAAAAATTCTATGAATGCTCCTTTTTCTTCTTTCCATAGTCACATTCTCAAGCTTCAACTATGACCTTAGGAAATAATTCTCCCTCTAGAATACAGTGACTAAACTATCAACCCTATGGGAAAGGAAGAAGCCAGTCTTGTGGTGTGCATGAACTTCAAGGCCTGAATTCCCAGGAGCTATAGTAGACTTTCAAGGAATCATATTGAGTATCTATGAAAGTTTATCTCTAGCCTCATTCTCTTTTTAGGCTCCAACCCTGCGGTTTTTGATTCAACTGCCTACTGGCCTTTTTCATGGAGATAACATCTGCTCCCTCAAAATACACACAAAATCCCACAGCTCCGGGTGTACTTTAAACTTCATTTTAATGCTATGTTTTAAGTTCTTAGTAAATGATTTTCAGAATAATCTTTAAAATTAAGGCACAATGAAATGATAGGTCTTGATCAAGAAGTATACGGATTACTCCACCTCTAATAGCTTAAACTTCCCTCTTAAAAACAAGTCATGTGGCTCATAAACCATATAGATCTAGTTATAATAATTTATCTGGAAGCACACTCAGTGCTCTCTCATGACACCATAATCAGAAGTGCAAACTTAATTAATTGCTAGTTATGAAACATGAACAGATAAAATACTTTTAAGAAAGAAAATAAATACAATATATGACTAAATATTAGTAATAAATAGATAATATGCCTATATACATATGTCTTTGATACAGAATCCACTCAGACAATACAGAGTATATATTCAGTCCTGTAGTCCTGCTCCAGAGAAAGACTTCATTGTAAACATGCTACTAAAACAAGAGTTCCCCAAGCAAACAGGACAAACTGCTGACATAGTGTGGCACTGACGTATCTATTTGCCTTCAGTTGCTAGGATTCAGTGTGTCCATTTTTCTCTAAGCTCTAGAACATGCAACTCTTTGATGTTATGAAGATTCTACAGTTAAACAAAAAACTGGCAGACTGCCTGACATACAAAAATATTTCAAATTCAAATCTGTAATTTCTTAAAAACACTAAAAAACAAAATGTTAGTGAAATTTTAATTTTTTAACCAAAAACAGCAATAAAAATCAATGTCAATAAAATGAAATGAAAAGGGAAACTGAATACTTTCAAGTTACTATCAGAGAAATAAAATTCTGAATGCAGCTTTAAGAGAAAAGTATCTCCTAAATAGTCAGAAACTTTTTGAATCTGTATAGTATGAGAAGTACATACTTTGCATTGTTCAAAAAGGGGAAATTACATGGTGATTTGAGTATATTCCTAAATTACTCAATTAGGATCCATTTCACCTTTAGAATTATTATCTTAAAATTATACGCTAGTTGATTAAACACTAATAAATAAAATAATTGTATGTCATTCATACAATCTGTGAAAGAAGAGGAAAAAAAAATCTGTTTGTTAGGCAAATAGAACAGAAACAATGGCAACTCCAGGACTACTTTTGAGCCCTGTAACTATCACCCTATCTCAAATTTTGGACCAGTGAGAAAGTTCCCCCCAAAACTTCCATCTGTTCTTGATACAGCTCAGGTATGGTGTATCAAATGGACTCAAAATACCACCTGATGGGCTGACAGCAAAATCAATCAAATTTCCAGGAAAAACCTTTAGAATTTCAGTATTTAATATTAAGTGAACACAGTTCCATTATTTTTCTAACAGCATTTAACAATGTTGCTTCATATTTCTCACTGGCTCTCAGAGCATTTAAATATTTTTCAACGTTATACATTTTGGGATACAACTTCAATATTCTATTTCAATATTCAGATATTTCAAATCAATTCAGTATAACTTATTTCAAGGGTTGTCATTTAAGTAACATTTGAGAAATCACAAAGCAGTAACTTTTCTACCTCTACAAAGTTTTAGATCATCACTTCACTTAAAAAACAATTTCGGTATTATTTAGCAAAACTGAAGCATAGACATACCCTATGACCTGGCAAGTCCATCCAAGGTAAAACTACATCAGAGAAAAGATCATACACATGCACCAAATATATGTAGAGGATTGAAGTCATATAAAAGTAAGCTTTCTGACCAGAAAGTTAGACTAATTAAACTAGAAATTCAACTAGAGATTCAAAAACAACTAAGCACTTAGAAATGAAGCAACTTCTAAATAAGCTATGACTCAAAGAGGAAGTTTAAAGGGAAATTAGAAAATACTATGAACCAAATAAAAATTAAAATACAACACATCAAAATTTATGACATGCAGAGTAGTGCTTAAAGGGAAAATTAAAACACTAAACACTTATTTTAGAAGAGAAATCTAGAATCAATCATCTAAGCTTCTACCTTAACAAACTACGAGAACAAAATAAGCCTAAAGCAAGCATAAAAAATGTAACAATGATAAAATCAGACATCAATTAAAAAAACACAATAGATAAACAATAGAGAAAAGCAATGAATACGTAGTTTAAAATTTTCCAAAGAGAAAAAAGGAATTTCTAGTCCCCAATAATATCACTAGCAAATTCTAACAAACATTTAAAAAATAAACAAAACTAACTGAAAATAAAAAAGGAATACTTTCTAACTCACACCGGGAATACCATTACTATGATACAAAAACCAGACAAAAAAAACAGTACCAAAAAATCTACAAACATATATCTCTCGTGAACATAGACCCAAAAATTCTTTTGTGTGCGTGTGTGTGTGCTTTTCAGGGCCACAACTGTGGTATATGGAGGTTCCCAGGCTAGGGGTCCAATCGGAGCTACCGCTGCCAGCCTAGGCCAGAGCCACAGCAACACCAGATCTGAGCCATGTCTCTGACCTACACTACAGCTCACGGCAACGCCGGATCCTTAACCCACTGAGAGAGGTCAGGGATCAAACCAGCAACCTCATGGTTCCTAGTCAGATTCATTTCCGCTGTGCCACGACAGGAGCTCCAAAATTTTTTTTTTTTTTTCCTTTTTATGGCTGCATTTGCAACATATGGAAGCTCCCAGGCTAGGAGTTGAATCAGGGCTGCTGCTGCAGGCCTACACCACAGCCACAGCAATCTGGGATCCACACTGTAATTGTGACAAAGCCGGATCCTTAACCTGCTGAGCAAGGGCAGGGACTGAACTCACATCCTCATGAATATTGGGTTCTTAACCCACTGAGCCACAATGGGAACTCCAGGCCCAAAAATTGTTAATAAAATAATTAACAAATAAAATCCAGTAATACATAAGAATGATAATACTCCACAACCAAGTGGGACTTATCCCTGCAATGCAAAAGCAGGTTTGATATTTAAAAACCAATCAATTTAATCCATCATACCAACAGTCTAATAAAAAAGGCTAAATGATATCACTGGATGCAGAAAACACATTTGACAACATTCAACTTTCAGCAAACTAAAAATAGAAAGGAACTTCTCTAACCTTAATAAAGAGTATGAATGAACTCACTTAATAGACATTTATTAAGTGCTACATTAACAACAGTGCTACAGTGCTACCTACAGTACTAAGGATAAGGAATGAAGAGGGATAAGACTGCCCCCGTGCTTAAGGAACTCAGCATCTAAAGAAGAAGACAATCACACACATAACTAAAGGTACTTTAACAGTAGCGTATGTAAAGCACTATAGGTATTTAAAAAAAAACACTCTAGGGAGTTCCCATCACGGCGCAGTGGAAACAAATCCGACTAGGAACCATGAAGTTGTGGATTCGATCCCTGGCCTCGCCCAGTGATTTAAGGATCTGATGTTGCCATGAGCTGTGGTGTAGGTTGAAGACACAGCTTAGATCTGGTGTTGCTGTGGCTGTGGTGTAGGCTGCTAGCTGTAGCTCCAGTTCAACCCCTAGCCCGGGAACCTCCATATACTGCAAGTGCAGCCCTAAAAAGCAAAAAAACAAAAACAAAAACATTCTAGCCAAGAGGTAAAAGGGGGGTGGGGTAGGATGTGGGGAGAAAGTCCCCTGAGACAGTCCAAGCCTCTCTCTCACTTGGACGGCTGCAACTGTCGCCTATCTTCCTGCTTCACTCTAGCTACTTCCCACCAACAAAAAAGCACGAATAATGTTTTTGAAACATCAATTATATTGTAGTATTGTTCCATGCCTCCCCATTAGAGAGGCAGTTAGAAAGAAATGCAAGTGTCAATATGGTCTACAAGGCCCTATGTGATTCACGAGCTTCTTAACTCTCCTACTGCTCTCCAGGCACCCAGCTTTCTTTCTAACCCCTAAGAATGCCAGGGTCATGCCCACCAAGAGTCTCTGCCTTTGCTGGTCCTTCTGCTTGGAATGTTCTTCCCCAGAGCTTACATGACCAGCTCCTTCTCAACATTCATGTGTCAGTTAAAATGTCTCTTCAGAGATGCTTTTCCTGACCATCTTACCTAAAGCACCACCTCCACCTCCTCCATCTAGGTCCATTATTGTTTTGCTTTCTTCATGTATCACTGTATTTAGAACTACCTGAAGTTATTTTACTCTGCTTTTATTTTCTATTTACTTGTACTAGCATCTTGTTAAGGCTCCATTAGAGTGAGAACCTTATGTGTCTTACTCACAGTACTAATCAAAATCTGGCACATTTGTATGTGCTCAATATTATTAAATAAAGATGACATTCAAGCTGGATTCAGGTGGCAGGGGGAGTACAGGAGGGACTGACCTTGTCAAGAGGAATAAAAAGAGGGGGAAAAGGATATCAATAGGGTTTATCCGGTGCTTCATTTTTCACAGACTCAAGAGAATAAAGTTATAGCTGGGAGGTATCCTGAAGATGTTATCTACTTTTGTTGTGTTTTCATGAAATGAATATACTTTCAAACAGCCCCAGTTTTTTCTTACACACTTAATACTTCCTCTGGCATACAAATCATTATTGCACAAGGTAATCAATTCGGATCCCAGCAACCTTAAATGATCAAAATATTTTCTCATACTAATCAAAAAGCTGCCTCTCTGATATTTATACACATTAATCTCAGTGTTGACCCCAGAAGTTCTCATGAAAATAGGAAGTTTAACCCGTATTTCATACAGTAGGCATTCAAGTACTTGAAGACAACTTTTATTCTCCTAAATGTAATTTTAAAACAGGTAACATTTCTTGACAGTGCCTACACTACATTTAATCACCACAATAACTAAAGTTATTATGACTATGCCTATTTTACTAGCGAGAAAACTGAGGCCTGGATTAGGTAATCTGCCTCTCTCATCAAGCTGGAAAGTGCATTCTGGAGCCAGGAGACAAACACAGACAGCCAAACTCCAGAGCCTACATTCTTAAATGAAAGCCTTACTCTCAAAATGACCCCTGCTCTATTATTTGTACTGTGTCACTATGTGCAAAACACTGAGATAGCAATGCTAAAGCTCAGAACTTGACCCAGATGTCTTCTTCTACCTAATAATGAAGGCAATACTGATTCTGATACATTTATGACACATACTATGAATAATGTAAGACAATACTAAGAGGAAAATTGGTGTAAAAATTAACATTTCTTGCAATTCTATCCCATCTTCCAACTTTATGAACTATTATTCCTCTTTGTTCAGCATGTACTCCAAACCGAAATACTTCCCTTTTTCTGAACACGCTTTTTATTTCATTACTCCTCTAACTCTGTGTTATCATTTTCTCTTCCTAAGCAGCTATTCCTCCACTTCTGCAGAGAATGGTATCCTCTCTGTTTTTAAAATGCCAATTATGGGAATTCCCACCATGGCTCAGCGGTTAGTGAACCCAACTAGCATCCATAAGGACACGGGTTCGATCCCTGGCCTCACTCAGGGGGTTACGGATCTGGCGTTGCTGTGAGCTGTGGTGTAGGTCGCAGACGTGGCTCGGATCCCGAGTTGCTGTGGCTTTGGTGTAGGCCGGCGGCTACAGCTCTGATTGGACCCCTAGCCTGGGAACCTCCATATGCCACAGGTACAGCCCTAAAAGACAAAAAGACCCAATAAATAAATTAATTAAAATAAAATAGCCAATTATGCTGGGTATATTTCATTTGTTCCTCCAGATCCATACTCTACTTTTCTCCACTCTGTTTTGCATCCCCAGAAGGCTATCCTGAATTGACTGTATCAGCAGCCTCCTTTAGTCTGTCTTTTGGGTGAATTCAGCCAATGGAGAAAGGAAGAGAGTGAGCCTAGAGTAATGCTCCCCAGGTCTCATGTAATATCACCTCTAGTTATTAATCCCCTGCTATGAGAAGCCAAAGCTGCGGTTCAAATAGACCTCATACAGCTGCCCTCTGAGTCTTGACAACAGCCTCCTATCTCTGCCCTTAGATGTCTAAGGGCTGCAGTGGCTATGATGGGAACTCCCTAGACTGCAAGTTTCTTGATGACAAGTATGTTTTATTCATCTTTGAATCTCTCAAATCATTAATTTCTTGCCCACAACAGGCAATGAATGAGTGTTCCAAGAATAAAAGGGGGAAATAACATTAAAAAATTGGAAGAATAGGAGCTCCCATTGTGGCACAGTGGAAACAAATCCAACTAGGAATCATGAGGTTGCGGGTTCGATCCCTGGCCTCACTCAGTGGATTAAAGATCTGGTGTTGCCATGAGCTGTGGTGTAGGTTACAATGTGGCTCAGTGCTGGCGTTGCTGTGGCTGTGGCATAGGCCATCACCTGTATATCCAATTCGACCCCAGCCTGAGAACCTCCACATGCCACAAGTGCGGCCCTAAAAAGACAAAAAATAAAAATAAAAATAAATAAAGAAATAAAAGAACAATGTTTCATTAGAAAATGATATAAAACTCAAACATCAGTTTTCTGTATATGTATAACTGAATTACTTCACTGTATAGCAGAAATTAACAACACTGTAAATCAACTATATTTCAATAAAACTTTAAACAAATGAAAAATTTTCAGTTTCTATAAAGATTCAAAAACAGGCAAAACTAATTTATTAGGATAGAGGTCAGAATTGTGGACATTTCTGGATGAGGCTATTAACTGGGAGAGAACATGAATGAGCCAGCTAGGGTGCTAGAAATGTTCCTTATTTTGATATGAGTGGTAATTATATGGGTATATACATATGTCAAATTTTGTTGAGCTATATATCTGACATTTGTTCATTTTATGTTATGTACAATATACCTCACTAGAAAAGAAAAGGAAAAATAAATCTATATTTGATGGCTCATGTTGAATCAATATGACTAACATCTTATTTATCCAGAGATTCTTATCAAAACAAGCAAAAAAGGTCTCTGCATAGTCAAAATAGATGTTACAAAGTCCATACACTTTATCCATTAGAAAGACTTAAAGGCCTTTTCATCCTTACTTTTACTGGCCAATTCCAATTAGCTTGGTTAGTTTCCTGACCTACTGTTAATAATCAGCAACAAATAAGAGAAGGTGAAGAGGATGTCTGTTAAAGATTAATAACTAAGAAATAAGAGCTAACAGCAAGAAGCAAGCAAAATAACTATTAAAGAGCAGGCAAAAATTCAAAATACCAAGTCTGAGATCACTTAGTATATGGCAAGGACAATTTATAAGGCTCTTAGGGCATGACGCAAAGAAACAGTGCTTAAAAAGACAATGCTTCCTTATCAGGGAAATAACTCTTTTCATCAAGATCAATTCAGTAAGCAGAAACAGGAGTAAACATGAATTTTTTTTTTTTAAATCTTTTTGTCTTTTCTAGGGCCGCACCTGCAGCATATGGAGGTTCCAGGCTAAGGGTCTAATCAGAGCTACAGCCACAGCCACGCCAGATCCAAGCCGAGTCTGCAACCTACATCACAGCCCACAGCAACACTGGACCCTTAACCCCACTGAGCAAGGCCAGGGATTGAACTCACAACCTCATGGTTCCTAGTTGGATTCATTACCACTGAGCCACGACGAGAACTCTGTATTTTTTTTTAATGTATTTAAATTAAAATGGTATTATTTGTAAAAAGATAAACTTAGTTACCTAAAAAAACATACTTAATTTAACATAATCACACTTCTGGAGTTTGCTCTGTAAATTATGACTAATAATTTACTACCATCTTCCTACCTGGCAAACTATAAAAATTAACAGATCTGTATTAAGAATGCAAAGTTCTTTTTGCATTCTGCAAAAAACAAAATGCTTTTGTTTTTTGTTTTGTTTTTTTTTTGACTTTTTGCCTTTTCCAGGGTGCTCCTGTGGCATATGGAGGTTCCCAGGCTAGGGGCCAAATCGGAGCCTTCGCTGCCAGCCTATGCCACAGCCACAGCAGCTCAGGATCCAAGCCCTGTCTGCAACCTATACCACAGCTCACAGCAATGCTGGATCCTTAACCCACTGAGCAAGGCCAGAGATCGAACCTGCAACCTCATGGTTCCTAGCCGGATTTGTTAACCACTGCACCATGACAGGAATTCCTCCCCAGAAATTTTTTAAAAAGCATCTTAGCACTGAAATTATTCATTCTATCAACATTGGTTAATTGAAAATCATTCCAACACCTAGGAATTTTTAACCAAATCTAAGCATGTTTTAATAAGCCATATCTGAAAAAGTAACATCAAAGTTATTTAGAATACTACTAAACTACCACAATGTCATCTCAAATTGTTACATGCCATCTGTCTCTCTCTCTTTTTTTGTCTTTTGTCTTTTTAGGGCCACACCCACAGCATATAGAGGTTCCCAGGCTAGGGGCCAAATCGGAGCCCTACGCCACGGCCACAGAAACATGGGATCCGAGCTGCATCTGCAACCTACACCACAGCTCACGGCACTGCCAGATCCTTAACCCACTGAGTGAGGCCAGGGATCAAACCTGCATCCTCCCAAATGCTAGTCGGATTCGTTAACCACTGATGCACAACAGGAAGCTTCTTTTTTTCTTTCAAAGAGGGAATTCCTACCCACAAGGACCTGCATTATTAGTCTCCATTCTCCCAAATTTGAATATTCACCTAAACTTCCTCTATAAACTCTGTTATTCACCTAAAGCAATCTTCCTCTACTGGAGAAGATTACTGCTGGGTTCTCTGATTTCAATAACATATTCTTTAGGTATCCTCCTCCTTGCATTATTTTCAATGATGGAATTATGAGTATTAGGTAGCAACGAGGAAAAAATGCCATGTTAAGTGCTAAAAAAGAATAGTATTTAGAGCAATAATTCAATTCAAGAAACTATTTGGTATATGCCAAGCAAAGGGGATGCATAAATAAGAAACTGTCCTTGCATTTAAAGAACACAAAATAAGGAAGTACGAAAGACCTGTCAATACAAATATATTGAGTATAAAGAGCAATAGTAGATGCACACTGAGAAGGAAGTGACTCAATATTGTCAAGAGAAGAAATGAACAAAGGCAGAATCCAGCCTCAGTTTTAAAATTCAGTACTCCATACAACTATGTCAAAACTACAGTAGCAAAACCGAGGACATGCAAAATTTAAAATGCTTGTTGTAGGAGTTCCCTATGGTGCAGCAGGTTAAGATCCGGCATCGTCACTGCAGCAGCTCAGGTTGCTACTGTGGCACTGGTGTGAACCCTGGCCCCAGGAAGTTCCACATGCCACGGGTGCAGCCAAATAAAATAAAATAAAATACTTGTTGCATAAAAAGTGTTAAGATTACCAAGGACCTCCATTTTCATGTTGAAAGGCAATGCCTTTTCCTCAACCCTACTGTTTCCATAAGTTGGAATTTTCCCTAAACCTCCTGGCCTCTCTTTATCCCCTCACTATTTGTACCTAGAAGGGGAATAATAGTACATGATTGGTAAGTTTAGACTAAAGAATTACATAGCATAATTCTACCTGTTGCCTTTTGCTCTTGGGAGCCTATCTGCCAGCTGGAAGTTCTCCAGTGCTCCTCCACAAATAGGCTTTCCTAGCAAATAGGGAAGATGTTCCTGGCTCTGTCCTGTCTGTGACCAGGTATGTCTATTTAACTCTGGGCTTCATATTAGAAAGTAAAACAGCCTGCATATATAAGCCATGTGCTGCAACATGAGCTTTACCAGGAATAAAGGTGGTATTCTGATACTCATCTATCATTCTTTTCTCAGTTTGTTCAAAATTTGGGGAAGAAATGTGGGTGTTATTTATTGAGCCCTCTTAGATGCTACAATATTATAATGTCTTCTTATTTAAAACAAAATCTTCACTTTTATCTTATACTAAACTCCTGGGTATAATATCCATACATAATTCTTCTTCATAGCCCTCTAGTTCCTAGCAGAACATTCACCCTAGCAATGTTTGCTGAAGGAGTGAATTTTCAGAGAGCAAAGCTAATTCTACGTGGTGCCTAATTTACAACAAAAGAAAAATGACTTGTAAAATAATAAATATTGGTGTTTACTAAGGCATACATAGGTATTTAACTTCTAAGGAAAGATATTTTCCCACATATTTATAAAAATTCACATCCATAATTATTTTCGTCTGCTTTAAACCATCATCACTTAAGTAGTGAAAGGTCTTCAGGGAACTTTATCTAAAAAATGGAACTAATTGTTAAATTAAAGAAGCAGTAAAGCTTGGTGCCTAATGGTGACTGGAGGGTAGGAGAAATCACTTTTTTACATAGCGTTCCTATCCTTCTGTTTCCTCATCTCTTGTCTCCCTCTTATCAGCCCTGGGGTTAGGCTGCATATAACTGTCAACATGCTTAGCAGACAGTGAACTATGAAGCAAGACTTACGAGTGAGGCCATTTGTTTGAAGTTCCAGGGTACTTCCAAAGTGAAAAACTGGAACAAAAGTTTAAGGGACAGAAAGTTATAGTTGCAATAGTTGACGAATTCGTCGTCTGGTAGACCAAAGGTTCTTAACCTTTAACTCTGAAACTTCAAAAGATTAAGTACTCCAATTAGCTCTTTTAATCGCTTTTGAAATCATCAGTTGCATCTTTTCTTTGTTGTCCTAATACCGAACAACTGATGAAAGAATTTCCCCCATAAAATCTCTCATGCACACATTTTTTACTTAATACAGATTGTAAGAGAAGTATCAGTACAATAAAAAGGGATTGCTTGGAGTTGCCTGGTGGCTCAGCAGGTTAAAGATCTGGCATTGTCACTGCTCTGGTACAGGTTTGATTCCCTGGCCTAGAAACTTCAGCATGCAGTGGGCATACCCCCGCCTCCCCAAAAAAGAATTGCTTGAAAGATCTAAATTGCAATTAGCTTTACCATTGATTTTAGAGTAATTTGGCATAAAGCACCAAGCAATTCAAGGATGAAAGTTTGAACTATTAGTAACAACAAACACTAACATTGCACGACAACCTGTCAGGTGCCAGGATCTGTTTTAAGAATTTAACAAGTTATCAACTCATTTAATCCTCACAATGCCTCACATGAGTGAAACAGATGCTATTATTATTATTATTATTGCTTTTTAGGGCTGTACTAGCAGCACGTGGTGGTTCGCAGGCTAGAGGTCGTATCGGAGCTACAGCTGCTGGCCTATGCCACAGCCTCAGCAACGCCAGATCCGAGCCGAGTCTGAGACCTACACCACAGCTCACGGCAACGCCAGATCCTTAACCCACTGAGCAAGGCCAGGAATCAAACTTGCAACCTCACAGTTCCTAGTCGGATTCATTTCCGCTGTGTCTGGGCGGGAACTCAAATAGATACTATTATTAACCCCAGTTTACACCTGGGAAAACTGAGGTACAGAGAAGTTAAACAACTTGCCCAGTATCTTGTCAGTGGCAGAGATGCCATTTAAACTCTGAAGCATTCTGGCTTCACAATTGTGCAACACAGCTTATTGTTAAGGAGAACACCAAAGACAGTAGGGAACTGGGACCCATCTCCACCTAGAGCTCTTTCCTTCATTCAAGGGCAACGCAGAACTATTATGAAAAATGACAGAGTAAACACAACAATAGATAACCACTGTCAACTCCAAAATGCACTATGAGAAATACGAAACAGAAATGTTTGACCCCTGTTCTCAGGAAGTCACATCGCACTTAGAGACAACAAGCATACACGTGAGAAAACATGCATTAATCAACAACACCAAGCTCTTTGTCATTTCTCCCAAACCAGGTCCTTTCCCCATATTCCCTATGTTAACTAATGACACCACTAACCTTTCAGACACTCAGACCTGAAATATCTTTAGACCTCTCTTTCTTCATATAAAAATAGTCATATCTTTCTGTCTCCCCACTCCCACCATTCTCACTAGAGAGAAAAGATCCTCACTCCATCTCACTATTTTTTCTTCCACGGTAAAGGCTATTTTTTTCTAGTTTTAGTTCTGGCTTGTTCTTCCCTCATGAACAAATGAGGCACTGTTAGTAACGTTTCAGAACATCAAGGTTACTTAATTTTAACCTGTATTTTACTACCAGCATTCCTTTTTGATTTCAGTTCTTCCTTCTGCTTGAAGTATACATATTTTTGCTTGTAGAAACTCTGTTTTTCCTGGTCTGAAATGGTTTTAATATGTTCCCTTTCTAGAAAGACAGTTTTGCTTAGCTTTGGTTTCTACTTTGACAGTTATTTTCCCTCAGCACATGACCAATGACAGTCTACTGTTTTCCGGCACTCTTACTATTAAGAAGTCACTTTTCAATATAATTGCCATTCATTTTTGGGGTAAATAACTTCTCTTTTCTCTCTGCCTTCTTTCAGTACTTCTCTCCACTGTGGGTGTTCTGAATTTTGCAATGATAGAAACTAAGAGTGGATTTCTTTTTCTTTACTCCACTTGGGCTTTCTGGATATTGGTTGGTATTTTTCATCAGCTCTATAAAGTTCTATTTTACAGCCATTATCTCCTCAAATATTGTCTATTCTCCCTTTTATGATCATCTTTTGGAACTTCAATTAAATTCACACTAAACTTTTTCCTTTATTATCTAACCTTTTTTTGTCTTTTGTTTTGTTTTGTTTGTCTTTTTGCCTTTTCTAGGGTGGCTCCCGCAGCATGTGGAAGTTCCCAGGCTAGGGGTCTAATCCGCGCTTTAGCCGCCAGCCTACGCCAGAGCCACAGCAACGTGGGATCTAAGCCTTGTCTGCAACCTACACCACAGCTTGTGGCAACGCCGGATCGTTTACCCACTTAGCAAGGGCAGGGATCAAACCCACAACCTCATGGTTCCTAGTCGGATTCGTTAACCACTGAGCCATGATGGGAACTCCTATTATCCAACTTTTCTTGATCCCTCTTTCTTAATTTCCACCTCTTTTTCTCTCTGCAAAACATTGTGGACAATTTAGTTCTGGCTTGTTCTTCCCTCATGAACAAATGAGGCACTGTTAGTAACGACAATTTCTTTGAATCTATCTTCTGGTTTGCATATCCTGTCTCTCAACTGCTATTTAATACGTGCATCAGGTTTTAATTTGTGGTTATTTGTCATCTTTAGAAGTTCTCTTTCAAATCTGCATGATTATTCTTTTAGTCCTTTATTCCTCAATCATTTTTGCAAGCTTCTATTTCATTTATTTAAGCAAATTAAACATATTTTTAAATATCTGATGTATAACATCTCCAAGCTCTGAAGCCTTTGTGGGTGTTTCTTTCTCTACATACTTTTTTCTGCAGGTTCTTACTCATAGTGCCTTGTTTCCTTGCAAGTTTTGTGGATTTCTGACTATGCACTGCTCAATTTCCTTGGAATTTTATCTGTGGGGATTTGAGGCCTTAGAGAATTTGAATGTACTTCTAAGAATCACCTCAGACCACTTTACATTTTTCATTTGAGGTTTCTAAGGCCACATACATAGCATTAATTCAGATTAAAAAAACTAAATGACTACTCTATGATTTCAATTATATGACATTCTGGAAAAGGCAGAACCATGGAGAAAGTAAGAAGCTTTGTGGCTCCCAAGAGGGGTAAGGGATGAATATGCAGAGCACAGAAGATTTTTTAGGGTGGTGAAAATACTTTCTATGTATTTTCCACAATGATGAATATATGTCATTATACATTTATCTAAACCCAAAAAATGTACAATACCAAGAGTGAAACATGATGTAAACTATGGATTTTGGGTGATTATGCTGTATCAATGTAGGTTCATCAGTCCTAACAAATGTTACTGGTGGGAGCTATTGATATGAGTAGAGGCCATGGCCACATGCAGGCAAACTGTATATCAGAAATCAATTCCCCTCAATTCTGCTGTGAACTTTAAACTGCTCTAAAAAATGACATTAATTTTAAAAATTTTAACTAAACGAGGACCCCAAAGACTCCATACACACACACACAAAAGGTTCGAATACACAGATTCAGGAAGGCTGTAGGATACAAAATCAATACATATAAGTCCGTTAAATTTCTAAACATTAACAATGAAATATTCAAAAATAAAATTAAGAAACAATCCCATATACAATAGCATCAAAAAGAATACTTAAGAATAAACTTAACCAAAGGGGTAGAAGACATGTAAACACCGCTGAAAAAAAAGAATCAAAACACAGATAGATATCCCATCTTAATGAACTGTAGGGCTTACTATTATTAAGATGTCAACATTACTCAAAGCAATCTATGGATTCAATGCAATTCCTATCAAAATTCCAAAGATGATTCTACCAAATGAAGTCAGTCAGTTACAAAAAGATAAATACAGTATGATTCCATTTGCATAGAGTATCTAAAAGCAGTTGAATTCATAGAAACAGAAAGTGGGAAAACACTTACCAGGGGCTCAGAGGGGGAATGGAGTTTCAATTTGGGAAGATAAAAAAGTTCTAAAGATAGATGGTGGTGATGGTTGCACAACAATGTGAATGTACTTAACACCACTAAACTGTAGATGTTTAAATGGTTAAAATGGTAAATTTTATGTTATGTGTATCTTACCACAATTAAAAAAAAAAACCCACCCGCATGTTCTTTGCAGCTCTATTCACAATAGCCAAGACATGAAAACAACCCAAATGTCCATTGAAAGATGACTGGGTTAGGAAGATGTGGTGTATATACACAATGGAATACTACTCACCCATAAAAAAGAACGACATAATGCGATTTGCAGCAACATGGATGAACTAGAGACTCTCATACTGAGTGAAATAAGTCAGAAAGAGAAAGACAAATACCATATGATATCACTCATATCTGGTATCTAATATACAGCACAAATGAACCTTTCCACAGAAGAGAAAAATCATGGACTTGGAGAATAGACTTGTGGTTGCCTGGGGAAAGGGGGAGGGAGTGGGAAAGATTGGGAGCTTGGGTTTAATGGATGCAAACCATTGCTCTTGGAATGGATTTAAAATGAGATCCTGCTATGTAGCACTGAGAACTATGTCTAGATACTTACATCGCAGCACAACAATGGGAGAAAAAATTATGTATACCTGTATGTGTAACTGGGTCCCCATGCTGTACAGTGGGAAAAAAAAAGAAAAAAAGAAAACTCAAACAAACAAACAAAAACAACACCTACCTAGGGGCCCTCTTGTGGTTATATATTCCCAGGGGAGATTTATCTTATACTCCCCCAGCCCTTATGCCAAGGTGAAGACAGGCATCCCATCCCCATATTTATTTCTCACCTATCCTTACACTGCCGGGAGAGGCACTTTGGGATTTCAGCTTTTATGCACTAGTTTTTCTATTAGATTTCTGGTGCTGGAAAGACCCTAGGTTTTAATCTTTTTTTTTTCTTTTTTCCTTTTTTTTTTTTTTTTTTTTGTCCTTTAAGGGCCACACCAGTGGCATATGGAGGTTCCCAGGCTTGGGGTCAAATCGGAGCTATAGCCACCAGTCTAAGCCACAGACACAGCAACACGAGATCCTAGCCGCATCTGCAACCTACACTACACCTCACAGCAACGCCAGATCCCACAGATCCCAGCCGTGTCTGCGACCTACACCACAGCTCATGGCAACGATGGATCCTTAACCCACTTAGTGAGGCCAGGGATCAAACCCGCAACCTCATGTTTCCTAGTCGGATTCATTTCCACTGCGCCATGACAGGAACTCCGGTTTTATCTCTTAAGCCTGGCCATACCTAACAGAAACAAATGTTCAAGGTCTCTAAGGATGGTCAGAAATCTTCCAATGAAATCTAGGTTTAATATCTGCTTACCTCTTTGTATTCCTACTGAATGGGAGCAGAATATGCCACTTTGGCAAACTGATTATTTTGAATTAAAGCTTACTTGAGAAACAGTAGTGCAAGGACTCTGACTCTCCTTTGTCCCTCCCTCCCCCAAAGCAGGATATAAATCTCCCATGTGAGAGGTACTCCTCCATGTACCAGGAGGGGAGAAGCCATCCTTATTACCAGAGATAGGGCATTTAGGGCCAAGAATGCTGTATAATCAAATGTTGTTACTTCTCCACCAATTCACTACCCTAAACCCAAACCTCTTTGTCTCGTCAATTCTTCACAAATTTATTGTTTCTTTTGTCTTAGAGGTATAAGTGCTTTAGTCACTTCTTTGAGTCTCATTTTTTTATGGGGCTCTTATACATACAAAATTAAATTTGTTTTTCTCCTATTAATTTGTCTTACGTCATTTTAAATTACTCAATCAGCCAAAGAACCTAAAAAGGAAGAAGAGAAATTTTTTCCTCCCCTTTACTACTTTCACTTTTTTTTAGGAGCTGAGATTTTTTTTTTTTCCCCCTGCTCAATGATTGCTTTCAAAAAATATTCTAAAATATTTAAACCTGCAGTTTAGTTGTTCAATTGGGAGAGCTCTTAGGGACTTGTTACATACTAAAAATGACACTTAGCAGATTGTGGTATTTTCTATGCACTAGCTAAGTGATTTGGGTCTAGTCAATTTATCTGTCTTAGTTTCCGGCTGCAAAACAGGATCTTAATACTTCACAGAGTTGTTGGGACTAGCACATAGTGAGCACTTGGTAATTATTACATCTTATAATAATTCCTCTTTTCTAATCCTAGCTTCATTTCTTTATTGCCTATATTATTTTTACCACTGATACTGACATTTCTAATAGAGAATTTAAATGTCATTTTTGGTTGTCAGAATGATTGGTGACTAAAGGTGAACAGTTTGCCTGATTGGCATCAGTATGTTTCTGTGACTTTATAGTCTTAGTTGAGAAGTATTTACTTCCAAACATATTTAGAGTAAGGTGGAATTATGCTGTAATAACTCTGAAAAATTCTTTTTCAGGTCACAGAAGTGAAAATTTTAAGTTTTTTAAAATTTGTTTTATATCAATAAGACTTCAAACTTTCTTTGAAGATTAAAGTTCAATTGTTAATGTACTTTTTGAAGGCTTTCTGACTCTCCTCCTGGAGAGGGTTAGTTGTTTCTTCCCTAAAGCTTCAATGGTACCTTGTTTATTCCTCTGTTATATCACTTACCACACTGAATTTTAATTATTTATTTACATTTTTTCCTCTCCATTAAAGTGTGATCTCCTCGCAATACAGACTCTGTGACTGTCATCTTAGTATCTCTCCAGGACCTGGCATATATAAAAGGCAATTGTAAATACATGTTAATGCTGATCAAACTAATTTTTCATTACTTTCTCACATTGACTATTTAAACATTTGACACAGACAATCTCCCATGCATCCTTTCTTTTCCGCCTTTGATAAATAATTCTATCCAATTTTAAAAGTTCATTTCTCCATACACCTATGCACAGACTATGGGAAATCTACCAGCAAAGTGAGTTTTTTTAATGCTGTCTAGTTAATAATGGGTCAAGAAGATAAAGTCAGTAAAAACAAAGAAGGTATAATAAAGACATTTTACAATTTTTATCTACCAGACAGCTAACAAACAACACATCTACTGAAAAACAAAAATATATTTTTCAAGTACACAGAATATTTATAAAACTGATCATATGTTAGGCCGCATTCTTTGCCCACAAGGCAATCAAACTGGAAAGTAACAATAATGAGAAATCATGCATAAGATTAGGATTTTTTTTCTAAACAATTGTGAGTTAAAAGGGAAATTAAAATGAAAATTAGAAAATTCTTAGGACTGAACAATAACCACGCTACACATCAAAACTTTTGAAATTTGGAGTTCCCTGGTGGCCTAGTGGTTAAGGATTTGGTGTTGTCACTGCTATGGCTCAGGCTGGATCCCTGCCCCAGAACTTCAGCATGTCACAGGCCTGGCCAAAAAGAAAAGAAAAAAAAAAAAACCTTATAAAATTAAACTAAAGCAGTATTTAGAGAGAAATATATAATCTTAAATGCATTTGCTGGAAAAACTTAAAGTTAATGGGCTTAGCATCTCAAAGATACTACTGAAAATGAAAGGTGTAATGAGGATTTTTTTTTTTTCTTTTCTTATTTCTGAATGCCTGTCATGTAAGGTATAAACCCATGGTCTGATTTATGCAACCAGACCTTTATACGTGACTTAAGAGGTGTGTTATGTATGAATATATGAAATGCACTTACAATATAGAAGTGATCCTTACTGGGAATAAAGAGAAGAGGAAATACTTAAAAAAAAAAGGTTAAAAAAGGATCAAGAAAATAAACTCAGGAGTTCCCATCATGGCACAGCTGAAACGAATCCAACTAGGAACCATGAGGTTTCAGGTTCAATCCCTGGCCTCGCTCAGTGGGTTAAGGAACTAGCATTGCCACAAGCTGTGGTGTAGGTCGCAGATGCAGCTCGGATCCTGCACTGCTTCGTCTGTGGTGCAGGCCACAGCTGTAGCTCCAATTTGACTCCTAGCCTAAGCACCTCTATATGACGAGGGTGTGGCCCTAAAAAGCAAAAAAAAAAAGAAAAAGAAAAAGAAAAGAAACTCAAAGAAAGAAAAAATAATAATAAAAGAGTTGATATAAATAAAATAGAAAATAAATGCCAATCCAAGAGCTAGTTTTTTTGAAAGATTCAAAAACAAATTTCTAGCAAGGGTGATTAAGAAACAAAGAGAAACCATATAAATGATTTTAGGAATGAAAAAGAACACATAAATGCAGATGCTAAACAAATTAAATGGATAATAAAAAAGATATGAAGAAAATAAATTTGCAAACTCCACAATGGAGTTCCCATTGTGGCTCAGTGGTAACAAACCATGAGGATTCGGGTTAGATCCCTGGCCCCACTTAGTGGGTTAAGGATCTGTCATTGCGGCATAGGTCACAGATAAGGCTCGGATCTGGTGTTGCTGTGGCTGTGGAATAAGCTGGCAGTTCCAGCTCCAATTCTACCCCTAGCCTGGGAATTTCCAAATGCTGTGGGTGTGGCCCTAAAAAGACAAAAAAAAAAAAAATCAAATTCTTCTCTAAATGGTTCAAAAGATTTCAGGCAAGTGTTTCTGTGGTGGCCCAGTGGGTTAGCACTCAGGTCACTCACTGTGGAGGCACATGTCTGATCCCCAGACCGCAGGGTGGGTTAAAGGATCTGGTGTTACTGAAGCTATGGATGCAGCCATTGAAAAAAAAAAAAAAAAAGGAGTTCCCATTGTGACTCAGCCATAACAAACCTGATTGGTATCCATGAGGATATGAGTTTGATCCCTGGCCCCGATCAATCAGTTAAGGATCCCTCGTTGCTGTGAGCTATGGTGCAGGTCACAGATGAGGCTCAGATTTGGTGTTGCTGTGGCTGTGGTGGAGGCTGGCGGCAGCAGCTCAGGTTTGCCCCCTAGCCTGGGAACTTCCATATGCTGTGGGTGTGGCCCTATAAATAAATAAAATAAAATAAAATAAAATAAAAGATTTAATGCAATGGCAATAAAATTCCAATAGGATTTTTTGGTAGAACTTGACAAGCTTATTCTAAAATTTTCATTGAAAAGCAAAGGTCCAAAAATAACTGACAAATTCTTGAAGAATAACAAGTCGTGGGGACTTACTGTACATTGTCTTATTATAAAGCTAATACAAGTAAGACAGTGTGGTATTAGCACAAGGTGTATAAACTGATGAAGCATAGCAGAAAGGCCAGATACAGACTCACACATACACTGAAATTTGATATATGACAGAGGCAGCACTGCTAATAAATGGAGAATAAACTTTTCAATGAATTGCGCCGACCCAACTGGTTATCTATATGAGCAAAAAAATGAAATTGGATTTCTATATCACATTTATATATGTAAGTCAATTCTAGGCAGATAAAAAGCAAAACTTTAAAACTATAAAAAGACAATATAGGAGTCTATGACTTCCAACAAAGAAGGGTTTTATAAACAAGACATGAAGAGTCTTATAATTAGAGGAAAATTCTAGTATATTTAATAACATTAAAATTAAAAACCTCAGTTATTAAAACATACCATAAAATCTGGAAGAAGGTATTTAACCTAAATAATCAATAAAGGGAGTTCCCCTCAATGGCGCAGTGGTTAACGAATCCGACTAGGAACCATGAGGTTGTGGGTTCGATCCCTGCCCTTGCTCAGTGGGTAAACGATCCGGCGTTGCCGTGAGCTGTGGTGTAGGTCGCACGCAGATGCCGCTCGGATCCCGAGTTGCTGTGGCTCTGGCGTAGGCTGGAAGCTACAACTCCGATTGGACCCCTAGCCTGGGAACCTCCATATGCTACTGGAGTGGCCCAAGAAATGGCCAAAAAAAAAAAAATCAATAAAGGATTAAATCCAGAATATTAAAAAACAAAACAGAACTCATGAATTAAGAAAAAACAAACCATTGAATTTTTAAAAGGGCAAAAGACATGAACAATCTCTGAATAAGAAATACAATCCATAAACATAAAAAATACTCAGTTTTACTAGTAATTAGAAAACTTCAAATTAAATCACAAAGAAATACATTTCACACACACTAGACTAACAAAAATTAAAGTCAGTAATAGGAATCACTGGCTCGAGGGCATTCTTATTCACTGCCAGCAAAATGTAAATGGTGCCACCATTCTAATAAGCAATTCAACTTCCCCAAGTCTTAGATTTCCACTGCTACTTTTATGGATTGACTTGTGTCCCCCACCCCCCCAAAAAACACTGAAGTTCTAACCCTTAAATACCTCAGAAAGTGACTTCCATTTGGAAATAAGGCCATTTACAGAGGCGATTAAATTGAGGTGATCAGGGTGGGCCCTAGTCTGATATAATTGGGGGTCCTTAAAAAAAAAGGAGATATTGAAACACAAAGACACTCAGGCACAAAGGGAAGACCGTGAAGAGACACACAGAGAGCGCCATGTGAAGATGAAGGCAGAGATGGGGTGAAGCTTCCACGAGCAGAAAAATTCCAGGACTGCCAGAAAATCACCAGAACCCAGGAGACAAGCATGGAACAGATTCTCCCTCAGGGTCCTCTAAGGAACTAAGCCAGGGGACACTTTGATCTTGGACTTCTAGACTCCAGGATAAGAGAGTCAGTGAAGTTCTGTGTGTAAACCATCCAGTTTATGGTATTTTGTCAGAGTACCCAAGCAAACTGTTATAGCAGTTAATGAAAACTAATACATTCCTTTAAAAAATTACCACAAACTCGGTGGTATAAAACAAAACAAATTTTTCATCTTAAAGTTCAGTGGGTCATTACGTCTGACAAAGGCCTCACTGGCTAAAATCAAGGTGTTGAAAGGGCTCTGTTACTTTCCCGGAGGCCCTAGGGAAAAATCCGTTTCCTTGTCTTTTCCGGCTTCTTTTTCAGGAGTCAGTGAAAAGGCTGCTTCTTTTCATTGACCCCCCTGACCTTCTTCTCCCATTCTCAAAGCCAAAGGTAGACTGAGTTGAGTCTTTCTCACCTTGTATTACTCCAACCCTAGTTCCATTGGCACATCTCCTCCTTTGATCTCTTTGCCTCCCTCTTCCACTTTTTAAGGACCCTTATAATTACACTGGGTCTATTTAGACAATCCTGGATAATCTCCCCCTCACAAGGGCCTTAACTAAATCCCATCTGTAAAGTCTCCTTTGTCACTGGAGGTAACACACTTACAAATTCCAAGGATTAGAACATGGACCTCTTTGGCGTGTCATTATTCCACCTACCATACAGAGGAAAGGTGAATATGAACATCCCTTGCAACTCAACAATTCTACTTCCAGATGCGCACATGCACCAGGAAACATTCACAAAAATTTTCATAGCAGCATTGGACTTAATAGCAAACAAGTGAAAACCACCCATGGGTCCATGAACAGTGGAATAGATAAATTTTATTATAGTCATACAATGAAACACTATACAGCATTGAAAAAAATGAACTACATGCATCTGTATCAACATATATGAAGCTCAAACAGCAAGCAAAAAATGAATTCATGATTCTATTTAAAGTTCAAAAGCAGGCAATACTGACCACATACTATTTAGATTACTTAGTAATGCATTCAGTGAGGTTATAATTATAAAGATAAGGGAATGAATAGCAAAAAAAAAAAAAGCAGGATAGATATATTGCTTCTGATGCAGAGAGAAGGGGATACAAAAGAGGTTACACAAAGGAAATGAGTGGTAAGCACTTGACTTTCTTTTTTGGTTTTATTTTCTTCCCTAAATTGTACAAAAAATATATATATATACACATACATATATATATATATATGGCATTTCTTGTTAACAAATTTAAATGCTAACTAAATTTAAAATATTAAAAGGAAGTTGCACAAAATGTAAAGAAGCAGCCAAACAATGTACTCTATCTGATGGAGGAGGGAAAATCTAGAAAGAAAGATACCTTCCAGGTAAATTAATACTGGATTAAAAGTTCTAGGTTGTAAAGGAAAAAGTGTGAAATACACTCCTTTTCTAAGAACAGGCTTCTAACAATCTCTTAAAGAAACATGAAGCTGCTTCTAAATAATAAGGTGAACAATGTAAACTGTCAGGAAGTACCCACTGACAGAACCCAGCTTTACTAAAGTTTTGCTTGGCTAACAGGGTTGTTCAGTTTGTTTTGTTTAAACTGAAAGCCCTTAGGCAAAGTAGGCAACAGTCAGCTCACTTCCATTCTCCCTCCCCTCCCCTCTTTCCTCAGCATATAACGTATAAAGGCTCTGTGGCTGGCCTCTAAAGGCACTTGAGTTTGAGACCAGCTGCATCCTGACAAGTCACCCTGAAATATCAGGTACCAAGTTTATCCTCAAGGTCATCCTGAACCAAGTGACTTCAAGAGTACCTCCTTTCTCTCACTCCCCGCACCCACCCACCCACTACCCTCAACCTCTTTTAACCAGGGACATAATTTATCATGTAATTGGAGATAGCTGGCAAATTAAGAACAGCCTTGGAAAACTATGACTGCAGGTGCATATGCTCTTTATGGAAAGTGTAGGTAAACTACAAATCAAGACCTAGGTTCTAGTCCCTGTATCCCAATATCTCATGGCATAACATAGAGAATATTTTTCTCTCTCTGGAGCTGAATTTTTTTTCTTTCTATAAAATGAGTAGATTTCAATTAGCAAACCCCAAATCTCTTCTATCTATACAGATGTGTTTATTTTGAAATAAGCTTTTTCCCACGGGTATAGACTCTTCCTGCTTTGGGTCGGGTATAGTAAGTCAGGAGAAAGCACTAAGGAAACAGGCTAACTTGCTCACTAGAAGGGAAAAAGGAAAAAGAATGAGAGAAGGGTCTGCGACTGAGGAAGATTAAAAAAATCAGAGGACTATAAAAACAAGCTTCAGTAAAACCAAAGTTTTACTTACGGTTGGCCCTATTTAGCTTCCATTCTGTGTACAAAAACAAACAATGGAGATCTAACTATTTCATGTAGCATAATGAAAATATTCTATCACACATCATCACTGTTTCACGTGACTTATCAACTTTTATTTTTAAATATGGCCAACTCTGCTACGATGGAGTTTTGTTTTTAGCTTATACATTAACTTGAGCATCACTGTACTGCCTAAAAATTTCTTAATCTTACACGTTTCTTAAAGGAGATTTTAACCAGTGTGAACAGTAAAAGCAAGAGAAAAAAATCTATACATCAATAACAACAAGCACTCCTCAAATAGCTAGAGCCATGGATGGATGTGGGGAGAGGGTACTCCATAATTCTTAATGGCTTTTATAAAGACAAACAAAACCAAAAAAAGAAGAAAAAAGCTAACAAGTAATTAAGGACTTTGAAAGCAACAGTGAAGGGCATGAACATTATTCTGTGGACAATGAAAAGCCATCAGAGATTTAAAACAGAGTGAGTGATTTGATCAAATCTGTGTTTTTGAAAAATAACTCTGATGACAGGGTACATACAGTATTTACAAAATAGAGCATAAAACTATTATGTAGGCTGATGTTTTACTACAAAATATTAACATGATATTAGAAAAAAAACTGACATTAAATTTCCTAAATTTTACAGCATTCTTTACAAAATTCATAGTGGTTATGCCTTGCAAATTCCTGAGGGGAATAAATAATCACTTGAACTTAAAAATCTTTTTTCAAAAGACTTCATACTACATATGTATCCTTTTCCAAATAAAATTAACACTTTAAATAATATTTATGGGCTTTAAGCCCACAGAATTTTTAAATATTTACCTAACCATTTAGAGAGCACTCAACATTTTAGGTATAGAAAAATACCTCACACACAGACGTTTATGCCTTTCAAAACCTTGTATTTATCTAGTCTATGACACACAAAATGATCTGATTTAAAGTTGAAAACTACATTGCAGAATATACAATTAAAATGGCACAGAAATGTATTTTGTTAAATTCTGGCCAAAACATCTTATGTAGACAACAAAAAAAATTTTTTCTTTTACTTCCTATTAGTTTCAGCTGACTCTTGGCAAATACCCTGCAACCTAGTGCTTCTTTCCATTAACCCACCAAGGTAGAACATGGTCAGCAGTAACTAAACTTCAAACCTAATTATGAAAAAATCAAATGTTTTACAAACATACGTCATTATTTTTCAACACAGTATCTAACATCCCAAACGTTAAAAATTACTTAAAATCTACTCCTACAATTAAAAATGTTTATAGTGATATGTTTTCAATGGTTTTTCAAAGATGTTAAAAAATGTTTAAATTCTTAAGGAAATGACAGCATAGTAATTTTATCGATCCAAAAATGAATGTCTGCATATTCTTGTTAAAAGTTCTTTCTCTTCAAAAAATATAGAATATTCGTTCAGATCCAAATACCACACCTTGGAAAATACAGGTTAATAGTATCAATAATAAGCATTTAAGTAAAACTTCAAGATCTACTAACTTGTGAAGTTTTATTCATGTTTTTATTCACACCTTACAAAAAGTATAAACTAAATAAAAGAATAAATTCAAGAATTGGAAGGTAGTATAGAATTCATCAATTCTCCTGATATGACAGGATACTGAGACTAGGAAAGGCTCACTGACTTTTCCAATATGACAGTAAAGCCAAAACTTAACCCTTGAACCTCTATAAATCCAGGTTATTTTTCTTTTTTTTCTTTTTGCTTTTTAGGGCCTCACTCTTGGCATATGGAGGTTCCCAGGCTGGGGTCTAATCAGAACTACGGCTGCCAGCCTACACCACAGCCACAACAACGTCAGGTCCGAGCCACGTCTGCGACCTACACCACAGCTGAGGGGAATGCAGGATCCTTAACCCACTGAGCGAGGCCAGGGACTGAACCCAGAACCACGGACTTATCTCTGCTGCACCATAACGGGAACTCCCCCAGGACATTTTTCCCCTGTATCAGTTTCTACCCAAAACTGTTTGTCTCTCTTCACTTTCTGAAATGAGAATGATTTTACAATTGTCATATACAAAGTTTAGCACTTTGAAAAACAGAAAAATCTCTTGATTTTATTCCCATAAAAATATTGGCTCCCTCTTAATTTCTTTCATAAAGCATACATGCAAACAAAATCACAGATCCACTGTTAAACTTCAGGAAAAAGCATAAGTAAAAATTTTTGTTTTTACAATTGCTCCCAAGTTAAAAATACCTAGTAGTTTCTAGTAATACCCAAAGGGTATTATATAATGACACTGAGCATTAAGTAACCATATATAAACCCTTGAACTACTAGTATATATTTAAGACCCCACCCAAATGTTCCTATTCATAGTGGAATGCGAAGAAGGGTTTCCTGCACTAATAAAATATGCCCTTTTTAAAAGCACAAATTGTATTTTCCTCTAATATAAACTGACAAAGCTCTGTAGCATAACAACGCTGCACTTAGTTAACAGCTGAAAAAGGGTTGCTATGATGGAAAGGGTACCAGACCAGGACTAAGAAGACCAGAAATTTTCAATTTATAAGATTAACAACCACAATTCTCTATGCCAATATATTACAATTAGGTTATGTTAAACTGTAATGCAGTTAAGCTCAGGAAAATTGTCTGCAAATGTGATGAAACTGTGCTAAAACACTTTGCTGGTGTTAAAAAATGCACCCAATTCACAAATAGTCAAATGTCAAATGCTTTTCTCCCAGTCTACACAACTGCTCTACAGTGAATCTTCTCATGACAATTTTTCTCCTGATACATATTTTTAAGCATTGTCTCTCATCGCTGGCAGTAAACTGAAAAAAAAAAAAAAGGCATTACATCTTTTGAACACTTCTTGAAGCATTTGGCTAAATAACTACAGGCCACAAAAGCAGCCTCTGAAAGCACTTTTCAGGAAGCAAGGTGTTGTCTCTATGCACTACACATAGTGTAGTAGCTTGTAGATTTAACTTAAAGAGCAAAGAGCTTCAGATGTAGTAAGAATAAGAAACTTGTTTCAAATATATTGGGTCTCTGGTGCAGAACATATCACTAATCAAGAAGTCTGAAAACCAATGGTATAGACTCCTACTTAAGCAAAATCTCTACACTCATCCTTTTAGTTGTTTAGCAGACAGCACTGAAAACTGGAAAACCTAGTTTCAAATTCCAGCACTGCCACTTACTAGATGTGTGACGCTGGGTAATATCTATAAGCCTCAATATTTGTTCATCTCTAACTTGAGGTTAATGTCATCTGTCATACAGGGTCCTTGTAAGGATTTAAGACATTGTAAGTATTTTGCATTTAGTAAGTGCTCAGTGAATAGTAACTATAGTTAGTGAGTTTCTCCCCAAGGTAGAATAGGTAAGATTTCCCAAGGCTACATAAAGACAGAAACTCTCCCCCTAATGATGATGATTTCAATTCCTTTACAAAACAAAACCATGTAAACCTACAGGAAAAGAAATTGTAAATGCTTTTGGCATATTTCCAAACATTACTAAGTTTAAAGGTTAAATTGTTACAACACCCTCCTACTTATGCAACAAACACGACCCTGAGTTAGTCTGTAAAAGATTTTATTAGCCTGTACTTCTGAAAAATGCAGTGGGAGGGGGGGGTCTTAAAATTATTCCGAGTCTTTTCACCTAAATTAACAAATCTCCGTTCCCAAACTCACCACTGTTCCTTTTATTGTAAGATCTCAGACTTGTCCTCTTAATTATTCAGAATAATTAAACCACACTGATTAAAATGCACATGTATATATATTCACTCATTCTAATGACTGCATGTTATCTTCGGCGAGACATCATCATTATAACAGCAACAGATAAATGGCCTCACAAAGAGACACATCAGACTCTGCCAAAGTGGGAGTAGTCAATCTATTAAAGTTCAAAATAATTCATTTCATTCTGAGAATGCGTCCAATGCATAACAAACTCTTTAAAAAGTGCAATATGCCTAGTCTGCTACTTCATTTCTATTCAAAGATAAAAGGTACTTCTGCCTTTTAAAAAAGCTTCTTGTATTTCAGGAACTTTTTACAGAACAAAACTTTTCTTTTTTTCACCCTGGAAGTTAACATGCTTTCAAACACGCTAATTCAACTCGGGGAACTGATGCGATAAAACCGCCCTCCCTTCCTTACCAAACCTTGCTTTCTGGTAACATACCTGTTCTCTCGAAACGCAAGGCAACGAAGGTCTCCTAAACATTTTGCAACTTCCATAGTAACTGGCTGAAGTTTCTCCGAACGACACGCAGCTGGACCTCCTCCGGGGTCTGATCACAGGCACTTTTTCTTCGGCGGTACTGGACAACCGAGGATGATGGGGAGCTTCCCTGATTTGAAAGAAGTGATCCAGCCCCAGGGCCAGCAGGCAGCCGACGCTCCCCACCAGGCAGGACAGCAGCGGCCGGACGGCTGGGGTCAGCGCCCCGAGGCTGGTGAAGGACACCCACCAGACGAAGCTGGAGAGGAGCAGCACCAGGATGCTGTGCTGGAGCCTCGCCGGGTGCACGAGTGTCAGCAAGCCCACGCAGCTCAGCACCAAGAACCACCTGCCTGCCACCACTGCGGGCGTGTGCGGGGCCGGGGTCCCAGCGTCTCCGTCCCCCCAAGGCCAAGACCCCCACTGCTCCACCAAGAAGTCCCCCAGGTAACAGCAGCCAGGCAGCGCCAGCAGCCACCAGGAGCCGCCGCCGCTCCGGCCCGGGCCGGGGCCCCGCTTGGTCTGCGTCAGGAAGCAGGTGAGGAAGAAGAAGGCACAGGCGATGCTGAAGAGGGGGCTGAGGCTGTGCGAACAAACGCTTAACAGGGTCCGCAGCCGGGCGGCCCCAGCAGCCCAGCTCTCGGGCCCCGAGCCGAACAGCAGGGCGAGGACAAAGGCGGCCAGGGCGCCCAGCGCGAGGCGCGCCGGGGAGAAGGGGGAGCCGCGCCGCGACTGCTGGGGGGAGGCCGGCGGCGGCAGCAGCAGCTCCACGTTGCAGAAGCGGCAGAGGTGGAAGAAGAAGCCGCGCGGAGGGTCCTGCCGCAGGGGGCTCACGCAGCCCTTCACGTAGCCGTTCCTCAGGCTCTCAGGGGGAGAGCCGGCCCCGTCCGGCGGCTGCGGATACCGCATGGCTTTGGCGTCTCGCTCGTCCCTCCTCATGGCCCGGACCCGGAGTGGCAGCAGGGGCTCGGCACGCCCCGCTCAGACAGCAGCAGCGGCTCGCGCTCGGGGCGCCCCCCGGCTCGGCAGCGCTTCAGGGCTGCGCCCGCCGCCTCGGCCCAGGGTCCCCGCCGCACGGCCGGGGAAGCGGCGGGGTCCGCGACATGCTGGCTGAGGAGAGGGGCGGAAGGGGCTTTGCTCCCGGACCGCTGCGGCCGGACCCTCTCCTTTTGCCTCGGGCACTTCTCGACACTGGAGCCTCGGTGTCGCCTCCCAGCTCCCGCGGGCTGCAACAGTTACCTCACGGCCCCAGCCTGGTCCGTTGGGCGCGCGAGCGACGGGCGGGCGCTCCTCCCCCGCCGCTGCCCCGGCCGGGCGCGCGCCCCGCCCGCCGCCCGCGCGCTCTCGCGCCCTGTCCTGTCCAGCAGCCACCGGCACCGCCTCTTGTTCTCCTAGCTGCTGGTCTCGACGTGAGCCGGGGACCCCTGCCCACTAATAGTGCGGGGACTGGAGAGAGCGCGGCTGGGGCTGCCGGAAGACTGGCCGGGGCTGGGAGAGACAGGCGGAGTCCTTTTCGGATAGAAGAGGGCGCGCCCGCCATCCTGGGACCCCAGGCGCGCAGGTTCCCTTTGGGGTAAGTCACAGACTCCAGCCAGGCTCCGACAGGTCACCAACGGGAGCTTGGGTTAAGAGGGCGTTTATGGCCCCCAAGGGGATTGCCTAGTAGAGAAACTGAGTTGAAGAGGCGGCGGGTCCTACCTCTACCCTCATTTCAGTTTAGGGTGGGTCATTGGACTGTCCAAGCGTGCTGTGACCCGGTAAGGGTCAGCCACCACCAAGGTCATGGCGAACAAGCTCATTGTGGCTAGATCTGTCCCTCAGCAGCAACGTGGACTCTTGGGCCACGCTGCAGACCCTTGCAACGGTTTTTAAGGAGAAGCATGCACCTGGAGCGCTCTCTGGAAGCATCCTAGTAGATATTATGGAGTTTGTCTTTCTCAAGAACCATCTTCATAGGAGAGGAACTACTGTTCCATCTTAGCACTCCCTGCCCAAACATACCCTCTGTTCACATCTGTATCCCTACCCCCAACATGCCTAGAAAATCTGTTGGAAAGTTCTTTCCACGTAGAAGGCTTTTTCACTGTAATTGCGTGTTGGGGGGGGGGGGTTTGCAGGGGGCGATTGAAGGATTAGGAGTTCTCACCAAGACCATTGCCTAGTTTATATCAGTTGGCCATAAAAGAAGCTAAATAGGATGCTATCTGTGAATTACTAGTGAAACTAACTGCACGTAGGAAACACTGGCTTGAAAGCGGGAAGAACTTTGCTGTACCAAAGGGACTGCTCTGGAATCTCACCAATCATAACTGCCTTAGAGAGTGAACTGTGTTTCCCTCCACCGAAAGTCTCCCTTCAACCTCATGACAGCCCTGCATTTCTCAAAGAGCTAATTCCACATTTTTCCAGGGAGATGTGAAACCTTACTGTGTGGTAAATCCCACAAACAGGCCCATTTTTCACCAATTAATCTCTGCCCACAGCCATGACCTAAAACAGACTATTTTCATATATGGTCATAGTTCACATACATAGCATAAATCACAGAGAAATTAGCACAAGTGTTTGACCAAAATGAGAAAAGACCAGAGTTCCTTTTCCTTGTTTGCCTCTCGGGTAAGGGGAAAAATATTTAATAAAGTCTTCAAATTGATTACTGAGATGCTTGCCCTAAAAGATAAAAATTCATGGGTTTTTTTTTTCCACAACAATTGAATTTTTTTAAAAAAAAACTCATTTCAACAGAACTCAGCAAATACATTTTTAAGTATATTGAAAATAAACAGAAGCATCACTACCAGTCAGAGATTAAAATAGGAAACTTAAGGATACATTTTGAGTAGGGCATGACAAACTAGTATCAGCATCACTGAAGTGCAACATTACAAATTTTTGTAAAAAAATAATTGTTTTGAAAATTAGAACAAATTCAGATTAAAGTTGTAATAAAGTAGTTGGAGTTCCAGCTGTGGCCCACAATGGGATAGGGAGTGTCTCTGCAGCGCTGGGACACAGCTTCTGTCATGGGCCCGCACAGTGGGTTAATGATCCGGCGGGTAGGTTGTGACTGCGGCTAGGATTTGAACCCTGGCCTGGGAACTCCATATGCCTCAGAACAGCCAGAAAAGAAAAAAAAAGTTGTTATGAAGTTGTTGTTTTCAAAACTTAGGTTGTCATCTAAGGTAGGATGGGCATGATAATGGAAATAGTAGTAGACTAGAAATCCATGTCATAGTTTCTAGTCCTGGCCCAAGCATTCATATCCCAGGATTAAGCAATTCACTTAACTTTTACAGGTCTCGGTATTCTCAAATGAACTTTTACAGGTCTCGGTGTTCTAAAATGAAGCAGTTTAATTTTGGTGAACTTAAAACCCCTTCCAGTCTTGAAAAGCTATGATTTCTATATGCCAAAAATATATAGGCATTTTTAGGATCCAAAGATTGCCAAGAGCAACCTTTAAATTATTTGTGCCACTACACTAAAGCAAACTCTGTGTTGACAAGTAAAAATAAAAGGATTTGTATTCAAGGATTACTATCTGGAAAATAAAATTCAAAGCCCTCTTCATACTTGCCAGTTCTCCTCTAAGCTGTCTTCCCAGGTCTTTTTGAGGCTAAAAGTCCAAGTCTTTCAATAACCTGTAGTTGGAGTGCATCCCTCTAAACACCAACCCTAGCACCTGAGGGGATTCTAGGATAAAATATAAGGACGTGACCAAAGGCCATCGGTTTACTTAACTGAAAACATGCACAAAAAGAATCAGCTAGCTGTGTTTATAGCAACTCCCTTCTCTGTTTACAGTCTTTGTCAGAGGTTATTAGTAGGCCGCACGTCTTAGAGTTCAAATTATTTAGTTATTGTTTCACTAGATCTAAACAACCAATAGAATTACATAGCTCCTGTCTTTAGGTTGAAGAAAATAACCATTGTCTCTTGTGAAAAAAAGACTCAAAGAAACAGCATACCTTGACTTTTTTCAACACTTTCTACTCCAGCTTCATTCTACCTAACTATGCCTTCCGTCAAGTCTTGACATAATCTTCCCACTAGAATCATTCTCCCAGTTTGATAATCCCTGATGTGAGATTCTAGTGCTTACCACCCAGCTCCCAAGTCCTGGTGCAATGCAACCGTCTGTCTACTTCTTTGTTCTGACAATGAGATCCATCCTCCCAAGCTTCATAGACAGAGTTTTCCCATATGCCCCAGTTTATAAGCTGAGAATTTTGTTTTGTTCTCCATTTCAGGTACCCACACCGATAGATTGCCAATGCCCCAATTAATTATGAAAGAACTAAAATCCTGCCTATAGAGTTCCCGGCGTGGCTCAGCGGTAACAAACTAGACTAGTATCCATGAGGAGACGGGTTCAATCCCTGGCGTCACTCAGTGGGTTCCGGCGTTGCTGGGAGCTGTGGTGTAGTTTGAAGACACGGCTCAGATTTGGCGTTGCTGTGGCTGTGGCATAGGCCAGCAGCGGAAGCTTCAATTGGACCTGTAGCCTGGGAACTTCCGATATGCCATGGATGCAGCTCTAAAAAGCAAAAAAATAAAATAATAAAATAAAAATAAAATAAAATCCTACCTAGGTATTTAGGCCAAAAGCTCTGCCCCTAGTCTACTGGCTAAAAACCCCATTTATTGACCTTTAGGGTGCCACTGCCTGCCCCTGTCTAACTTTCCAAGCAACAATTGAGATATCCCGTAATCGGGCTCAGCCCAGCTGTTAGAACATCCACTTCACCTGGCACCTCAGGGTCTCACCGTTGCTGGACTGGATATTGTCCTCTCTGTGAATTCTCTTGTTCTCTCCTTAAACCTTCATCCTCAGAATAACAAATGGGCCTCATATTAGGCCTCAACAACCCCTGCCCACCTGCCCCATCCTCTGATAAGTCTAATTCCCTGTTCTTATACCTTGTGCTTGTAACCTTTTTTTTTTTTTTTAAGTTAGGATTAGTTCCTAAACTCTAAAATCCAGATGTAAAGAAAACCCATTTCTAGAGCAGTATTCCCAGAAATTCCCTTCCAAAATTAAATATTTTTAAATGGATCTTAGTCACTACATCTATTGGTGACCCTATTATAGTTATTATCATGGAATATAAGTAGGAAGGGATGGTAAAGGTGGATGCATGAGAGATAATTCTCTGTCCAGTCATTATTACTGTCCTATAATCAAGTGACTCCTCGGGATCTGACTCCTTAGCTCAGATATATGGAGAAGCCTCTAAAGATTTGCTAAGTGTAGTTGAAAAGCAGGGGGAAAAGTTTGCCAGTTCTTTAAGAGCTTTTTATAACTGTTCTCATTCTGCTTTGTCACCTCTCAACCTTGGTTTTCAAACATTTTTCAAAAGAAGTGTTAAGCAAATAAAAGCAGACTGCTGTTATTGAAGTGGAGATGCCCCAGCCCAGAGCATGACCACTGGCAGGTCACTGACACCTCCTATGCTGACCTGAAGCCCCTCTTTGGAACCCTTGGGCCAAAAGAAAGAAAGGAAATAGAGGGGGAGGAAGGGATAGAGAAGGGAAGAAAGGGAAAGGAAAGAGAAAAAGATTGATTTAAAACCTATGATCTGAAGTAGATTTGGATCTGATTGGATTTGGATTTTGGAACATGCTTAGAACTGAGTTCTCTTTCTAAAATATAACTTTTCAGGAGCTCCTGCTGCGGCGCAGCGGAAACCAATCTGACTAGTATCCATGAGGATGCAGATTCCATCGTGGCCTCGCTCAGTGGGTCGGGGATCCAGTGTTGTCACGACCTGTGGTGTAGGTCACAGACTCTTCTCTGATCCCACATTACTGTGGCTGTGGCATAGGCAGGCAGCTGTAGCTCCGATTAGACCCCTAGCCTGGGAACTTCATATGCTTAGGGTATGGCCCTAAAAGAAAAAAAAAAAGGCAAATAAATAAATTTTTAAAATATAACTTTTCAGAATTTAGTAACAGAAGCCCTAATTCCTCAGGGATAATGACATAAAATAGTCTGAAAAATTTTAAATATCAAGGAAACTTCCAGGAATAGCCAGTAAATCAAGCAAGATCATTGAGATACCAAATTCCAAAACTAGAGCCATTCCTTAAAATACATGAAAACCTTACAAGATTTTAAAGAATGAAAGAATTAACATTTACAAACTTACATTTGAAAATTTTAAAAAGACTGGCTTTTCTCTGGCATAGAAGAAATCATTCTGTTTTCAATATGCAGTGACTATTCTTTGGCCCAAGTATATCAATATCTATTTTCCTTCCAGCCAATACTCATCTGAGAATCTGAACCTCACTTTGACTCGCTCTTTAGATCATCTCAACAAGTATTTATTGAGTGCCCCCCGAATGCAGAGTACTGTGTGCTAGATGCTATTTAAAACATTAAAAAAAAACGTAAATTCCTTTAGAAGCTTCTTCAAGCTCCCTCTTTTTGTGGGACGTAGGGCCTATGCACATGTAAACTATTAAAGAGCACAACAGAATACCTGATACCAACTGTTGGAAACAGTACTTGAGAACTTTTTTTTGGTCGTTTTTAATGCCACACCTGCAGCATATGGAAGTTGCCAGGCTGGGGGTCGAATTGGAGCTGCATCTGCAACCTATACCACAGCTCATGGCAACGTCGGATCCTTAACCCACTGAGGGAGGACAGGGATCGAACCTGTGTCCTCATGGATACTAGCTGGGTTCCTTACAGCTGAGCCATGACAGGAACTCCAAGAACAATTAAAGAAGGAAAGAGTAATTCTTTTTCAGAGTCTCCCTGCTGTGTGATTATCTCAGCTTGTTTTCAAGATTCGTTTCTCTTCCACCAGTTCCAGTTCTCTTCCTGCTCTGCCTGTCTTCTTTCTCTCATCTCTATATTTAATCCCTAATTCCTTTTACTTCCTCAGCTCTCCTAAGTACCACTATCCCTGCCAACATTTAACCTCTCTTCCTTAATGACTGCATTCATTCACTTAAGTGTTTATCAAGTGCCTGACATTGTGCTGGGCACTGTACTAATAAGGATACAGCCTTTAAGGGTTCATGGTGAAAGCTAGAAAAATAAAAGGACTATTAGTGCCCAGTGTAATAGGATCTGCGACATAGATGTAAGCAAGCTCAGTGTACTCGGGGAGCTTGGAGAACGGACGCCTGAGACCAAGGTGGAGGATTGTGTTAAGAAGTAATGCTCTTAAGGAATCAGAGAAAGAGATTTCTAGGCTCAGTATTGAAAGATGAGACATTACCTAAATAAAGTAGGAGAAAAGATAATCTGGGCAAAGGAAACAAGCAAGTTTAAAAATCTGGAGGAATGGTGCACTTGGATAATTTCAAGTATTTGATGGCTGGAGGGTAAAGTATGAATGGGGCAAAGAACAATAATGAAGGAATGAAGAGGCTAGAGAAATGGTATGGCCCTAATATGTGGATATTTATTGTTACCATTTGTTATACAAAGGTTCATATTCTGTTATATTTGTTTACATGGTAATGTCGTCAATGTGCTCTTCAAACCCCAAAATCCTGTCTTATTCAGTCTCCATGTCATACATAAGTACTGAGTTAATACTCAGAATTTTTTTGAAGTATGTTTGTATTTCTCAAAAAAATTTAAATCAGATTTAAATTTTATTTTTATTTTTTATTGAAGTATAATTGACATGCAATATTGTGCCAATTTCTGCTGTATAGCAAAGTGACACACACACACACATTCCTTTTTATATTATTTTCCATCATGGTCTATCCCAGGAGATTGTATCTAGCTCCCTTTGCTATATGGTAGGACCTTGTTGTTTATCCTTTCTAAAGGTGATAGTTTGTTTCTACTAACTCCAAACTCCCAGTCCATCTGACTCCCTCTCCCCTCCCCCTTGGCAACTACAAGTCTGTTCTCTATGTCTGTGAGTCTGTTTCTGTTTTGTAGATACTTCATTTGTGTCATATTTTAGATTCCACATATAAGTGATATCATATTTTAGATTCCACATATAAGTTGTATTTATCTTTCTCTTTCTCACTCACTTTACTTAGTATGATAATCTGTAGTTGCATCCATGTTGCTGCAAATGGCATTATTTTTTCTTTTTTATGGCTGAGTAGTATTCCACTGTATACATGTACCATATCTTCTGTATTTATTCATCTGTCAGTGGACATTTAGGTTGTTTCCATGTCTTAGCTTTTGTGAATAGTGCTGCTGTGAGCCTAGGGGTGCATGTATCTTTTTGAATTACAGTTTTTTCCAGATGCATGTCCAGGAATTAAATTGCTGGATCGTATGATAATTCTAGTTTTAGTTTTCTGAGGAACCTCCATACTGTTTTCCACAGTGGCTGCACCAACTTACATTCCCAAGAACAGTGTAGGAGGGTTCCTTTTTCTCCACACCCTCTCCTGCTTTTGTTATTTGTGGACTTTTTAACGATAGCCATTCTAACTGGTGTAAGGTGGCACCTTATTGTAGTTTCGATTTGCATTTCTCTAATAATTAATGATGTTGAGAATCTTTTCATGTCTCTGTCAGCCATCTGAATGTCTTCTTTGGAGAAATGTCCATATAGATCTTCTGCCCATTTTTTGGATGGGTTGTTTATTTTTCTTATTATTGAGTTGTATGAGTTGTTTGTATATTTTGGAGATGAAGCCCTTGTCAGTTGCATCTTTTGCGAATATTTCTTCCCATTCTGTAGGTTGTCTTTTCTTCTTCTTCTTTTTTTTTTTAATGGCTTCCTTTGCTGTGCAAGAGCTTGTAAGTTTGTTTAGGTCCCATTTTCCAGTTTTTGTTTTTATCTCTATTGCCTTGGGAGACTGACTAAAATTACATCATTTTATTTATATGTCCTTTGGGTATGTTTTTGTTTTGCTTTATTAGTCAATGAATTTTAATTGAAACTTTTAATACATGATTTAATGCAAAAGATTCCATATTATTCCTGGAAAATGTTTTTCTTAACATCTATTTGTACCACATCAGTTAAAGAACATTTTCTCTTAGATTTATAGAAAATATTATTTCTATATTTATGTTTTATTCAATTCCCAATATAAAGTAACTGTTTAAGAGATGTGTGGTTGAATTTTTTTTTATTCAAATGATGGTACCTAGATTTATTTTGCTATGAAGGAATATATTTTACTTTTAAGAATTTTTATTTTTTTACGTCTAGTTTTCAGAGCAACAGTTGTATCTTTGACACAAATCCCCTATATTTTTACCAAAACGAACTGGTAAAAATATTAAATCTATAACTGTTAATCTGAAATATCCTGAATTTTTTTGGTATTAAACCTAAATCCCGAATCTTGAACAATAAACAGCAATGCAAACTCTTTCCAAGTTTCCTGTTCCCTCCTTAGACAAGCGGTAGTTTCTTCGGCTCTGGCTATCCCAGCAGATCTGAAGGATTACAGCCACGACGGTGGCAGCCTACCGTTGACACTGAACTTGTGGTTAATTGTGGAGTTCTGCCACAAAACCACCTCACTACCACAAGCTGGATTCTTGCCCAGGAGAGTGACAAACTGCCAGGCTAAGCAATGTACAGGAGGCAGCAAGAGCAAACTGCCTTTTACCCCAGATAGCAGTCATTGCTAGATTCCAAATGGAGCCAGCAGCGAGGCACACCAAGGAAAAATTTCGAGGTATGCTTTCTCCACTAAACCTACTTAAAATACATTTATGTTGTTTTGTAAGAGAAGCTCAAAAAGATTCATCCGATTCATTATCTAGCATCATCAATAAACTGGAGACTATTCATGAATAGATTTCTTTAAATGAGCATTGGCATCAAAAATAAAAATTATTACTGTCAACTAGTAAGTGAGCCACCTACATATGATCACTGCAAATAGGAGTAAAGAATGTGTCTTTGTGTGTGTTACTAAGCTGCACACAGCAGCACAGCAGCTCTGGGAACTTTATATAAAAGCCACGGCAGCATGCTGCGGGGGGAGGAAACTTTAGCGTCAGTCAGATCCAGTTACCACTTTGCAGCTGCAGGACCTTGGAGGTTACTTAATGTCTCATGTTACCTACCTCATCTACAAAGTGGGGGTGACAATGTCCTCCTCATGGGGTCATTGTTATGGATTAAATTAATATGTAAAATGACTAACAATGACTAAATGACCAGTAAATATAAATTTAGTTTGTCTTACATCCTGTCCTCTTCCTTAACGTTCTCCATCTTTTCAGGACTTTCCAGGATTCTATCAATTCAGATTATCTCATCTGTTCAACTTGTTTTCAAAGCTTATTTTCAAAGCTTGCTTTCAGTGCTGTTTCATTCAACTAAGACTTTGTCTTCCTAAGTACACAAATAGATAAATTAGCAGCTCTCTTTCAACACAGGGCATATGCTACAGGGATTTTATGCTGTATTCTAATTGTATACTATAAATGCAAAAAAAATTAATATGTTAATTTTTAAAGGAATGGCTACATAATATTATCATAAATTTATGCGCCTACATATCTTAGACTTAATTCTGCTGAAAAGATGTTGATTTAGGGCCTATTGGTAGTAACATGGAGAAACAAAAAAAAATCAAACATTAACAACCAATTTCATCCATAATAACATAAAACACAGTGAAGACAAGAAAACATTTATGTTTGCAAAAGTTTATTCATTCATTCAGCATGTGCCAAGCATTGCCCTAGGTACTAAAAGTACAAATATGAATAAGATATGGTCCCTGCCCTCAGCTTGGTAGAGGAGAAAACATGTAAACAAGAGCAGCACAGTATGAAATGTTCTAATGTAGCTCTTACCAAGTAGTGTGGTGGGATGAAGAGGAGTTCACAAATGAAGAGATGATAGCTTGGGTACCAAAGAACAAATTGAGGTTTCCCAGGTAGACAGGAGAAGGTAGAGTATCCAGAGCAATATGCATAAAGATGTGGAGGCATTAAGCAGCATGGACACCTCTGGGACAGTTAACCAGGGTAGGTATGACTGGGTTTGCAGAGAAGATGGGCATGGAGAAAAGAAGCTGTACAGGTAGGTGAAAGTCAAATAATGGGAAGATCTAGAGGTCATCCTGTGGAGCCTGCAATTTATTCTGTGAGTAATTAAGGAACTGTTAAAAGTTTTTAGGCAAGAAACAGGCATGATTAATTTTTTTGGGGGGGTGACCAATTTTAGTTGCACATTTCAAATCTCAATGCTGGTACTGCATGAAGAATAGTTTGAGAGAAGTTCCCATCGTGGCGCAGCGGAAACGAATCCAACCGGGAACCATGAGGTTGTGGGTTCGATTCCTGGCCTCACTCAGTGGGTTAAGGATCTGGCGTTGCTGTGAGCTGTGGTGTAGGTCACAGACGTGGCTCAGATCTGGCGTTGCTGTGGCTGTGGTGCAGGTCCGCAGCAACAGCTCTGATTCGAACCCTAGCCTGGGAACCTCCATATGCCTCAGGTGCAGCCCTAAAAAGACAAAAGACAAACAAACAAACAAACAAAACAGTTTGGAAAACTGTGAGACCAAAGCCAGGAAAATCATTTAAGAAATGTTTATAATAGGCCAAATGAAAGATAAAGTTCTGTAAGGCAATGGCTATAAATTTGGAAAGGAAGGATTGAGTTAATTAGTAGGGAGCAACTACAGAACTTTCTGGTCCATTCCATAGAGGGAAATGGGGGGATACAAAGAGGATACCCTGAGTCTAGCCAGGATGACTAGACTACCTTGAAGCTATTAACCAGGATAAGAAGTACTAAAGAAATCATTGAGTATAGAGATTGTGGGTTCACTTTGAACTGGTTGAATCCAAGTAGAAGTGTTCTTTGGTAGTTGGATATATGAGTTTGAAGTTCAAGAGAGCCGTGGAACTTAGAGCTAGAGTCTGGAAACCTGGAGTATACAGGCAGAATGGAACCCTGGGAGGAAAATGACACATCACTTAAAAGAGTACATAGTGTGAGAAAAGGACCAGTGTCTGAACTCTGAGGAATCCCAACATATAAGAGACAAGGAGCAAAAGGATTGCTCAAAGGATGATTGAAAAGGAAGTGGCAAGGTTAGAAAATCAGGCAAGAGTGGTGTCATATACCTAAAGAAGGAAGTTTCGAGAAGGGGGACAAAAACCATAAGATGCCACATTCTAAAAAGATGAAGACAGGAGTTTCCGTCATGGCTCAGCAGAAACAAATCTAACTAGCATCCATGAGGATGTAGGTTTGATCCCTGGCCTTGTTCAGTGGGTTAAGGATCTGGTGTTGCCGTGAGCTGTGGTGTAGGTCACAGACAAGGCTCAGATCTGGCATTGCTGTGGCTGTGGTAGGCTGGCAGCTACAGCTCTGATTTGACATCTAGCCTGGGAATCTCCATATGCCGCAGGGTCCAGCCCTAAAAAGACAAAAGACAAAAGATAAAAAAAAAAAAAAAAGGATGAAGACAAGAAAGAGTGTCCACAGGAGGTCATTGTCAGCCTTATGTAGAACAGTGGATTTAGGAATAAACTAATATTTATGTTGACATTAAGAAAAGTTTCAGAGTTCCCTTCATGGCTCAGTGGTTAACGAACCCAACTAGGATCCATGTGGATGTGGGTTTGATCCCTGGCCTTGCTCAGTGGGTTAAGGTTCTGGTGATAACATGAGCTGTGGTGTAGGTCGCAGAAAAGGTCGAAGACATGGCTCAGATCCTGCATTGCTGTGGCTGTGGTGCAGGCTGGCTGCAGCTCTGATTAGACCCCTAGCCTGGGAACCTCCATGTGCCTCAGGTTCAGCCCTAAAAAGCAAAAAAAAAAAAAAAAAATGTTAAAAATAAAGAAAAAGGAAAGGTTTCATTCTAGAAAGTTTAGCCAAGAAGTTTATATAGTTTCATCATTACCTTCATTAGTTTTAGCTAAAAATACAATTCAAATAACTTACTGATACAATATAAAGACCACAGACACATATTTTTTCCCTGTATAAAAAATTTCTGGAGTTCCTTTGTGGCACAAAGGGTTAAGGATCCAGTGTTGTCACTGAAGTGGCTTGGGTCACTGCTGTAGTTTGGGTTCGATCCCTGGCCCAGGAACTTCCATGTGCCACAGGCATGGCCAAAAAAAAAAAGAGAGAGAGAGAGAAATTAACAGATTCCCCTCAATGTGTACCTGCAGGCTTTCCTACATTTTTATTAATGGGTATTTTAAACCAGTACTTATTTTGTATTCATTGTGGTGTCCTACAAATTAGGAATAAAAAATAAGACAGCGAGATTACAGATTTAGTATCATACAGAGACCAACACCTAACATAGCTCTGAGAGCTTTCTTTTTTTAAAACAAGCAGTTATCTAGCTTCAGTGAGTACTGCAATCTTAGTCTGATTCTTTATTTATTTATTTATTTATTTATTTATTTTGCCCTTGTATCCCTTTGAAGTCAGTGAGAAATCCTTTTTTGAAAAGACTTGGATGATAAGATCATTTAAATGGTCTCATTTAATATTCTTTCTTTAAAATTACAATACTTTCACCAGCTCTGGAAATAGTAAACAAGTCACAAGATCCAATGAGAAGCAAATGTAAATTTGCATATTTAGAGCAAATTAAAAAAAAATCTGGTAAGATAATTCAGGCAAAAACAAGTGTGTTTAATGTCCTTTTCCTGCTAAATAACTAAATTCACTGCAGTGATCCAGTTAACCTAATTCCAGTCTTCAGTAGAATTATGCTTGGCCTGTTCCCAGTGACAACTCTGTAGCATGGTTTAGTGCTTTGGTAAGTATATTAAATGTAAGTGCAAACTGTGAAAAATAACAAGAACCCTTATATAAATTTAAGATTTTAATACTGTCTTTTGGGGATGTGTAATCTTGTTTGAAGGGATGATTAACATCCACTCAAATATGGACAAGACTTTAAACAAATCAAAACTATGGTTTTTTAACCAGCAAACCTCATGGGTATGGCACATTTTTTTCCTTAGTGACCCCTCCTTTTTGCAGGTGAAAAGGTTTACATCAGATTTCCTCTCCTTATAACCTCTCAAATGCTGTCTGGACCAGCAACCCACTCTCTTTAAACAAATACCAGCCAACCAGGAAACCATGAGGTTTTATTGTGCTATAAAATAGACCAGACATATCCAAACTTTCATAGGAATAAACCTGACTAAATCTTTACTAAAAATAGTTTCAAAATAAACTGTAGGCTCCAAGTTTCTCTAACAATCAAAATTCCTTCATCCTTCATCAACCTCATTCTCAAGCTCTTTACTCTTCCACAGAGTTCTTTGCAAGCAGTTTCTCTGGCCACATATTCATAATAAGAACTAAAGGGTCCACTTCTTTTTGATTACTGGGACATGCGGATTGAGAAAATATTAGCTTCATCTCCCTGCAAACATTTACATTTGTCAAAATTCTGTTTCCAGTTTTCCTGTACACTGCTAGCCCCTAAATCATGAGCTACTTCTTACAGTCTATCATGGGCATAAGACAGTGAATTAGGAGTTCCCGTCGTGGCGCAGTGGTTAACGAATCCGACTAGGAACCATGAGGTTGCGGGTTCGGTCCCTGCCCTTGCTCAGTGGGTTAACGATCCGGCGTTGCCGTGAGCTGTGGTGTAGGTTGCAGACGCGGCTCGGATCCCGAGTTGCTGTGGCTCTGGCGTAGGCCAGTGGCTACAGCTCCGATTCGACCCCTAGCCTGGGAACCTCCATATGCCGCGGGAGCCGCCCAAGAAATAGCAACAACAACAACAACAACAACAACAAAGACAAAAAAAAAAAAAAAGACAGTGAATTAAGCCAAATTACAGCTTGGAAAAAAAAAAAATCCTCTTGGACTCCATTCAGCAAATATTTATTAATTTAAGCCCTGTTCTAGGTACTCTGAAGGAATGTGTGTTATATGTGTATGTATGTTTGAGGGTGGGCTCATCTGTCAATGGCCAGTAGGGGATAAGGCACATGCAAAAAACTATAATGAAAAAGGGAAAACTCTAAGAGATAGCCATATAGCAAAGGGGATTTAGGAAAGGTGACATGAAACAGGTGTGATTTAAAGTCCATCTTAAAATATGGGCGGGGGAGTTCCCGTTGCAGCTCAGCGGTAACGAACCCGACTAGTATCTATGATGAGGGTTCGATCCCTGACCCCGCTTAGTGGGTTAAGAATCCAGCATTGCAATGAGCAATGGGTGTAGGTCACAGACGTGGCTCAGATCCCATGTTTCTGTGGCTGTGGTGTAGGCTGGCAATGGTAGCTCCAGTTCAACCCCTAGCCTAGGAACCTCCATATGCTATGGGTGCGGCCCTAAAAAGAAAAAATATATATATATGGGTAGGATTTAGAGATGAGAGAGGAGGGCAGTGCAAGGAAGAAAAAAAGAGCATAAAAATGAAGAAAGGGTTCATGGAATCACTATTTTATCAGAACATAAAATGAAAAATGATACAATTTTTTAAATTGTGAAACACATATAGCACATTAGGTTCTCTAATCCTCTCTATCTCAAATCCTCACAACAATCTGAAGGTAGTAAAAATAATAGTACCCACTTTACATATGGGGAAATCGAGGCAAGGGATATTAAGTGTTTGGGCAAAGATTACTGGAGCTAGTAATTGTTAGAGCCGTCATCTGAACATAGGCAGTGTGACTCCAAAGTTTCTAAGTACTTTCATTGTATCAGCAATTACTAATTTTTTTTTAAAAAAATGTAAGTACAATTGGTTTACAATGCATTAGTTTCAGGTGTTCAACAAAGTGATTCTTTTTCAGATTCTTTTCCCTTATAGATTTTTACAAGATCTAGAATATAGTTCCCTATACAGTAGGTTCTTTTTCTTTACCTGTTTCATATTTAGTAGTGTGTATTGTTAATCCCAAATTCGAAATTTGTCCATCCCCCATTAATTATTAAACTTTAGTACATGAAAATCATCTAGATAACTTTTATTCAGATGGTAAAAACACAGATTGTTCAACCCCAACCCCAAGATTCTGAGCTAGTAAACCTAAGATGGGACGGTAGGATCTCCCCAGCACCTCAACTGATCCTGATGTAGGAGGTCCAAGAACTGCATTATTCTGACATAGACAAGGGCAGTATTGAGTAGGACTTAGAATGGCTTTCGATATACTTAATGCTTATGAACTTAATTATATCCCGCCGTGCAATCATATGATGAAGCCCTCTCAATATGACTGTACTTGGAGACATTTGACCTATAAAGAGGTAGTCACCAGTACAAAAGATCATAGGGGTGGGGACCTAATCCAGTAAGACTGGTGTCCTCATAAGAAGAGGAAGAAATAACTGGGGTGTGTCTGCACAGAGAAAAGGACTTGTGGGAACATGGCAAGAAGACGGCTGCCTGCAAACCAAGAAGGAAGCCTCAGGAGAAGCCAACTCTGCCTGCACCTTGTTTCGGACTTCTAGTCTCAAGAGCTCTGAGAGAATGAATTTCTGTTGTCTAAGCCACCTAGGCTGTGGTATTTTGTTATGGCAGCCCTAGTGGACTCGTACAAGGAGCTAAATCAACTTCCTGCTTCCTTTATGCTATATACATCTGCCATATATCAGAAGCCGTGTCAAAGAAGCTCCCTAATTATCATCACCATCATAAAAGCTCAGATCCACATGGCATTTTATAATTTACAAACCCTTTTCACACGCTCTGTTGCACTTAAACTTTGCAACAACCTCTAAGGTAAGCAAGACTCAAAAAGACAATAGGACTTACCCAGGTTTCTTAGAAGTGGTAGGGCTGTGTTCACATCTTCCAACCCCAAATCTTAAGCTTATTTTTCCTATATCTCACACACACACACACACACACACACACACACACACACACACAAACACACATACCATCATCTTCATCATCAAGTACGGTTATTATATAAAAGATCAAAAGATCCATCTGGGCAAATGTCTTCCTTTAGCTTAGAGAGCAAATACCCTTACCCCTATTTTCTAGTTAAGTAAGATACGATTTCAGGAATTCAAGAGTTCCTGAAATATACATACAGGAGTTCCTGCTGTAGCTCAACTCTGCAGCAGCAGGGGCACAGATTGGATCCTCGACCTGGTGCAGTGGGTTAAGGATCCGGTGTTGCTGCAGCTGTGACTCAGTTCACAACTCTGGACTGGATTCAGTCCCTGGCCTGAGAACTCCATAGGCCATGGAGCAGCCAAATAAGAAAAAGATAGAGTGATGTATTTAAACATTAATAGCAAAGATGAGAGAATTCTGTACAAGAGTCCTAACTCTGTTTCTCTTTCTCAAATAACTTACTGGGCAGTAACAAAATTCTCCCATTTTTATGAATTAGGATTATGCTTTTAGCCCTTTAGGGCACACACTTTTTGGTGGCTTTCTAGTAATAGGAATATGTTTGCTCAGATACCAAGTGATATAAATTTGCACAATACCAGACAGCACAATGGATTCCTGCTTAAGTAACAGTAGAAACTGTAAATAGGGGGGAAAAAAAAGTGAAAGAGCAGTTAAAGATAGAGGAAGTGATTCCTCTACTTTCGTTTTCTTTTACTGGCACTTCCTCCTTTTTTAGGGTAGCAAAAATAATAAATTGTGGATTGGTGTTTTCAGACAACAGTGTAAACATTGTCTGAATAGTTTCTAGATATCCAGTATAAGAAGATAGGTTCTCCATCTGTGCTACCATTTTCTTGTTTAGCTAAGGTCTCATTTCCTCAGTGGCATTATGTTAGCATCCTCTGAGAGGTGGATGCCAAGACAGAATTAGATGTGCAAAATATTTATTGGGGGAAAGAAAGGAAAGAAAGCAAGGGCAGTTGGGAGACCCTTCAGTCTGTGATGCAAGTCTGACACCAATGAAAGAGAAGTAGAGGAAAGATTTAGGTGGAACAGGGCTTATACTACAGCACAGTTCCAGCCAGGGCAATGGGAAGTCATCAAGCCAAAGCCACTTGTTAAAAGGAGTCCCTGTATCACAGAAATGGGCTTAGCTTAGTACCCTTGCTATGCTGCCCTGGCTAGAAGGAGTCCAAGGGAAGTTTGGCCTGGTGCAAAAACAGGAGTGCATCCAGTGGGAAAGGTTTGGGTCCAACAGTCAATTATGCCCCCCTCAGCAGATTTGAGTGTCACACTCTTGTGGTTTCCACATTCCACCCCATGCTCTGGACAAATCTGCTTCTCTATGCAGATCTAGGAAACACATCTTTGGTTCCCGTGGGCCTTTCCTTCTGGGAGAAAACTTGGAAGAATGAGGTTAGTGAGATAAGCCAGAGTCCTCATTGCTGCAATTAGTCTTGGGGCTGTAATCTGCTACTCGTCCTCTCCCGCCTCTTTTGTCCATTTTAAATTCCCATCGCTCACAGTGACCACCTTGGCAAGTCTCGGTAGCTTATCCCAGGCTGTGACCCAGACCTTCATTCCTCATGGATATTAGTCCTTGGCAGTCATGGCCTTTTCAAGTCAGGGTTGCTACCCAGGTCCATCCATAGTTACAGTGGACTAAAGGGGTACCAGGAGGCTTCCAAGGTAGATCACCTGAGTTCTATACATATTCCTACCCCTGCTGTGTAAGAGCAGCACTACCTTCTCCTGATGGCAGGGTTGATTACACCTGCCAAGATGCTACTCTTCTTTTTATGTGCTGGTCCCTGGACACAGGGAGTCCAAAGTTCCCTGGCAGGATCCATGACTCATACAGTTCACTGAGATACTTTCCGTAAGAGTGCACTCCTTCTGGGGCCCAGAGCCTCTGACCTTGTAGGGCTCAGAATTGCAAGTACAGGAAGGACAAAATTCCCAGTGGGTTATCAGAAGTAAAGTAAATACAACTCTTCCTGAGTCTATGCCTTGGTGTTCATTGTGTTTTTCTATTGTGGACATGGCACCATATAAAGGTCTCTGATTTAGTCCAGATCCCCATGCCATCCACTATGATTGCAACGGCACCCCTCCCTCAGCTCATACTTATGGCTATAGGGGTTACACAGGAAGAGAGTTCCTGTATGACCAGCTGAAGGAAGAGGGAAGACCTGGGCTTTTCTCTAAAAGGATGGCACTGCATTCTTTCAGAATATTGCTTCATAGCTGTGCCTTCAGAAGGCTATTCCAGTGTTCTATGAAGTAGGATGCCTCTAAATGGTGCAGTATTTGATATGGCTAGTCATGAATCCAATTCTGTACCCCCTTCACAGTGAAGTGGGTCATTTGTCCTGATGTTTATTGTGTGGGATTCATACCTGTGGATCAGGCATTTCTTAAGCCTGCATATTGTATTGCTGGTTGAGACACGGCAATCAGGAAAGACAAGACTGTACCCAGAATAGGTATCTATCTCTGTGAGGACAAGCCACTGGCTTTTGTAGTTGACTTACTAAGTGATAAGTTGGTCTTATTAAGAAATAATGATATATCTATACTGGTTTCTGTTACTGACAAGTTAGACATTCAGAATCAGTAGAAAACTAGACCATGTAATAGGAAGTCCATGTTATTGGACCCATGCATAGCCTGTCTCTTCTGCCACCACAAGTAAACTTTGTTCATGTGCCCACTATGGTAGTTCCAGGGTGGCCAATGACAAAGACTAGCTTATGTCCAATTGTCTAGTTATTATATATCCTTGGTTATTCAGTTCTCCTTCTATGGTAGATGCTTTCTGTTGAGCTGTAATGTGTGATATAAAACTCTTCATGTTCATAACATGCCTCTATCTTCTTGTCTCCAATTTTTGATTTCTTTTCTTTCCAGGCCACTTCCCATATCATTACATACTAGGCCACTTATCATTTCACACACACACAAAAAAAGTAGATGACTAAGCGTACTGTTCACAGCTTTACCTGTTGGGAAGACGTTCCCTCCCAACTGTCTTTCAAGATTATCCTTGAATCTGGCTATAATGCAGCCATGGTCCATTTTCAACCTGTACCCACATACAGAACTGATGTATCTATAAATCAAGCTATTTTTTTTCTTCTCCTTTAGTTGGTCATGGAGTTCCCCCCTAACCCCCGCACCCCATATGGCATTAGGAGCAAGCTGAGGAAAGGTGCTGTTGCAACTGTTGTGAGTGACATGCTGGTCTAGGCCATCTGCTCATGCAGTTTACTGTTTACTGTGTGCTCTGTCCTACTGGAGCTTCATTCCAGATGTGTCATTTCCATATTACAGTGGACTGCTGCTGGCCCTATCTGACTTTATGAGTTGATATATCCAACAGAACCCAGCTCTGTACCCATAGTCACCCGGTGCCCCATGTATCATTCCACTTCTACCAGTCTCAATATCATACCAAAATCTATTCTCAAAGGCATATAGTTAGTTCTGTGCTACAAATGCCATAGCATTGATCCAGAATCCCAGAGGCTTGTATTATTATTCTACCAATGGGACTTGCCATAAGACATTGCATCTTTTCTTCCCACCAACACCATAAGATCTGCTGAATTGTAGGGTCCAAGTGGTGGGGCTATTTGCACTGTAACATGGACCTCTCCTACTCAAAGCTGGCTGCTTTCTGTCACTCAGTATATGCAGCAATATTTGTAGATATGGCTTTTTTTTTTAAGGGCCACATCAGAGGCATACAGATGTTCCCAGGCTAGCGGCTAAATTGGAGCCATAGCCACAGCAACGTGGGATCCAAGCCAAGTCTACAACCTACACCACAGCTCACAGCAACACCAGATCCTTAACCCACTAAGAAAGGTGAGGGATCAACCCCGCATCCTCATGGGTACTAGTCAGGTTCCTTAGTCGTGCTGAGCCATGAAGGGAACTCCCAGTATTTGTAGATTTGGAATGTGTTGTCTCCAGAACCTGAAGAGGCCTGCCAGGCACTGTGTATCCCTCTTTATGGTAACAAATGCAAGATACAGCAATTTTCTTTTATTTGGAGGGGATACTTGGTCATGCTCTGACCATTGGACCCTTAAAAACTTGGCTGAAGGGTCATAATCCTGAATCTTCATAGAATTTTTATCTCCATCCCTCTGGAACTGTGTCTTACCAATACCTTCAGCACACTAACCACTTCTTACTTGTCCTGAATAATCAGCATGATGCCATCAATATAATGCATCAGGGAGATGTTCTGTGGGGTTTCCAGGCAGTCCAGATCTCTTCAGAGTATATTAGAATAGGGGCAGGAGAGTTAATACAGCCCTGAGGCAAAAGCTTAAGTGAATATTGTTGTCGATCCCAGAGGAATGTGAACAATTTCTGACCCTCTCTTCTAATTGGAATAGAAAAGAGTGAATTCGCCATATAGATTGCCACATATCATGGGCCTGAAGTCTTATTAATGTGTTTGATCAGTTATACAGTGTCCAGCAAATCAGCTGCAACTGAACTACTAATTGCTTGACCCTGAACTCCTAAAAAATAGGGTGCATACCCAGTTTTAGATTTTTTTTTTTGTATTTAGAATACCTAGAAGAGTACTTAGCACTTTCCACACATTCTATAAGTATTTTATAAATGAATTAATAATTTGGAAATGAAATTCAAGAAAACGCATACATAGGCTATTTTAGTTGAACTAACCCTAATTTATAAAGTTATTATAAGGACTAAATGAGTTATTAAATGTAGAGTCTTTACAGCCATGGCTGGCACCTAAAAAGCATTTAGTATTTCCAAGTCATAGAGAAATATCATATAGGATAGAGAACTGTGACATTAGGTTAACTCTTTTTTTTTTTTTTTGCTTTTTAGGGCCGTACCTGCAGCCTATGGAGGTTCCCAGGCTAGGGGCTGAATCAGAGCTGTAGCTGCTGACCTACACCACACCCACAGCAACACCAGATCCAAGCCACGTCTGCAACCTACACCACAGCTCATGGCAACACCAGCTCCTTAACCCACTGAACAAGGCCAGGGATTGAACCTGCAACCTCATGGTTCCTAGTTGGATTTGCTTCTGCTGTGTCACAACAGGAACTCCAGGTTAACTCCTTGAATAGAGTTCTAAATGAAATGTGAGAGATGTGAGTTGCCCTTTAAAGTGAGAGTGTCTGGAATATTTTTCCTGAGGTGTGAGGTTTCCAAGGAAGATGCAAAAGAAAAAAAAAAATGATTATAAAGCTATTATAGATACAGACATTTAACCCAATGGAAAAAAGGTAGTTGCTGTGTGCCAATTCATTACCAGTGCTGCTCTATTTGAGATAATTTCATGAAATATTGAAGCTGAAATTCTTGACAAATGCTTCTCACTAATAATAAAGTGAAACATGATCTTGAAACAAAATGAATAAATGCACTTGTGCTCACTAGACATCTCACAAGATGACCTTTTCCATTACCTAAATGTCTGCTTATGTAAAACACATTTATTCACATTTTTCATCTCTGTCTGAAATAGGTCAATGTAAAAGCCAGAACAGGAAAATGAAAAAGTATTACACCAGAACACACATAGACAGACACATAGATGCACACACATCATTTGTCATCATTAGGGCAAATATCATTTTTCTTGCATAATACTGTGATTGAGAGGACTCAAAGCTATTATCCTCAGGCATTAGCTTAGCAGTCAAACTTTAAATGATGTTGATGACTCTCAGAGAACTGCCAGGTCTCATTAAACTTGGCCAACAATTATCACAGTGAGAGCTGTGAAATAATTCCAGGGCCTCTAAGAAGGGATCCACACTTGCTACTTTTAAGAGAGCTAGGAAAACGGTGTTGGACAAATTATAAACAGGACCGCTTTCATCTACAAAAAAGTTGAGCAGTATACTATGACATCTCCAGTACCCTCTCATTTGTCAATCGGCCGTCTCACAGTGAAGCTCAGATAACTTCAAAACCTAGGAAGTTGCTTTGTTGTTTCATTGCTAGTATCTCTGTCGTTAGAGTTTTCCAAAGCAGTATCACCAGACTGAATTTATGCTGCCAGGGAGTCAGTTGCTTATTAGCACTTTTAACATCCAGATGGTTTGAGACAAAGGCTCAACTGGGGGTAACCCCAAGAGTAATCAGTGGAAACTCTCTTTTGCTGAGGGACTCTTGACTACTGGGCAGTGGGCCAGGGCATGGGTTTCTTTCACAACCTCTCAACACTGCTGTGTCTTTTCTATAATCCTTGAAAATTGTGTCACCTGAGAAGCCAAGAGTTAAACTGGCTGTACAGTCTGAACTGGGAAGGTTGGAAGTAAATCTGAATGGACCAATAGCCTGGATCTCTTTCATGAATAAACAGAGGTGTTCAGGCTTGGGACCCTATAAAGTTAAGTCAATATTAGCTGTAGAGGAAATCCTGTTTGTTCTTTCTTCTTTTATAGTTGCATTTAAAAAAGAACTCAAGTAGAGGTTCGGGTATGTTCTCAAACTAAAAAAACCATTTCTCACACACACACACACACACAATCAAGAATGTTGGTAACCAAACAGAGAGGAAATCACTGTTGACTTTACTATTAGGCACATGAGTATCAAGGATGTTTTCCCAATATCCTTCAAGTATAAAACTTAAGATGCCCCTATTTATGAAATGGGAAATATGCAGCTAGATTCTAAAGCCATGTAGTTACCCTATCATAATTATTAAGATAAAGATAAGTGATTGTTATTAAAACTCTTTAGTTCTGCTTATTGGGCACAAATTTCTCCCAGTACTCCTCATTGCCTAGAAATTGTATGTAACAAAGGCTGAGCAAGCAAATGTTTAAACTTCTAGGGTACTAGGACAATGATTTTGAACCTCTTTGGAGTTGTGACACTCTATCTTTGTTAGATTTCACAACTATCTCTCCTGTCATACCATCCTCCACACCTCCAAGAAAAAATTATTACTCCATTATGTGGAATTAAAAAAAAAAAAAAACACTTAAATGAATTTTTTTTCTTTTGTCTTTTTTAGGGCCACACCCGCAGCATATGGAGGTTCCCAGGCTAGGAGTCAAATCAGAGCTACAGCTGCTGGCCTATGCCACAGCCACAGCCACAGCAACACCAGATCCGAGCCGCATCTTCAACCTACACCACAGCTCACGGCAACACTGGATCCTTAACCCACTGAGCGAGGCCAGGGATTGAACCCACAACCTCATGGTTCCTAGTCAGATTTGTTAACTGCTGAGCCACAATGGGAACTCCTTAAATGAATTTAAATTCATCTTACTTAGATTCAGGGTTTTTTTGTTGTTGTTGTTGTTAGATTTGTTGTTGTTGTTGTTTGTCTTTTAGGGCCATAGCATATGGAAGTTCCTAGGCTAGGGGTCGAATCAGAGCTGCCCATGCCACAGCCACAGCAATACCAGATCCCAGCTGCGTCTGCAACCTACACCACAATGCATGACAACTCAGGATCCTTAACCCACTGAGCGAGGCCAGGGATTGAACCTATAGCCTTATGGATACTAGTCAGATTTGTTTGCGCTGAGCCGGAACTCTCGTTTTGTTTTGTTTTTAATTAACTTTCTCTCCTCTGAACTTAAGTCACCCTAAGGCTTGAGTCTGAATTAGCCTTTCCTGCTGCATTGTTTTAGCTCTGTATATAAATCTATGTTATGGTATCTTCACATTGTATTTTTGTTGGTTAATTTTAAATCTTTCTCTCTGGCTTAGATGCAAGGACTAAGTCATGTTCATTTTCCCCCCAGAATTTCTTGCACAGTGCTTAAAACAGAAGATTCAATGTTAGTTGAATGAATGAATGAATGAACAGTGGCCTTGGAGGCAGAAACACACCCAGGATGTCAAAACTATGAAATAGAGAATCACTGTTCTAGTAGTTTAAAGCTGGCTCCATGTAAGATCTTCTGTTCTAGAACTCAAATCCAGTGAGAGAATGAGTGTGAAACACTTTACAAACCTAAGTACAGGTGGGCAAGTGTCACTGGTACCTATTATGTAGTAGCCTTTGGGGAGTAGCTTCTGAATTTGTGAATCAACAGTCTGTGAAGACAAGGATGAACTTGGCTCATTGCATTTGGAGGATCGTGAAAGGATTAATAAATGGAAGCAAGCTGACAAGAAGTTCTCCCATAATACAGTGAGAGTCCAGTTTTGAAAAACTGGGTCTTGCTGAAGTCTTTCCCAATTATTCATTTCTATGCTCTGATTATAAATGACCATTTATTTAGATGCTTAGGTTTTGGGTAGTTTTATATATCATTCCCAGAAATATGTGTTCCCAGGTACAAAATACACAGGCTTGATTGGTCAAGGAAACATGTGTTACATTTGGATAACTCTACTGAGAGGCTAAAATAACTGAACCGTTTTGAAGTGACCATTGGTAGTAAGCTTCAGCAGTTCTGGAAGACACAATAAAAATATCAGGGCAATTTGACAAGCTACTGTGATTCAAGTAGATGGTAGTGGTAGCCAAAGTTCACAATTATGTCAATGAAGCTGGATGCCATTAAGTCAATCAGTAACTAAGGAAATAGTTAATTGAGATACAATCACAAACTAGAAAAACAGGATAAAGAAGTAAGAGGAAAAATCACATTTCTTGATAGTCACGTGCTATCAGACGGCAGAATGTGATGTCTGGACGATAAAGCAGGCTGATTTCAAAAATGGAAAAGGAGGCTATGAGCAAGGGCATGAGTAATTCCATAAAAGCAGTCAAATGGGAGTCTTTCTGAAAAGCAAATGACATCCTCACAGAAGGAAGATGCCTAAAAACTACGAGAACATAGCCACTACAAGCATAATCTGCCCAACAGCTAGTAAGTTGCAAAGTGGGTTTTCAAATCGAAGCTGAATGACACCAAAGCCCAAGTCTTCTTTTTGGTAGACCAGGGATAATCTAGATATGTGCTAAACTGTGAGGCTCTTGTTCCTTACCACTGTCTGATTCCAATCGCAGAAAAGCCATGGATAGGAGCAGCAATAAGTAGGAAGCTTGCTTTCAGCTTGTCTGGCTCACCTGTCATGGCTTTATATTAAAAATAAAAGCCAGGAATTAAAAGATTGAGGATGACCTCAAACCAAGAAGCTGAAGTGCTAAAGCAGCTAATCTATTTCCAAGCTAAAAACAAATCATAGTATGCTGTTAAGTTCTCACTCCTGTACTTTTTGGGAATTAGAAAAAAATATTTATTTGTTCATTTTTTCATTTAACAAGCAGTGACAAAGTGGGTACCATCTGTCAGTCACTGGAGATCCAGAGATTAGAAGAAAAAGATTTCTACTATTAAGAAGCAACGTTAAGTGAGGCAGGAAGAAGGAGATAGAGACAGACAAGCAAATAATTCTAGCACAATGTGGCATTGATATTGAGAACTAAAAAAGAAATAGGACATTACACTGAGGGGAAAATACCTCTTTCCAATACCTGATGTTTCCTTCTATGTAGAAGGGGCTCCACTGGTGTAATACCCCTAAATTCCTCCATCCCTCAAATCTTTCCCCCTTAGGAGAGAAGAATTTACTTAATCTGATTGATAACTATGAGAAAAAAAGGTGGGCATGCTTAGGTAAGCTCCCCGTTTATCTCCTCTATCTGTCTGTCTATCTGTCTCTCTCTCCCTCTTTCTTCTCTCCCTCTCCTTGCAGCCAGACTGCCTATGAAGAAGATAATTTCTCTGCTCTTCCATGCCCCAAATTTTCCAGAAATAGGCCCCATAAAAGGAAGACTGTAGAAATTCAGCACTGTGCATGACTAGGGTTTCATTACTAGGAATCCGTCTTGTCTGTAGGTGCAAATCACATTCTCCAACATCAGGTTTTATCCATTATAAATGTGCTCAATATGTGTAGTGGTTAGGTGCTTAGACTCTGGATCCAAACTGGTTAATACCTCAGTATTTTCCACTTAATAATAACTATGTGACTTTGGGCAAGTTACTTAATTTCCCTATGCTTCCATTTCTCCACCTACAAAAGTGGGACTAAAAGTATCTACTCACAGAATTGTTGCAAATATTGAGTTCATATATATCAAGCACTTAGAACAGAGCCTGTTAAGAGTTCCCACTGTGGCTCAGCAGAAACAAACCTGACTAGTGTTCATGAGGATTCAGGTTCAATCCCTGGCCTTGCTCAGTGGGTAGGGGATCTGGTGTTGCCGTGAGTTGTGGTGTAGGTCACAGACGTGGATCAGATCCCACATTGCTATGGTTGTGGTATAGGCCAGCTCTGATTGGACCCCTAACCTGGGAACTTACATAAGCTATGGGTGAGGCCCTAAAAAGCAAAAAAAAAATTAAAAAAACAGAGCCTGTTACAAAATAAGTGCTCCAGAAGTTTGAGCTCTTATTATTGTTTTTGACTCTGTCTTAATCTTGCTTTCTTGGTGGTTTTCGTTTCTGGTTTTGTTTTTTTTTGTTGTTGTTTTTTGTTTTTGTTTTTGTTTTTTTGGCTATGCCCATGGCATACAGAAGTTCCCGGGCCAGGGATTGAACCTGTACCACAGCAGTCACCCAAGACACAGAAGTGACAACACCAAGTCCTTAACCTACTAAGCCACCAGCCAAGGCCCGTCTGTCTGAACCCATCTGTCTTAATCTTTTATTTCTCAATTTGTTGAAAAGCTGGGCAGGAAGAAGTTCTATTTATTGGTATCTTCCAACTCTTACCTCCAACAGTTATGGACGTTTAAGAAATCTTAAACGATTTTTAGAGTTATTGCCATTTTGTTAATAGATCTTGGTCCCTTTATTAGATGAAATCTGAAAGCCTTTATTAGTGGATTCCAAATGCCAGGCCAGCCTTCCATGCTACACAGTCCATGTGGCAGAGTTCTGGATTCCCACTGTAACTTAAAGGGAAACTTTCACAATGTCTGGAACCCTTGATGTCCTTTATATAAAGGAGGAGGATGTCCTCAAATTCCTTGTAGCAGGAACCTGGAGTTCCCATCCTGGCCCAGCAGTTAATGAATCTGACTAGTATCCATGAGGATGCAGGTTTGATTCCTGGCCTCGCTCAGTGGGTTAAGGATCCGGTGCTGCTGTGAGCTGTGGTGTAGGTCACAGATGTGGCTCGGATCCTGCACTGCTGTGGCTGTGGCGTAGGCCAGCAGCTACAGCTCTGATTCGACTCCTAGCCTAGGAACCTCCATATGCTGTGGGTGCGGCCCTAAAAAAGAAAAAAAATTTTTTTTTTGTAGCAGGAACCCACTTAGGTGGAACCAACTTGGACTTCCAAATGGAGAACAGTACATCTACAAAAGAAAAAGTGAGGGCATCTATATCATAAATCTGAAGAGAACCTGGAAGAAGCTTCTGTTGGCAGCTCCTGCCATTGCTGCCATTGAAAACTCAGCTGATGTCAATGACATATCCTCCCGGAATGCTGGCCAGTGAGCTGTGCTAAAGTTTGCTCCTGCCACTGGAGCCACTTCTATTGCTGGCTGTTTCACTCCTGCAAGGTTCCCTAACCAGATCCAAGCAGGCTTCCAGGAGCCAAGACTTCTGGTGGTTAATGATCCCAGGGCTGACCACCAGCCTCTCACAGAGGCCTCTTAGATTCACTCACCTACCACTGCTCTGTGTAACACAGTCTCCTCTGCATTATGTGGACATCGCCATCCTGTGCAACAAGGGAGCTCACTCAGTGGGTCTGATGCTGTGATGCTTGCCCGGGAGGTTCTGCCCATGCATGACACCATCTCCTATGAACACCCATGGGAGGTCATTCCTGACCTCTACTTCTACAGAGTTTGTGAAGTGATTAAAAAGGAAGAGCATCCAGCTGTATAGCATAGGGAATTATATCTAGTCACTTGTGATGGAACATTATGGAGGATATGTGAGAAAAAGAATATATATATATATATATATGTATGTATGTATGACTGGGTCACTTTGCTGTACAGTATAAATTGACAGAACACTGTAAATAAACTATAATGGAAAAAAAATAAAAATCATATATATAAAAAAAGGAAGAGCAGGTGGCAGCCAGGAAGGCTGTGACCAAGGAGGAATTTCAGGATGAATGGATTGCTCCTGAGTTCACTGCTACTCAACCTGAGGTCGCAGGCTGGTCCAAAGGCATGCAGGCACCCTCCGTGTACACTCAGCAATTCCTCACTGAAGACTGAGTGCTCAGCCCACTGCTGAAAATTGGTCTGCAGCTCCCACTGCTCAGGCCACGGAATGGGCAGGAACAACCACTGAGTGGTCTTAGGCTATTCTTCCACAAACTCTTAAAATGGAAATAGTTGATGGAAGATAGTTTCTTAAAAAAAAAAAAAAAAAAAAAAAAAGGCCAGACCAAGCATCTCAAATGTTAGCTCAGGTGAGATTGAAATTGACAAAATTAACTGGTTGGATCATATTTTTCAGTCCTTCCTTTCTGATTTTCCTTTTAAGTATACACTCTCTTTTTTCAGCCAGGTTAACCCTCTGAGCAAGGCAGGTGGGCAGCTACTTACCTCATTTGCAAAGATTACTGCCAAGTCCTCCAGGTTTTCTGCATATTCCAGAGACCCCTCCTTGCTCTGGTGCCTGCAGGTCCTACCCTAGTCTTTGCAAATCCCTTCTAGGAGAGGAAAGCTCTTCTCTACCTAGTTACAAGGATTCTTTCCCTGGATTCAGACCAGCCCAAAGGAGTTTAATGGAGGAAATGAACAGATTGGCAAAAATAACTGGAATATAATGTGTTAAGTACAGTCAAGGAGATCTCTAAATGCTACTAAAGGAGTATAGCAGTCAGGACAGGAAACAGATGGCATACCCAAAAAGAATGATTAAAGAGAGATTAATAATTTATTTAGAAAGCTGTAAGCAGAGTTGGGGATGATTAAGCATTAACATTGAGAAATTACTCCCATTCCTAGGGCTAGAAGGCAAAGGCAAGGCACTATCACCAAAATCCAGGAAGAAGGCTCTAGCTGTAAGGAAGCGTTACCCACCAGGAACTCTTTCACTAGATTAATGCAGCCCTTGCCCATCCAAGGCCTGGGAAAAGGGAGTTAGGGGAGTATTACTACAGTCTTACTCTCTTCTGCCCTCTGAGCTTCTTCCAGGGCCTGCCATTGTTCAAATTGACCAGAAAGTCAGAGAAAACCTGATCAATTGTGTCTGAAGAGGTCAGACTCCCAAGGAACAAGAGAGATGAGGAATGGTAGATAGGGAGTCAAAAAGGACAAAGAATGGCCCAGCACAGACAGTGGAGGTTAATAACTCTTCCAGAGGACCTCAAAGATGGCTTTGAGAGGAGGTGGTATTTGAACTACATCCTGAAAGATAAGTAGGGGTTTACCCAATACAGATTCTATACAAAGAGATAGCATATTCAGTAGCTCCTAGATATAAAAAAAGAGCATGCATAGCATAGACAGCCAGGCAGTCCCATTTGGCAGAAGCATATAATACTTGTGGAGAGATGGACCAGAAAAGAATATGTAGGGCCAGATTATAAAGATTCTTAAAGGCCATGCTAAAATCATCAGACTCAGAGTTCCTGTTGTGGCATAGCGGAAACGAATCTGACTAGGAACCATGAGGTTTCAGGTTCAATCCCTGGCCTCGATCAGTGGGTTAAGGATCCGGTGTTGCCGTGAGCCATGGTGTAGGTCACAGACATGGCTCAGATCCTGCATTGCTGTTGCTGTGGCTGAGGCGTAGGCCAGCAGGTACAGCTCCGATTGGACCCCTAGCCTGGGAACCTCCATATGCTGCCAGTATGGCCCTAAAAGGACAAAAAGACAAAAAAAAAAAGACAAAAAGAAAAAAAAAGGTTCCTGTCATGGCACAGCAGAAACGAATCCAACTAGTAACCGTGAGGTTGCAGGTTCAACCCCTGGCCTTGCTCAGTGGGTTAAGGATCTGGCATTGCTGTGAGCTGTGCTGTAGGCCACAGATGTGGCTCAGATCGAGCGTTGCTGTGGCTGTAGTGTAGGCCAGCAGCTGCAGCTCTGATTTGACCCTTAGCCTGGGAACCTCCATATGCTCTGGGTGCGGCCCTACAAAAAATAAATAATAAAATAAAATAAAATAAAATTATTGGACTTAATCCCATGGTTAGTAAGGATCTACTCAAAGACATTCAAAGAGAGAGAGAATGACATGAGTGTATGTATGTATGTATGTATGTATGTATGTATCTGGTTATGGCATACAGTGAGTGGCTTGATGAGGGATTTCAAATCCCAGACCAGGGATTGAACCAGGGCTGTGGCAGTGAAAGCACTGAGTTCTAACCACTAGGCCTCCAGAACATATTTAAGTTAGAAAAAAGATAACTTTAATGTCAATACAGAGGATGGACTAGAGTATTGAGAAACCAGAAGCAGGAAGATTATTTTGGAGGCCTTTGAAATGGTCCAGGCAACATAAGGGTGAGTGGCACTACCATGGTGGCAGTGATGAGGAAGCAAAGAATCTATTCTAAAGATAAAATTAACAAAATTTGATGACCTAATAACGAGAATGCAAGCAGGACAGGTTCTAAATGAGCATCCAATTTTTAGTTTGAGAAATTAGGTAGATGTTGGTACTATTAATTATGAGAGATTTCAAGAAGACTAGATTTGTGACGACTACACAGGGTTTAAGCTTTATACATAAGGAGTTTGTCCGCCCATGGAGCACTAGTGGGGAAATGTCCAGCTGGCAATGGATAAAAGATGGCCAGAACTCTGGAGGGAGGAGTTCCCACTGTGGCTTAGCAGTTTAAGGATCCATTATTGTCTCTGCAGTGGTTCAGGTTTCTGCTGAGGTACAGGTTCAATCCCCAGCCCAGAGCATTGGGCTAAGGATTGCCACAGCTGTGGCTCAGATTCATACCTGGCCCAGGAACTTCCATACGTCATGGGTGAGGCCAAAAAACAAACATACAAAAAAGAACTCCGGAGGAAGACTTGGGAGCTAGATATACAGTTTGGAGAACAATTTATTTTTTGTAGTCTATGTAAAATATAGTCCCCAGATTTCTCTCAACCTCTGTAACTAACAAAGGAGAAAATGCGACTCATCATGTAATGAAATAAACCACAATGAGGGTCAAATAATCTACTGCTGATGTTCTTTGCCAGGGGAAGGATTTTTCATTTGTTTGTTAGCAATAGAAACTCATAACTCAAAATTGCATAGTAGTTTAGGAGTGTTCTTTGAAAAACAAACAAACAAACAACCCCCGGTTTTGAAAACTGAGTACTATTTTCTCCTTAAATTGAAGCTCATTTATTTGGTAGAGAAACTCCAAGTTTCTCATAGCAGCTTCATTTTATTATATGAACTCATATCTCACGACATGCAATTGTTTTTCAACTGAAGCCTTTAGTTGCACAATGTCTAGAAAAGAGCATTCCCTCATAACATGTACCTAAAAAATATCTGCAGTATAAATGGATGGTAGAGAGATGGATAAATGAAAGCAATAGATTATATTAATGTTGTTTTTTTAGAAGTTTATGTATATGTATATGTAAAAATCATAATCGAGGGAGAATTAGAAAGTGTCTGGTTTTGCTTCACCAGTGGAAGAAATCCAGAATTGTATAACTACCAGTTTCTCCTTCATGTTCAGCTGCCTCAACCACCTTACCTAAGAAGAACTGCAATGCTTCTCTTCAAGTTCCTTGCTATGTTAAGTGATCATAGGTATGGGGTCTCACAACTTTTTTTTTTAAATTTTTATGGCCATGCCCGAGGCATATGGAAGTTCCCAGGCCAGACACTGAATCTGAGCTACAGCTGTGGCAATGCTGGATCCTTTAATCCACTGCGCTGGTCCAGGGACTGCACACAAACCTCCACAGTGACCCAAGACACTGCAGTTAGATTCTTAACTCATTGTGCCATGGCACAAAAACTGCAACTTTACTCCTTTGTATAATTCCCAGCATAATTATTTTGTAAATCTTAGAAATATGGTTTTAATTATCTGAAACCAATGGAAGTCTCCCATTAACAGCATACACTGTGGTACAAGAAAAACCAATTAATTTTTGAGTCAATTTTACACATGATCACTCTGTGACTAAATATACTGATTAAAAATTGTTCAGTTATTGGAGTTCGTTCCCATAATAGCACAGTGGAAACAAATCCGACTAGGAATTATAAGGTTTCAGGTTTGATCCCTGGCCTTGCTCAGTGGGTTAAGGATCTAGTGTTGTTGTGAGGTATGGTGGGGGTCACAGATGTGGCTCAAATCTGGCATTGCTGTGGCTGTGGTATAGGCTGGCAGCTGTAGCTCTGATTTGACCCCTAGCCTGGGAAACTCCATATGCCGCCAGTGTGGCCCTAAAAAGCAAAAAAAAAAAAAAAAAATTGTTCGGTTATTGACTAGGCTCTGTTTCGTTAAAGTTCTTTTCAAAATTTTATTCAAAATAACCTTGGAAAGGAGATCCTGTCATGGCACAGGGGAAACAATCCAACTAGGAACCATGAAGTTGTGGGTTTGATCCCTGGCCTCACTCAGTGGGTTAAGAATCCAGTGTTGCCGTGAACTATGGTGTAGGTCGCAGACGCGGCTCAGATCTAGCGTTGCTGTGGCTGTGGTATGGGCCAGCAGCTGCAGCTCTGATTTGACCCCTAGCCTAGGAACCTCCATATGCCGCAAGCACAGCCCTAAAAACCAAAAAAACAAGAACAACAACAAAATAAAAAAACCATAGAAAAAACTTTGTTTTGGCAGTTGTCTTCCTTGTGAAATTTGGAATGTCATCAGTATACTACATGACATAACCCTTTCCTACCTTCATCTCAATGTAGTTTCTTTGTCTTCAATGGGCACTATCAACCCTGCACCTTTTATCACACATCCACCCAGCCCTCCCAGTCCATGTGACAAGTGGGAAGGTTTTTCTCCAACTGCTGCCTCTCTAAAGAATGAAGTGCAGATACATTCAGGCTAAAGAGAGCTGTACCTCAAGTTAAATCATGATACAGCCTGGATACAGATCATCTGATTTCTGGGTAAACAGAACCTACCTCTAAATGACTGAGTTAAAGGTTAACTGGAAGATATAGGAATACTGAAGATGCCTGACAAACTTCATCTTTCACTGAATATTCAAAATACATGTATTTAATAATGTCTCTCTCCTATAGTTTACAGCCCATATCCTAGACATCTATGTATTTTTCTCAGCACCTAGCACAATATCAGTTGCCAGTAGAATAAACTGATAAATTGTTCCATACATAATCTTTCCTTCCTTCTAGTTTTTTCTATTGTCCAATTTTTCTTTAATGAACATAAATTGTTTATATAATAAAAATAATGAAAAGTCCCAATATTTTGTTTGTGTTTTTTTTTTGGTCTTTTGTTGTTGTTGTTGTTGTTGTTATTGTTGCTATTTCTTGGGCCGCTCCCGCGGCATATGGAGGTTCCCAGGCTAGGGGTCGAATCGGAGCTGTAGCCACTGGCCTACGCCAGAGCCACAGCAACGCGGGATCTGAGCCGCGTCTGCAACCTACACCACAGCTCACGGCAACGCCGGATCGTTAGCCCACTGAGCAAGGGCAGGGACCGAACCCGAAACCTCATGGTTCCTAGTCGGATTCGTTAACCACTGCGCCACGACGGGAACTCCCTGTTTGTGTTTTTAATGTGTATGCTTTTATATGGATCTCTGTTATTGTACATAGTACACGTTATATATAATATATAAACATATGATCATATTTTTGATAAAGGAATGTAAGGGAATAGTTTAAAATTGACTTGTGAATCAGTACATAATACATCTTCAACATCTTATGATAATTTTCTAGTTACAATACAGAATATTTAAATACTGAATATGTATTTGTGTTTTTCTGAAAGATGGTTAGCAAAAACTGAAACGAATGTTTTGGTTGTTTTCTTATGACACAACTGGGTGAAAAGCAGAACTACACAGATGTTTCACAATAAAACTCCAAAGCACATTAGACTTGTCCATTGTCAGGTTTTGTTACATTCCCTCTAACTCAACCCAGACTCCCTGAGGCTGGCAAACAGGGCAAAGTTTGAGCCAAAAGCACTCCCTTCTTTGAACTTTTCAGATGCACTTAGAATTCTGGGAGAAACCAAAAGAAACAGCAGTTTTTCTTCCAGATGTGGCAAGTCTGTCACTTTCAGTGTTTATTAAAATTTCAAATTCAGCCCAACAACTAAAGACAGTTGCCTGGAAAGGGAAAGAGGGTGGGGCAGGAGAATCCCAAAGTTCTGCTCCACTCAGAATAAGGTACTGATGCTATAAGATTCCTTAGGAGAGGGAGCAAATTAGGAAGAAAGTAGGGCAAGGAGGGAGAAAGGCAAGGAGGGAGGGAGGAACCAACAAAGACAGTGTGTCATAACCAAAGATTAGGATTAATCCAATTCTGTGGTCCTGAGGTCCAAGGGAAAAAAACTTCACACTTGACCTAATCATGTTCATTTGTCTGCAGGCTGTTTCCACGTCTGAAGCAGGTTGTAGTCATAGATGAGCATTAACAGGACAATTTAAGGCATAGAGGTTTACTCTTTGAAATTAAAAAACTCTGAAAAAATCCAATGTTATAGGATTTGCTTGGTTGCTCTACTTCAATCATTTTACTTTTCCCCTTTAACTCTTCCTATTAATAGTAAACTGGAAAATAATTTTCATCTCGATATTTCAATTATTTTTCTACTTATATTAGTCAACATTTATTGAGTACTAACCTTTTCCAGGCACCGTGCTAAGTATTTTACACACTTTTATAGGGGAACACTTACTCCTTACTGCTGATATTGCCTTGCATATGAAAGAACATCCATTAGAATAATCTTCCTTCCTAAATACACTTACTACCCAGGAGAGGAGAAGCAACTTTCATGAGTTTGGGATGAGATCAGGGCACATAAAAAGATCAAATATAACTGATGTTCCTTTCCTCTTCCCCACTCTCTTTCTTACATTCCAGCCTGCAAAAAGCATGTGTTCTGGTCTGATCTAGATGAGGTCAGCAGCAGTGTGGTACAGGTCCTGCCCCTGCAAGACTGGGAAAAGACAATGACAAGTCAAGTCCCGGCCCTGCATTTCATATTGATCAACTAGAAGACTTTCTCCTGGCAAATTTTTTTTTTGTCTTTTTTAGGGCTGCACCCACAGCATATGGAGGTTCCCAGGCTCAGGGTTGAATTGGAGCTGCAGCTGCCAGGCTATGTATGCCACAGCCACTGCAACTCAGGATCCGAGCCATGTCTGCAACCTATACCAGAGCTTATGGCAACGCCAGACCCTTAACTCACTGAACGAGGCCAGGGATCGAACCTGCAACCTCATGGTTACTAGTCAGGTTCATTAACCACTGAGCCAAAATGGGAACTCCTCTCCTGGCAATATTATGCCACTAGCGAAGGTAAGAGTTTCTTTGCTTTTGGTAAACATTGAGATTTCATATGTCTCACTATGGGAGACCCCACAAAGCAAAATTTAGAGGCACATGTAAGAAAAATGCATGTCTGAGCCAGAAAACAAGAGAGAGACAAAATTAAGAGTGTGTATAAGAAAGCAGAAGAAAGAAGATGCTCAAATCTCTACCATAGGTAGAGAAAGAAGGGGAGCAATCAAATCAGGATGAACTGCTATAAATTCAGATGAGTCTTTCTGAAAAATAGCAGTAGGACAGAGGAAGGAAATCTAACTCTAGAGGCCTAATCTCTTGCTGCAGAAGAAGAAAACACTACTCAAGTTTTGTGACATTCAAAATGAAAAACAAGGTCTTGAGTAGTACCTATATTGGTGATAGAAACTCACGAGGCCCTTGAGGTACAGCTTCCAAAAGCAGCTTTAGTTCAGGTCTCTGCTAAGGGTGATTATCCTGTTGAAACAACTGTAGGAAGCAGGAGGAAGTTATCCAGAGGAGGCAAGAGTCTTAGTCATGGCAAGAGGTAAAGGCAACAAGCCCTGAGGATCATGATTGAAGTACTATTCATGAGACATCACGGAGGCTATGTAACTAGACAGAGCCCCAATCTTTTCAGCATGGGATACCTGAACCATGGGGATCAATGGGAAAAGGGTGGAAAGTAAGAAGTTCTGAATATCTTAGACAGGAAGGATCAATACTTCGAGTAAAGCCTATTGACTGGGCCTGCCGTCATGTGAAAATTTTTAAATGTTATTTTGTTTTTGTTTGTTTTTGCCATGGCGTGCAGCAGCTTGAGGTGGGATCTCAGTTCGCAGACCAAGGACTGAACTCTGGTCACAGCAGTGAAAGCACCAGATCCTAACCTCTAGACCACCAGGGAACTCCTTAAAAGTGTTTTTAGAAGCCAGAAGTGTCACAAATGCCACTTTCTGAGAAAGGAGATAGTATGAAGAGCTGGCCCTTCCTCCCACATCAGAAATGAGAGATTAACTTCCTGATGGGTGCTTTCTCCCAACTGAGATTAAGCTCACATTTTCTCAACACCAAGAACTTGGAAGTGACTGCCATCAAACTATATATAGAAACCCAACTATATGTCACTCCTCTCACTGCCATCACCTTAGTCCAAGCCACAATCATCTCCTCCCTAAGTTATTGCAATAGTTCTCTAAACGATACTCCTGCTTCAGTAGTTGGTCCTTTAGAGTCTCTTCTCAACACAGTATCCAGGTAATCATGTTAGTTCAAGTCAGTACTCTGCTCTGAACCCACCACTGGCTTCCCAGCTCATCAAAATGAAGGCTAACAAAGCTCCACATAACCAGTCACCATGTGTCCCTCTGATCTCATCCCTTATCACTTTCCACCTTGCTTCAGCCACACAGGCCTCCTTGATTGTTAAACACTCCAGGAACACTCCTGCCTCCCACCTTTGTGTTTCCTATGCCCTAAAATGACCTCTCCCTAGATAACCTCATGGCTTGCTCTTTAACATCTTCTAGGTTTTTAATCAAAATTGCCTTCCCTGACTATTCTAGCTAATATTCTTATCCCTGCCTAACATGTCATAATCTCTTTTATTTATTTTTTTCCTCCTTATCATAAAACTAACATGCTAACATAATTCTTTATCCCATTTAAATCATGTCTTCCTCAACAGAATGCAATTTTGCTCCATGAGGGCAAGGACTTTTGTCTATTTCTTTCACTGCTAGAATACCTCCTGGAACATAGCAGATATTCAATAATTATTTGTAATGTGAATGAATGAATCTTTATGTGAGATGAAAACCCAGATTACCTCTATCTACTCCCCTGAATTTGGGTACCTTTCATATGGTCTTTAGCCTCACCAAATGATGTGATCTGGAAACATAATTTTCCTGTGATAACTCCTTTATGATCTGGGAATTAGCTTGATTTTTTTTGTTTTGTTTTGTTTTTGTCTTTTTGCCATTTCTTGAGCCGCTCCCACGGCATATGGAGGTTCCCAGGCTAGGGGTCTAATCGGAGCTGTAGCCGCCAGCCTACGCCACAGCCACAGCAACACTGGATCCGAGCCGCGTCTGCGACCTACACCACAGCTCACGGCAATGCCGGATCATAAACCCACTGAGCAAGGGAGGGCAGGGACCGAACCCGCAAACTCATGGTTCCTAGTCGGATTCGTTAACCACTGCACCACTACGGGAACTCCAGCTTGATTTTTAAATTGTATAGTTAATGAGATGAATTTTTACAGTCTTGTATGTTCTAGGAATTCTTTGGACTTTTTTTATAAAGTGAGGATCATGAAGACAAATTCTAATTCTTGATTCTTGAAAGAATCACATCCATTCCAGGTGCTGTGGTACTGAAGGAACCCAACATCATCTTGACTAAGATTTAGAGGATAAGAAAGTGGAGAAAATTAATTTTGGATTTTAATTATTTTTTAAACTTTAACTCATAAAGTCAAGAAAATTTGATTTAGGGTTTTAATCCTTTTGGACTGCAACTTATTTGAACTTAATTTGCATGGTGGGGGTTTAATTTTTTTTGGCTATATCCAAGGCATATGGACGTTTCCGGGTCAGGGATCAAATCCACACCATAGCAATAACCTGAGCCATAGCCATGACAACACCAGATTCTTTAATTGCTAGGCCACCAGGGAACATCTCTATTTTTTTTTTTACTATAATTTCTCCATGGAATTTAATCATGGAATGTGAAGTATCTCATTGTTAGGATATTATTATTACAGTATCTTTATGCTGTCACTTGATATCATTGTGGAACCACTGATGAATTATATACCTGTGGTAGCCATGAAAATGCACTGCTCAAATCTTCCAGCTGCAGAGATCTTAATGGCCTGACAGTCTTGGACCCACCACTGTGTTCACACTGAGGCCACCCTTCCCTCTTCCCACCAGCTGCTCCTAGACAATGACTGAAGATGGTAGGGTATTAAAACAGGCCCATCCCAGTGAGACACAGAATTCCTCCAACAAGTGACTTTGGCTCAGAGAGTCCCCATGACTCAGGTGTAACCTTTCCAGGAGCAGCACTAGTCTGTTTCCCCCTACTGTGTCTTCCGCTCTTCTTTCTTGCACAGGTGTAAGACATGCACCATGATTTCAAGGCTCTCCTCTCCTTCTCCTGTTCCCTCTTATTCTTTTGTCATTTTAGGGCCACACCCACAGCATGTGGAGGTTCCCAGGCTAGGGGTCTAATCCGAGTGGTAGCTGCCGCCTACGCCGCAGCAAGGAAGAATCCCAGCAGCGTCTGCAACCTACACCACAGCCCACGGCAACGCCGGATCCTTAACCCACTGAGTGAGGCCAGGGATCAAGCCTGTGTCCTCATGGATACTAGTTGGGTTTGCTAACCCCTGAACCAGTATGGGAATTCCCTCCGGTTCCCTCTTCTGATAAATCTCGTACAGGTCTGATCCCTTCTCAGCATCTGCTTCTCAGTGGACCCAAACAATATGAACTTGAACAACTTGGCTGGACATAATTTGGATTGGGAAAAAAAAGTAGGGAATTGATTGTCATCCTGGGGTAAAATGTTGCCTCTAAGTTAGTTTATTTAATGTACTCATCTGCCCTATCTCAGAGCATTTCGGGGGGGAGCAACACTGCAGACCTGGGGTATACCAGGAGGACCCAGGGAGGAACACGATTCGCTTCCCTAGGGGAACACATTTATGAAACTGAGAACAGGACCATACTGATAATCTGTTGATCTTTTCCCCACAAGGGGATATCCAGAGCCTGGCTGAATATAGCCTAAACTGTTAAGCCCAAAGGATTAAGAGAACAAAAGTCTGGGAAGTGTTAAGGGTACAACTTTCCTCCCCTTCCTTCTTGTGGAAGGAGCTTCACCAATGTAATACCCTTTGTCCACTCTCTGCCAGCTCCTCTTTCTCCTCCCCAGGGAAAGAGGCGAGACTTTCTTCTTGAAGAGGTAGGGAGAAGAATTTTTTGTTTTGTTTTTGATTTTGTTTTTTGTGGGTTTTTTTTTTTTTTTTTTTTTTAGTATTTTTAGGGCCACACCCTCGGCATAAGGCTAGGGGTCAAATAGGAAAAACAGCTGCCAGCCTATACCACAGACACAGCAACACCCGATCTGAGCTGTGTCTGCCACAGCTCACAGCAATGCGGGATCCTTAACCCACTGAGAGAGCCAGGGATGGAAACTGCATCCTCATGGATACTACTCCAGTTCATTACTGCTGAGCCACGATGGGAACTTCAGGGAGAAGAATTTTTAAATGCTTATCTCAGCCTCTCGCTACTTCATTTTAATCTGGGATCCACAGAGAGCATGCATTCTATCCTGTTCCTCCATGCCGCATGTTTACAAGAGCAGACCCCTGCATGAAGAGATCAGCAGGTTCAACATTATCTGATCTGTGACTGGAGTTCATACTAGGAAGGTCATTGTTGTCTTATATCTAAACCACATCTTTCAATTCTAGCCTTCAGCAGTTTAGCAGGTGATATTTTCATCACCATCTAACTTTTCCTTTTCTGTCTCATAACTGGTTCTGAACTCTGGTGGGGAGGTGGTACTATTTTTCCCTTTTTACCTAGGAGGAAACTGAGATACAGTGAGCTAAGCGACCTTTTCAATATCCTACAGCTAACAAGTGGTAGAATAAGAATTCAAGCTAAAGCTGAGTTCTTAGCTTCTATGCTTTCTCATTTTGTCATTTCTTATTACAGTTCTATTTTCATGATGAAAGATTTTGATACACACAAATTAGAAAAATTCAATTTTCAAAACATTCAACTACTAGTGAATACTCTTACATTAGTATATTTGGTCCTATAGTCTTACGTTTATTTATCTTGGATTTTTTTAAACTTTAAATTTTCTCATTTGTGGTCTCTCACTGAAAGACCCGACAAATATTTCCATAGAGGTTATTTAAAGGAAAACACTAACTTCTAATTTTCTTGTTCTCACATGTGACCTCTAGCACATGACAAGGCATGGACTAAAACTGTTTTGCTCCCAATATTTTCATCTTTGAACATGGAAAGGCTTGAATCTAGATATTTCAAATAACCTGAACATAATTGTCAAGGAAGGAGAATTAAAATGACAAAGTACACATCTTAAAATCCAAGCAAAATTTATCATACTTACAAATCTATTCCACACTTTCCAGGAAGTCATTGTCAGTCATTGTTTCTGTTTTGTCTGGATTGTTCTATACTGCTGATTTATGCAATGATTTGAATATTTTATTTAAATCTATTTCATAAAAATGAATAGAAAGAAGAAAAATAAAATGCCAATACTTATGACTACTCAAGAAAGACAAAGATGGAAATTATTAAGCACGCTAAAAGCAGCAAATATTTGACCTCAGTTAAATTCTTATTGAACTTAGGCTTGTCAACTGTTAAATTACAAATCTAAGAAACAAATTTTAAGCATTTGTTCAAAATGCAGAGATGTAGCGACAGAAGTACATCCATAAAATTATGAATTGAAAATCAGTATCAAGAAATATTCCCGGAGTTCCCATTGTGGCGCAGTGGTTGGCGAATCCGACTGGGAGCCATGAGATTACGGGTTCGGTCCCTGCCCTTACTCAGTGGGTTGGGGATCCGGCGTTGCCGTGAGCTGTGGTGTAGGTCGCAGACGCGGCTCGGATCCCGCGTTGCTGTGGCTCTGGCTTAGGCCGGTGGCTACAGCTCCGATTAGACCCCTAGCCTGGGAACCTCCATATGCCGCGGAAGCGGCCCAAAGAAATAGCAAAAAGACAAAAAAAAAAAAAAAAAATTCCAGGAATCCAGAGTTCCTGCCATGGCTCAGTGGTTAACGAATCTGACTAGTAACCATGAGGTTGCAGGTTCAATCCCTGGCCTCGCTCAGTGGGTTAAGGATCCGGCATTGCTGTGAACTGTGGTGTAGGTTGCAGACGAGGCTCAGATGCCTTGATGCTGTGGGTGTGGTGTAGGCCAGCAGCTACAGTTCTAATTCGACCCCTAGCCTGGGAACCTCCACATGCCATGGGTGGGGCCCTAAAAAGACGAAAAGACCAAGAAAAGGAAAGAAAAAAGAAAAGAAAAGAAAAGAAAAGAAAAAGAAATATTCCAGGAATCCAAGTGTAAAAACACAGCTCTACTAATAGGGATAGAGGTTGCGGCTTGATTCCTCTATAAGGGGGAGAAGAAGGATGGTTAACTTTCTCTTGAGTAAGTTAGCTCCCCATATCATGTGTGAGTTCCTACAAGTACCCTGAAAAATTACCCTTAGCAAGTCCTTCCCAACATTAAAATACATTTCTTCTGACTACTTTCCTTCCCAGTTAAGCTGAGAGAGCTAGAATTTGAAGTAAGACATTACTTTAGGAAATTCGCTCAGATGTATATTTGGTGTTTAAACTATATGTGGAATGTCTGCTACGGTGTTAGAACCATTGACAAAGCGCTGGCAATGAGAGAGTTTAGTCAGCTTCATCTCTATTTCCCTACTTGATGCTTCTGCTCCTTTCCCTCTTGCCATCAGCCTGCCTCCCCATCCTCCAAGGTTAAAACAAGGAGGTGAATAAGAACTAAGGGGCAGGAAGGGGCTTTGGTATTGGTTTGCTCTAGTTGTGGCAAATATTTAAAGCTCTCTCCGGCTGATGTTCAAAGCTGGCTATTCTTCACGTGGGTGGTTTCATGGGTACTTTGGAGGCACCACACTGAACTGCCTGTCCTGCAGGTACAACATTTACCTCCATCTGGTCAGTTATGTTTCCTCCCACAGCAAGGGGAATCAGTGGACCAACCTTCCGTGTGAGTCACTTCACCTTCCTGAACAAAACTCGAGTGAAATTTGAGATTACTCCAGGTTAGCGCTCTTCAGCTGAGCCCACACTGAATCCATGAGAAACACTCATGACCTTTGTCTCTGTTTTCAGTGTGCATGAAACTAGCACTCAACGCAAGCTGCCTTCTGTCTTTCTCTTTGTCTGCACTTTAGACCAAGAGAGACAGCTTCTTGTCTTGCATATTCAAGTTTGTTTTTTTAAACTTTATGCATTGCATCACCAACAGTCTTCTTTATTTATTTATTTATTTATTTATTTATTGCTTTTTAATTTTTTTTAGGGCCGCACCTGTGGCATATGGAAATTCCCAGGCTAGGGGTCAAATCGGAGCTGCAGCTGCTGGCCTACACCACAGCCATGGCATCGCTAGATCTGAGCTGCATTTGCAACCTACACCACAGCTCACAGCAACACCAGATCCTTGACCCACTGAGTAAGGCCAGGGATCAAACCCGCATCCTCATGGATACTAGTTGGGTTCATTTCCACTGAGCCACAGAAGGAACTCCACCAACAGTTGTTTTTAATACCTGCTTAAATATGACTACTCCAAGCATAAGCATGATAGCCCATTCCCAGTTCCCCAAAAGAGGCACACTGCAAGCATTCTTGAGATTATAAACTTATAACGTAATAGTAATTATATCTATAAAAAATAAAATATAAAATCATTATATTAATATAATTATAGTTACAGTATATAAATATAATTATAAAATGTAAAATCATATGCATAAACAAGTTTCTATAACTATCATTCTTTCACGCCCTTGAAGGAAGCTGGAAAGCTTGGCATAGAACTCTCTGCCCAATGAAGGTACCAAGTCAAGGGTGAAAGTTTGAGACAAGGTCTATTCTTTTCTCTCAAACAAATGTCCCAGAAGTGATGATGAGTAGGACAACTTTCCTTCCTACTCCCAAACAGGTTGGTGATAGCCCAGGCTTCTCATTGCCTAAGACAGTTCTGTCTAAGTGCCCATTGCTGGGAACCATCTCCATCCTCACATTTGTGAGATACCCTGTCCCACAAATGTTTAGTGGTTTGTGGGTTCCTCCATCCTGCTGGATCCTCAGCTTCTGGTAGGACATATCCAAATGACAGGTGTGCTGACACAGGTGGTCTCCCCAAGCCCAAAGTAGGACCCACTTACCTAACTGTGCTATGCTGGTGTTATGCCTAAAACCTTGCATTTACAGTGAGCAACCAGTGCTCTATACTGGCCACAAGAGGCTTCACTAAAACTTGTGTAGAAGTGAAAGGTGAAAAATGGTGAAAAGTGGGGGTGGGGATCAGTTTCATTATCTTTTTCTGACTGCAAGCCCTTCACAGGATATCCTCACATGTGTAGTTATCTGGCCCAAACTTTGACTGGTCTCATTTAGCATCATGTTCTGTGCACAGGTGCTGGGAGATAGAAAACTTGGATTTTAATCCTCTCACCCTTACTTACTAATGTAACGTCTTGGACAAATTAACTGAACAAGTTCATGGAATAGGGATGTAAGTACTCACTTCTGCTCCTTAAAACAATCTAAAAATCCTTTTAAATCAGACCCTGAAGCCATGGCTGTCAGATTGGCCTGAAGGGACCATGTAGGTAATTGTATCTGGCCAAGAAGACACCCCTCCCCTTTCTATTTTTATTGAGTCTCCATTCCCCCAGAGTAACAAGAAACTCAGGCAATAAGTCTGACAGGATATGCGTCTTCTTCAGGCCCTGTCTGGAGACTCTTAGGCAAGAACACAGGCAGCTAGTCTCATGTTTTGAGGTGGAGGGACAGCAGACGTTGCAGGTTTCAAGGGGTAATTTCACAAGACCCTGGAACAGCCGTGGAGCTGGGGGCATCCAGAGATGAGAAACTAGTTTAGAAACAGGAAGTATCCCTGAAATCCTTGGCTACAGTTGTTTGGAGATCTTACTCCAGCCTTACACCATTAATCTGACAGCTACTCCCTTCATATCTTTTCCAACGAGGTCCCACTTTTACCAATTTAGGCAGCACCCTAGACCTGGCACCAGTCCTCCTCTGTTGCAACAGGCTGTGCAAATCACATATGTAACTGAGGCCCAATACTTCGTTCCTGAATCAGTCAACTGACAGTCACCTGAAATAGGGAGTCAAGCTGAAAACTCTGAAAGGGAATAATGCATGGCATAGTGTTATTCACTGGGAATGAGTGACTTATTTCCTAATCTAAAATTTAACCCCTTTTGGAGTTCCCGTTGTGGTACAGCAGAAACGAATCCGACTAGGAAACATGAGGTTGCAGGTTCAATCCCTGACCTCACTCAGTGGGTTAGGGATCCAGTGTGGCCATGAGCTGCTCGGATCTGGCGTCGCTGTGGCTGTGGCATAGGCTGGTAGCTGTAGTTCCAATTAGACCCCTAGCCTGGGAACTTCCATATGTGGTGGGTGCAGCCCTAAAAAGACAAAATAAATAAATAAATGAATAAGTAAATTAATTAAATAAATAAAATTTAACCCCTTTGATAGTCCCCCCCAAGATAGCTGGGGGTTTTTTGTTTTCTTTTTTTTAAGCAGCACATAAGAGAACTAAAGAAAGAATATTCCGTTTTTTCTCCTCTACCATTCTCATTGCTAATGTCAACTTTGTCCAGACCCAGGCATCACATGCAAACCCAGCCTTTTCCTATATGTCTCTTTTCCATGAACAAGCAAATCTTTCCCAGAAGCCCCCAAGTGGACTTGGCTTTATGTCTCACTGACCAGCATTGCACAAGGTGACCTATTCATTTCTACACCATTCACAGGAGAGGAGAGTGATTGGCTTAAGGAAGTAAAGGCTGCATGTAAGAGGGTGAATTACAAGGGGAAACATGGGGGTTCTGTTAAAAAGAGGAAGAAAGAACAGATGTTGAGTAAACAATACCAATGTCTCTTCATCCTCCACTGAAGATCTCTCCTCTGTGTTATAGACCAAACTTAACATTCTGCTGCCTTCCTTACTCAGGTCAACATACTGAACCTTTTCCTGAAAGAAAGGCCATCTTTGTGCTTTTCTCTTACTGGGAATTTTTTTTTTAGGGGTGGGGTTGAGGGGGGGAAATCTTTCTCACCTAGATCTCTGCCTCCGTATTGGTTTTTTTTTGACAGTAACCCTGGGCTGTCTTTGCTTTCCCATTGAAAAGACTTTGATTCCTTCATCCCACCATGTACCTTAGGTTTATTAGGCCACATGGGATTACAACGGAGTTATGGACATAAATAAATAAATAAATAAATAAATAAATAAATAAATAAATAAGTTCTATCAAGTTCCCAGTGAAATGGGCTAGAAACTTTATGGCAACATTTCCAAAACATATACATAAAACTATTTTATGGAATATCCAAAATATTCCATAAAACTCCAGGATTATGCCACACACACACACACACACAAAGAATTCTGTAGTCAAGTAGTTTGGGCAATGTTGCATACGCTTTCCCTTTCTTATAGATTGCAGATGGAGAGGCTTGCAATTAAATAAACGGACTCAGAATGAGTTCTGGAATCAAAACTGCCTGTGTTCAATTCTGCCTTCTACCACTCTCTAGCTCTTTCTAGCAGTATAAGCTCTTTAAACCTCTGTTTGGCATTTGAGAAAGGGGCGGTGGTGGCGCTAATGGTGCTATTTAATGTGGGTTGTTGTGAGAAGGAGGTAAGACTAACCATGTGTAGCCTTTAGCACAGATCTTTTCATTCAGATAGTGTGCTAAATAGTAATAAATGCTATGGGAGAAAGTAGCAAGAAAAGAAAGTATATTTAATTTTAGCTTTAAAATTTTTTTTTTCGTCTTTTTATGGCCACACCAGTGGCATATGGAGGTGCCCAGGCTAGGGGTCCAATCAGAGCTGTAGCCAGTGGCCTACCCCACAGCTACAGCAACACCAGGTCCGAGCCGCATCTGTGACCTACACCACAGCTCACAGCAATGCTGTATCCTTAACCCACTGAGCAAGGCCAGGGATCAAACCTACATCCTCATGGATACTAGTCAGGTTCGTCAACTGCTGAGCCATGACGGGAACTCCCAATTTTAGCTTTAAAATTTAAACATGGTTTTTGGGATCCCTCCGTGAAAAGGTCATACATAAACAAAGGAAGACCTGGAAGAGATGATGATATAAGCAATGCAGAAATCTGGGGAAGATAATTCTAGCCAGAAGGTGCAAAGGTCCTGGGGCAGGAACATGCTTGGTATAGTCAAGGAAGAGTCAGGGGATTAGAATGCAGAAAGAAGAATAAGTAAATGGAAGGGTAGCCAAAAAACAAAAACAAACAAACAAACAAAACCAACAAAACAGGTGCCATATTGTGTAAGGATAAGCAAAAGTCTGGAGTGAAATTCTTATACAGAGAAGCAACAGCAACTATGAAAGTCCTCAATCAGGACCAAAGTTGGCCTATCCAAGCAGGAAAAATGGGACTGATAGAGCTGAAGCATACTGAGCAAGGGGAAGAGTTGAGATGAGGTCCAAGAAGCCATACAGGATAGATCATGTAGAACCTTATATTGTAAGTATAGGCAAGTGTAAAGAATGGATATATACATATTTTTCCAAGTACATAGGAAAAAATTAACTGTGACTGTTGTTGTTGTTATTCATGAGACATTATTCTTTGCAGAGATTGAAAAATGCTGCCTCAGAGCCAGTTTTAACCACTTTCTTGCCCATCTCCTATATCAACCAATCCCCAAGTGTTATAAACTATACCATGGCAGGACTATGGAAGGAACTTGCTAAAAGGTCTCCAAACTCTTGTACTATTTTTTAAGTTACAGTTGGATCAAATCACTTATCACCTCAAAACTTTCTGTTGATATTTTTACTTGTAGAATCAAGTCCATGTCCAGTAGCTGGCAAGGATTTGGAGGTCTCCCTCTAGGTGTCTCTCCACATATTTCTGTTAGAGGCACTGAATATACAAATTGCACTCTGAGTGCAGAAGCTTGATCAGAGCTCTACCACTTAGCTCATTCTGTTCCCTCAGCCTGAGTATCCCTTCCCTGCGTTCTTTGCTTCTTAGACATCTTCTCTTCCTTCAGAGCCAAGCGAGTTCTCACTCCTCTGAAACTGTGCCTGATATCCCTAGACAGAGTTAGCCCCTCCCTCCTTTAGTCACATACCCATCAGTGTCACTCATGCCTCCATTTGGCATGTTCATCAGATTGCTTTTCTGTAGACTTAGTTGTCCTCACCTCTCTTGCTCCCATTAGGCTGTAAGCACATTGAAAGCAAGGGCTTCATTTTCATTGTGTTTTCTAAAACTAGTACCTAGCACAATTCCTAGTACATAGCAGGTGCTCAATAAGCTGCTGATGAAATGAGATTTAAAAGGCAATACTGTGGCAAATACCTTTATATAAAGCACTAGACAGAAAGAGAATAATTATATGGCCATGACGTCAAGGAGTTTATAAATCAACAATAGCAGTTGCCATTGTTTGAATCCTAACTGTGGTACAGGCATGCCTCCCAGCAACACAATGAGGTAGGGGTTCTAACTCCGACTTTACAGAATAAGGTTAAATGGCTCGGCCAAGTTTATACAATAAACGACGGCATTCAAGCTTAGATCCCTCCAGCTTCCAAGCCCCTGCTCTTTTCACTATACATTGTATCAATTGGTATCTAGCCAGGAAAATAAACAAGTCTTTCAGAGGAAGGGATTTTTTTTTTTTTTAAAACAGAGGACTAGTCACACAGATGAACTGAAGAAAGAATAAAGAAACCAAACAAGGAATGGTGAGGCAGCCCAGATATTTAGCAAAATCCGGAGTCCACTCCCCTTGTTGCATGGCTGACACCAGGAGAAGATGGTGTTACCAGAGCCCAAAAGCCTGGGCTGTCAGGCAGAGGAAACTAGAACCATGGAGGGAACTGCCCAAGGGAGAGCTGGGGCCAGGAAGGGAGGGGCCATCCAGTGGGACCTGCCAGATTCCACAGGAAACAGGGAGAGAAAGAGAAAGAACTACCTCTGTTTCTTGCTTCCTCTGCTTCCATTTTTTGACAGTGCTTATTGCTTTGACTTATCAAGAACCTATGAGAGCAGAGCATGGGGAGGGTGAGGATGGGTCTGAAATCAGAATAAGCATGCGCTCTCTCCACTTGAAATGAAAAGGGTGATGAAAAGAAATAGTATTTAATTGGGGGCTAGGAAGAATGGCAACAATATTAAGCAAATTCAAAAGAAAGAGGAGATTAATGGTGGCTGCAATAGCAAGGGAGAGACTCCTCAGGAGTAAGTTATACTGATTCCTAAAGAAAGGTAGAATTTCTGTAGGCAAAGAAAAGAGAGTAGGCATTTCTGAAGAAGGAACCACTTAAGGGTTTTCTTGTAGGTAAAGAATATGATTCATTCTTTAGAAAAATCTTTCTTGAGTTCCCACTGGGGCACAACGTCTCTGGGACGCAAATTCGCTACATAGCCCTGCACGGTGAGTTAAGGAGCCGGCATTGCCATAGCTGCAACTGCGGCTCACATCTGATCTCTGGCTGTGGAACTCGATGTGCTGCAGGGTGGCCAAAAAAGGAAAAAACAACAACAAAAAATATTTCTACTTGGCAATATCTGTAATATATGAGCTCTTTTATAAAGGATAATAAAACCCAAACACATATATACACTATCCAGAAATACATCAGTTGCTGTTTACTTAAAAATTTTTATGGGGAGTTCCCTGGTAGCCTAGCAATTAAGGACTCGACGTTGTCACCGCTGTGGTTCAAGTTCAGTCCCTGGCCTGGGAACTTCTGCATGCTATGGGAGTGGCCAAAAAAATTTTTTTATGGTTTAGAAAATACATATATATGCATACATATATCTGTGTATGATAACACTTACCATTATAGCCATTTTTAAGTGTATAATTCATACAATTCAGTGGCATGAATTACACTTACAATGTTATGCAACCATCACCACTATTTCTTAACCTTTTTCATCACCCCAAACAGAAACTCTGTTGCCATTAGGCAATAACCCTCCATCCTCCCTTTTCATATGCCCTGCTAATTAATTTACATTAAAATATTTTTTAAAATAAGATGGATTAATAGTTAAAAGAATGTTGAGACGGATAAGCATGTGGTAATAAAATGTTAAAAGATGGATAGTCATGTATAATAAAATGCTAATATTAAGATCTAGGTGGTGGATATATAGGTGTCCTGTAAATTTTTTTCAACTTTCTTGTATGTTTGAACTTTTTCTCAGTGAAATTTTGGGAGGAAAATTTCATGCTTGAGCCCCAGTCCCAGAGATTCTAATTTAATTCGCTGTGTTTGGGCCTGGACATTAGAAGTTTTTCAGTACTCTCTGGATGATTCCAGTGTGTGGCCAGAGTTGAGGACTGCTGCATTAAAACTGTTCCATGGGCTTCCAGAGCCAGAGTGAGCAGAAATGAGCCTGGGGTAGGGAGGAGAGGTGGAAAGAGAGGGGAAGTTTCTGGGTGCCTATCAGGGATGGGGCCTTCAGGATGGGCTCCTAAGTGCTTTTTGTGCCTGGACAGGCAGATGGGCCAGCTCCACATCAAGGAGGCAAAACAGCTGCTGAGTGAGCCACTGAGAACATGGCATAGGTCAGCGTTCTCCTAGGTTCTTAAGATGGGACTGAGGAGTTCCCTTCATGGCACAGCGGAAACAAATCTGACTAGAATCCATGAGGATGTGGGTTCAATCCCTGGCTTTGCTGAGGGGGTCGGGGATCCGGCATTGCTATGAGCTGTGGCACAGGCTGCAGACACAGCTTGGATCCCACATTACTATGGCTGTGGTGTAGGCCAGTGGCTACAGCTCCAATTCGACCTCTGGGGACTAGGCCTGGGAACTTCCATATGCCTAAAAAGAAAAAGGGGGGGGAGAAGTTTATAGTTACACCTCAAATGTCACATTTCATCCTTTGCAACATTTCCTATAGCTTTAATCAAGGGTGTCCATTCTTTCAGAATGATCCTTTTAGCATGTTAGCTCCCTTTAACCTTGGGAAGTATAAGATTCATATTCAACATGTATATACATACACTGTCATGTTTTACTAACTCACCTTTAAATCATTTTTATGGAGATGAAGAGGTGAGTCTGTTGAAGCAGAAAGAGAAAAGGTTATAACCTGGGTAACCCTGGGCTCTTGTGTCAGCAGGGGGAAGACAAGAGAAAGCTAGTCCTGGGTAAGTTAGGGGCCAGTGATGGAGCCTAAGCTGTCAGGCTTGGAAATTTGACAAGCATTTATAACCCAATTAACCAGTAAAAATGGTCATTGACGCTCCCCAGAGAACTGCTGTCTGCACTGCCCAATCACAGTAGGCCTTCTTCTGTAGTACAAATATCTTCTGTAACCCTTCTTCCACTCCCAGCTATTTTAAGTCTTACTCGGGGGGTTATGGTGGCGTGTAAGGTTGTTTGTCTCTGCAGTAAATGATCCCAGTGCATTTAACCATGTGAAAGGCGTCAGGAACACTAACATCTGATCCCTTGTCATGGGACCCTAGCCTGGCTCAGTACAAGTGCCAGCTGGAGGCAGAACAGGGCTCAAGGGCAGAGGCAGAATGGCATATGAGGAAGAAGACCAAAGGTCAGTCACAGAGCAGCTGTATCGCAGGTGAGATCTAAGGGGAAACGGCTGGACTAAAAGCAGGAAGCAAACAGAAGTTCAGGAGCCAGAGGAATGCAAGAACACATCAGGAAGGGGTGTGCAAGACAGGAAGAGAATCAGAGCTTTGACTATGAATGAGTCTCATTCTTTGGGGGAGCTTGCCCTGTGGTGCTTGGGTGAGCAGGAAGGAGTTAGGAAATGCAGGGTGGGACAATCTTAAAACAACAACAACAACAACAAAAACCCAAAACACATTATCACACAGCCTATTAATTGATGCTCATTTTGATGACTGTAAGCCATCCAGAAGAGGTTAAATGTGGTATGACCCATTTTAAAAGGGAAGTGTATATAACATTTTAGCAAACTCTGTGAATAATATGGCAAAAAGAAAAAAAAAAAAAAGAGGCTCTTTTACCCTTGAAAGGATAACCTTCAGCTGCCAGGAAAATTCACATATATGTAATCCCACATTGCCTCCATGTAGCTATGGCAGTGATTCAGAAAAGCAGAGCCATAGCTTTTTTTTTTTGGCTGTGCCCACAGCATATGAAAGTTCCCAGGACAGGGACTGAACCTGTACCATAGCAGCAACCCAATCCGTTGCAGTGATAATACCAGATCCTTAATTGGCTGTGCCATAAGAGAACTCCAAGCTTTTTAACTTTGGATATCTCCATTCCTCCCAGCTAGAGTGACAGCTATTTTCCTTTCTCCTTCATTTTGGAATTGTAAGGTGTATGTGTGTGTGTGTGTGTGTGTGTGTGTGTGTATAAAATATATTATGTATAATATATACATATATATGTACATATAATGTGTTATATATATTATATTTATATATTATTATATATATAATATGTTATATATATATATACAGTCTTTTTTTTTAATTTTTAGGGATGCACTTGCGGCATATGGAGGTTCCCAGGCTAGGGGTCTAATCGGAGCTACAGCTGCTGGCCTATGCCACAGCCACAGAAACACCAGATCTGAGCCATGTCTGCAACCTACACCACAGCTCACGGCAACGCCAGATCCTTAACCCACTGAGCGAGGCCAGGGATCAAACCTGCAATCTCATGGTTCCTAGTCGGATTCATTTCTGCTGCACCATAATGGTAACTCCTAGAATTGTAAGGTGTATTAATATTCTTATATTGCTTTGATCCAATTTAGAAATTTTGAAAACTTTCAAGGAAAGATTACAAGGAGCTGGAATAACTTATGTATTTATTTGCTATATCCAGGGCCCTGTGACACTGAAATTGGCCTCACTGGGTAATATCACTGAGGGGTAGGAGAAAGGAGGGGTTGGGGGTTACTCCTAACAGACAGAGCTCTGAGGCCATATGGAGCAAGAAAGGAGAGCCCTGAGGGAAAGAGGCTGCTGTTTCCAGAAGCAGAAGTGTGGGAAAGAATGCTTGGCAGATACCCACCACAATCTATCAAGCTCCCACAGGTAACATGTGAAACAGCAAGGACCTGAACCCACGTTTTTCTCTTTATGAATGTTTTCTTTTTTTTTTCTCCTATTGATGTGTCTCCTTTGCTGAGGAAAACATTTACAATTGCTGCCAAACTCCCAGTGTTCCACTCTGTCTACCCTCTCTCCTACCCTGCTTTTACCCCCAGCCTGGAGTCCACTTGGGTGGAAAGGCAGCGTATAATGGGCCCAGAGTTAATCATCTGCAGGTTTCCCCTGATAAGTCACAGTATGTTTGCTGCGCTCCTTCCAAGAGTCAACAGCAGCTGTGGGGATGTGCCGAGAGTAGCCTATGGCATTCAGAGCACTGGCCCAGATGGGAGGCAGTGTGCTGGGGAGCCTATCTGAACAGTACCATCTGGAGTGCCTCTGTTGCCCTGAAGGCACTTGTCTGCGTCTCCAATGGACACAGCTTAGAGATGCCAAAAAACGAGCCAAGTTCGCTGGATGGACAAATGGCCTGACGTCAGTGGAATTTGCTCATAATTTGGGCCTCATGTGTGATGTACTGTCTGAACTCAAAGAGCTATCAAAACAATCAGGGCAGAAAAGGAGAAGCAAGAAGAAAAAGTGGAGGAAAAGGAGGAGGAAGAGAAGGAAGAGGCACAAGAACAGGTAGACAAGAAGAAGGAAGATGACATTAGGACATGGCCAAGAGCTGTGGCAGGACAGGTTCAGCTTTGACTCCTGGGGCCAACGGTCCCTGTAAGTTTGTTGAAGGCATCAGTGCCAAATAAAACATGGCCTTTTAAAGCACTGAATTACGTGAGTGTAGAGCTGTTAAAATCAGTGTAGCAAAAATCCAGCTGGGTTTGGCCAGTGCCACAAAGTACAAAATGATGATCACTTGTTCTGCCAAGAACCAAGGTTCCCCAGACGTGGTGGCCTGAGCAGAATTATTTGAATATATGTCCATTCTTTAAAACAAGGAATTTGCTATTAAGAAATAGACATCTGTTGTTGTTGTTTTTTCCCCCTTGCTCTGGGTCCAGAGGCAGATTTATTGGGAAACTACAGAGCCTTTCACTTGCATGGGTCTGGTCCTTGCAAGTGCTGGGAGGCTCTAGGAGTTACAGATTGTTCCAGATAAGGAGAGGAAGGCACGTTACAATCAAGAAGACTTTAAATATAAGCATTTCTGGTAAATTGCCTAAACAGACCTTAGCAGAAAAGAACCAAATCTCGAAGATTTCAGTAATTTGTTGTGAATTTTTCATTCTAAACAAAATTCATTTGCATATTTATTTTAAATTTGTAATTCTGTATTATTTTTATTAATGAGAGGCCAAAAATTATAAGGCTTCAGGCCCCACAAAACCCTAATCTGTCTCTGTAAGCATCCCTTGCTTTTCTACTGGTCATCACATCTTAATTTGCTTTTGTGAAAAGTCCCTACTACTCACTAGGTGGGAAGCATGGGACCCAGGCCTAGCCAAAAAGAGAGAAAATGATTGGTTTTGGAATGAGCATGTGATCCAATTTGGGCCAATGAGAATCAGAGCCAAGAGTTTCTACTATGCAGCAGAAATGGATCTGATTAGTATCCATGAGGATTCTAGTTCCATCCTGGCCTCACTCAGTGGGTTGGGGATCTGGCATTGTTGCTGAGCTGTGGTGTAGGTTGAAGACACCTGCATTGCTGTGGCTGTGGTGTAGGCTGGCAGCTGCAGCTCCAATTAGATCCCCAGCCTGGAAACTTCCATATGCCACAGGTGCAGCACTGAAGAGCAAAAAAAAAAAAAAAAAAAAAAAGAGAGAGAGAGACAGAGAGAAAATTGGGGCCAGACTTTTCACTGGATCTCTCTGCCACGGTTGTTAAGTTGCAGGAGTGAAAGTTTGACATTACAGTTTTGCTTCTACAAAAGGAAACTACCTGAGAATAAAAGTAGCACAGCTGAAAGCAGAGCTGAGAGATTAAAAATAAGCCAAATTCTCATAAGGTCACTTTTTGCCCCTGAAACCAGCTATATTGAAGCTGGTAAACAGAATCCCGGGCTTTTCAGATAGACAAGTCGATTAAGTCCTCTTTTTCGCTTAAGCTAGTATGAGCTGGGTTTTTGTCATGTGCAACTGATTGAGTCTTGACTAATACAGGTCCCACTGTGCTAGGGAAAAAACCTATTATTTCAGTTCAGAAGATGGTTTTTTATTGTATTTGCCTCTTCCTGCCAGCAACTGTATTGAGATGTAATTGACATATAATATTGTATAAGTTTAAATTATACAACCTGATTTGATACATGTTATCTATTGTGAAATGATTACCACAATAAGGTTAGTTAACACATCCACCACTCACATTACAATTTTTCGTATTTGCCTCTTAATAGTTATAATAATAGATATGCTTATTGAGCATTCTTATTAAGGGCTTAGGTAACCCATTGTAGCCTACAAGCAACCTTGTGAGGTGTGCACTATTACTATTACACCCATTATACCAAAGAGGAAACTCATGCACTAAGAAGTTAAGTAACTTGTCCAATTGGTCAAGTATTGCCAAAACAAGTATCTCAGACTTGAAGCCATGTTGACCCTGTCCTTCCGGTTTTTTTCAGCAAATATTTATTGAGCACCTACTAGGCACTGAGGACTTAGGGATGAATATGACACAGTTCTTTCTAAAAGCTAAGTATTGGAAGGAGGTTGGATGGGAGACAAGGTCAACAGTTCTCATGAATGGACTGACTTGGAATCACATTAGAGGGAGGTGCCAACTCATGGGAGGGAGTGAGGAAGCTCATTAATGAAAAACTGTGGATGAGGTGACAAGGAAAACTGGTCTTGAGGTGCCAACAGGAATTCCCCGGCAGAGAAGAGACAAGAGCATTCCAAGCGGATGGAACAGTTTGTTCAAGGCTAGAAACGCAATAAAGGACACGACTTGTCTGGGAAATAGCAAGAATTTTGGTGTGGCAATGATGATTTTTGAGAGAGGAATCTTAAAAAAATGGGTAGAGTCCAGCTCACAAATTCTATGTGTGCTGCGATAAGGAATCTGTGCACCCTGTATTCATAGAGAGTCACTGAAAGACCTCAGAGAGTGATATTACATTAGTATTTCAGACAGATCACATCGACAACAGTGTCACTCCCTTGTAGTAATCAGGCCCTTCCTTCCAGCCTGCTCTTTGAATTTGAGGTTCTTCAGATGGCTCTAACTTTTAGCCTCCGTGATTGCTTGTTGTATTTTTCTCTTTCTTCCCTCAGTAAGCAACCAACATATCCTGAAGATCCCTTTTACCTGTCAGCCAGCATTCCCTCAGAGAAGTAATTTGCAACCATGTATGGTTGTATACATTAGTGGAAGAGATATATCACTCTCAATAAAAGGATATTTTCAGGAGTTCCCATCATGGCGCAGTGGTTAACGAATCCGACTAGGAACCATAAGGTTGCAGGTTCCATCCCTGGCCTTGCTCAGTGGGTTAAGGATCTGGTGTTGCCGTGAGCTGTGGTGTAGGTCGCAGACACGGCTCTGATCTCGAATTGCTGTGGCTGTGGCATAGGCTGACAGCCGTAGCTCCTATTGGACCCCTAGCCTGGGAAGCTCCATATGCAGATGCAGCGCTAAAAAGCAAAAAAAAAAAAAGAAGGATATTTTCATTTGTCTTGTGATGCACTCCCCACTTGCCTGTGAAATTCTAATAGACCTAAGGTTTAGAAAGAATGGTAGCAGTGGTTGAAGTGATTAGCATTCTAGAAAAGTTTAGTCTTTTAAAAAATGGGGATCTGGCATTCCCGACAGGGCTTGGCAGAAATAAATCTGACTAGCATCCATGAGGATGCAGGTTCGATCCCTGGCTCTTCTCAGTGGGTTAAGGAGCCGGCATTGCTATGGCTGTGGTGTAGGCCAGAGGCTGCTGCTCCAATTTGACTCCTGGCCTGGGAACTTCCATAAGCCGTGGGTGCAGCCTTAAAAAGAGAAAAAGAGGAGTTCCTCTCATGGTGCAGTGGTTAACAAATCCGACTAGGAACCATGAGGTTGAGAGTTCAATCCCTGGCCTTGCTCAGTGGGTTAAGGATCCTGCATTGCCATGAGCTGTGGTGTAGGTTGCAGACGCAGCTCAGATCCCGAGTTGCTGTGGCTCTGGCATAGGCTGGTGTCTACAGCTCTGGTTAGACCCCTAGCCTGGGAACCTCCATATGCCATGGGAGCGGCCCTAGAAAAGGCAAAAAGACAAAAAAAAAAAAAGAGAGAGAGAGAAAGAAAAATGGGGATCTGGCCATGGGAACCCTAATGAGTGTCTCTCTCAATTCTGCGGTTGCTATTAAAACACTACAAAATCTGCATTGCTATATTAATAATGATACCCTCTGTAAATGGTTGAATGGTGACTCCCCAGAAGTTATGCCCACATCCTTACATCTAGACCCCATGAATGTTACTTTTTTTTGTTTGTTTATGGCTGCACCTACGGCATACGGAAGTTCCCGTGCCAGGAACTGAAATCTAATTACGGCACAGTTGTGGCAACACCAGATCCTTTAACTCACTGCGCCAGGCCTGTGATCGAACCTGCACCTCTGGAGCAACCCAAGCTGCTGCAGTCGGATTCTTAACCCACTGTGCCACAGCGGGAACTCCAATGTTACCTTATTTTGAAATAATGTTTGCAGCTGTAATTAAGTTAAGGATTTTGAGGAGTTCCTATCATGGCTCAGTGGAAATTAATCTGACTGGTAAACCATAAGGACACAGGTTCAATCCCTGGCCTCACTCAGTGGGTTAAAGATCCCATGTTGCTGTGAACTGTGGTGTAGGTCACAGACATAGCTATGATTCTGCATTGCTGTGGCTGTGGCATAGGCTGGTGGCTACAGCTCCGATTCAATCCCTGGCCTGGGAACCTCCATATGTCGTGGGTGTGGCCCTAAAAAAATTAAGGATTTTGAGATGAGATCAGCCTGGATTATTTAGGTGGACTGTAAATCCAGTGATAAATGTCCTAATAAGAAACAGAAGAGAAGTCAGGACAAAGAAGGCAGAGATTGAAGTCACAGCCACAAGCCAAAAAATGTTTGGAGCCACCAGAGGCTGGAAGAAGCAAGGAAGGATTCTCCCTTCGAGACTTCAGAAGGCGTGTGGCCCTGCTTGCACCTTGATTTCAGACTTCTGGCCTCCAGAATCATGAGAAAATAAATAAGCTGGTGGTTGTTTTAGACCACCAGGTTTGTGGTAATTTGTTATGGCATCCTTAGAAAACCTAGACACCTTCTTTCTAATAGGTTATGCTTAACAGTCTCTTTTCAGAGAGAAGGCAGCTTTCAAAAGTGTTATATATGGTATAATGCAAATGAATTTCGGCAAAGTGACAATCTTTCTGAGCCAGTTTTCTCACTTAAAAACATGGAAATGGTAATCCCATTCTCACAGAGTGTTTAGACTAGTAAATGAGAGAAAATAAAACTACTCTGCAGACAGCTAGCAAAAAAAGGCAGGTGCTCAAAGATGTCTCCATTTGCCAATAGGACCCAACACATACTCCACAGACACCGTGGTGAAACAAGGTCTCTCAGGAAAGAGCTGGGATTGTTCACATGCAGAGTCCTGGCTTGTGTCAGAATTTCTTTTGCATATAACCGTTTACACCCCTCTGGTGTCAGCTTTTGCTCTCACCAACTAACCACTGCCCTCTCCCTCAACCTTCTCTACTTCCTGTTTACGTAGATTGCTGCTTCCTGGCCAAGGGAACCCAACAGTTTCAGCCAGACTGCTTTTCCCTTGGACCTATGCCAAGACTACCTTCTCTGTTCTTCTCTCATTCTCCTTCTTGTTTTAGAAGCTGTCATGTTAATGAGGACAAACTGTTTGCTGCTCTGAGCAAACAGCTAAGCAGCTGGTTAAATGCTTGGCTGTTAAAATGAATCAGATGGACATGAGAAAAAGCATAGCAAGTATTACGTAGGCATCAAGAAATCAGGCAATCCCTACTTGCTTCAGCACTGCAAGCTATTGACGCTGAGGTTTTTTTCATTCAATGTCTGGTCATGATGCTTCCACTCTCGGGCCCAGCCCTAACCTGTTTGTGTGAAGCAGTCCTGACGGACACCAGCAGGACAGCAGTAGGTTGAACTCGAGCAGAACAGCAGGTGGGGAGGCTGCTGAAATGATCTAATGTGTGGTTCTCAACATAAAGTAAATGTCCAAATCATCTGAGAGGCTCTTTCAAAACAAAAAGCAAACAAGCACACCTTTGGAACTGGAGGGTAAGCATGGGTATTTTGAAAACAAACAAACAAACAAAGAACCCAGTTGATAATGATTTCCCCCACAACTCCAGGTTTATCTATCTTGCTGTAGTAGATGAGAATGTACTCTGGAGACTGACTGGACTCGCATTCTATCTTTGCTCCTGATAAGCTGTGTGACATTGCACATGTTACTTAACTTCTCTGTGCTTCAACTTTCTCATCTGTAAAACAGTAGTAATAATACCTTCATGACATAATTACTGTGAGGAATAAAGGTTAACATGGGAAAAGCACTTAGACTATGTAAGTGTTTGCTAATATTACCATTACTTTTATGTTGTTTTTATTGACCCGCTTGAGGGAGAGGAAGTTGATCAAAGGATGAGGTGCCTAAATTAGTGATTTGAAGATGATTCAGGTAGAAGAGATGGCGAAGTTCAGGGTATGATAGTGGAAGTGGGTGGTGCAGGCTAATGATAGAAGACCAATCATTAGAAGGAGAAAAATTGGAGTAGTATTGAAGCAAGTGGTATTGAAGTATTGAAGTAGTATTCTGTAAGGAAAGTGTCTGAATTTAGATCCTGCCTTCACAACTCAACAGCAGCACAAACCACAAGCAGCCCTAATTGTTTCCTCATCTGTAAAACAGAGCTGATAATAACAGTGACCTATCATAGAGGGCTGTCATGGAATCAAAGAGTTAATACATGACATGCTGACTTCTTAGACTAGTGACTGGCACATAGCAAATGTTAACTCTTACCCTTAACATTTTATTTTATTTTGTCTTTTTAGGGCTGCACCTGCAGCATATGGAAGTTCCCAGGCTGGGTGTCGAATCAGAGGTATAGCTGCCAGCCTCTGCCACAGCCACAGCAACGCCAGATCCAAGCAGCATCTGTGACCTACACCACAGCTCATGGCAATGCTGGATCCTTAACACACTGAGCAAGGCCAGGGATCAAACCCCCATCCTCATGGATACTAGTCTGGTTCATTACTGCTGTGCCACCACAGGAACTCCATTCTTAACTTTTTTTTTTTTTTTTTTGGTCTTTTTGTCTTTTCTAGGGCTGCACCCGTGGCATATGGAGATTCCCAGGCTAGGGGTCTAATTGGAGCTTTAGCTGCCAGCCTACACCAGAGCCACAGCAACTCGGGATCCAAGCCACTTCTGCAACCTACACTACAGCAATGCCAGATCCTTAACCCACTAAGCAAGGCCAGGGATTGAACCCGCAACCTCATGGTTCCTAATCAGATTCGTTAACCACTGAGCCATGACGGAACTCCCATTCTTAACATTTTAATTGGAGATGAGAAGGAGCTGAGGAGCCAATTGTCAGCTGGACATTGGCATTATCTGAGATGATGGCAAGGTTTGAGGTAAACAGGAACTCTGTGAGCCATTTCACAGTGAATGAGTGTTCAGTGAATGAGTGAGACGACCAGGAGGCTGTTAGTAAAGGAATAAGGAGGACAGTGATAATAGCCAAAAGGCACTAGCCTCCAACTGCTGAGTCTTTCGTAACAGTGTGGAAGCACTTATCCAGGGCAAAGTGGACCCTAATACCACATCCTGGTCCCAAACTGAGCAAATAAATTAAGGCCAAGCAGTAGAGGGACCAGTGAGAGAAGGTGCTGAGGCTATAGAGTTTTCTGCTTAGGGAGTGACAATCAAGATGGAGTAGGAGGATCTGGAAGGCAAAGAAAAGGTGGGGGTAGTAGAGTCACATTTGCTAAACATCACAGTGAGTGCTATGGACAATAAATGGTCTAACCAGCACTCTCCACTAGGACATGAGGCAGGAATGGAAATGTTCTATTTCAGCATTGTCCAATTATGGTAGGCACTGGCCACACATGACTATCGAGCCCTTGAAATGAAACCAGTGTAATCAGTGTTCTTAAATAGTCACTGAGGAATGTTGTTAAGATGGAAAATCCCAGGCCTCACCTTCATCTACTGAATTAGAATCTCTGCAGTGGAGGCCTAGCTCCCAGGGAGTCCCAGGTGACAACCATATAGCCAAGTTTAGGCATTGCTCCATGATGTAAGGAGGCTGGAGTGTGGGTATCCACGTGGTTAGTTAAATATAGGAAAGGCTATCGTTTAAGGTCTGATTGGTGAGGTTATAACATTTTATTCTGAGTGACATTGATAGTTTTTATTTTGAAAATGTTTGGCTTGGTTGAGATAAGAAAATTTAAACTAAAAGAATGTAAAGTAGGAGTTCCTGTTGTAGCACAGAGGGTTAAGAACCTGATATAGTGTTCCTAAGGATGCAGGTTTGATCCCTGGCCTCACTCAGTAGGTTGAGGATCCGACATTGCTGTGAGCTGTGGTATAGGTCACAGGTGCAGCTTGGATCCAGAGTTGCTGAGGCTGTGGCATAGGCAGGCAGCTACAGCTCCAACTTAACCCCTAGTCTGGGAAATTTCAAATGCTGCAGGTGCAGCCATTAAAAAAAAAAAAAGAATGTAACCATAGAGAAAATTATGTTAAAGCTTAATGCCAGTGTTCCTATAGAGGAGAATTAGCTGCTTGAGAAGAAATAGTTTGATAACTGCTAGAATCCAAAAGTGAGAGCAGAAATCCTTTCTGTACCAAAAAAAGATAAATTTGAAATTTGGAGGGCCCTCTGGGATGGAAAAAGTTGGGGTAGAGAAAGGAGTGGACAGAGGAGTTATGCAAGAGGGTGGTGAGCTGAGCACATAAAATGTAATAGCACATTGCCTCTCCAAAAAGTCAAATTAAGTCCACCAAATTACAAATATTCATTTAGTGTGCCTCAATTTCCCCCTCTGTGAAATAGTGGTAATATTACTCACCACTTTATAAGACCTAGAGATTTTTTTGGTTGGGAATAAATTATGAAAGAACTCTTGGGAAAACTTAGGCTGTCCGGAGTAAATTTGAGCCAGTATGGTTTTTTTTTTTTTTTTTGGTTTTTAGGGCTGCATCAGCAGCATATGAAGGTTCCCAGGCTAGAGGTCCAGTTGGAGCTACAGCCACTGGCCTATGCCACAGCCACAGCAATACAGGATCCGAGCTGTGTCTGTGACCTATACCACAGCTCATGGCAATCCCAGATCCTTAACCCACTGAGTAAAGCCAGGGATTGAACCTGCATCCTCATGAATAGTAGTTGGGTTCATTCACTGCTGGGCCATGAAGGGAACTCCAAGCTAGTATGATCGTATAAGATACCTGGAAGCAGTGAGAGTCAGGAGAGCATAAGCCTCTGAAAATTACCAAAAATCTGAGGAAAGTTTTGTGTCACGCAACATTGTAAAGTCAAATAGTTGGGGCAATTTCATGGAATTCTCATTGGTAAGGGACCTTAGCTTTCACCTGGGTTGCAGCAGAAAGAAAGCAAAACATAAAATGATCTGTGGATCCTGCTACCAGTGCTCCCTGACCCTTAGGCTGGCCTCATGAGCTGCTGTCTACTCACCAGCCTCTCTACTAGCATATCTGGTCTCTTGGGACTGGTCTGCTTGATGTCCTGTCCTCTCATCCCCAGAGTGGCCTGGTCAGCTCCGGTCTCAGCTCTTATCACCACCCAAGCGCTGTCTATATATGTGTCTTCTACATATAAAGGAGTGTGTAGATGATTAGTGCTCTGGACCTAGAGTCTAGGGGCTTAGGGAAGAGAGATAGCAGCATGGCCCTGGATGATTAGGTATCTGATTTGCCCTTGAAGGAAATAAGATTAGGCCTGGCAGGGCCATAGGCAAAAGTGGGGCCCAGGAGGAAGGTACAGCTTTGAGGAGCAGGGGTGCAGAGTTGCCCAGAGCTGTTGGAACATTCCTGAGACTCAGAAAATATAAATGCATTCCAGGAATATGGGTCAGCAATTGAGCCTTAGAAGCCAAATCTATATTAAATCTAAGTAACAAGGAATGATCAAAAATGGAAAAAAGGAGTCCAATTTCAAAAGCGGCTCAATACAGGAACACAGCAGAAGATAGGGTGAGGGCAGAAATGGCCAAAAGGTACAGGGTTTTTAGCTGCAGTGCTAGTCACATGTAGCAAGGCTAACCCTGTCCTCTATGAGAAGTAGGAGTTGCCTTGCACACTGAAATATACCTTTTTCACGTGTGTGGTAAGTATACACCACATAAAATATGCTGTTTTAACTATTTTTTACGTATATAGTTCAGTGGCATGAAGTTCTTTCACACTGCAGTGCAACATCACCACGCTCTACCCATCATCCCAGTCTGAAACTCTGTACCCATTAAACAACAACTACTCATTTCCCCATCCCTCCAACCCCTCATAGCCACTGTTCTACTTTCTGCTTCTATGATTTTGACCATTCTAGGTACCTCAAATAAGTGGAATCATATAATATTTGTCCTTTTATGTTTGGTTTATGAAACACATCTTTTTAATACCCCTCGAAATTCCTAAGGAACATGTCCTCAGATATGCCCCTGGTCATGTCTTGTCTAGATCTACAAAGAACCCACCTGCCCCTTATCCATTGCTGGTTCTGATTCTCCCTTTGGGGGAAATGAGTGCAGTCAAGAGGAAGGGGGTCTACCTCCCTTTCCAGTGTTTCTGCCGGTGCTACCACTTTGTCCCCTTTGGTCCCCAACCTTGATCACCACTAGAAATGTTAGCTCTAGTTAATCATACCACAGCCCTCTTTAATCCCCAAATCGAATGAAATCGATGCTGCAAAGATTGGAACCTTTTCCAATAAGCCATGGGTAGACTGGCATCTAAACAAATGTGTTTGGATTCATGGAGATGGCCATGAACCTCTTTTAATTAACTGAGGTTTGGACTGGGACTTACTCTGTGACACCACCTACCTCAGCCTCTACCCATCTGGTCTGTGCCCACAGTGAGATGGATTTGCTCTTCCACTGTCCACCACCACCAGATAGGATGAGGGCCTACTTCATCATTTCTCTATTCAAAGGTATCATCCATCTCTCTAGGGTCTTAATCATTAGTTCCTGGTCCTTTCTATCATTCTAGAAAGCTTAAGAGTCTTCATGCAAATCAGACCCCTGGTGGCTGCTGTGACATCCCAGAACTGAAGGTGATATGCAAATGAGCTTCACCATGACCCTTGTGACTCATGAATTTTATTTGTGAACGAGATGAAGGAAAAGCAAGTTGAAGACTATTGTCTCATGACCAGACACTGTCACGGGGCTTTGCTAAAAGGCTCTTGCCAACCACAGAAGGTCAAAAACTATCACCCTTAGGGCGTGAAAGTAAACACCAAGAAGGAGCTTACTTCTTACACATGGGCTTTGGCAAAACTCAGGATTCAGATCCTGACTCCCTCATCAATTAAGTGGGTGTCCTTGGGAAATGATTTAATCTGGCTCAGCCACAGTTTTCTCATTTGCAAAATTGGAATGATATATATAGTAAATGTATATCCATTTGGATTAGTCTTGGGTGTGAGAAACAGAAACACAATGTAAGTGGTTTTGTTTTCTAGTTTTCCCACATCAAAGTCCTGAAGTAGAAAATCCAGAGCTGTTCCACAATGTCCTCAGGGACCCAGGGTCATCTGACTGCTCTCCATCCCTTCTGTGTGGCCCTTACCCTCATGGTCCAAGAATGTGACTAGAGTGGCAACCGCTGTATCTGTGTCCCAGGAAGCAGGATGCAGAAAGGGATGAAGAAGAGGTAAAGGACATGGACCATCTGTCCTTTGATGAAAATTGTCAGAAGCTGCCATACAACACTTCTGCTTATATCTCTTTGACAAGAATGCAGTCACACAGTCACACCTAGCTGCAAAGGAAGCTGGGAAACTCCAGGCAGCCTTGGGCACAGCTAAAAATTGGGAATCCTATTACTGTGAAAGAGGGATAAGGTGGGTTTGGTGGGACATTTTGAGGTTCTGTTACATAAGTTACTTATAGAGATTAAAGTGCTCCATCAATAAATGTTGGCTTTTTTAATATTCTTCCTTGAAGGATTACTAAGGAGTAACACAGGGAAGCAGAAATAAGAGTTTCCCCCAAAGGAAGAGATGTGGCTTTCATTTTCCCTTTGTCTTTGTTAAGGTAACAACTCATCTAGACATTGTAGCCTATGAGATGCTGACTTAAAATTTTCAAAGTTGGAGTTCCCGTCGTGGCTCAGAGGAAACAAATCTGACTAGCATCTGTAAGGATGCAGGTTGGATCCCTGGCCCTCTCAGTGGGTTAACGATTGCTGTGAGCTACATGACTCAGATCTGGCGTGGCTGTGGCTGTGGCCGGCAGCTGCAGCTCCAATTTGACTCCTAGTCTGGGAACTTCCATGTGCCGTGGGTGCAGCCCTAAAAAAAAAAAAAGACAAAAATAAAATATTCAAAGTTATCTCCTTTATAGGACTCTGCTTGCTTTGAAAGTATCATATTGACTCATTCTGAGCCAGTCAGTGTCATGTCTAGGCTGCCTCTCAGGAGTGTACCAATAACATAACCAGACACAGTCCCTGAAAGGGAGGATTTTCAAAAGACCTGTATGCCTCCTCATGCCCAATTCACCATCGCTGTGAGGATTTCCTTTTCTGTATAAATTTCTGTTATCTACTGCCTGATCAGCACCGTCTCCAATATGAATCTAACTTTCCCTCTGCCAGTAACTTACCTTCTGTCTGTGGTGCAGACAAGTTCCTAAAGATTCTTACCTTTTCTCTTAACGATTCCCGCATCTCTCACTAACTGGGATGGTTTCTTTTAGTCTAGAGAACACCATCCCTCCATAGCCCCTGATTGCATTCAGTGGATAACCAAGGCATTGGAAGAATTGATCAGTTAACTGAGGACAACTGAGACAGACTTCTAGAACCACAGGGACGTGGTGGTCACTTTCCAGATGAGTAGTCTTCAAGAGGCTATGTGAGCAGAACCACTTTCCATCTTTTTTCCTGTTGAAATATCACATCGCGTCCCAATATGTAAAATTCATAACAGAAGAGCTGGTCTGACTGAAGATGGGGAGAGCCCAAAACCCAGCCCACTCATCTTACCTCTTATCAAGCACCTTCACTCCCACATGAGGAGTCCCTGGGTACCTCCAAGGAACTCTAGGGCTTGCTCCACTAATATCAGTTTGAACACCCTACCCTGGTTCATTCTCTTGCTTTAAGAGCTTGAGAGGTTAGGTGAAGGGGGGAAAATGCTTTAGAATCAGACAATCCAGGTGTCATATGCAGAGATATTACCAACTATGTGACTCTTGAGTCTCAATTTTCCCATTTGTGAAGTGGAGCTGATGAAAGGTGTTTTCCTGCATTGTAATAAGCGTTAAAGTGAATTTATGAATATAAAGTTCCCAGTGCAGAGCAGGTTCTCAATAAATGTTAGCTCTCGGAGTTCCCATCATGGCACAGTGGAAATGAATCCGACTAGGAATCATGAGGATGCAGGTTCGATCCCTGGCCTCGATCAGTGGGTTCAGGATCCGGTGTTGCCGTGAGCTGTGGTGTACGTCGCAGATGCGGCTCAGATCCTGCATTGCTGTGGCTCTGGTGCAGGCCGGCAGCTATGGCTTCAATTCAACACCTATCCTGGGAAACTCCATATGCTTCGGGTGCGGCCCTAACAAAAGCAAAAAAAAAAAAAAAAAAAAAGATAGCTCTCTTTCTTCTTTTCCCTCCCCTAACGATGACATCCGGCACATCTTTAACAGAGTTTAACATCTTCTTCTATCATGCTGACTGCTGTGTGTGTAAATGAGTGTGCCTTCTGCATGAATCTAAAAAAAGTACAGGCCACTGCTGGGTAGTTTTAGGAACTGGCAGCTAACGATCATTGTAGTTTGTGAAAAATGTTCTCAGGCGTTAATTGAGTTAATGAAAGTACTATCAGAAGTTCCCGTCGTGGCTCAGAGGTTAAGGAACCTGACTGGCATCCATGAGGAGGCAGGTTTGATCCCTGGCCTCGCTCAGTGGGTTAAGGATCTGTTGTTGCCGTGAGCTGTGGTGCAGGTTGCAGACGCAGCTCAGATCACATGTTGCTGTGGTGTAGGCTGGCTGCTACAGCTCCGATTGGACTCCCAGCCTGGGAACCTTCATATGCCGTGGGTGCAGCCCTAAAAAGCCAAAAAAAAAAAAAAAGAAAGAAAGAAAGTACTATCAGATAAGGCTGTGATATAAAATGGGTGGGTAGGCTTCTTATGTTTGAAAATATTAATCAAAGAAAAGTGGATCTACTAGCCTCACTATCCCAGTAAAGAATCTGGATGTTGTTGAAGAAATAAAGAATAGATTCTCCTGCCCACCTACTTGGGCAGAGTAGCCAGTACCATCACGCTCAGTATAAGACACTTTGGATCACTTTATATAAAGGTTAAGTGAGGGGGAGGGAGCCAGTCAAGCCAGAGATCAGCTCCTCAGCATGGGACTCATGAATACCACCACAAAGAGAATGGCTTAGGCCTAGAATCTGAGGGAGTTACTAGTTTCAGTCCTAATTCTAGAATCTGAGAGCAGGCCACAATGAATAACGGTTGGTGAAAGCAGAACAATGGCCCCCAAAGACACCCACACCCTTTCTCTGGAACCAATAAATGTGTTGTATTACATGGCAAGAGGGAATGGTGGAATTAAGGCAAGGTTGCAAATAGAATTAAGGTTGCTAATTGGTGACCTTAAAACAAGGAGATGATCCTGCATTATTCAGGTAGGCCCAACATAATCACAAGGGTCCTTAAATGTGGAAGAGGGAAGCAGAAGAGTCAGAAGGACATGGGATGATGGAAGTAGAGCTTGGAGTGTCTCAATGTGAGGGTTCAACCTGCCATTGCTGGCTTTGAAGATGGATGGGAGCTGTGAGCCAAGAGCAGGGGCCTTTAGAGGTAGACAAGGTAAGGAAACACTGTCCCCTCCAGGGCCTCTAGAAAGGAACATGTCCCTGCCGACCTCTTGATTTTAGCCCAGTGAGACCCATTTTAGTTTTCTGACCCACAGAACTATTAAGATAATAAATTTGTGTTGTTTAAGCCACCAAGATTGTAATAATTTGATACAGAAGCATTAGAAAACTAATACAATGGGTGATGGGCAAACCATGGGAGATTATACAAGGCAATGGTGCAGGGGGAGGTATCCATAAGCCTAGGTAAGGGAAAATAAATATCACAGAATCTGGGGAGGTAAAGCCCAATGTGTCAAGGTTGCAACAGCTTAATAGCCATCTCTCTGGCTCATTGGTTCATTTCCTGGGTCATTTGGAGACGGCCTCTCCTTATATCTTCAAGCCTACAAAGGTAGGGCAGCAGACAATGTGGGCACACTTTCCCAAAGTAAGTCTTTCATGCTTTTCCTAGCCAGTCACCAAATGATATTGGGAACAAATAGTCTCCAGAGCCCTCACTATAGTGCTGCTGGGGAATCCTGCAGGCATCCTGACACTTTATGCTATCAGGATTGCTTCTCAGACCCAGACTCACATGTCCCTCTGAGTACCTATCTTCCTGTTATAGACTCTTGGAAACTCTATTTTGCTTTCATTCTCAGAGCTGAGAAGAAAAGGAAATATCTCACCAAATACAAGTAAATACCACAAAATGACAGCATTATTAATAATAACAGATAATATTTGCGTTTCCTAAGCACACTTCATACCTCACTTCTTTTTGATCATCATGATCATCAAAATCCCATAAGGTGCATACTATTATTATCTGCATTTTACAGATAGAAGAACTAAAATCCAGAGGGATTAAGGAGCCTGCCCCGAATCACAGACCTAACAAGTGGTAACTCAGCTCAGTCTTACTCCGAAGTCCATGACCTTAGGTATTTTATCACTGCTTCCCATTGTCTTGAGTACCACACTACTCCAGAACTAGCTGCAGAACAGGAAGCTCCAGCTTCCTCTAGTTCTCCCCACACCAGGGCAGAGATTTTGACTAAAAATCACTTCCAGTAATAAAAAAAAACAAATATGGTTCAGAAATCGAGCAACATTCCTTCAACTCTAACTCTCATGCCACACTCCTTTCTTAGGCTCCCAGTCAAATAAACCCATCTTTTCCTGGTCTAACTTCCCATCCCCTCTTCTCTATTTCTTCTCATACCCCATTTGCCATGATTTATGGAAGAGAGAAAGAAAAAAGTAGGGTAAAGGAAGAAGTATTTCACTGGACAGAAAGAGGGTAAGTGTCCTAAGCCCTATGTGAGATTTGGCAAGACTGGTACCCACAGGTCCAGAAGCTGAAAGCTTGGGTCCTTTAGTTCAAAGTTAAGACTAGCTCCAAGCTCAAGCAGCAGACCCCATGCTTCCTCTTCTCTGTGTGCCTCAACCCTATTCCTACTTGGGTTTCCCAGATCCATTGTACCGGAGGTAAAGAGATAAGCCATAGGTGAAAATATGTAGAGAAATGAAGAGGCAGAGAGAGTCAATAGAAAGCTGTTCCAGTTCAGTTTCATATACAATTTCTTGACTGCTTCCTCCAAAAAGCTCTTGCTGAAAAGCTCCACACCCTGTCATACCCACTTCTGCTTCTTTCCATTCTGTCACTGCCTGCATTAGAGTTTTTTCTCCCTGGGGAAGACAGATGTCAGTCTTAGAGCCCAGGCATTCTTTCAAGAAAACCATTGAGCACCAACTCTCTGACAGACAGTGTTCTAGGCATAGGCAACAGAGAGATGAACAAGAAGGATGCGCCCATCAAGGTGAATCTGTCAGAAGCAAAGTCTCATGTAAAAGATTCCAGGAAGCCCTCCCAAAGCAGAGTCAGCCAGACACTCAGAGCTGCCATAAGGATCTAGGCTTTGAAACAGAATGTAACATTTTCATAAACTCTAAAATTCCTTAAGCCTGGCAACTCAGATCCTCCAAGTGAATGCTATATCTTATAAGGACACAGGTCATCATGCAAGGAAGATAAAGTTTCATCTGAGATGCCACCTCTAATTGACTGGTAGTAACTGCCTAGAGTCCTGTATTTTAGAAAGATCGGGACACTTCATTTGGGTGCAAGCAGGAACAGGGGCTGTGATAGAGTAGCCATGTCTACCACATATATTGAAGTGCCATATGAGTGATGACAAATTCGCTGTGATTACAATCCCAGCCCTAAGGTGGATGATCTTACATTTTTCACAGTTGTTTCCCACCTGTTCATTTCCCAATGAGGCAACAAGTTCTAAGGAAGGCAACATCATACAGTGTAAGGAGCACTGGAAGCTGAGCTGAGGAGCTTTTCTTTGTCTTCTGAAAGGTAACTGGTGGGATGGAATGAGCTCAGGTGTACAGTATCAGAGCGAAGGTTTCGGAGGCAGGCACTAACTCTTCCACAAATTATTTGATCCTGTACATGTCACAGCTGATTCTTGTTTTCATAGTAGTTATGTTCTATGAAGTCTCTGCAAACACTGAATTAGCAAACACTGAACTACTACTTATAGGAAAAATACAGGGCTAGGTTCCTGCAAGCCTCCAGTCACAACATATTCATTAAACAATCAATACACAACTTTGTCTTATGTGTTTCTATTCGAAGACACCTTATTTAAAATATATTATTGACCTGTTAACATTGAACTCACAGTCAACAGCACTATAACTCACACCTGAAAAAAGCTCGTCTAACAAGCATACTACAAAAGGAAAACTTGGAGTTCCCGTCGTGGCCCAGTGATTAACGAATCCGACTAGGAACCATGAGGTTGCGAGTTCAATCCCTGGCCTTGCTCAGTGGGTTAAGGATCCAGCGTTGCTGTGAGCTGTGGTGTGGGTTGCAAACGCAACTTGGATCCTGAGTTACTGTGGCTCTGGCGTAGGCTACAGCTCCGATTAGACCCCTAGCCTGGGAGCCTCCATATGCCACAGGAGTGGCCCTAGAAAAGGAAAAAAGACAAAAAAAAAAAGGAAAACTTGTTTACAGTGTAATCTGAAACAAGAAGGGAGAGCAGTTGTCTTGTTTGCTTCAGCTGGGAATATGCACCTAGGACAACTCAGGTTTTTTCACTGCTCTGCACTGTCTGTGAATAACTAAAGTGCTGAGAGTAGTGATTTGGGGTTACAAATAAATTTTAGTGAGTAGGCAAATTTGCAAATACGGAATCCACAGATAGTGAGGATGGACTGTACTTACCCTCTGGTCGACCTCGGTGATGGTACCTCCCTCACAATACAGATTAAATGAAAGTATGCAGAATGAACCACATGATTCTAGTTAGTGCCTCTTTATACCACATACTTGCATTTTCACTTTTTGTACCTTGTCTGCCATGCTCAATCCTGAGAGATAAGTAGATACCAAGAGACTTCCGACAAAATGTGCCATCTTTATTCCTGGAGCATAAATCAAAAACTACCTACACAAGCTCAAGTAGAAAAAGAGGTAGTCTGATGAAAGCAACCTAAGTGACCATCAACAGATGAATGATACATAAGATGTGGCATGTATATAAAATGGAATATTAGTCTTCAAAAGAATAAAACACTACCATTTGCAACAATGTGGGTGGACCCACTAATATGCTTAGTGAAATAAGTCAGACAAAGACAAATACCATATGTTGTCACTTATTTGTGGAACCTAAAAAGTAAAACAAATGAATACAACAAAACAGAAACAGACTCCCAGATATAGAGAACAAACTAGTAGTTACAAGTGGGGTAGAGGAGTAAAAGATACAAACTACTATGTGTAAAGCAAATGAACAACAAGGATATATTGTATAACACAAGAAAATATAGCCATTACTTTGTAATAACTTTAGATGGAGTATAATGTATAAAAATATGAACCACTAATTGTACACCTGAAACTAACATAATATGGGTAAATCAACTATATTCAATTTAAAAAAATAAAAGAAAAAAAGAAAAGGAGGTCTATGAACAAAAGTGCAAGAATCAGCACAGAGAGGACACCCTGGGATGAGACTGAAACAGGAAGATTAGCTGTAATTCCATCTGTCACATGGTTGCATCACCCCCCAGCTCTGCTCGTTTCTGAGCATATGCTATATGTTTCTACCTCTCTCAGCAGACAGGTTTCCTCAGATTTTTTTGGCTTCCTTGCACCCTCATAATTTTGACTCGTGTGGTTCTGGTTTCCGTGGAGCTGATTCCAGACTGACTCCACCTGGCTGGTGCACACCAGTCGTTTTTGCCTGTCTGCCACATACTCCCACTTGTGGTAACAGAGGAGCTTACTGTATGTCGGGCTCCAGGGTTGGCCTGTGACCCAGGCAGGGCCACTGACTCTATTTCCTGAGAATCTGATGCTTTCTTAGTTATCTTCTATCACTTCTGTCATTACTCTATTTATCTTTTTGCTGCCTCATGTGTTTTGTTTGCTCAGAGCTCTTGCTTATTTCTAGTTTCTACTTACTCATGAAGTCTCAACACTGACTTCTCTCCAAGTCTTTCAGCTTCTGCTCTCACTGATGATGATGGCACTGAGGATTTATTCTCTCCAGTTCTGATTCCTGAAAGAAAAAAAAAAAAATCATTGGTACAGTTAATTGCTATTTATCTGTGCAAAACTGTCATGCCAGGATACCATTAAAGGCTAATGTCCAACTATTGATCAGCTGCTCCCAGGTAAGTGCCTGCCACTGTCCAACAAGTTAGGCCAGGTTGTGGGGGTTAGAGGAGTGCATATGGCATTAAGTGTGGTCAAACTATGTTTAAAGTTTTATATCAAGCTGATTGTTCAGATGCCTATCTTTTCCTATCACCCCAAGTCCAACCTATGAAAAAATCCTATTAGTTCTACTTCCAAAAGATGTTTAGAATGTAATCGCTTTCTCACCATTCCCGCTGCTATCGCTTTGCTCAAAACCATACTCTTCTTACTTGCTTTGCTTCAGTAGCCGGCTAAGAGGTCACTTGCTTCTACACAATGCAAATGAGAAGTAGTGAAAATACAGCTAATAGTAGCCAGAGTGATTCTTTTAACACCCGAATCAGTTCATATCATTCCTTTGCTTCGAGTACTGCAAAGGCTCCCGATTTCACTCAGAGAAAGAGCTAAAGACCTAGCCTCCAGTATACCTTGACCTCATCTCTACCACTTTCCCCCTTACTCACTCCACTTCAGCCCCACCTGCCTCTTTGCTTTTCCTCTAGTCAAAGCATGCCCCCACCACACGGCCCTTGCTCTAGCTACCCCGTCTGTCCTGAAGCTCACTTTCTACAGTTACTGGCTTGACCAATTCTTTTAGATCTTTACTCAGATCTCACCTTCTCCACAAGGCCTGCCTGAACAAACTATTCAACACTACAACTGTAGGATTAAATGCGGAACTGTAAGTTCTGCAGTAGGAGACACTACAGTTCCCCACATACCCATTCCCTCTTACGCTGCCGTACTTTGTGTTCCTGGACTTATCACTTTATAACATTCTGTGTAAATTACACCTATTATTTATTGCCTATCTCTTCCTGCTAGAATGTAAGCGCCACAAAGACAGAGACCTTTGTCTATTTTGTTCCCTGATGTGTACTAAGGATTTAGAATGGTGCTTGGCCCAAGCACTCCATAAATATTTGCTGAATTGAATTGACTTCCTCAGTAGGGAGCTATAAACATGGCAGGTACACTAAGACTTTTCTACACAACATAAAATATCTCTTTCAGTGAAATGTATAGAACTAAGTATGCATATTAGAAAAGAGGAAAAGTCTGTGATCCTTAATTTAAGCTCCTATACAAGAATCTAGAAAAAGAGCAATATAAGCCTAAAGCAAAAGGAAGGAAATAACAAAGAACAGAAATCAATAAATTTGAAAGGAATACTAAGAATAGCTCTGTACACATAAATTTGACAACTTAGATGAAATGGACCAGTTCCTTGAAAAACACAAACTAGCACAATCTATCCAATATGATATAGATCATTTGAATAGCACAATTCAAGGAAATAGACCCATTAAGGAAATTCACTACTTACCTATTAATATAACTAAAATAAAAAGTAACACCAAATGCTAGTAAGGATGCAGAGAAACCAGACCACTCATACATCGTGGATGGGACTATAAAAAGGAACTCTGGAAAACACTTTGATAGTTTCTTTAAGAACTAACGTGCAACCACCATACCACCCAGAAATCACACAACTGCAGTCCCAGGCTTTTATACCAGAGATACCTTATGTTCACACAAAAATCTGCACATGAATGTTTATAGCAATAACCAAAAGTTGGAAACAATACAGATGTACTTCAACTGGTGAACTGATACATGCAAAATCTGGATAAATCAATCTCCAGAGAATTATGCTGAGTGAGAAAACTCAAAAAGTTATTGTATGATACCATTTATAGAACATTCTTTTTCTTTTTCTTTTTTTTTTTTTTGGCTGTACCCATGGCATATGGAAGTTCCCAGGCCAGGGACTGAATCTGAGCCACGGGTGCAACCTACATCACAGCTATAGCAACACCAGATCCTTTAATGCACTGTGCTGGGACAGGGATCAAAACTGCACCTCTGCAGGACCTGAGCCATTGCAGGTGGATTCTTAACCCACTACACCACAGCGAGAACTCCCCATGGAACATTCTTGAAATGGCAAAATTATAGAAATGGAGAACAAATTGATCGTTGCTGGGGTAAGAGCCTGGGCTGAGGTAAGGAGAATGGCAGGGAGGTGAGTACGGTTATGAAAGAGGGATCCTTGAGGTAATGAAAATGTTCTATATCAATACCAATATCTTGGTTGTGATACTGTACCTTAATTTTGCAAGATGTTAACTGAGTGTATTAGTCTGAGTTCTCCTGAAAAATAGAGTACAGATCAATTAACTTGGCTTATTCATAGAGGAAAATGGTAAAGTTACACCACTTGCATGGTTCACAAGTGCCAGGCACTACTCAAACACTGTCCACAAGAGACACAAACATGTGAAAGCAAACAAGCGAGGCAAGTCCATCTCTGCTAAGTATCCCTTCTCACACTGGGCAAGTCCTCATTTCCACAATGGTCAACAAGAAACAAAAGCAGATTTTAAAATAGTTGTTACAATCAATAGACAAAAACTAAGGTGTTAAAAAGCAATCACATTTCCGGAGTTCCCGTTGCGGTTCAGTGGTTAACAAAACTGACTAGTATTATGAGGATGCAGGTTTGATCCCTGGCCTTGCTCAATGGGTTAAGGATCCCACATGGCTGTGAGCTGTGGTGTAGGGTGCAGACCCGGCTCAGATCTGGTGTGGCTGTGGCGCAGGCTGGCTGTTTGACCCCTAGCCTGGGAACATCCATATGCCACAAGTGCGGCCCTAAAAAGACAAAAAAAAAAAAAAAGAAGAAGAAAGAAAGAAAAAAAGAGCAATCACGCTTCCAACCAAGACCCCAAAGTCCTTTAAGGTCAACATACCAAGAACTATAAAGAAAACTACAAACCTTCATGACACATTGAAAGGGCATTACTAGATGGAGAGCTATCCCTGCTCCTAACTGGAAAGACTAAACAAATAATATGGTAACGTTTCGCATTCACAGACTGAATGCAGTGCTAACTAATGGGGCATAAAGAGTTTTATAAACTAGAACTTGACAAAATAATTGTAAAATGCCCTCAAAAAGAAACACACCAAAAAGTGCTCAGAGTTCCATCATGGCTCAGTGGTTAACGAATCCGACTAGGAACCATGAGGTTGTGGGTTCGATCCCTGGACTTTCGCAGTGGGTTAAGGATCCGGCATTGTCATGAGCTGTGGTGTAGGTCACAGATGCGGCTCAGATCCTGCATTGCTGTGGCTCTGGTGTAGGCCGGCGGCTACAGTTCCCATTGGACCCCTAGCCTGAGAACCTCCATGTGCTGTGGCAACGGCCCAAGAAATGGCAAAAACGACCAAAAAAAAAAAAAAAAGTTAGTGTTCTGGGAAGAAAAACGATAATGGTGCAGAACTTCCCTTTCCTGGATTTAAAAACATGGTGATGTCAGATAGCAGCAATGATCAAAACTCCTAGGCAGTTCCGTTCCCAATTGAAGGGGCTGTTCTGAGTCAGCATGGTGAAGAGATGAGGGAAGAGTCAGAGGCAATAGGTGTCTTGGGAGGGCTCTTTTTTGTTTGTTTCCAAGACACAGGGACTTCCTTCAAGGTAGTTCGGGTAAAAGACTGTTATTTTAAGGATATAACAAGAAATTTCACCTCATCTAAGGATTGAAACAAAGAAAAACCAGACCCGGATCTCACTGCACTAAAACCATGAACCAAGGGAATTCTCTTCATATCTCAAGAATTGTTCCTGATGCCCCTCTAAGGTGTGAGCACTAGTTGGGTGACACTTCACACCACCTCCTATCTGCTCCGCCATCCCAGCGCCTGAAGCAGCGGCAGCTCTGAAGGATGTTCAAAACCCATCTTCACTTTGGTTCTCCCAGTCTCTTCAGCTGCTTCCTGAAATATGAATCTCTGGTTTTCGTAGATTCCTCTTTTTCTATGTTTACAGCTTTCCAACAGTGGTTTAACAAACTCCTTGAATTAAATTTCTTCTGTTTAACCTGACTACAGTAGTTTGTTTTCTTGACGAGACCCTGATTGCTACATTGTGAATTCCAAGGCTGACCTTAGTTTGGTTTTTTTGAGCCAAAGTGCACACAAATCATAAGCTGTTTCTCTCATGAGCCGGTATCCACCTCTGGTCCAGGGCATGGCTATTTTCAGCAGATGGTCTGTCACCCCAAACTTTCTGGTGCAACTGAGAATAGGACTGGCCAGAAGCTGGTGGATCGGGGTGTGGTTGGGCAATTTGGGGGGTGGAAAGGATTAACAATTGAGGAAGGGCTACAAAGAGATTTGAGCAGAGATACTCACATTCAAACAGCGAGGTCTGAAATCAGAAGTTCAGAAATAGAGTTCCCGTCGTGGCACAGTAGAAACAAATCTGACTAGGAACCATGAGTTTGCAGGTGCGATCCCTGGCCTCTCTTAGTGGGTTAAGGATCTGGCATTGCTGTGAGCTGTGGTATAGGTCACAGACAGGGCTTGGATCTGGAGCCACTGTGGCTGTGGTATAGGATGGCAGCTGTAGCTCCAATTCGACCCCTAGCCTGGGAACCTCCATAGGCCACCAGTGTGGCCCTAAAAAGAAAAAAAAAAAAAAAAAAAAAAAACCAAAAAGCAAAACAGAGAGAGAGAAAAAAAAAAGAAATTCGGAAAGAAATCAGTGATAGGTCACTATGGGAGCCAATGGGGTTGAAAACCAAAGGCAGGTACAAGTACAGCTGCAGTCACAAGGAGTAGATTCCAGGAACAGTTCAGAGACAGACTGAGATGGAAGTGGGCATTTCAGAAACAGCAGGGGTAGCTATGCAGAGAGATCCTTACAGAAAAGGCTGAAGAGTGTCAAGTATAGTCATATAAAGGAATGTGAGAGATCACCATGTATCTGAGTTTGCCCCTAATGTGACATATTCCCTAACCTTCACCCTTCTTCTTTTTATTTCATTAATAGTTGTCTTTTATTTTGCAATTAATTTTTTTCTTCATTTTACATGCAGAGTTTCTCCTTTTTTAAGCCCTGAAGTGATATGGGTCCATTGTAATGTAATATATATGAGAATTCATAGGTAAATAGCAAGAAAAATCTAAAGTGAATCTGTAATCCAACCATCCAAGGTTAATCTTCCAGGCCTTTTGTAATGCCTCTGTATTCATATGCACATACCTATGGTCATACGCATATTTTTTAAAAATCAAAATTACTTCACTTCTTAAGGGAAGGAACATAAGAGGGAAGGATCTTTGGCATTGCTGTGAGCTGTGTTGTAGGCCGGCAGCTGCAGCCCTGATTTAACCCCTAGCCTGGGAACTTCCTTTCATATGCCACAGGTGCAGCCCTAAAAAAAAAGGGAAGGATCTTATAATACTATTTTGTTTTTAAGTAGACCTACTGACCAAATCAGAAACTTCAGAAATAAATCCAAGTCTATACAATAAATTAATACATGAAAAATTTGGTGAAATAAGCAACAAATAACTGAATCTCTATTAAACAATATGGGAGAAACTGGATATCATTTAAAATACTCTAATTATATGACCATACTTTACACTTGATCTTAGCCAAAAGGCCAAGAAGCAGTATATATGACTGGACTTTATACTATATAATACAATAGGTTTGGAGGCATTAAACAGTTAAACAGAAATCTATTTTCATTTGAAGGTAAAAATTTCAAAAATTTATCATAAAATATAGAAGATAATTCAATAATATACTTTTTTCAATAGAAAACAACACATCAATCTTGGAATATTGAAGCATTTAAAGAAATCATTAATGCCAAGGTCAATGGAGTTTATGCTATAAAACAAAGCCAGCTATTTAATTAAAAAGTAAATTTGAGATGAAGAGCAATGGACGAGAAACCACTGAAAATAAATGTCAAATTACGTCTTTCATCTATAGTATATAAGGAACTGATAAAAATGTGAAAGATCAGTTCCCCTTCTGGAGAGATAGTCAAAATACATCAATACAAAAAAATACAAAAAGTATTAATAAATAACTTGACAAACACTTGACAACATTCCTGCCTCACTAATAATTAAGGAATCTGAATTTAAAACAATGATGAGGGGGAGTTCCCACAGTGGCTCAGTGGTAACTAACCCAACTAGTATTCATGAGGATGTGGTTTCAATCCCTGGCCTCCCTCAGTGGGTTAAGGATCCAGTATTGCCATGAGCTGTGGTGCAGGTCACAGATGTGGATTGAATCCTGCATTGCTGTGGCTATGGCATAAGCCGGCAGCTACAGTTCTGGATTTGAACCCTAGCCTGGGAACTTCCATATGCCACAGGGGTGGCCCTAAAAAGACAAAACTAAACCAAAATAAAACATAAAACAATGATGAGGTAAAAATTCTCTCTACTATCAAAAGTAAAAGTGAGAAAAACTCAATGTTAGTATAACTGGTAAACAGATACTGGAATGTTGCTATAGTACTCAAATTAGGAAAACCTTTCTAAAAAGCACAGTAGGGATATAGCTGTTAATCCCACTTTGGGGAAGAAAAAAGAAATATTTCAAAACTATTTTTATATCTGTATTTCTTTTAATTGTACAAAAACGAGATACATTACATGCTCCAAATAGATTGTCATTATAACGTTGATATAGTAATATAATAAAATAATGAACTGCTGGGAGATGGGATTACGATGGCGGAATACAAGGACTGGAGCTCAACTTCTCTCCTAAAATTTTGTTAAATTTGTAAATTTTGTTAAATTTACAACTAAAGACTGAGCAATCTTCAACCAAATGGACCAGGAACCTTATAGAAGATATTCTACTCCAGAAGACAAAGAGGAGGCCACATCAAGAGGTAGGAGGGGTGATTATGCGATATAAGCAACCCCATACCTCATAGGTGGGAAGCCCCACAGACTGGAAGCTAAATGGTTCACAGAGACTCAACTACAGGAGTGAGAGTTCTGAGCCCCACATCAAATTCCCACCTGTGGGGATCTGGCACTGGGAAAAAGAGCCCCTGGAACATCTGGCATTGAAGGCCAGTGGGGCTTGTGTACAGGAACTCCATGGGACTGGGGGAAACGGAGACCCCATTCTTAAAAGGCACACACAGATTTTCACGTGCACTGGGTCCCAGGGCAAAGCAAAGTCTCCATAGGAATCTGGGTTAAAACGGATTGCAGTTCTTGGAGGGCATCCTGGGAAAACAGGGGTGAATGTGGCTTGTTGTGGGGGAAGGACATTGGAAGCAAAGCTCTCAGGAATATTCAGCAGCATACCTTTCTCTGGAGGTGGCCATTTTGGGAAATTCTGGCCCCACCTGTCAGTCAGCACTGAGAAGCCCCAGGGGCAAACAACAATCCAGGTGGGATCATAGCCCCACCCATCAGTAAATAGGTTGCCTAAAGATCTCCCAGGCACACAGCCTCCTCTAATCTCATCCAGAGACAAAGACCCACCCACCAGAGGGATTAGAATCAGCTCCACCTACCAATGGGCAAACATCAGTCCCTCCCATCAGACAGCAAGGAAGCCTACAGCAAGCCCCCATACCAACTTCAGCCACAAGGGGGGCAGACACCAGAAGTAAGAGAGGCTACAACTCTATTCTCTGTAAAAAGGTCACCACACCAAAAATCTATAAAAATGAAAAGACAGAGAACTATAACTCAGATGAGGGAGAAAGAAAAAACCCCATAAAATCAGCTAAGTGATCAGGAGATTCTCAGCCTCTGGGAAGAAGACTTTAGATTGTTGATGCTGAAGATGATGCAAGACATTGGAAATAAACTGGAGGCAAAGATGGATAACTTACAGGAAACACTGAGCAAAGAGATACAAGATGTAAAACTTAAACAAGAAGAGATGTAAAATATAATAACTAAATAATTCACTAGAAGCAACCAACAGCAGAATACAGAAGGCAGAAGAATGAATAAGCAAGGTGGAGGACAGATTAGTGGAAATCACTGATGTGGAACAGAAAAGAGAAAAAAGATTGAAAACAAATGAAGAGAGTCTCAGAGAACTCTGGGACAATGTTAAATGCACCAACGTCTGTATTATAGGGGTGCCAGAAGGAGAAGAGAGAGAGAAGGGGACAGAAAAAATATCCCAAGAGATAATGGCCGAAAACTTCCACACATGGGAAAGGAACCACTCACTCAATTCCAGGAAGCACAACAAGTACCATATAAAATAAACCCAAGGAGGAACACCCCAACACACATATTAATCAAACTGACCAAAATTAAAGACAAAGAGAAAATCTTGAAAGCAGTTAGAGAAAAGAAACAAACAATATACAAGGGAACCCCTATATATATATATATATATAGAGAGAGAGAGAGAGACTCCTATATCAAACTTCAGAATAACTGCAAACCAAAAATCTACAATTGATACACAAACAAATAAGAAAAATCAACTCAAATACAACACTAAAGGTAGTCATCAAACCAGAAGAGGAGAGAACAAGAGAAGAAGGGAAGAAAAAAGAGCAACAAAAACAAATCCAAAGCAATTAATTAAATGGCAATAAGAACATACACATCAATAATTACCTTAAATGTTAATGGACTAAACACCCCAACCAAAAGACATAGACTGGCTGAATGGATACAAAAACAAGACCCATATATATGCTGTCTTCAAGAGACCCACTTTACTTCTAGGGACACATACAAATTGAAAGTGAGAGGATGGAAGGAAATATTCCATGCAAATGGGAATCAAAAGAAAGCTGGAGTAGCAATACTCGTAAGAGACAAAATAGACTTTAAAATGAAGAACATTTTAAGGGACAAGTAAGGTCACTACATAATGATCTAAGGATCAATTCAAGAAGAAGATGTAACAATTTTAAATATCTATGCACCCAACATAGGTTCACCACAATATTTAAAGCAACTAACAACCTTAAAAGGACAAATCAATAATAACATGATCATAGTGGGGGACTTGAACACCCCACTTACAGCAATGGACAGATGATCCAGACAGACAATCACAAGGAAACACAGACCCTGAATGAAGCACTAGACCAGATGGACTTAATAGATATTTATAGGTCATTCCATCCAAAAGCAGCAGAATACACATTCTTCTCAAGTGCACATGGAATATTCTCTAAGATTGATCACATCCTGGGCTACAAATCCAAACTCGGTAACTTTAAGAAAATTGAAATCATATCAAGCATCTTTTCCGACTACAACACTATACAACTAGAAATCAACAACAAGAAAAAAACTGCAAAAGCACACAAACACTTGGTGACTAAACAACATGCTACTAAACAACCAAGGGATCACTGAAGAAATCAAAGAGAAAATTAAAAAATACCTAGAAGTAAATGACAACAAAGATACGACACTCCAAAACCTATGGGGATGCAGCAAAAGCCGTTCTAAGAAGAAAGTTTAGAGCAATACAAGCCCACCTCAGCAAACAAGAAAAAGCTCAAATAAACAAGCTAACTTTACATCTAAAACAGCTTGAGAGAGAAGAACAAGACCTAAAGTTAGTAGAAGGAAAGAAATCATAAAGATCAGAGCAGAAATCAATGAAATAGAAACAAAGACAACCACAGAAAAGATCAATGAAACGAAAAGCTGGTTCTTTGAAAAGATCAACAAAATTGATAAACACTTAGCCAGACTTATCAAGCAAAAGAGAGAGGACTCAGAGTTCCTGTCATGGCGCAATGGTTAACGAATCTGACTAGGAACCATGAGGTTGCGGGTTCGGTCCCTGTCCTTGCTCAGTGGGGTAATGATCCAGCGTTGCCCTGAGCTGTGGTGTAGGTTGCAGACGCAGCTTGGATCCAGCGTTGCTGTGGCTCTGGCGTAGGCCGGTGGCTACAGCTCCGATTCGACCCCTAGCCTGGAAACCTCCATATGCCTCAGGAGCGGCCCAAGAAATAGCAAAAAGACAAAAAAAAAAAAAAAAAAAAAAGAGGACTCAAATCCATAAAACTAGAAATGAAAAAGGAGAAGTAACAACAGACATCACAGAAATAGAAAGGATCATAAGAGACTACTATCTGCAACTATATGCCAATAAAACAGAAAACCTAGAAGAAATGGAAAAATTCTTAGAAAGGTAGAATATTCCAAGACTAAACCAAGATGAAATAGAAAAGACGAATGGACCAATTGCACAAACTGAAGTTGAAACTGTGATTAAAAAACTTCCGGAGTTCCCATCGTGGCGCAGTGGTTAACGAATCCGACTAGGAACCATGAGGTTGCGGGTTCGATCCCTGGCCTTGCTCAGTGGGTTAAGGATCCAGCGTTGCCGTGAGCTGTGGTGTAGCTTGCAGATGCGGCTCGGATCCCACGTTGCTATGGCTCTGGTGTAGGCTGGCAGCTATAGCTCCGATTGGACCCCTAGCCTGGGAACCTCCATAAGCCATGGGAGCAGCCCAAGAAATAGCAAAAAGAAAAACAAACAAAAAAAACTTCCAACAAAAGTCCAGGACCAGATGGTTTCACAGGTGAATTCTATCAAACATTTAGAAAAGAGCTAACCCCTCTCCTTCTGAAACTATTTGAAAAAATTGCAGAGGAAGGGATATTCCCAAATTCATTCTATGAGGCCACCATCACCCTGATACCAAAACCAGACAAAGATACCACAAAAAAAGAAAAGTACAGGCAAATTTCACTGATGAACATTGATGCAAAAATCCTCAACAAAATACTAGTAAACTGCATCCAACAATACATTAAAAGGATTGTACATCATGATCAAGTGGGATTTATCCCAGGGATGCAAGGGTTCTTCAATATCTGCAAATCAATCAGTGTGGTACACCACATTAACAAACTGAAGAATAAAAACCATATGATCCTTTCAATAGACACGGAAAAAGCCTTTGACAAAATCCAACACACATTTCTGATAAAAACCCTCAGAAAGTAGGCACAGAGGGAACCTACCTCAATATGATAAAGGCCATATATGACAAACCCACAGCGAACATCATTCTCAATGGTGAAAAGCTGAAAGAATTCCCACTGAGATCAGGAATAAGACAAGGATGTCCACTCTCACCACTATTCTTCAACATAGTTTTGGAAGTCCTAGCCATGGCAATCGGAGAAGTAAAAGAAATAAAAGGAATCCAAATTGGAAAGGAAGAAGTAAAACTATCACTATTTGCAGATGACATGATACGATACCTAGAGAATCCTAAAGACTCTACCAGAAAACTCTTAGAGCTCATCCATGAATTTGGCAAAGTCACAGGATACAAAATTGATACACAGAAATCAACAGCATTTCTATATACTAACAAGAAAAGATCAAAAAGAGAAATTAGGGGAGTTCCCGTCGTGGCGCAGTGGTTAACGAATCCGACTAGGAACCACGAGGTTGCGGGTTCGGTCCCTGCCCTTGCTCAGTGGGTTAACGATCCGGCGTTGCCGTGAGCTGTGGTGTAGGTCGCAGACGTGGCTCAGATCCCGCGTTGCTGTGGCTCTGGCGTAGGCCGGTGGCTACAGTTCCGATTAGACCCCTAGCCTGGGAACCTCCCTATGCCGTGGGTGCGGCCCCAAAGAAATAGTAAAAAGACAAAAAAAAAAAAGAGAAATTAGGGAAGCAATTCCGTTTACCATCGCATCCAAAAGAATAAAATACCTAGGAGTAAACCTACCTAATGAGACAAAAGACCTGTACTCTGAAAACTATAAGGTGGTGATGAAAGAAATCAAAGACAATACAAACAGATGGAAAGACATACCATGCCCTTGGATTGGAAGAGTCAATATCATCAAAATGACTATACTACCCAAGGCAATCTACAGATTCAATGCAATCCCTATCAAATTAGCAAGGACATTTTTCACAGAACATGAACAAAATATTTTAAAGTTTGTTTGGAAGCACAAAAGACCCAGAATAGCCAAAGCCATCCTGAAAAAGAAAAATGGATCTGGAGGAATCAGGCTCCCTGACTTCAGACTATACTACAAAGCAATAATCATCAAAACTGTATGGTACTGCCACAAATATAAATCAGTGGAACAGGATACAAAGCCCAGAATTAAACCCACCCACCTACAGTCAACTAATCTATGACAAAGGAGGCAAGAATACACAATGGAGAAATGACAGCCCATTCAATAAGTGGTGCTGGGAAAACTGGACAGCCACATGGAAAAGAATGAAATTAGAATACTCCCTAACACCATACACAAAAATAAACTCAAAATGGATTAAAGACCTAGATATAAGACCAGACTCTATATAAAACTCTTAGAGGAAAACATAGGCCAAACACTCTCTGACATAAACAACAGCAACATCTTCTCAGATCCACCTCTTAGAGTAATGACAGTAAAAACAAAAATAAACAAATGGGACTTAATCTTAAATGTTTCTGCACAGAAAAGGAAGCCCTAAACAAAATGAAAAGACAACCCACAGAATGGGAGAACATCTTTGCAAATGAATCGACAGACAAGGGATTAATCTCCAAAGTTTATAAACACCTTCTGCAGCTCCATACCAAAAAAACAAACATCCCAATCAAAAAATGAGCAGAAGATCTAAACAGACAATTCTCCAAAGAAAACATACAGATGGCCAAGATACACATGAAAAGATGTTCAACATCACTCATTATTAGAGAAATGCAAATCAAAACCATATGAGGTACCACCTTACACCAGCCAGAATGGCCATCATCCAAAAGTCTACAAACAATAAGTGCTGGAGAGAGTGTGGAAAAAAAAGAACCCTATTACACTGTTGGTGGGATTGTAAATTGGTGCAACCACTGTGGAAAACAGTATGGAGATGCCTTAGAAAACTAAACATAGAACTACCATTTAATCCAGCAATCCCACTCCTGGGCATCTATCCAGAGAAAACCATGACTCGAAAAGACACATGTACTCCAGTGTTCATTGCAGCACTATTTGCAATAGCCAAGACAAGGAAACAACCTAAATATTACTCATCCATTAAAAGGAATGAAATAATGGCATTTTTAGCAACATGGATGGACCTAGAAAATATCATGCTAAGTGAAGTCAGCCATGCAATGAGACGCCAACATCAGATGCTTTCACTGCCATGTGGAATCTGAAAAAAGGACAGAATGAACTTTGCAGAACAGATACTGACTCATAGACCTTGAAAAACTTATGGTCTCCAGAGGAGACAGTTCAGGGGGTGGAGGGATATGTTGGAGTTGTGGGATGGAAATCCTATAAAATTGGATTGTGATGATCATAAATGTAATAAATTCATTGACTAATACAATTTTTTAAAAAATAAACTGCTAATAAAAATAATAAATCTATGAACAATGGATATTAACTGAAACAAAAAAATAGAAGTTTAAATATGAAAATAATTTCTTGATATAAATATGTAAGCATTAGGTATGTATAACAATAAATATTAAAAGAAAGCAAGCAGAATCTTTTAAGTGGTGGCTATTTTATAGTAAAGGCATTCTTTGTACTTTTTGTTGATCTATTTAGAAATATTTTGCTTGTATCACCTCTGTTTGGTTAAATACATATAAAACATACTACATTTAGTTTTCAGTGAAGTTTCGCAGAGATTCAACTATGAAATTTGGCAGATGACATAACTCACAATACTCTATTCTCCTTCAACCCATCCCCATTCTAAAACTCCTAGGAATAGCTGACATTTAAAATGGAAATTCCTATCATTTAGTTATTATAGTGGATTCTGTGGTATACCACCTACATAGATCACCCCTCTAGGACTGAAGCACTCATTCCCCTGCCTGCTGTGAGAGTTAGTTGAGAGCTGTCAGATGAATGTCTCTCCAAGAACTGCCTTCTCTCAATTGAAGAAAGCTGCCTGGCTCAAGGTCATGCTACTTTCCTTGGGGGCAGCCACTTTTTTTTTTTTGTCTCTTCTAGGGCCGCTCCTGCAGCATATGGAGGTTCCCAGGCCAGGGGTCCAATCGGAGCTATTGCTGCCGGCTATGCCAGAGCCAACACGGGATCCAAGCTGCATCTGCGACCTATACCACAGCTCACGGAAATGCTGGATCCTTAACCCACTGAGCAAGGCCAGGGATCAAGCCTGCAACCTCATGGTTCCTAGTCAGATTCATTAACCACTGCGCCACGACGGGAACTCCGGGGCAGCCACTTCTAATGACTGGTCAGTGTTGCAGTGGCATGGAATGAAGACCAGACTCCCTTTCCTCAAGGATGAACACCCTATGGAAGCCTTTGTTACAACTGAATCACTGTTTATTCCTCCCTCTGTTCACCTACCACCAAAAAAGACCAACACTGAGTCTTTTGGCACCATTCTTCCAGGAGACCAACCAACAACTTGATTATTATTGGCAAGTTGATTATACTGGAAGGGGCAATGATTAATTTTGACTGGAATATATGTAGTTGGGGTATGAGGTTGCCTTTCTTGCTCTCAAAGCTTCAGCCAGCACCACTATCTGAAGGTGTATGGAGTGTTTGATACACCAACACGGAATCCTACAATATTTTTATTGAACCCAGGAACCTATTTCAAACAGAGTGAACATGGGGTCCATTCTTCTTTTTTATAACACACTGCACAGAAGCTGTCAGCTTGACAGAGTGATAAAATCATCTTTTGAAGGTACAACTACTAGCACCACTTTGGAGGTGAAACCCTGCAAAGATGGAGTGACATCTTCCAAGATGCAGCATACACCATAAACCAACAATTATTATTTGGGACTGTGTTCTCAATAGTTAAAATACATGGTTCTGGAATACAAGGGAAGAAAACAGGGGAAGCTCTGGGTGCTAGTTACCATCATCACTCACAGTGACCAGTTGTGACACCTCTTGTCCCAGCAACCCTGGACTCCTGGGTGTAATTGAATGGGTAGTTCTTTGCCCAATTTTGATGGTAACTGGAGCAGTCAGAGCCTGAGAAGAACACAGTAACCAGAGGCCGACCAAGTAGAACACCTACACAACAGAGCTGAGGGTGAGGGAAATGAAAACCCTTTGTAGAGAGGGGAGACGAGTATCAGCAGCAACCTCCCAACCAGGAGCAGTACTAGGGGTTATAGTTTGTCCCATTAACCTTCCTTTTGTGAGGACCAACCAGAATCCTGGAGGAACTGTTCCCAGAACTTATTGTAGTAAAAGTTGATCCAGTACAAAGGGTTGACTTTTAAATTTACCACTCAGATCCTCCTTTCCAAATTGAGGCAATCATTCCCTCAACTGCTAGGAAGATCGGCAGCTGATAACTCTCACAAGTCTCTCTTCTGATATTGTCCTCAGCTGAAGAGAGTCGCCTTGCCCAAGCTCATAGCCAGCCTACATCTAATAACTAGTCCATGCCCAGGTATGAAAGTCCAGTCTTCTTTGATCTAAGGAAGGACAGAGTTCCCCACAGGATTGGCTGAGAGACCTTTGTTGCAACCACACTACAGTTCAACTCCTCCATCTACACAATCCTACTTCCTTCACTCTTTTTCTGGTATTGAATCCCTGGGAATGCTCCAGAAAAGTTCTTGCATGCAAATATTGCAAATATCCATCTTAAGAATTGGTTTCTGAGGGAACTCAGTATGCAACAGTTGCTTAGGTTTTTTTTTTTTTTTTTCCATTTCTTGGGCTGCTCCCGGGGCATATGGAGGTTCCCAGGCTAGGGGTCTAATCGGAGCTGTAGCTGCCGGCCTATGCCAGAGCCACAGCAACGCAGGATCTGAACCGCATCTGCGACCTACACCACAGCTCACAGCAACACCAGATCGTTAACCCACTGAGCAAGGGCAGGGATCGAACCCGCAACCTCATGGTTCCTAGTCGGATTTGTTAACCACTGCGCCACGACGGGAACTCTGGTTTTTTGTTTTTTGTTTTTTAACTAAAAAGACTAACACTCAAAGCTTTGTGTGTCTATTATATAGACATTAAGAATCCCTGGGCAATCTATGTCTGGAAGGTTCATTTACCTCACCAGCAACATTGACACTATTTCCTCTTCTTTGGAAACTTCATTTTCCTGGGCCTCTATTGCATGTGTTGAATACTAGAAGGAATCAGGAAACCTTTCAGTTCTGCTTCTGTCTAAAGGTCATTTTCTTTCTCTTTAGCTCTCTGGTTGTGTCAGGCTCTGAGCTTCTCTATCCCATCATTCCAGAAAGCTACTGGTCCCACTAGCTAGCACTTGTCTCCTCTACCCACAGTAAGTTCTAGATGCTGAGAGAGTTATGGGGATCTCTCTACAGGGTCACCAGGAGTAGGGAAACTTAAGGTCCTCTGGCTGGCAGTCACCATCTTATTTCTGTTTCTTTCCTTTGCCCCCACTGCTTTCCTCTCATGGTCAGAGTTGTCACTCTCTTACTCTATTGCAATTTCAAGTTCCTCTACCCACTGTGATTTGCCACCTTTTTATTGTAAATTTCTGAATTACACGTTCAAATTTTATTACTATTATTGTATTATTACACTTTAAAAGTTCTGAATGACAAAGCTATAAATGAGACCTCTGTCCTTCCTCCCTCTCTTCTTTCCTTCCGTGTCCCCCCTGCCCCACCGTTTCTGGCTGCACCCAGAGCATATGGAAATTCCTAGGCCAGGGACTGAATCCAAGCTGTATATGGCCAACACCACAGCAGTGGCAGTGCTGGATCCTTACCCACTACACCAGGCGGGGGATCGAACTAGCAATGCCACAGAGATAAGCCAGATCATTAATCCACTGCACCACAGCAGGAACTTCCCTCCCTTCCTTCTTGCAAAAAATTTCTTGTGTACCAACTCTGAGTCATCTACTAAGTAAAGGTACCTACCCTTATTTAAGGTTATTAAATGTGATATTAGGGACATAATCATTCCTTCTTGAGATCTTCCTAAGGGCCAAAGTTGGCGGCAGACTGCTGGTCTGTCTGAATCTTGCAGCATATTCCACTGGGACAACCAACCCAGAGCTCATGCCCTTGGAGGGAGAGTATAGTAACAGCATTTTCTTTGTGTAGGAAAGCCTCCAAGTTTTATAAAGCCCCACTATATTTAGTGTAGTAAAGTAAAGGGTCCCTAACCAGTAGATTTCTATCAACCAGCCTCAAAGGCCAACTGGATAGGGAGGTTGGAAGCCACAACCCAACCCCCTTCCAAGTGGCTCCTTTAAGACATCACGCCCTCTTGAGCAGTTTTAAGTCAAGAGCCACTTAAAACTGAGCCTTTTCCATCTTCACATTGTTGTTGACCTTAGTTCTAAAGCCTGAACACACTTCTCAACCTTTCTACAACCTCAAAGTTTCTGATCTTGCAATCATGTTTCCAAATACAGCCTTGACTCTCCCTCAGGATATAGCTTGGGGTTAGTAGAGGGAACCACTGCTTCTTTTCATCACATTATCTCAAAGTCTTTTCCAATGGAGAAATATGTACAAGGTAGACAAAAACTGTGACTTTTGATGTTAATCCTCTGGTTGCAGAAACTTTCTTGTTTTTTGTTCATCTTTGGTATTCTACCAAGGACACCATTTCTCTGACTTTGGTTTAATTCCTGAGTCAGGATTCAGGCCCCCTACTATTAAGACAAATCAAAGAAAGTTGAAAGAAGAAAGATTAATTGCACCACAGAACCTTAGTTATTTCTGAAATTGAGGCACCAAGTGCCTCTGAAAATAGGAATATGGGATGTGGGTGGGAAAAAAAAAGATTATTTGAAAGTTTTATAACTATCAGATCCCCAGATCTACTCAACAGCACAGCCAAATGGCTACCTAGAAGCCAGGTAGTTGATTCTCTTGAGAGGCTGGGTCAAAGACTCTCAGCTTGGTGCACCAACATAGCTAAAGATCAAATAGAGTTTTTATCATGAATGGATGTTGGATTTTGTCAAGTGCTTTTTCTGCATCTATTGAGATAATCATGTGGTTTTTTACTTTTCTTTTGTTAATGTGGTGTATGATGTTGGTTGATTTGCATATGTTGAACCATCCTTGTGAACTTGGGATGAATCCCGCTTGGTTGTAGTGTATGATCTTTTTTATATGTTGTTGGATTCAGTTGGCTTAAATTTTGTTGAGAATTTTTGTGTTTATATTCATCAAAGATATTGGCCTATAATTTTCTTTTTTGGTAGTATCTTTGTCTGGTTTTGGTATTAGGGTGATAGTGGCTTCGTAGAATGTCTTTGGGAAGATTCCTTATTCTTCAACTTTTTTGAAAAGTTTAAGAAGGATGGGTATAAGTTCTTCTTTGTATGTTTGGTAAAACTCGCCTGTGAAGCCATCTAGTCCTGGAATTTTGTTTGTAGGGAGTGTTTTTGTTATATATTCAATTTCATTTCTAATGATAAGTCTGTTCAATTGATATATTTCTTCTTGATTCAGTTTTGGCAGGCTGTACGTCTCTAGAAAGTCTTCCAGGTTGTCAAATTTGTTGACATTTAATTTTTCATAGTATTCTCGTATGTTTTTTTGTATTGCTGCAGTATCTGTTGAGATTTCCCTTTTTTCATTTCTCATTGTATTTATTTGAGTTCTTTCTCTCCTCTTGGTGAGTCTGGCCAGAGGTTTGCCAATTTTGTTTACCCTTTCAAAGAATCAGCACTTGGTTTTATTGATTTTTTCTATTGTTTTTGAATCTCTATTTTACTGATTTCCTCTCTGAAAAGGGTACCCTACTTTACTGTGGGTAGGAATATAAACTGGCATAACCATTATGGAAAATAGTATGGCGGTACCTCAGAAAACTAAATATAGAACTACCATATGATCCAGCAATCCTACTCACAGGTATATATCCGGACCAAACTTTCCTTGAAAAAGATACATGCACCCTTATGTCCATAGCAGCACTATGGACATAGTAGCCACGACATGGAAACAACCTAAATGTCTATCAACAGATGAATGGATTAAGAGGATGTGGTATATATACACAATGGAATATTACTCAGCCATAAAAAGAACAAAATAATGCCATTTACAGCAACATGGATGGAACTAGAGACCCTCTTACTAAGTGAAGTAAGTCAGAAAGAGCAAGACAAATACCATATGATATCACTTATATCTGGAATCTAATATATGGCACAAATGAACCTACCTACAGAAAAGAAACAAACTCATGGACCTGGAGAACAGACTTGTAGTTGCTAAGGGGAAGGGGGAGGGAGAGGGATGGACTGGGAGTTTGGGGTTAGTGGATGCAAACTATTGCATTTGGAATGGATAAGCAATGAGATCCTGCTGTATAGCACAGGGAACTATATCTAGTCACTTGTGATGGAACATGATGGAGGATAATGTGAGAAAAATAATGTGTGTATGTGTATGTATTTTTATATATGACTGTGTCACTTTCTGTTGTACAGCAGAAATTGACATAACATTGTAAATCAACTTAAATAAAAATATAATAAAAATCTTTTTTAAAAAGATTAAATAGAAGTCTCTGTAAAGAATGATGAACTCCCCTCACCCCTACTCTCCAGCCTTTTCCCCCTGATTACCTTGCAGAAGGCTAAAAGCCAAGTTTATAAACTCCATTGCAAAAGGATTTCTTTTACTAACTAACTAACCAGGCTTGGAAAAAATATCTTCGGTTAATGATATTTGGAAGTCCTTTCCAATCCTACCCCTGAAATGTGACACTACTACCAAATTCAACAGTCCAACAACTCTGCCCATTCACAGGGAGCACTTAAGTGCCTCACTCTTAAATGTGAATAGACAGTCACTTCTGAAAACTCACAACTGTAATTACAAACAAAAGGCATTCAGAGGGAGATAACAAAGTAGGAAATAAAAGAAAACATGAAGTACTAAAATGAATGCCCTTAGAGAGCTAAGAGAAAATATTGCATCCATGAAATAAGAACAGAATGCCATTTAAAAACAAAGCAATGGGAGTTCCCATCATGGCTCAGCAGTAATTTCCTGATTAGTATCCATGAGGTTGTGGGTTCAGTCCCTGGCCTTGCTCAGTGAGTTAAGGATCCTCTGATTCAACCCCTAGCCTTCCATATGCCATGGGTGAGGCCCTAAAAAAACAAAACAAAACAAAAAAGTAAAATAAAAAAAGTAATAGGAAGGAAAGAAGGGACAGAAAACTAGAAATAGCTTTAGAAAATAAAAATATGATAGATTTTAAAATTCAATGGAAGAATTAGAAGACAAAGAAAATCTCCCAAGGAAAAAAAGGAAATATAAGAAGAAAATTATATCAGTTCAAGTGATCCAACAACTGAATCAAGGGTTCTAGAGTGAGCAGAGAAAATGGAGGGGAGGGAATTACTAAATTAAAAATGTGCAGGAGTTCCTGTCGTGGCTCAGGGGTTAACGAATCTGACTAGGAACCATGAGGTTGTGGGTTTGATCCCTGGGCTTGCTCAGTGGGTTAAGGATCTGGCATTGCCATGAGCTGTGGTATAGGCCACAGATGTGGCTCGGATTCGGCGTGGCTCTGGCGTAGGCCGGCGTCTATAGCTCCGGTTGGACCCCTAGCCTGGGAACCTCCATATCGTGGGAAGTGGCCCTAGAAAAGGCAAAAAGACAAAAAGACAAAAAAAAATGCATAATAATTTCTCAAAACAGAAGGAAATGTGTTTTCAGGTTGAAAGGGCCCATGATGTTGAGGTTCATTACACACTGTGAATGAGAAAAGACCCTAACCTAAAGTGCATTATCATGAAATTTCAGAATGTTAGAAAGACAAGGAAGATCTCAAAACATTCCAGAGAAGATTAAAAAAAACCTTGAGTCCTATAAGCGGTACCTAGTGGCAAACTTCTCAATAGCAGTATAGAAAGCTAGAAGACAAAGAAGCAATGTTTTTTAAATTCTGAGGGAAAATTATTTCCAACCTAAAATTCTATACCCAGACTATCACTTAAGTGTGCTGCTAAGGAGTTCCCGTCGTGGCGCAGTGGTTAACGAATCCGACTAACCACTGCGCCACGGGTTCGGTTCGGTCCCTGCCCTTGCTCAGTGGGTTAACGGCATTGCCGTGAGCTGTGGTGTAGGTTGCAGATGCGGCTCGGATCCCGTGTTGCTGTGGCTCTGGCGTAGGCCGGTGGCTACAGCTCCGATTCGACCCCTAGCCTGGGAACCTCCATATGCCGCAGGAGCGGCCCAAAGAAATAGCAAAAGGACAAAAAAAAAAAAAAAGTGTGCTGCTAAAATAAAGACATTTCAGACATGCCAGTCCTCAAAAAAAATTTACCTTTCATAAACTTTCTCAGCAAGGTATTTCACCAAACCAAGTGAGCAAACCAAAAGGAAGATATATGAGTTCTAGGAAACAAGAGACCAGCAAAAGAAAGATGTAAAAGGAATTCCCAAAACAATGAAAAAAGCAAGATGACAGCTGGGCAGCTGGCCTAGAAAGAGCAACCAGTACTGACTAGAGCTGGACAATGAAAAAATCCGGACAACATCCAGAAGAGATGTCTGTGAGAAAACAAACAAAACTGATAGAGTGAGAGATTTATAATTCTCTCAAAGGGCCTGGGTAGAAATTAGTGATTGCTCTATGGAAACTGAAGTTTAAAAAAGACAATTATTAACCTAAGGGAAAATAAAATGGCTATATAATATACAAAGTGAACAGCAAGCAGTTCACCTGTGAACAATATTTCCATAGGTATAATTTAAACACTGAAAATGGGTTTAATCAAAATTTTAATTATAATGGGGGGAATGGTTATAGGTGAATGGTTATAGGTGAATCTCTATATGCCACCGAAAGAAAACAAAATCCTATCCTCCATAATAGGAAATCAAGAGCTAACACTGAAACTGAAAATAAAGGGGGAAAAAACTCAAATAAGCACATGAAGAAATAGTAAAAGATGTGACTATACTTGGCTCTGTTGAGCAGAAATCAGAGGTGGGAAGAAGTGGGCAAAGGGACTGCCATTTTGTTTTGTTATTTTTGGTAAAAGCCTATGTTTGACTTTTTATCCTATGTGCCTATATTTTTAAAAAGACTAAAGCAAAAAAAAAAAAAGTGAGTAAGAGAGGAAATAAGGAAGAAGAGAAAATTAGGGTAGAAAAAAATAACATGAAGTCAGAAGTAATATTAGATCCAGTACACATCATTGCTAAAGATAGGCTGAAAATTGGGTTCTGAGCTTTTTAGCAGCCAGCACAAAGTGGGAAATGTAATCATTTATACAGTTCCAAAATGTCCAAGAGATAAAAAACAAACCACTTGCTCAGGAGAAATATATCTATTTCTGGTATTGAGATCTGAGAAACAGTTTTCCCATCTGTCCTCCTAAAGAGGCCACCCTGTGACGTAGTGAACCACATCCTCATCAACTTGCCTACAGTAGATGCAATAATAAGTTTATAGAGCTGTTTCTTATCATATCTCTCAACACGGGTTGATGGCAAAATGCCAATGCAGAGTTCAGTAAAAGCAATTCTATGAGGAGATGAAAATCTGTTCACTTCAGAAAGACAATAAAGCATGGTGGCTCATGTGTGGGCCTGGGTTCCAAATATGTCTCTTAAGAAAGTTACTCAACTACTCTGTACTCAGTTATCTCATCTCTAAAATGGGCCTAAACATCATCATCTCCTAGGATTTTGTAAGGATTAAATAAGTATACACATGTGAAGTGTTTAAAGTAATGCCTGGCATATATAAGCACTAAAAAAAAAAAAAGATAGCTATTATTCAGAGAAATGTTTTTTTAATGGATCTTATATGTGAAGACTACCATAAACAGGAGTTCTCATTGTGGCACAGCAGAAATGAATCGGACTAGTATCCACAAGGATGTGGGTTCGATCCTCAGCCTCACTCCATGGGTCAGGGATCCAGCACTGCTGTGAGTTGTAGTGTGGGTCACAGATGCAGCTCAGATCCCGCAAGGCTGTGGCTGTGGTGTGGGCCAGCAGCTGTAGCTCCAATCCGACCCCTAGCCTGGGAATCTCCATATGCCACAGGCGCAGCCCTAAAAAGCAAAACAAACAAAAAACTACCATAAGCGAAACAGTGTGATACTGGTGAATAGATAGATAGATCAATGGACTATTACAGGGAAACAGACGCAGATAAACACAATCAACTGATCTTCAACAAAGCTGCAAAACAATTCAGTGGAGGAAAGACAGCTTTAGCTATCATCATTAGCCATTAGGGAAAATGGGTATTAAAACCATAGATATATCATTATATATCTATGAGAATGGCTAAAATAAAAAAATAGTGACAAAGCCAAATGCTGACGGAGCAAACGGCTCTATCACGTATTGCTAGTGGTAATACAAAATGGTATAGCTACTCTACAATTTTTTAGAAAACTAAACATACACTTACCACATGACCCAGCAATCACACCCCTAGGCATTTATCCAGAGAAATAAAAATTTATGCCCACACAAAAACATAGAGAGGAATGTTTATTGTAGCTTTATTTGTAAGAGCCTAAACTGGGAAACAACCCAAATATCCTTCAGTGGGTGAAGAGTTAAGCTACAGTGTGTCCATATCATGGAATATTACTCAGCAGTTTAAGAAAAAAAAAAGCAAATTATTGATACATGCAACAATTTGGATGGATCTCAAAAGATTATGCTGAGTGAAAAAATAAAATCTCAAAAGGCTGCATACTGTGTGATTTAATTTACATAACCTTCTCGGAGTTCCCGTCCATGGCTCAGTGGAAACAAATCTGACTAGTATCCATGATGACGCAGGTTTGACCCCTGGCCTCACTCAGTGGGTTAAGGATCCAGCGTTGCTGTGAGCTGTGGTATAGATCACAGAAGCGGCTCAGATCTGGCGGCTCAGATCTGGCGTTGCTGTGGCTGTGACATAGGCTGGTGGCTATAGCTCCAATTCCAACCCTAGCCTGGGAACCTTCATATGCCATGGGTACAGCCTTAAAAAGACAAAAAAAAATTATATAACCTTCTCAAAAATGATAAAATTATAGATGAGTCCCCTGGTGGCCTAGTGGATTAAGAATCTGGTACCGTCACTGCTGTGGCAAGAGTTTTTTTTGATCCCTGTTCTGGGAATTTCTGCCTGCCATGGGTGTGGTCAAAAATAAATAAATAAATAATAAAATTATAGAGATGGAGAACAGATTTAGTGGTTCTAGGAATTTTGGTTGGGGGAGGGGAGGAGCCCAGGGGTAACAACAAAAGGGTAGGATGAGGGATCTTTGTGGTAATAAAACAGTTTTGTATCTTCAAGTGACTGCGGTTACATTAATCTACACATATGATAAAATTGCACAAACACACACACTCATGCACGCACATACAAGTACATGTAGAACTGGTAAATCTGAATTTGAATAAAGTCTGTTGATTGTACCCAGGTCAATTTCCTGGATTTAATATTATACTACAGTCATGTAAAATGTGACCACTGAGGAAAACTGCGAAGGATACACTAGACCTTGCTGTACTATGTTTGCAATTTCCTATGAATTTATAATTATTTCAAAAGAAGTCTTAAAAAGTAGATACTATGAAAATATTAGGTAAATCATATTTTAAAATCTTAGAAGAAGTTCCCTTGTGGTGCAGCAGTTTAAGGGTCTGGTGGTGTCACTACAGTGGCTCAGGTTTGATCCTTGGCCCAGGAAATTCAATATGCCTCGGGCACGGCCAAAAAAAAATATTTTTAATTTGGGGATTAAAGTTACCTTTACTCAGCAAACTCTTTCTTTACAGATTATCTAAAATGATAATTTAAACATTTAAAGGGTTGGTAGAAATTCATCTAAGAATGGGCTTCTTTCAAAAAATAGTGAAATGGGAGTTCTATGGTAGACTAGTGGTTAAGGATCTGGGGTTGTCACTGCTATGGCATGGACCTGATCTCTGGCCCAGGAACTTCCACATGCCATGGACACAGATCAAAAAAAAAAAAAAGTAGTGAAGTTAAAAGAGTAGGGTGCATATGCATCTGTGTGTGCACTTGCGTTTAGAGAAAAACATGGTGATGCAGGTGTTCACTGTTCCAAGAAGGCAGGTAGCACTTCCAAGAGTCCTTATAGAATGGAATTTCTTACCATAGACCAGCGTCTGGCCCTCAGCTCTTCAGTTCAAAAACCTAATTTTCCTCTAGATTGAGCATAGATTCTCATTAACTGAGCTCACAGTATTGATGTGCCAAATATGGTAATCTCAGCCACACACAGATTTGCAAGAAAAGCTAAGTTTCTTTCTGCTTTTTAAATCAACTTACTTTGAACTCGAAACCCACATTCTACAACCTGGAGGAATTTCAAACTAAGCAATTCCTTGCAAGGGCATCACTGGTCCGATTACTGCCCTGATACTCACTTTCACAGTTTGAAGGGTACTCTCAGGAGCATTTTCCTGGGAGTGACTGCAGCTTTTGTGATGCTTGGGACTCGGGGTGTCTTCAGGGCCTAGGATCAAGCATCCCTGGGCACTACATATGATTTTGTCTTCTGTATTACATCTCAGGTTGTGACATCTCCCTCTCCTCTCAGCCTCAGAGAAACTCCTAGAGAAGCCTCTTATGTCTCGAAGATCCTTTCTTTCACCATCCTCTAGACATTCAGAATCATCTGATTAATTAGCTTAGCTTTTCCAGAGGATGGGAAAACCCGCTAAATTGAAGCTCTTCTCCTTTTGGTCCTGCTAAAATCCCTGTGGTGAAGAATTATAAAGCCTTATTACCTCCTGAAAAGTGGGGGTAAATGTAGGCAGAACAAAATAAAATTATATTTTAACAATCATTCTTCCACAACTACATCGAACCAGAAAAGCTATTTTATTATTTTGCAGTGAACAACAAATGTCACAGCAACAAGTCACATCCACATAGCTAGCCCATTCTTTCCTTTTTAAATAAGACTCTCAAGATTCTAATTAGACATTTTTTGATGACCCTGGAAACAGAACCAGAGGTATCATAATAATTCAATATGTAAAGGGATCAGGCTGTCCTACCCTGATGTATCAATCCCATAGCAGGGATACTCACTCATGTCATGCTAAGGGAGCTGGAAACACTGGAAGTTCTTGGCTATAATCCCCTGGATCCATGTTCATGTTGAGAGTGTCCTTGCCAGTGGAGTTGCAATAGTCAGAGGTCTTTGTCTGGGACTTTGTCTCCTAGGGGAGCATTTGGATGAACACCACCAACACTTGTCCTGGAGACTCTCCTTTCTCTATGCTCCATAATCTCTTCTATCAAGTAACAGGCCAGTCCTGTGGGCCTAGGATGCATGTCTCTTCTGGATGATTTTTCATACATCTGTTTCAATCAATTGCATAGGGACTTTAAAATGAATTTTCAAAGAGCCATATGATTTCTTTGTTTTTGCACTAGACTTCCTGTACCCACCAAATCCTGAGAGTGGTATATATAAAACTAAGTATTTCAGAAGATCTTCAATATGGGATTCTAAATATCAGAAACATCTAAACAAAGGTATTATCTTAAACAATGTAAAAATAATTATAAACTTAAAATTACATCATTGCAGAGTTCTGTCGTAGCTCAGCAGATTAAGAACCCGACTGCAAGGATGTAGGTTCTATCCCTGGCCTCACTCAGTGGGTTAAGAATCTGGCATGGCTGCAAGCTGTGGTGTAGGGTGGCAGCTGTAGCTTCATTCAACCCCTAGCCCAGGAACTTCCATATGCTGTGGGTACACTCAAAAAAGAATAAAAAATTACATAATTGCAACCATTGAAGAACAGTTAGTTGTTACACGCAGCATGCATGATGATGGGTGAAATCTTCTGGATGCAAATGATCCAATAATAATGTCCCTGAAGTCAGATTTTTAAGGTTGAATATATACTGTCAAGTTATTGAGTGGCCTCACTGCAAAAGTCCCTGAGTATTTATATTTTGGTGGGTAATAATATCTTTCTGAATTACTGTATGTGTGTTGTGTTGAGATGTCTAATCCTCAGACATAGTAGCAATAATCTAGTATAGGACAGGAAAGTCCATGGCATTTCCTCCTACTCTTTGTAGAGAAATAATGGACCTCCTAGTGAAAGTATTATACGCTGAACTTGCAAAGTGCTTTAAAGCAATCTTTTTGGTAATTCCTCACCTATGCATCTCTGTGTACATCAAGAATTATTATCCTATTTTCTTTTAATAGGAAAATAAGGATACAATTAATAATAATAATAATAATAGATTTCAAGGTCATTTTTCCTATGAAAAGTTTAACAAGTTACATTACCCATGGCAACAAGGAAAAAACTCAGACTGAGCCAGCTCCTTCAAACTCTGTTTAGTTACCTTTTATTCTCTAGTATCCTTTGCTTGTTTTTTTTTTTTCTCTTTTAAATTTTTTTCTTCTCTAGTTTTTAAAAATTTTTTTATTGAAATATAGTTGATTTACAGAGTCATTTTAGTTCCAGGTTTCCCTAGTTTTCTTAAAATGGCACATGCAAGGTACTCATCATTATTAATAAGATATTCCCAATCTTAATCAATTCATTATGTCCAATAAAGCTAGAAGAAGCACTAGCCCACTGGACTCATGAATAATTTTGTAATAGCTTCTTTTTTTTTTTTTTTTGTCTTTTTGGGCCGTACCGGTAGCATATGGAGGTTCTCAGGCTAGGGGTTGAATCAGATCTGTAGCCCCTGGCCTATGCCAGAGCCACAGTAACATAGAATCTGAGCCAAGTCTGAGACCTACACCACAGCTCAAGGCAACGCCGGATCCTTAACCCACTGATCGAGGCCAGGGATTGAACCCACATCCTCATGGATGCTAGTCGGGTTTGTTAACCACTGAGCCATGACAGGAATTTCTGTAATGGCTTTCTCTATCAAGATAAATGGATATGCTATAGCATGTTATGGCTTCTGAAGTAATTTCAGTATAATTTTAGGATTCCAAAGCAGCATATGAAAAAATAAAGTTTTTTTTAAGTTTACTTCAATAGGTTTGGGAATAAAACTTAACATAATGTTGCTATCAAGTTGTGCTGTTTAATTTTGATTTGATCCCTTGACTATGAAACCCATGAAATATTTATGAAATACATGAATATATTTATTTGAGCTTTGCTTTCCTCCAGCTCAGGCATAACGACCCTTTTTTATTTATGTAAACTTGAAATAATAATAATAAGCTAGTTGTGTTCAGTTCTATCCTTCGAGATGAAGAGATGCAGTTATCGCCCCAGAGGGCAATCATATGGTCTCCATTGCCTTTCAATACGATTACAAGTAAAGACTATGCTCAGAATCTGTTCAGATGACCATTTCACCCAAGATACATTTTTGTTAAATACAGAACACCAGGCCTTAGAGGAACATAAGGCTTAGAATAATTAAATGTTTTGTTTTGCTCAGACAAAAAAAAAAAAAGATCCAGTTCCATGTATTATTATTATTACCTACTGATTCCATCCTACTACAATTGGAGCATCACTACAAAATTTGTTCTTGTTCTCATGGCCAGATTTCCAGCCTTGCACACACTCTGTGACACTCATTTGGCCAGAAGGATCCATGGGCACCCGGAGAGCTGCCTGCTATTGCCTACGTGTCATATGAGGTGGCAAGAACATCTCTTTAGGTTTGGTTTTCACTGCCGGAAATTATAAAATCAGATTACTGCACATAATGGGGCTCATTCTAAGAGGCTAGAGGGAGATTTAGAAGCCTTTTCAGTCCACTTATCAAAATGCTTACAGTTGCCATTTCATTGTGGATGAAACAATAATAAATATTGAGCAAAGGAAGTTAATCCACATCCGGAGGATTTTATTCAGTTAAACAACAAAAGTTGTGCAGATCCCAAGCAATGAGTTTCATATTAAAAAATTCAAGAGCAGCTCAAAGGCACATTTCGTTTAAGGCATGGACATTGTAATGTATCTTTTTCACTGCTGATTCTGTCCTGAGTCTAAGTGAAATAGAAACATCAGAGTTGGTTTTTTGTTTTTTCCGAGTAGTTTTCTTTTAGCAATATAGATCTAGACCTATCACATAATGTTGTTCACAGAGTCCTATCAAGGGATTTTTTCCTATATTGACATTTAACATTGTATAAGAAAATATCTTCTAAATATTCTTTTTATTTGATTTTTTTTTAACCAGTATAGGCTGGGTGTGAGGGAAAGTATTTCAAAATAAAATTACTACATGATCTTATACTTAGTATTTTTATGCTTTGTTTTATACTTGGGGATTTTTAAGATATTTGTGGCTTATAAGGGAAATTTTTTGTTTTTGATTACATATGTTATATATGCCTATTCATATATGTGTGTACCCATGTGATATGTACACCCAGTGGTGTGCTGTTAAGTCAGCCCTTCAAATAAATGAAGTTCTGACTTCTTGCCTTTGCCAACTTCCCTGTTGTAAGCACTCCCACCATAACCAATTTCAAGCTACTAGTACAATGATACTGAATGTGGAGTTGAGAAGAGTTGCAAATTGGCTCCAGCACACCACTGTTTCTACATGTGTGTGTACACGTGTAAATATACATAGAGATATGTGTACACACATCCACCCCTGTGTGTATAGGTATGTATACACAAATACATGTGCACCTACCCACACACCAAGAGAGCTATGAAGTAGTGAGGAAGACTGAAACCAGAGCAATCCCACCTTTACCACTCACTAGTTATTTGACCTTGGACAAATCACTTAATTTTTCTGTGCCTCACTTTTCTCTTTTTAATAAAGAACATAATATTAGTACCACTTAGTAAGCACATTGTAAAGGTTAAGTAAATTAACATGTCAAGTGGTAACTACAGTAACATCTAAACGCCGTATGACAGCTGTAATTATTACTGTTGCTATTAATAGTATTATCAAAGGATAAAAGTGTGTATATAAAGTGATTTCTCAGGATCTTGTCCACCAAAAACGGCTGATGCTCTCCAACCTCTGTCCCATCTCTCCCCTCTTCCATTTGCAGGTGCTGGTTAGCTTTGCAGGGATTAAGTTCTATTCCAATCAAAATCAGCAAGTCTTTGGACCCAAGACAAGAGCGGTTCTGTTACCAAGTCTTAATTTGGCTGTCTTACCTACTTGTTCTCTATCAGTCCCTGGAGAGTGCCCCTTACTGAAGCTTGGATAACTAATCTCACTCCCCAGAGTCTTTTAATTCATCGGGTTACCTTTCCTCTATTGGTTTTTGATCAGTAGCTTGCCCTGATCCTTGCTCTGAAGGAGAACCTGGATCTCTGAACCTTGACTGCTGGATTCTAACCTCATGACCTTGCTATCATTTGGAATCCTGGCTGATGATCTTATTCTGGATCTTCTCAATTCCTATCTATTTTTACTGCACTTCCAAGTCTCTTGATCTGTGATGTCTATAACTATGATGGTCATTCAACCTGGGTTTTCCAAATAGCATCAATTTAAAATATCCTGTCCTGGAGTTTCTGCTGTGGCACAGTGGGTTAAGGATCCAGCATTGTCTGTGTGGTGACATGGGTTCAATCCCTGGCCCCACATAGTGGGTTAAGGATCTGGCCTGTGGTGTAGGTCACAGCTATGGCTTGGATTCAATCCCTGGCCCAGCAACTTCCAAATGCTGTGGGAACAGCCAGAAACAAAAAAAAAAAATAAACAAACAAAACCCAAATTCCTATCTTTTCCATTCCAGTGTTTTGGTATACAAAGTATATTGCCCAGAGAACTTTTGATTCCAGAAAGAATTACAAAACCCTATAGTCAAAACATGTCCCTTTCTAAAAAATTTAGAAAATATTTTAACCAAGCAGGACCCTATGGGCCTTCCTGGGACTGGCCCTTCCCCCCATATTCTCTGCTTTAGCTCCTCTCTGACATATCTGATGTACATTTCCTGGGTTGTTTTACAAATATGAACCTACCACCACCAAATGGAAGGTGTTAACACCTTGATGACCATGAGCACATAGCCCCCAAACCTCCTTGAGTCCAAGGACTGATAATGTTAATCCCTGTGACACTGCCCTATCACCATCAGCCAATCAGAAAATTATGCACAAACTGATCACATACCTTGCAACTCCCTTCCCTCACCTGGCTCTTAAAAATCACTTGTTGAAACCCCTTCAAGGAGTTTGGGGTTTGGGAGGGCATGAGCCACCTACCTCCTTGTATGGCCCTCCAATAAACATTTCTCTGCTCCAAACTCTGAGGTTTAGGTCTGTTTGGTCTCACTGAGAATTGGGCATATGAACCTGTGCTAACAGTATGATTGCAATTTATCAAACTTGTTAGTAAGTTCCAATACTTAAGTGAACACCAGTCTTAATGCCCAATCCCAAACCAGGGTCCAGGTTCTACTACTCTATCAGGCAGTACTGTATTACATGGTGGAGATGATTTGGAAAGAAGGCACAATTAAGATGAGAATCCCAAAACCTCCTTGTTCCAGGTTTCAAATAATGGCAGGAATGTCACACATTCTCTTCTCATTTTGGAAACTTACTCAATTTGTGTGTACATATGGAATCAACTGGTATTTATTGTTACTTGAATATGATGAAGGCAAACAACTTCATGTCTCTATTTTTCTCCTTTCTACTTCTTAGGGCCCACGTGTATATAACAGCAGCTATTTTTCTTTTTTTTTTTAGGAGGTTCCCAAGCTAGGGGTCGAATCGGAGCTGTAGCCGATAGCCTGTGCCACAGCTACAGCAACGCCAGATCAGATCCATGTCTGTGACCTACACCAGAGCTCACAGCAATGCCAGATCCTTAACCCACTGAGCAAGGCCAGGGATCGAACCTGCATCCTCATGGATACTAGTCAGATTTGTTTCCAGGGAGCCACAATGGGAACTCCAACAGCAGCTATTTCTTAAGATAACATGTTCCAATAAACTCTCCTCTAAATTGAAAAGTGGCACAATTTCTACAAAACCTAAAATTGAATAGAGTTCAATTACCTCTCTCTATTTTCAATGAATTCAGTCTCTGCTAGCAGTTTGTCTGCCTCACCATGCATTCAAAACAAATTCTTAAAAATACTCCTTCTTGAGAAAACATCAAATTCCATTAGAGCTTTAAACTATAATTTTTTTTTTTGTCTTTTTGCCATTTCTTGGGCCGCTGCCACAGCATATGGACGTTCCCAGGCTAGGGGCTGAATCGGAGCTGTAGCCACCGGCCTATGCCAGAGCCATAGCAACACAGGATCCAAGCCACATCTGCGACCTACACCACAGCTCATGGCAATGCCAGATCCTTAACCCACTGAGCGAGGCCAGGGATGGAACCCACAAACTCATGGTTCATAGTCGGATTCGTTAACCGCTGAGCCACGATGGGAACTCCTATAATTATTTTTCTAAATCAATGTCTTTTATTGAAAAGGAGGCACATACTAATATTTTCGGTAGTGGTGGTATATATAGTTGTCTGGGTGATGGTGGTTGTAGAGGTGAGGCAGGGATGGAGTAGGAAGAAGAGAGTCATAGTTAAAATCCTTTTTATTCTTGGAATTCCCTGGTGGCTCAGTAGGTTAAGGATTGGCAGTTGTCACTCAGGTCACTGCTGTGGCACAGGTTCAATGACTGACCCCAGAACAGAACATTTGGGTGTGGCCCAAGAAAATAATAAAGTCCTTTTTATTCTTTAGGAACTTTCATACCAGCAACACTTAGAGCCCTCTCTTTTTAGAACTGACTCAATGAGATGTAACAAATTGTGAGGACATATTTATATAGCTACACTGTTTTTTAACCAACTTATGCATTTTATATTTTACTCATTTTCAGAGGATGTATTATTTTTGTTATTCTTACCTGTTAAGTTATTCTTTTTATTATGCTATATAAAATATTTAATGGTATGTAAGGCTTTCTTCTTTATAAATTTTAGTTGCATAATACACACAATTTTAATATAATGCTAATTTTTAAAGAAAAATTGAAATGTAATAGATAATACTAAATAGTGAAGATGAAAGCCATACAAAAATGGGATAAAGTATAGAATAAACTTCCTATTTGTCTCAGCATATTTTCCATTCCACTCCTCCAAAGGGAGTCGCTTAATATGTTTCTTAAGATCCATGATATAATAATCTGTGCGAATGTAATTGTGTTTAAATATATGTATTTTATTTTGTAAAAAAAAAAAATTTAAAGAACAGGCATTCTTCCTAAACCATGCAAACCAATCACTAGATATTATTGAACATGAAAAGAAAATTGTATACAGTGATGACTATATTTGCTTTGGAATTAGTTAACTAGCTAGTTACCTACAATTATAAAAGAGCTATGAAGATACAACTGAAAGGTAAGATTTAAAATGTTCTTTAATTACTGTATGATAGATAGTTTCTTACCACTATGCACTCAGAATTGTCAATTCAAACTCTTTCCAATTTGAATTCTACCAAGCTTTCTTAATTAGTTTCTAACAAGATTTGCTTCATTAATGGAGTTTTTATTATTGTTGTAATTAAAAATAATTATGGAATATGAAAAAAAAAAAGAACTGACTCACTCAAGCAGTTTAAATAAAACTCGCTCTCTTCTACCTAATTCCCTTTATTAGGAGAGAGAAAAAAAAGTGTAGAATTAGATAAAGAACTGGACTAAGGAGGAGTGGATTTTAAACCAGCTTTCTCACTAACTCTCTTGATGGACCCCCAGGATGTCTACAGACAGAATTGAGGGTGTGAATTTAAAAGGGGAAAAAAATTACATCATTATTTTCATTGGCCTCTAAATGAAATCTAGCATTTCCTTCAAGATCTCTCCTAATTCTGCCAGGTCTTTCAGTTCCTCCCATTTGCAGGCTTAAGTTAACCATGCAGTCTTTTGATTATTAATGCACATAAGAAACCACAGAGTCTTAGCAGTACTTATGATATTTCACCAAGAGAAGTCATTTTCTTATTGCTTTTACATTTGTTGCTATTAGCTCAAAATACCATATCTATTCATCACTACTTCAAAATTATGGTACCAAATAGACTTGCTGTGATTGCATCTTATTTTTAACATATTAGTAAAGAAGTACATTTACTACTACATCACATATTTGTTTTTTAATATTCTAATAACTACATTTCAATAGAATTGGTTTCCTTTGGATTTCTATGCATTTCATTTTTCTTAAATATCTTTGAGATATAATTCATATAACATAAAATTCCCCCATTTAAAGTGTACAGTTCAAAGGCTTTAATATAGTCACAGAATTATACAACCATCATTATAATCTAAGTTTAGAACATTTTCATCACCACAAGAAGAAACACATACTCCTTAGTAGTACTCCCTACTCTGTTCCTCTCTATCCCCCAACCCTAGGATCTCATTTCTTTTTTTGGGCGGGGGGGGGGGGGGGGGGGCCTTGGCATGCGGAAGTTCCCCTGGGCCAAGGATCCAACCCTCGCCACAGCTGTAACCAGAGCCACAATGCCAAATCCCTAACCCGCTAGGCCACCAGGGAACCTCATTTCTTTTTGTTGCCATCTAATATTTCATTGCATGGATTTTATTCATATTGATGGACATTTAGGGTGTTTCCACTTTTCAGATAATATGAGTAATAGCTGAAATGCCATGAGTATTCATGTGCGAATGTTTATGTGGATATATGTTTGAGGGTTCTTATTTCTCAGAATTCTCTCTAACTCTTGTTAGTGTGTGTCTTTGATTATAGCCATACTAGTGAATATGAAATGGTATCTCACTGTGGTTTTTATTTACATTTCCCTAATGGTTAATGATGCTGAGTATTTTCTCACATGTCTATGGGTTATGGGTCATGGTATGTCTTCTTTGGATAAATGTCTATTCAGAGAGTCTGCCCATTTTTTAATTGGGTCATTTAATTATTGAGCTGTAAGAGTTCTTTATATATTCTGGATACAAGTTCCTTACCAGATGTATGATTTGTAAATATTTTCTTCCATTCTTTGGGCTGCCTTTTCACTGACTTTATAGTATTATCTGCAGCACTAAAGTTTTAAATTTTACTGTACTACAGTACAACTATTGCCTAGGTGATGAATGTAGAGCTCTGAATATACCAAAAACTATTGCATTGTACACTTTTTTTTTCCTTTTCTTTTTATGGCCACACCCGCGGCATATGGAAGTTCCCAGGCTAGGGGTCAAATCAGTGCTGCAACTGCTGGCCTATGCCACAGCCACAGCACCGCCAGATCCAAGTCACTTTTGCAACCTACACCACCGCTTGCAGCAACACTGGATCCTTAACCCACTGAGTGAGGCCAGGGATTGAACCCTCATCCTCACGGATAGTAGTTAGGTTCTTAACTCACGGAGCCACAATGGGAGCTCCTTGAATTGCATACTTTAAATGAGTGAATTATATAGTATATGGCTTAATCTAATAAAGCTTTTTTTTTCTTGAGGAGAAAAAGCAATAATGGCAGAACAGATAGACAGAAAAATCCATACCCTAGCCATTGTTCAATCATCTCTATATGTGAACAAATCTCTGTATGTGAACCCTTATTATTTAAAAAAACAAAACATAAGTTAGGTTCTAAAATTAGATCATGGTGATGGTTGCACGACCCTGTAAATGTACTAAAACTTTACATACTTAAATAGATGAATTCTTTGGCATATGAATTATATGTCACTAAAGCTATTTTTAAAAAGTCAAAAGAAACTACTGCCTAAGCTACAGTCGTAAGGTATACTCTTAGGTTTTCTTCTAAAAATTGTTTGTATTGTTTTGGCTCTTGCATTTTTTTATGGTTTTTGATCCATTTTGAATTCATTTTTGTTCATGATGTAAGGAAGGTATCCAGCCTCAAGTACTTTATTTTATGCTCTTAAAAGCATTATTCTGAGAAGGAATTTACAAGCTTCACCAGACTGACAAGGTGGTCCATGGTACAGTAAAATTCATGGGTAGGATTGAATTGGGAAGCTCTTTTCCAGTTCTATGGTGCTCTTTACTGTGCATACATTATGGGTGGGGATCAATCATTCTTTTTTTTTTTTTTTTTTGCTTTTTAGGGCCACACCCATGGCATATGGAGGTTTCCAGGCTAAGAGTCTAATCAGAGCTACAGCTGTCGGCCTATACCATAGCCACAGCAATGCTGGATCCAAGCCACATCTGCCACCTACATGACAGCTCACAGCAATGCTAGATCCTTAACCCACCAAGCAAGGCCAGGGGTCAAACCTGCAACCTCATAGTTCTTAGTCGGATTCATTTCCACTGTGCCATGACGGGAACTCCAATAATTCTTCTTTAAAGAAAATGTCTATGTATGACACCAGCTGCTTCTAAGTTTTTTTAAAGGAAGCCACTGTCTGGCAATCACGAGAGGGCTCAGCCAGAGCTCTGTAAAGTGTTTTAAGGGGCAGAGGTGACACAATAGGGGAAGGAAATGTTTTCTACTGAAAAGTGGTCAATTGCCTTCAACACGCTGCCAGTAAACTGAGAAAAGACTTTTTTCCCCTCTGGTTTCAGCTGAATGCCAGCTTTTGGAGGGTAAATAGAATGGGCTAGAGGAAAGGGTTCTAAATACCCTCAAATGAGGGAGGGTTTCTTTGGTACCAAGTTAGCAGGAGGAGAGATGCCATACATGCCACTGAGGCACCATCACTAAAAGGGACAAAAAATCAGGAAAATACAATCAAATCTTTGTTTTTATAATTGTAAAGGTACTATTTTCTTTTATTTGGCCATGCCCACAGCATGTGGAAGTTCCCAGGCCAGGATTCAAACCTGTGCCATAGCAGCAACCAAGCCACTGCAGTGATAACACCAGATCCTTAACCTGCTGTGCCACAAGAGAACTCCTAAATACACTTCGAAATTTTACAATTGTTACTGCATATTCTTTACTTTTAAAAAAAAAATTTTAAGCATGGTACAGAGGGTTTTTAAATATATGTTGGTTGGCTCACTTTCAAAATTAATTAAATGATTAAGAGATAAATCATTTCCGTTTTTTTCTATTTCTTTTAGTCCCACCTGTGGCATGTGGAAATTCCCAGGCCAGGGACTGAATTCTCACCACAGCTGTAACCACAGCCACAGCAGTGACAATTCTGGATGCTTAACCTGCTGAGCCATAAGGGAACTCCAGATCATTTGCATTTTTAATGGCTTTAGCATCTTTAAGCAATTTGATCACTGTTTATAGGCATTGTAATTTTTCTTGGATCTATTTCTACACAATGAAACTACTGATCACACTAATTATAAAAAGAAAGCAAACTGTTTGCAAAAAGTTCCATTACAAGACTATGAGAGGAGTTCACTTCACAGCTCAGTGGTTAACAAACCTGACTAGGACCCATGAGGATGTAGGTTCGATCCCCGGCCTCACTCAGTGGGTTAAGGCGCTGCCATGAGCTGTGGTATAGGTTGCAGACGTGGCTCGGATCTGGCATTGCTGGGACTGTGTGTAGGCCAGCAGCTGCAGCACCGATTTGACCCCTAGTCTGGGAACTTCCATATACTACAAGTGCAGCCCTGAAAAGCAAAAAAAAAAAAAAAAAAAAAAAGACTACGAGATGGGTTACCTGGTGACTTAGTGGGTTAAGGATCTGGCATTGTCATTGCTGTGGCTCGGGTCATTGCTGTGGTGCAGGTTCAATCCCTGGCCCAGGGAACTTCTGCATATCAGGGGTAAGGCCATAAAAATCAACAAATAAACAATGAGATATTTATAGAAGAGCTAGAACATTCTCCTGAGATTTGTAAGCTATCTACCCTGAGGCATAGACCATACTAAATTCTCAATGTTTTTGCAAATTTTGCATGCTTTGTCTTGATATACTTTTAAATGAATCAAGAAGGGGGAAAACCCTTAGGGGTTTGAAAGTCAGGACTTCACTTTTCCTCTTCCCAGCACCTCTTCTCAGGCTCTTCCCTCTTTTAAGAAGGACGTACATGTGGGGAAGAAGAGTGTGGGCAGAGAGGAAGCAGTGTCAGAGCTTGAGAGCCCTGCCAGTTAGTTAAAGGTCAGCACAGAAGGGACAGTCTATTAAGAGGACAAGGAAACTGACCTCTCTTGAGCCAGCTAAACTGGATGGCAGCCAGTCTATCTTCCCCCTGGGCCTGAGTGGAGCTCCCCACAGTTTTGTGTGGCCCTGCATTAAGATAAAAGTGCTCTGGAAAAACAGGGTCTAGCTTCACCTTTTTAAAGGAACAGACCAAGCCAGGTTTCAGCCAGGGGTCAAGGACCAGAGGATAGAGAGGACTAAGCTGTTATTTGCTGTGTCCAAAATTTCAGCTTATTTGGAAAGACTGAAACTAAGTAAAGATTTCTTATTAGCATAGAACAGGAGTTGTGAAATCTGGTCAAAGGGTTGTATGCAAGGATGCCTTTTTTATACATACTCTCACGGTGAAGTGGGGAAAGTAGTGAAAAACACCACAGTCTAATTAGGGAAGAAAATTACTATTTTTAATAGTTTTTTAACATTTCTCATACCAACAATTTTCTTCTGACTAGGACACAGGAATGATGCACCCGAGTTTTTGTCCCCCTCCTCAGAATGAAAGCAGAAGTAAAATTCTTTTCTCACAAATAAAATGCACATTAAAAAAAAGCATTAGATCAACATTAGATGACTTATTCTAAAACTATATTTTCCTTTAATTGGACTTTTCTTCAGATTTTTAAGAGGAAAAGTTGACATTTAACTCTATATGTTAGTTCCTTTTTTTCTTTCATGAATTTTTTCCTCACATTTACTTTCTGGTTGGAGTAGTATTTTATCATTCTGTGAAAATCCCACTGCAATCCAACAGTTATTAGTAACATGGTATATGTAAAACTGAAAAAATAGACATTTATGATGGATCATTTTGCACCTTCTGCATTTAGATGATCTCAGCCTATTTTCTGGAAATGTGCATTGAAGCAGAAGTGATATTTTATCTCCCCTGAGGCTAAATCTTTCCCAAATGTCTGTTTAGCTCATTGTGCTTTTTACAGAAAGAAGAATCTTGAGGACTGGGTCCAATAGGGGAAAATATTGCCCAAAGTGGCCTGAGAAAATATAGCTGGATGATGAGTCCCAGTTTTCATCATCTAAGTTGCAAAGAGACAAGTTCACGGCACAGAAGACAACCTTGTGCATTTGAGAGCCAGGCAAATGCTGAGAAGCAAGCAGTAAAGCTGAAGCCAGGGGAGTGAAGATCTGAACAGAGCTAGGTGGATGGAGAGGGTCAAGGGAGGGGTTTCAGTTCTGAAGCCACAAATGGGAAGCAGGTGCCTGGGTGCCCTTTTATGTCAGTTGTTGAGAGGTTCTGCTGCTTGGAGCAGCCACCCAACACCCCAGGCCAAACACTGCAAAGCAATAGATATATACAATCTATTTTTATTTTCTCTTTTATATACTTTATTTTCATCTCAGTATGAGACAGTTTTTTTATCCTTCCATTCTTTCTTCTGTGGGTTCCCGTTTTTAAATTTCATTCTCTACGCTCTAGGCTCCTTCTTGGAATTTTTGTTCATCTTGTTTTCTTTAAGACTGTTGGAAAAGTTAGCACTTTTGCTGTTTTTTTTCTTTTTTTCAATCTATGTTCATGTAGTCTGACCTGGAAACCAGGACTTTATGTTGGCCTGGGTTTCTCAATCTCTAATCAACTTTGTGGAAAGTGGAATAGCTTGGCAACAGGCATCATCATCATCATCATCATCATCATCATCATCATAATAAAATTACAGTGAACACAGAACTAAGAAACAAGATTCAAAAACAAGGAGGTGTTCCCATTGTGGCTCAGCGGAAACGAACTGAACTAGTATCCATGAAGATATGGGTTAGATCCCTGGCCTTACACAGTGGGTTAAATGATCTGGTGTTGCTGTGGCTGTGGCTGTGGCTGTGGCGTAGGCCAGCAGTTGTGGCTCCAATTTGACCCCTAGCCTGGGGACTTCCATATGCCACAGATGCGGCCCTAAAAAGCAAAGAAAAAAAAATATGTGGGCTTTCATCTGAAAATATCTATTCTGACCAACTGAGAAGCACCCCTATTATAAGTTAATAACACCTCTCTATGTGGAGAAGAACAAATCCATAGGGAAATTCTGCCTTAGAGCGTGAAGTTTGCTTTGTGTATTACCTTCTGGTGAAATTCCTACATATAAACAAGCCTTTGAAAATCCAAGTTGAAAACAATGGCTGCCACTAGTAAGATTTCCAAGGTTACTTTTAAAACACAGAGTAGGTTTTGTTTTTCTGGCACAGCTACTTCAAAGATCTCACTTAAATTCATGCATGGTCATTTTATATCTCCCATTTATGTACTCTTATTTGCTGAACTTAAGTCTTGTGAACGAGTCATTTTAAAAAAATACTTTTTGAAATTACCCACACCCTAAACAGCAGGACTGCTGTGTGTATACAAATGCTCTGGAAAGGCACAAGTCAGGTATTGGGTGTAGGCACAGGACAAACCGCATGGTCTGCCTTGGCAGCCCTGTCCTCACCTGCAGGCTGCCCACACACACTCCCTTCCAAAACGGTGCTCCTCTGATGCCAATTGGCTGACTGAGCTACTGTGGGAGGGAGTCTATGGGAGGGGTGGAGGAAGGGGATGTGGATAAAAATTTTATAAATTAAACTTCAAGTTTAAAACTTGATTTACCCTTTCAGCCAAATTCACAGTGAAAGATCCATCTCCTCTTAAAAACCTTGGACACTGAAGAGTTAAAAGAGTATGGAAGCTGGTGTAGCCTGGGGCTGTCATCCAAGGCCGGCAGCAGGAAGGGTTTGGTTCTGGCTAAGCTACAGACAGGCCATCTGGATGTGCGGAAGGCCTAGAATGCCAGAAGCAGCTTTTCTTTTTGGTGTTAGGCTTCATTAAGTTCAGCCTGGGGAAGAGTCTTTTCGGTTTAAGACCCAAACTGAGAAGTCTTCTTTGAACAGGGATTTGATATTTTGAATTTTATATAAAACAAACACCCACTACATATACTCTTTCGGGAAAGAAGGTCATGAAAAGCAATGTCCACGATTAAACATATTTTTAAAAGGATGTAGATCAGATTCACTTGACTTGTAAATATATGTGTAGTCTTTAAATAATTTTGCTAGGAATAGATAAATCTGGGTAGGTTATTTGAAAAAATATACATATTTTTGTATAGCACCACTTTGTGACTCTTATGAAGAATTATTTCATTGTTTTTCCGACAGTCCACTAGGAAAGGCAAGTTTACCGCACTGAATTTAAAATTATTTTCTTTCTCCATTTTTTTTTTATATTTAATTATATTACATTTGGCATAATGCTACGTGGGCCAGTTGTAATTCCTTTCACAGGAAATTTTTCTTTACTAAAATTGAGGAAAATAAAATGCTGGAGTTCCCATCGTGGCTCAGTGGTTAACAAACCCGACTAGCATCCATGAGGACACAGGTTCAATCCTTGACCTCTCTCAGGGGGTTAAGGATCTGGCATTACCCTGAGCTGTGGTGTAGATCACAGATGCAGCTAGAGGATCCCCTGTGGCTGTGGCTGTGGTGTAGGCTGGCAGCTACAGCTCCGATTGGACCCCTCTCCTGGGAACCTCCATATGCCTCGGGTGTGGCCCTAAAAAGACAAAAAAAAAAAAGAAAGAAAAGAAAAAGAAAAACAAAATGCTGCAGGGAAATTATAGCAACTTCCTACTCTATATCACTCATGAACATACACTCTGGAAACCACCCTCTTTAAGAGATATGATCTATTCTTCCCTAGCTATAGCAGCCTGTGTTGAACTTGTAATGTGTTATCCTTAACAATTAAAGGAAAAAGTGAATGTAAATTCATTCAAACAAAACAAAGCAGGAAAGGGAATATTATCCTTAAGAGAATGCTTACCTTAAGGAAGAGAAAATGCACGTTTCTTTCTGGTTGGGTACGGGGGTGGTGGTGAGGTGATTTTACTTCTCTCCAAGGTGTTAATTGCCACCTAGCAGCAGAAAAAGGAATTGCGCATGTAACTTTGGACTTCAATTCTAGAAAACACTGATTTCAAAGGGCACGTCACTTAGAACATCTAAGGAATTATTAACCTCCTGGTAGAATAATTTGAATTTTCCCATCTTGTTGTGAGGAAAGAAAAAGAAATGCAACAAATGAAAAATGTTGCCTAACTTAAAAGAATATTCTTTCGATCCTAAAAATGTCTCTGTTCTTTTATTTCTCAATGGTTACCCTTGCCACCTCAGCAACAGGCCAAAGGAAAAGAAACTCTGAAGCCATTTTGACACTTAAAAAAAATTGCTGGCTTTGACCCATTAAAGGAAGAAATGCTTGTTTTTAATGTAGAAAGTGGTTTTCCAAACAATCTCAGGGTTATTTGTAAGAAAATGAGACCAGAATACATTTTATTTTGCTAGGGTACTAAGAGTTCATTTTACTTTTATTTTTTTCCTTTTGGCCTTGCCTTCGGCATGTGGAAGTTCCCAGGCCAGGGATTGAACCCTCACCACAGCAATAACCTGAGCTGCAGCAGTGACAATGCTGGATCGTCAACCCACCGAGCCACAGTGAACTCCACAACAAGATTTTATTTATTTTTGAAAATTAAAAGGCTTTTTTTTAAAATAAAGGATGAAATAATTTCCAGACCAAATGATTACTCAAATGTGCTAAAGAGGAGTTCCCACCGTGGCTCAGCAGTAACAAACCCCACCAGTATCCATGAGGATCTGAGTTCGATCCCTGGCCCCACTCAGTGGGTTAAAGATCCAGCGTTGCCCTGAGATGCAGCTGGGATCTGGCATTGTTGTGGTGAAGGCCAGCAGCTGCAGCTCCAATTTGACCACTAACCCAGCTGGGGAACTTCCCCTATGTTATGGATGCAGCCTTAAAAAGAAAAATAGGAGTTCCCTTAGTGGCTCAGTGGTTAACGAATCTGACTTAAGGAATCATGAGGTTGTGAGTTTGATCCCTGGCCTTGCTCAGTGGGTTAAGGATCCGGCGTTGCCATGAGCTGTGGTGTAGGTCGCAGACGAGGCTCGGATCCTGCGTTGCTGTGGCTCTGGCGTAGGCCGGCAGCTACAGCTCCGATTAGACCCCTGGCCTGGGAACCTCAATACGCCGCGGGAGTGGCCCTAGAAAAGGCAAAAAGACAAAAAGAAAAAAGAAAAAAACAATCAATCAATCAAATGTGTTAAAGAAGGATGTCCCTACTTCAAACTTCACCATCCATGTTTCTATTTTTGTAGCAGTCAGCCATATTGAATGCTAAAGCTTTAAAGGAGAGTATTACTATGTGTCATAGATCTTGGCAACTAAATAAAAATACCTCAAACTTTTCGAAAGAGAGTAAAGCAAAATTAAGCAGTAAGAGAACTTCAAAAGCTAAAAAGTTGACAAAGAAAGCTCTTGGGGAGTTCCCGTCATGGCGCAGTGGTTAACAAATCCGACTAGGAACCGTAAGGTTTCGGGTTCAATCCCTGGCCTTGCTCAGTGGGTTAAAAGATCCGGTGTTGCTGTGAGCTGGTGTAAGTCGCAGATGCGGCTCGGATCCAAAGTTACTGTGGCTCTGGAGTAGGCCAGCAGCAACAGCTCTGATTAGACCCCTAGCCTGGGAACCTCCATATGCCGTGGGAGTGGCTCAGGAAAAGGCAAAAAGACAATAAAAAAGAAGGCTCTCGGCTAAAAGTGTAACCTGTTTAGGATATTAGGGGAGAGGGAGTGGCTCACTGTCTACTTCCAGTTTGCCACCTCTTATTTAGATAAGTAACAGGCATTGCTACTATATTGATTATATGAGAATATTATCACTAAGGCAACCAACAACATTTTAGAAGACAAATATTGGGAGTTCCCGTCGTGGCGCAGTGGTTAACGAATCCGACTAGGAACCATGAGGTTGCGGGTTCGGTCCCTGCCCTTGCTCAGTGGGTTAATGATCCGGCGTTGCCGTGAGCTGTGGTGTAGGTAGCAGACGTGGCTCGGATCCCGCCTTGCTGTGGGTCTGGCGTAGGCCGGTGGCTACAGCTCCGACTCGACCCCTAGCCTGGGAACCTCCATATGCCGAGGGAGCGGCCCAAGAAATAGCAAAAAGACAAAAAAAAAAAAAAAAGAAGACAAATATTGGTTTTAAAGGTAGTAATAATAGTAGCTCATAGTTATTGAGTATTTATCATGTGCCAAGCAGCATGCTAAGCACTTTAAATGAGAAATTCACTTAGTCATCATGGTAATTACAAAGGATACTGACCAATATGATCTCAATTTTACTTTAAGCAACAATAGTAAAATAAAAGCAAAGGTTCAGAGAGGTGAAATAAGTCATCAAAGGTCTCAGAGCTTGTTAAGTAGCTAGGCTTAAATACAAACCCCATTCTGTCTTAACACTGGAGTGTACCAGCATTGAATTCTTGGAACTCTTTACAACCTACTCTCCCTCCAGTCTCATGGCTCTAAATAACCCCTCTATGATGACCAATTTTGGTCTCTAGCCTGGACTTATATGCCAACTAACTACTCTATATCTACATTAGAATCTCAGACATCCTAAACTTGAACTATACAAAATCATATTCATCATTTTCCCCACAAACCTATTCCTCCCATCTCTCCTTTGTTGCAATTCATTGCAACTCCATCCTTCCATTTGCTCAGGCCAAAAACGTTAGCTATTTGGTTTTGGGTTTTTTGTTTGTATGTTTGTTTAGATTTCAGTATGTAATATTTATTTGATTTTTTTATTAAAAAGTATATGACACCAGCACCTACTCTTCAATCTGTTAATTTACAAAATCATTCTCTTTTGTAGAATACACATTGACTTTGAAACAGTCTAAAAAAATGCTATGTCTCTTCACAAAAAATTAGTTTTGATTTGTTGTATTTCCCCATACTTTATGCATAAAAGAAAATAAAAAATTTCAAACATTTTATATGGAGCAATGTTTTAAAAAGTACCCTATTTTCCTGCTATGGTCTTTATAAAGGGCTTAGTTTCAAGTTAAAAATAAATAAATAAAAGGTACTAGGATAACTGCTGTATCATAACAGCATTTTTATTTTTATTTTTATTTTTGTTTTTTATTTATTTTTCTTTTTTGGCCGCCTCGCAGCATATGGAGTTCCCCGGCTAGGGATCAGATCCCAGCCACAACTGTGCCCTACACCCTGTGCCTCAACTGCTTAACCCACTGTGCCAGGCAGGGGATGGAACTGTGTCCCAGCACTCCTAAAATGCTGCCAATCCTGCTGTGTCACAGTGGGAACTCCATGACAGTATTTTTATATAGGATGATTTGAATTGGCATGCAAACAACTTCCCTAGTTGCCATATACCTGTAATTTAGGGAAAATTACACTCATTTTACAGAGAAATCCCAATACATATACCACAATAAGCTCAGAGCAATGTTAAAAAAGACTAGTGTGGGAGTTCCCGTCGTGGCGCAGTGGTTAACGAATCCGACTAGGAACCATGAGGTTGCGGGTTCGGTCCCTGCCCTTGCTCAGTGGGTTAACGATCCCGGCGTTGCCGTGAGCTGTGGTGTAGGTTGCAGACGCGGCTCGGATCCCGCGTTGCTGTGGCACTGGCGTAGGCCGATGGCTACAGCTCCGATTCAACCCCTAGCCTGGGAACCTCCATATGCCGCGGGAGCGGCCCAAGAAATAGCAACAACAACAACAACAACAACAAAAAAGACAAAAAAAAAAAAAGACTAGTGTGAATGGCACATAAAAACTCTCCTTTATAAGTTATCAAATGTTAGCTATTCTGAAACCTCTTTCTTTCTTTCACGCCACTTTCAATTCATTAGCAAAGCATTGTTGACTCTGTCTTCAAAATATACCAACTACTTCCTACATCTCACCATTACAACTCTGGTCCAAACCACCGTCATTTCTCACTTAGATTACTGTAATAGTCTTGATCTTGTTAACCTGCTTAGCTTCTGTTCTTAGTCTGTTCTCAACACAAAGGTCAGGATAATTCTTTTACACAATGTCAGTCCTGCTATTTCTCTGTACAAACCCTTCTAATAGCTTTCTATCTCATTCAAAGTCCTTTCTATGGCCTAAAGGTCCTATACTTTCTGCAATCCCAACTGATTTCCTCTCTGATTTCATCCCATAACACTGCTCCTCAGGAATTTTTATCAGTTTTGTTTACTGAGAAATTCTCAGCATCTTAGTAATAATACTTGGCATATAGTAAGGTAAGAAATATTTGTTGAATGAGAGAGAAATATCTAACTCCAAAACCTGTCATTTTCATCAATCCCTTCTATGAATATATTAGTGGCTCTGTGAGTTGAAGGTGATTGGCTGGATTATTTTCAGTGACTTTTTTTTTTTTTTTTGGCCTCACCCATGGCATCCAAAAGTTCCCAGGCCAGGGATCCAACCCACACCATAGCAGTAACCCAAGGCACAGCAGTGACAACTCCAGATCCCTAACCACTAGGCAACTAGGGAACTCTTAGAGTGGCTCTTCTATCAGAGCCCCACTTGTAGACAAACAGAAGGAACATTTTGGTCTCTTGGAATTTTAGTGGCTTTCAGCACTTTTAAGCATGATTTAAGGATTTGGCTTAGGGTACATTCTGATTCTTAACCAGCGGTTGCAAAATTGATCAATAAGGGTATTTTGCAGAAAGAATAAGCCAGAAAAACAGCAGTACGTCTCTATTTAAAGACATTTACTTCAGGATTTTTTAGAATTAAATAAATTCTAATAAGAGCCAAGTTGGAATTTTCCCATGGACATTTATTGTTACTCAGCTATCTAGATGACATTCTGTAATAATAGCTTAATTTCTGGAAAAAAAAAATTCTGAACAACTCAAGTATGCCAGTGGCCTTTGTACAGGCTTCTCTTTTGGTCACACATACTGAGGGAAGGAAAATTATATCACATAGTTTTGGCCTCACCCACAGCATGTGGAAGTTCCCGGGCCAGGGATCAAACCCACGCCACAGCAGTGGCCCAAGCCATTGCAGGGACAACACTGATCCTTAACCACTGTGCGACCAGAGAACTCCCACATTACACAGTTTAGATATGATGCTAAAGTGTTATTCTTCTAGATTATGTCTATTAATGCCAATTTGCTCTATTCCAAGAGCAAATTGCATTAATTTGCATTACCAGAGAGGACTTTAGTCTCTGAGTAGCTATTAAAAAAAAAAAAAAAAGGTGGTAGTGGGTAGAGATTAGGCTATCTTTAGAGTGAGCTATCTAAAGGCTATCAAATGTTGGTTAAATAAATTATGATACATTCATATGATGGAATAATTTATGGTTGCACAGACATTTAAAAGCATGTGACATGAATGTTTGTGGTAGAATTTTCATATTAAAAAGCAAGTTTTAAAATAAGTATATAAAATTTGATAGAAATATTTGTGGCAGTTTTCTTTCTATATATCACCTATATGTGGAATCCAAAAACAATACAAATGAACCCATCCACAAAACAGAAAGAGATCCACAGACAAAGAAAACAAACCCATGACCACCAAGGGGAAAGGAGGGAGAGGGATAAACTAGGCCTGAGACCAATATACACGTACCATTATACATAAAATAAACAAACAACAAGGACCCACTGCACAGCACAGGGAACTACATTCAACATCCTGTGACAACCCACAATGGAAAAGAATCCAAAAAAGAATTCAACTCTGTAACATATACATAACAACTCTCCTTCAGATACTTTTCACTTCACTGTATGTGACAGTTTATTTTGTTGAGATTCTAATTCTATGTTTTGTCCCCTGCCCCTTGAGCTTATTCAAACAAATATCCAGACCTCAGATTTCTGTAAGGAAAAAAGCAAAAGTTGGAGTTCCCGTCGTGGTGCAGTGGAAACAAATCTATGAACAATGCGGTTTCGGGTTTGATCCCTGGACGTGCTCAGTGGGTTAAGGTTCTGGCATTGCCATGAGCTGTGGTGTAGGTCACAGACCACAGCTCGGATCCTGCGTTGCTGTGGCTGTGGTGTAGGCTGAGGGCTATAGCTCCGATTAGACTCCTAGCCTGGAAACTTCCTTATGCCATGAGTCCAGCCCTTAAAATGACAAAAAAAAAAAAAGATAGAAAGGGAGGGAGGGAAGGAGGGAGGGAGGGAGGGAGGGAGAGAGAGAGAGAGAGAGGAAGAAAGAAAGAAAGAAAGAGAGAGAGAGGGAGGGAGGGAGGGAGGAAGGAAGGAAGGAAGGAAGGAAGGAAGGAAGGAAGGAAGGAAGGAAGGAAGAAAGAAAGAAAAAGCTGCATGGAGACAACACAGGCTCTCCCTGTCTTTTGAAATGAGAAGGGGATAAAAGAAAGGAATGCCTTCGAGGGTGCCTCAAGATTCAGAAGTCTGAAGCCTGTAAGTTGAGTGAACATCCAAAACTGCTGTCTTGCTCTGTGACAGAACCCAGGAAGGTGGCAAAACCTCAGAAAGGAAAGCTGTACCTGGATACAAGGGGCTGCCAAATTCACTCACTTGATTCCAGATTCTTGAGTTCTAAATGTGGTAAAGGAATACTGGAGTCATCAGGCCTGGAGGGAAGATGGCACAAAAGGGAAGCTCAGCAGTAAATCAATGTGGACCGAGGACCAAAGAATTTGAAGTAAATCCAAGCATTTCCACAATAATTAAGGCCCTAGAAACTTTGTACAATACTATATGGAGAGGAAATGCTCAAAAATAACTGAGATTGACTTTCCCACCAGCTTGGCAGGGTGGGAACTTAGGGTTAGGTTGACACTGATCTAAAGAAATGCAAGCAATTACTGCATTTGTAGTGGATAAGCATTGAGGTCCTGCCGTATAACACAAGGACCTATATCTAATCCCTTGTGATGGAACATGATGGAAGATAATATGAAAAAAAAAATATATATATATATATATGTATAATTGAGCCAATTTGCTGTACAGCAGAAATTGACAGAACATTGTAAATCTAGCATAAAAAAAATTTTTAGGAGTTCCCGTCATGGCTCAGTGGAAACAAATTTGACTAGCATCCATGAGGACACAGGTTCAATTCCTGGCCTCGCTCAGTGGGTTAAGGATTATTCAGCATTGCTGTGAGCTGTGGTGTAGGTGGCAGATGAGGCTCGGATCCCGCGTTGCTGTGGCTGTGGCTGTGGCAGGCGGCTATAGCTCTGATTCGACCCTTAGCCTGGGAACCTCCATATGCTGCAAGTGCAGCCCTAAAAAGACAAAAAAAATATTTTTTAAATAACTAATAAAATAAATAGTGTCCTACTGTATAGCATAGGGGACTATATTCCATATTCTGGATTAAATCATAATGGAAAAGAATATTGAAAATTATATATATCTTTGCTGTATACCAGAAAATAACAAAACTTTGTAAATGAACTATACTTCAATAAAAAAAAGAAAAAAGAAAAAAAAAGAAATGCAAGATTTATTTCTATGGACTGAGAGTAACACCCCATAATATGCATATGCACACAAAGACAATGTATTACATATTATAAATATTGGAAAATGTATTCTCAAGATAATTTTCCTGCCTCATTGGATAAATATTATTGTAGGAAAAAAATGACTAAAATTCTAACAGTAATTTTCTCTACCTAGTGGATTATGTGGGGTTATTTTTCATACTGTCTGCATCTGAAAAAATATTAAAATAAATGTGTATTCCTCTTATAATTGGAAAAAATATAAAATCAACTGTAAATGGACTTTTTTCCTGTATATTTGAGCAGGTAGAAAACAGGGAAAGGCATATGTCATAATTTCAGGTTCCGCTTTCCAGCTATTTCAGAGCTACCAATATCCAATGTGCCTGGAAGTATAACATAAACCAAACTTCAAGAAAAGAGAACAGATTTTTCTCATATTAAAAAAAAAGTGTTGTATATATAGTGCCCCCTCTAAAAATTTAAAATATTATTGTATCTGTCAGGAACTCAGCAAGAAACAGACGGCACACTCCAAAGAGGCAACTGAAGAGAATATAATTAGGATGGGAGCAGGGAAACAGCAAGATAGGATGCAGTACCACTGCCAACATGTGGCCAAAATGGAGGGAGCCAGGGTAATAAATACAGTGATCCCTCTCTCCTATTGCCTTCTGATCTCCTAGTGCCCTCCATCAGCTGAGCTCAACCAGAAGCCTGAGAGGAAGGAAACTTGCTGATGTAATCCCTAAGGGGTGAAGCAGATCTATAGGGGTGGCAGAGAACATCTAGCATGGTGATACGAAAGTGCAAGCAATTCTATAATTTTGCTAAAATATTTAAAAGATTTCTCCTAGAGAATACTAGAAACAGAGTTTTGGACTTTGATCTCTGGCGTTATGCCATATATTTGGAATTATTACTCCTGCTAGAGTATGCTTATTCATCCACGAACTCTATAAACTTCACTGAGTACCTCGTTTGTATGATATATTAGATATATACATATGAAGAGAAACATAACACAGTCTCTGTCCTCTGGGGGCTTATGATTTAATAGATGGAGACAACCTGTAAACAAATAAGTACTATTGTTATCTGTGTGTGGCAGGATGTCAAAATGGGACTCTTGGAGTTCCCGTCATGGCTCAGTGGTTAACAAATCAGACTAGGAACAATGAGGGTGCGGGTTCTATCCCTGGCCTTGCTCAGTGGGTTAAGGACCTGTCGTTGCCATGAGCTGTGGTGTGGGTGGCAGACGCGGCTCGGATCCTGGGTTGCTGTGGCTCTGGCATAGGCCGGCAGCTACAGCTCCGATTCGACCCCTAGCCTGGGAATCTCTATATGCTGCGGGAGCAGCCTGAGAAATGGCAAAAAGACAAAGAAATAAAATAAAATGGGACTCTTTCTGTATAAGGTTTGGCTGATGCTCTAAGAAAATGAAGTGCCCACTATTGCCACATTCCACAGTAAAAGTGGACGACCACCAAAAGGAGAAATTGAAAAAAGGATGGGGGCTGACTTTGCCACTCTTAGCTGTCCACTTACTGCATGCCTAGGGAGAGAGGCTTTAATAGAAATTAGATACAGGGGTCCTAAGCTGGGAGTCACAGTGTATTCATGTTTGGCTCATACCTGAGGAACTCATTTATTCAATACTTGTAATAGCATTTATTAAGTACAGGCACTATTCTAGGCACAGGTGAATACAGAGGGGAACAAAATAGACAAAAATCTTTTGCCTTCTTGGAGCTAACATTCTAGTGGAATCTAGGCAGCAAGACAACTTGGTTGGCTAACTATGAAGATGAGTTTTGAGTTTGGTCAAAGTCTACACTCCCAGAGGTGTGAGGCAAAGCCATTCGGTGGGTGTTTCTTTGGTTTAGATATTGACCAGAGAGGCTTAAGTGGAAGTATGAGGAAAACTCCAAAGAAAAGAGCTAGAGGTGTAAACCTACCACGGATGTTAGCAACTGACACTAAGCTTTAGATTAGATGACATATATTTACCCAAGTGCAGGTGAGAGACTGAGAGAATTTGCTCATTGGGGATGGAGGTGTTTACAAAGAACACGTAACGTAAGGATCAAGTGTAAACACTTGCTAAGCTCAGAGCATCAACTATTACTCACAGAACTCTACTAGCCATGTTGAGAGCTCTCTTGCTCTTTCCTCTATTTCAACTTGGGAAAAGTAAGGCAACCTAGTTGGTGGTGGTGGTGGGAGGGGGCATGGAGAGAAATTTTATGCTAGGACATAGACAAGAAGTCAGCCATTCCCCTCTCACTGTGGCAGGCTCAAGCTGGCAGAGGAGGGAAAGGGCTTTGCTATTATTTGCCAGTTTTTATACTAGACAGTAACTACTGATCTGAGACTGTTGAATTAGCTATTAACGTCTTTTTCACTTAAATGACAGAACAGTCACTATATTTGTGCCATACTTCATTCAGAGCAGGGAAGAAATAATTCCACAGGGTATGTTTTAACATGCAGTGGGAAAGTTATTTGCAATTGCACCCTACACATCTCATTTGTTCAATATTCCAATGTCAGTTGCCAAACAGAGTAACACAATGAGATTTACATGTCCATGGGGGGAAAATTTGAACTTGTCTTTTATTTAAAATTGGTTTTAGGAGTTCCCGTCATGGCGCAGTGGTTAACAAATCCGACTAGGAACCATGAGGTTGCAGGTTTGATCCCTGGCCTTGCTCATTAGGTTAAGGATCTGGCGTTGCCATGAGCTGTGGTGTAGGTCGCAGACGCGGCTCAGATCCCGAGTTGCTGTGGTGGTGGTGTAGGCCGGAGGCTACAGCTCTGATTAGACCCCTAGCCTGGGAACCTGCATATGCCATGAGAAAAAGCCCTAGAAAAGGCAAAAAGACAATAAAATAAAATAAAATAGATTTTATTTGATTTTGAAAAGGCCCATCTACCAATGACCTTTAAATTAAATAAATAGTACTACATTTGGTGACCCAGTCTTCTTACAGAATATATTTATTGATCAATTTCTCAGCTCATTTAAGGACCAAGATGTATCCTAAGCCAAGTCCCCCAAACATGCATGGAGTAGCTGAAACTGATATAAACATTTTTATTTTATTGTCTTTTTACAGCTGCACCTGCAGCATATGGAAGTTCCTAGGCTAGGCGTCGAATCAGAGCTGTAGCCACCAGCCTGCACCACAGCAACATCAATGCCAGATCTGAGCCATGTCTGTGACCTACACCACAGCTCTCAGCAATGTCAGATCCTTAACCCAATGAGTGAGGCCAGGAATCGAATCTGTCTCATGATTGCTAGTCAGGTTCGTTACAACTGAGCTACAACAGGAACTCCTAAACATTTTAACAACTGCTGAAGACATTCAGTTTTGACAAAAAGACCAACCAAATGCCCCTTCTGGTGGCTTACAAGTGGAACTTTGATAAGAGTCATTCTGAGGAGTCTCGTCAATTATCATGAATAAAGAATACATCACAGAGCCCCAGATATTTGCTATCTGATTAGGAGGTAATAATCAAAAGGATAGGCTTTAGAATGAAAGAGCCATAATTCATTCATTCATTGAATGTTTAGTGAGTGCCTAGTATAATGCCAGGCTTTGTAAATTTTTTATTTACTTTAGTAAATAAAAAAGTCAAGATTTCCTATTCTTGGGTGTTTTTATATACTCTGTTACATATTTACTATAGTCCTGCCCTCACCTCTCCCGTATTTACTTGAGCTAGTTTCTGTGAGTTCCTTTTCATTGTATCAGACTCATTCTATAAAAGCAACCCAGTTATAAGAGGTTAACATCCCTAATGGCAAGAAGCTTCTACAAATCAATGAGAAAATAATTAACAAAATAATAAATTGAGAAAAGAAATGAAGTGGCAATTCACTAAATAACATAAACAACCAAGAAATACATGAAAAGATTTTTTTTACTATTAATCAAAAAATATAACTAAAAAAAGCAAGTGCTTTTTCTTTTTCTGCTAACAACTTGACAAAGGTAAAAAGTACATACACCAATGAGATCCTGCTGTGTAGCCCTGGGAACTATGTCTGGTCACTTATGATGGAGCATGATAATGTGAGAAAAAAGAATGTCTACATGTATGTGTAACTGGGTCGCCACACTGTACAGTAGAAAATTGACAGAACACTGTAAAACAGCTATAATAATAAAAAAATAAAAATCATTATACAAAAAAAAAGTTCATACACTATCGAGTGCTCATGAAGGTGTAGGGAAAATGGACTCTCAGGAGAAAACGTATTGATATAATTTTCCTATTTTTGCCATTTAGCCATATCTATCATCATTGAAAATGTGGGGTTTCCCTTTGTACTTGCAATTCTATTCCTATGAATTCATCATAAAGAGTAATAAAAAAAAGAGTAATTAGAGGAGTACACAAAATGTGTGCATGTATAAGAATATTCGTTATAAATAAAAATCATTATAAAATAAAAAAGTATATTCATTGTGGTATTTTTACAATAGCAAAAACTTAGAAATAGTGTAATTGTCCATACATAATTAAGTAAATTATTGTATTTCCATACAATAGAATACTATGCAACTATTTAAAATATTACAGATTATTACTTAAGGACATGAAAAGATGGCTTCAACCTTTTGAGTCTAGTACAAAACAGTTTAATATGATTTTACTTGTTGAAACCATTATATGTTGATATCACTTATATGTGGAATAAACATAGTAAATACGATACAAATGAACTTATCTATGAATCAGAAATAGACTCATAGATGTAAAGCACAGACTTGTGGTTGCCAAGGGGGTGTGGGAGGGATGAATTGGGAGTTTGGGATTAACAGATGCAAACTCTTACATGTAGAATGAATAAATAATAAGGTCCTACTGTATAGCAAGGGAAACTATACTCAATATCCTGGGAACTTCCATACTCCACAGGCACAGCCTTAAAAAACAATAAAAAAGAAAAAGGAAAAAAAAAGCAATAAAAGAAAAGAATTTGAAAAGGAATACGTATGTGTATAACTGAATCATTTTGCTGTAAAGCAGAAATTAACACAACATTGTAAATCAACTATACTTCAAAAAAACATTTAAATTATATGTATTATACATATGTGCGAGGCACATGAATATATAGATATGTGGAAAAGAACTGTCAAAATGTTTATATACTATATTATATATATATATATTTTTTTCTTTTTCAGCCACACCCACAGCATAAGTTCCCAGGCCAGGGACTGAATCCAAGCATTAGCTGCACCCTACATCACAGCTGCAGCAATGCTGGATCTTTAACCCACTGTGCCATAGTGGGAATTTCCCTACATAATATTTTTAAATGATCATTTATTTAGTCATTCATCTAATATTCATTACTCATTCATTTAACTATATATTAAACTCTTAATACAAGCTAGGCATCCTGCTGGGTGCTGGGAAAACAGAAGAGAACAATCCGTTAATTTAGTCCACTAAAATAACAGTAATTTTGAAAAATGACAACAATCAGTATTGGTGAATTTAAGAAGGGGAGCTCTCTCATATACTACTGTTGAGAATATATTTTGGTAAAATATTTCCGGAAAGCAATTTAGCACTTTTGGCTTTGTTTGGTTTTTTTTGGCTGTGCCTGCATACAGAAGTTCATGGGCCAGGGACTGAACCTGTGCCACAGCAGTAACCAGAAAACTTTAGATCCTTAGCCTGCTGAGCCACCAGGGAACTCCCTTTTTTTTTTTGGTTTGTTTGTTTTTTGTAACACTTTTAATAAAATTCTTAGAAATAGCCATTTCACTAAATCCTTTGATTTTCAGGAATTTATTCTAAAGAAAGGAGTATAGATGTACACATTAAAAAATATATCAAGCAGCTCATAAATGAATTTCTTGGGAGAGGGATAATTTTGGTTTTTTTAGGGCTGCACCTGTGGCATATGGAAGTTCCCAGGCTAGGGGTCCAACCGGAGCTGCAGTTGCCGAACTATAGCGCAGCTCGCAACAATGATAGATCCTTAACCCACTGAGAAGGCCAAGGATCTAACCTGCATCCTCACGAGGACAATGTGGATCCTTAACCCCCTGAGCCAGACAGGGAGCTCCAGGAGAGGGCTTAAATATTAAACTTAAATATTAAACAATGGGGGTTTCGGTAAATAAAATATCATATGTTCACAATGCAGAATATCGGGAATCTTGTTTAACCTAGAAAAATTTTAATATAAAAAAGTGTCCAAAATACATGTGACAAGGTTTTTAAAGTGCAATACTAACTTGCTCTAACTTGAACAAATCATTTAAGGGAGCTGAGTCTCTTCATCGACAAAGCTTAGATCCTTAAGGACCCCTTTCAACTCTTACCTGAGTCTAGGTACTCATCCTTTCTTCTTTGTAAAGAAAAGAACTCATCATTGGCAGTCAGTAAATTTTAGGTTGGCAGCTGTTTGTAGAGCTATCCTAAACTATTTTCTCTGAGGATTTACTAAAAGATGCTCGCAAAAAGGAAAATACGTATTTCGGAAGAAAATGTCCCTCAGTTGCCTATTCTTTCAGGCATCGTGCTTGGTTTTGACGGCAAAGACATTAATGCCCTCAAAAAGTTTAAAGTCTGATAATAATGATAGTGATCAGTGACAACAACGCCTGGAAAATGAGTTCTCCAAGGAGTAAGGAAAAGGATTCCAAAGTAGAAAGAAAAGCATGTCCAGAAACAAGATACTCCAGGAAGAGTACCGTTGACAAGAAGAAATGGACCATTATTTGTGGTCTTTTTTTGCAGTCCTGTTCTTCTCGCTACCCAACACCACAAATCTCTGTGGACGCTGAATGAGAGGCTAAGCAGTACACCAGGAATCTCGGGTGCATCCGGCCGGGCCGGTGAGAAACTGACAGGAATCTACAGCTCACAGGTAACTTCTCTGAGGATCCAAGAAAGGCGACTTGATAGTGGCCACCCAGCGGCTATTAGCTCCCGCGGGCGTTCCTGGCCCAAGTTTTCCCGCCAATGTGAGTTTCTCAGATTTCCCAGGCCCCGCCCACTCCCGAGCCGGCGGAGAGCTTTGAGGGCGGGGAAGCGCCGGAAGCCTATCGCTATCTCTAGAATAGACTGCTCTACCCTGCGCCAACGCATAGTCCCACAGACTTCTCTGTAGATCGCCGAGCGGTAGTTTCGGCAGCGCTCCTCGATCTGCAGGTTTACCGGAGGCCGTGACTAGGCTCTCGCCGGAACCATGGTGCGTTGGATTCCGAGCTCAAACAGGGTTGGGGCACAGGCCCGCTGGCTGGGGGTTGGCGAGTGGCCTCTCTGTCATTCTTAGAGCGGGCCGGGGCTATGGGACATGGGAACCTCAGTCGATGGGGGGTTCTGGAGTGATTCAGCATCTCTGGCCTGGCCGGCACAGGGGAAGTCGGTAGTCGGTGCGGCCTTTCCCCTGGGTTTGTTTCGCTTTCCATCCGGCCTTGAACAATACCTCCTCGGTCTGCTAGCCGAGTTCGCCCCTCAGTTTCCTTCAGTCGAGTAGATTCCGAGCGGTCCAGAGGGGCCCCTAGTGCTCTGTGTGGGAGAAAGGAAAAATTGGGATTTGACTTTTGGAATCTCCCTGTATAGCCAATAGCAGAGTTGAGAGCTCAATTCTCTTTTAGAGCTCAATCAGAAAAGGCCTTTTTTCAGTCACTTATCCAGTTAGGTATTTTTACGAAAGAGTAAACTGAAGCTGATAGAAGTGATAGAATAAGGGTTACAATATAGGGCTCAGAGCTTCCAGTCCTATGTCTACCATTCCAGCAGTCAGCCTTCTCACCCTAATGATTGGGCTCCCAAGTACTGTGCTGGCAGACTCATTTTAAGCTGTCTTTAAAGCTGTAATGGGTCCGTCGCTGTGGCTATTTGTGTCCACTTTCTGGGGACATTCTTGTGTGTACTCATTCTATAAGAATGTTTTAAATGCACTGTTTTAACTACAGTGAAGGTTCAAAGATAAATCAGACACGTCTCTAATCGTAATATAAGGTCGAAAAAAAGGTGTAGATAAAGGAATAGTAGGAGTATGTTTTGGGATTTGGGGAGGAAAGGTGGAGAAGGCTTCAAGAGGTAGACATTTGAGGTATTTAAGGAAAAGGAATGCTTTTTTTTTTTTGTCTTTTTGCATTTTCTAGGTTCCCAGGCTAGGGGTCTAATCTAATCGGAGCTGTAGCCCCGGCCTACGCTAGAGCCACAGCAACGCAGGATCCGAGCCTCGTCTGCGACCTACACCACAACTCACAGAGGCGCCAGATCCTTATCCCACTGAGCAAGGCCAGGGATGGAACCCGCAACCTCATGGTTCCTAGTTGGATTCGTTAACAACTGAGCCACGACAGGAACTCCAAGGAAGAGGAATGCTTTTGATCGTATTAGGTCTTGGTATCAGGGAAGAGAATAAGCCAAAGATAGAAAGGAGAGTGGACACATAGGAACTTTAGTAATTGACTGAACTCAAAGGCAGTGCAATGGACAGTGGTAGAATTGGAATTTGGGAAGATAGGTCCCATCTGGCTCTGCTCTCCCCTCCCTCACAAGCTCCTTGTAAATGTAAAATTGGCTTGCAACTAAGTACAGTAGAAATCTTCCAATGAGGTTGCAGTAACAACCTTTCATTAATGTTGGATGGAAATAGACTAGAAAATTATTATTATTATTATTTTCTTTTTTTTTTTTTTTTGCTTTTTAGGGCTGCACCCAGGGCATATGGAAGTTCCATAGGGGTCCAGTCAGAGCAGCAGCTGGAATCTGTGACCTTTGCCACAGCTCATGTCAATGCCGGATCCTTAATCCATTGAGCAAGGCCAGGAATCAAACCCTTGTCCTGATGGATACTCGTTGGGTTTGTTACCAATGAGCCACGATGGGAACTCCAGAAAACATTTTGAGTGATAGAGCTTGTTAAGATTTGGGTTTTGTAATGTTCGTGTATTAACAGATTTTTTTTCATTTACTTTCAGTTTCGCAACCAGTATGACAATGATGTCACTGTTTGGAGCCCTCAGGTAAAATGTTTTATACTGTTTCTACAAAGTTGCTTTTGGTGGCTGCAACTTGTAAAAATGTTTTGGATAGTATGCTGTGAGAAAATATAATCATTTTAGACATTCCTGTAAGTTTCCTAGTTTTGAAGAACATCGTTTGAGGTTTAGCTATTCTTACCTGAAATTTGGGATCTCTGAGTTAATTTTTTTTCTGCATTTGATCATATGGGGATATTTATGTCATTTTTTAAAAATATAATTGTTTAAAAATATAGTTGTTTTACAACGTTGTACTAATTTCTGCGGTACAGCAAAGTGACCCAATCATCCATATATATATATATATATATATATATATATATATATATACACACACACACATTCTTTTTCTTGTATTACTTCCATCGTGTTCTGTCCCAAGAGGTTGGATATAGTTTCCTGTGCTATATAGTAGGATGTCATTGCTTATCCATTCTAAATGTAATAGTTTGCATCTACTAACCCCACACTCCCAGTCCATCCTACTCCCTCCCCCGTCCCCTCTAAGTTAATTTTAAATCCATGAAAGGGTCTTGTACAATGACTCTAAGGTGTATTGGGTTTTTTTTCTTTTTAGGGCAGGATTCATCAAATTGAATATGCAATGGAAGCCGTCAAACAAGGTTCAGCAACAGTTGGTCTGAAATCAAAAACCCATGCAGTGCTGGTTGCATTGAAGGTGAGTAAAGCAATAAATATATCTTCCTCTTTTAAAAAAGAGCTACTGGGAGTTCCCATTGTGGCTCAGCGGTAACAAATCGGACTAGTATCTATGAGGATGTGGGTTCGATCCCTAGCCTCACTTAGTGGGTCAAGGATCCGGCATTGCCGTGAGCTGAGGTATAGGTCACAGACACAACTAGGATCCTTTGATGCTGTGGCTGTGGTGTAGGCCAGCAGCTGCAGCTCCAATTCAGCCCCTAGCATGGAACTCTATATGCTGCAGGTGTGGCCCTAAAAAGCCAAACAAAAAACAACAACAAAAAAACCCAACTATCAAATGTAAGTCTCACTGTGTAGATAATAAATTATAAACTTGTTTTTCTGTCTTAAATAATGTCTATCTAGAGGGCACAATCAGAACTTGCAGCTCATCAGAAAAAAATCCTCCATGTTGATAACCATATCGGTATCTCAATTGCGGGACTTACTGCCGATGCTAGACTGTTATGGTGAGTATGATCATGAAAAACAAAGGAAACATCTCTTGATTCATAATTGATTATATTCTAGAAAAGATCCAGGTGTTTTACAGGTATTCTATTCTGCCAGAATATTTACAAGATTGTGTATACCTTAGTGAAGTTGGGCTCAGTTACTCAGTATCCCATTTCTTGATCCTCTGTGTAGTAACTAATAGAATTAGCCATACTAATATTAATGCCTTTGAGAAGTCATTCAATGATGTGATACTTGTTAACTCAGTGTATAGTGTTTGATATTATGTCTGAGAAGAGCTTGACACTTTTGTTAGGTTTGCGAGGATCAGATGAACCACCTTTGCTTTCTCTAATACACCAGTATTTATTTGATGTTTATTTTTTGCAAAGCTCAGTACTGGATGCTGCAGGGTGTAAAACGTGAATGAGATATAGATCTCATCTTCTAGGAAATTAGAATCAGCTCTATGTCTAATACACAGAAGAAAGTGGAGAGTAACAGGTATACTTCTGTATGGGACCAGATAGAGATTATTTCTATTTGAGAGGCATTATGTAAATGAAGAACTGACATTTTGGAATCACACAGACTTTAGTTTCCACTTTTATTTATTTGTTTATTGTTTTTATTGACTTTTTAGGGCTGAATCCGTGGCATATGGAGGTTCGCAGGCTAGGGGTTGAACCAAGCTGTAACCGCCAGCCTGCAACACAGCCATGGTAATGCCAGATTTGAGCTGCATCTGCGACCTACGCCACAGCTCATGGCAACGCTGGATCCTTAAACCACTGAGCAAGGCCAGGGATTGAACTTGAGTCGCCATGGATGCTAGTCAGATTCATTTCTTCTGAGCCATGACGGGAACTCCTTTGTTTTTTATTTTATTTTTATTTTTTTGCTTTTTAGGGTGGCATTTGAGGTATATGGAAGTTTCCAGGCTAGGGGTCAAATCAGAGCTGCAGCTGCTGGCCTACACCACAGCCACAGCCACAACAATGCCAGATCTGAGATCTGTCTGTGACCTACCCCACAACTCATGGCAATGCCAGATCCTTAACACACTGAGCAAGGCCAAGGATTGAACCAACATCCTCTGCTGAGCCACAATGGCAACTCCTAGTTCCCACTTTTAGCACTTAGTATCTGATATTGGTCTAATTATTTAAACTCCTAATTTTCTTAGTATTTTATTGATAATTAGCCTAACATGTAGAGCACTTGACAAAGGGTCCTTTTTTTTTTTGGTTCTTAAAATCTTCCCCTATTGTAACTTTGTAAACATTTATTGGATTGAATGAGGCCTAAATGATAATCATTTCATACCTGTAAATAGCACCTGCACAGTTGACAGTCCCAGTATATCAGTCCCCTGCGGTGATCACAGAGCTACCGTGAGGGGGCATGGCCCATGATAGGACCCTAAGGCATGCAACTCAGTGTGTTGCCTGGGGATGTGGAGTAGATTGGTGGTTGGACTCAACGCTGCCAGAACCCAGACTCTTCCCTCACTGCTCTCAATGGCCTGTGAGATGTCTTTGCAGAGGAACTTGGAGCAAATCGGAATCCAAGGTTGAGGCTGTGGCATGAGTGAGTGGCTGCTGCACTCTGCCCCTTGCCCCTCCATCACCCAGGGCTGGGAACACAGTAATTGTGTTCAGCCAGTATTGAAAACCATCAGGTGTGCTGCTGGTTTGCCACTTGTGGTTCTGGAGACTTTGTTTCCCTTTCTCCTCCACCTTAGAAATAGGGAACGTAAATAGGGGCCCCTGGGAGGAGGCCTGTATTACAGTTGGTCTAGAGTCCTGTTGCTGTTGATTTTGGTCATTGACGCCTGGTTGTTTTGATGAGGCGTTCCCAAACTTCCCAAGGCTCACACTTGGTACCACCCAGGTGCTCTTGTTAGCATGTTCGATTTTGTTAATTGCTACTGCTTTGCGCTTAGTGGGCAGTCACATCTACTGGCTGCACCACCAGCTTCCTGGGCAGGAGTGAAAAGACCCCCTGCTCCTCCTATTTGCCCTGGCTCTGTCATTACCTCACAGGGTCTCAGCCACTCTGAGCTCTGTGTCACTGCTAGAACCAGCCACTCTAGTCCTGGCAATAGCCAGAGCCAAGAGTTCTTTATTTTCCTCTTGGCCCACAGTGTCTTTCAGGTGTTGTGTGGGAGGTAGTAAGGGGAAAGTAATCACTTAAGTCTGTGATTTTTAATTAGGAAAGAAAGAATATAAACACTAAGGGTAAATAATAATGCTAATGTTTAAATTTTCAAGTTGTCTGGCAAGCTCCTTGTTCTCTTAGGTCAGCAACATAGTGATAGCATTACTGGTTTCTTTTAGCTGTTTTAAAATATGTTGCATTGTCAAACATTTTATTTAACCCAATCTATCCAAAGTATTGTTGTGTCACATGTAATCAACATAAAAACTTTGTTAATGAAATAGTTTACATTGTTTTTTTTATTAAGTCTTTGAAATTTCATGTTTATTTTGTAGTTATATCTCAAGTCAGACTAGCCACTTTTTCAGTGCTCACTAGTCACATGTGATTAGTACCTGCCATATTATAGGGCAGTGCAGTTTTAGACAGCCTTGGGAAGTGAACTTAAAGTAGTGAACAAGTAGTTTGGTTTCTGCAGCCAGCATTTGATCATCAGATGTGACATTCATGTAAGCTAAACAAAGCAAGATGAAAGAAAAATGCAGAGCTGTTTCTTTTTTCTTTTTTTTCTCTTTTAGGGCCACAGCTGTGGCATGTGGAAGGGCCCAGGCTAGGAGCTGATTCCGAGCTGCAGCTGCTGGCCTACGCCAGAGCCACAACAACCCAGGATCCAAGCCACATCTGCCACCTATACCACAGCTTGTGGCAACGCCAGATCCTTAACCCACTGAGCGAGGCCAGGGATCAAACCCACATCCTCATGGATACTAGTCAGGTTCTTAACCCTCTGAGCCACAGTGGGAACTCTGCGTACCTATTTCTTATTTATCCTCTTGGCTTTAATTGTAAAACATGAATCTCCTTTTCCTCGGTGTTATACTTGCTTGAATCTTGTCAAGTTTAACAGTGAGACTCAACAGTCTGGTGTCTGGTATCTCCTCTAAAGTATTCCTTTCGGATAGAAGTAATGTTGGCAGGCTAATGTTAAGAGATACCTTGGAATGGATTCTATTTCTTGTATTGGCTGTATTGGGGAATTTTTTGTCAGCTTTCATGAAAAAAAGTATTGTTTTTGCTAGTTCAAGACAGTCTTTTGAATGAACAGTCTTGTTGACAGTGGCAAGGGTAAAAGAAGAGAGATTGTTCTTTTTCTCTTGCTTACCCTTCTCTATTCTATAAAGTGCTGTGAGACAAAGCTTATCTATAGCTAAGAAACATTTAATTATAAACGTGAGATTATGAAAACTTTAAGATTAGTCACTTTTCAAACAGAACATTTAAAATTTAGAAGGAGAGTTGGTATAAAAAAATGCGTCCTTGGAGTTTCCATTGTGGCACCGCAGAAGTGAATCTGACTTGCATCCATGAGGATGAGTGTTTGATCCCTGGCCTCGCACAGTGGGTTAAGGATTTGGCACTGCCGTGAGCTGTGGTGTAGATTGCAGGTGCAGCTCTGGTCCTTCATTGCTGTGGCTGTGGTGTAGGCCAGTGGCTATAGCTCCGATTTGACCCCTAGCCTGGGAACCTCCATATGCTGTGGGTGCAGCCCTGAAAAGACCAAAAAAAAAAAGGATCCTTGTGGCCATGTCTTTATGGTTCCCTTATATAGATATAATTCATATAAATGTCTAGAAGAAGGCAAAGAAAAAATCAAATTCCTTTATTTAGATTAGAATAACTGATTTTAAATTACTAATTTTTCTTGTTTCTTTTTCAGTAATTTTATGCGTCAGGAGTGTTTGGATTCCAGATTTGTATTTGACAGACCTCTGCCTGTGTCTCGTCTTGTATCTCTAATTGGAAGCAGTATCCTTTTTATTTATGCATTTATTTTAGCATTTATGAATGTGGACTTTGAAAAAAAATTTATGCTTAATCTTTATGTTACTTATTAGGAATATGACAATGCATAACATAGGTAAGATTGTGAAAAATTTAAGGTAGTCACTTTTCAATAACAATGTTTAAAATTTTTAGAAGGAGGGTTGTAGAAAGTTTTACTTTGGAACAGTGGGTTCTAAATAAGGTGCTGGGTTTTATCAGCCCTTGTAAGTAAGCAATTGATATTTTCCAGATATGGATACGCCCAATTTCAGAAGAACTAAGCATCATTTTTAGAGATTTAAGGTTTTTTATTGATGGTTCCTGATGTTCCTCAAAAATCCTTGCCCATTGTATCCAAAATGAAAGATTCTCTTCATCAGAGAAGGTCATTTTGCTAGCACTCACATTGGATTTGGTAGATACTCAAACGTATTTCTAGTACTAGACCATAGAAATATTTCTCTGGGAGTTCCCATCATGGCTCAGTGGTTAACGAACCTGACTAGTATCTATGAGGACATGGGTTTGACCCCTGGCCTCGCTCAGCGGGTTAAGGATCTGGCATTGCCGTGAGCTCTGATACAGACACGGCTCGGATCCCGAATTGCTATGGCTGTGGTGTAGGCCGGCAGCTGTAGCTCGGATTGGACTCCTAGCCTGGGAACCTCCTTATGCCTCAGGTGTGGCCCTCAAAAGACAAAAGAAAAAAAAAAGAAAAGCAAAAGAAGGAAATGTTTTTCTGTTTTATTCTTTCTGTAGTGGATTATGCAGCAATTAAGCAATCAAATCTCTTTGTTAATAATGTATAATTTGAAAATAAAGATATTACTTTATTCCTTGTTAGAATGGACTCTTTAACTAGTTTAAGAAACCCAGATACCAACGCAACGATATGGCCGGAGACCGTATGGTGTTGGGCTACTTATTGCTGGTTATGATGTAAGTTCATAATGTTATATTTTAATAATTTTTTTTTGTCTTTTTGTCTTTTGTTGTTGTTGTTGTTGTTGTTGTTGCTATTTCTTGGGCCGCTCCCGCGGCATATGGAGGTTCCCAGGCTTGGAGGTTCCCAGGCTAGGGGTTGAATCGGAGCTGTAGCCACCGGCCTACGCCAGAGCCACAGCAATGCGGGATCCGAACCGCGTCTGCAACCTACACCACAGCTCACGGCAACGCCGGATCATTAACCCACTGAGCAAGGGCAGGGACCGAACCCGCAACCTCATGGTTCCTAGTCGGATTCGTTAACCACTGCGCCACGACGGGAACTCCTATTTTAATAATTTTTTAAAACTGACCAGAAATTTTCCAATTTTTAGCTCAAAGTCAGATTTACATAGTCTATTTTTCTTCTATTTATAGGATATGGGCCCTCACATTTTCCAGACTTGTCCATCTGCTAACTATTTCGACTGCAGAGCCATGTCCATTGGAGCTCGTTCTCAATCAGCTCGTACTTACTTGGAGAGACATATGTCGGAGTTTATGGAATGTAAGTGATTTTTTTTTTTTTGCCCCCTCCAATTTTTATATGGTGAATAAACACAGCATTCTAAATGAAGAAAACTATCAGCTTTATAGAAAGAATTTTTTTAAAAAGTTAAGCCCATGAAGTGTTTATTATTTCTTTTATGCATACCAGTTTTTACTTTCTCTGACTACCACAGTAGTTTTAGTCACCACAAGGACTTTTTCACAGTACGAATAGCATGTCCTTAACTGTAAAGATTCTTGATTCAATTGGTCTGAAGTGAGTGTGGCAAGTGTGGCTCAGCCAGAGTTGAGACCCACTGTATTAGCTACCAGCTGTAAGTTCTGTTTATAGCTTTTAGTTTTCCGTGATTCTTGTTTTTAGCCATACAGACATTTCTGCGTTAAGTAGTTTATAAACAAGAAGTCAGTGTTGTGGCAAAGAAAGGTAAAAGCTGTAAGGTGTGATAGGGCAGGTTTTCAGGTGCTTTGCTTATGCAAGGGTCTTAGATTTTAAAACATGCCTTTTATGCATCTGTTAAAGTAATCATGTTTTTTTTCCCCCCTTCATTCTGTTGTAGTTTATTGCACTAATTGACTTTTGAATGTTTTGTTTGTTTGTTGACCACTGCAATGGCTTGATGTGGGATCTCAGTTCCCAGAGCAGGGACTGAACTCAGGCCATAGCAATGAAAGCACCAAATCCTAACCACTAGACCACCAGGGAATGCCCTGACTTTTGAATGTTAAACCAGCTTTGCATTTCTGAGATAAATTCCTCTTGGTCAGGGTATATAAGTTATAAAGATATATAAAATATTTATATAAACATAAATATTGCTGAATTCAGTTTGCTGATATTTTGTTGAGGTTTTCTGTGGATATTTTCATAAGGAATATTGATCCTATAGTTTTGTTTTCTTGTCATGTCTTTGTGTACTTTTGGTAGCACTGTAATAATGGCCACATAAAAGGATTTGCAGACTCCTTTTACAAAGAGAAAATACTGTGACTAACATTCCACAGAATACATTCTGCAAAACCTTGAGTTGTATCATTCGTGAATTGGAATTTTGATTTAACTTAGCATAAGAAAAGGTTACACTTAGTAACAGAAATTATGTATCCTCTCATTAAATAAAATGATAGCAGTATGGTTATTATTAGAAGATTATATAGCCAGATATTAAACTCTTGGCTTTTTTTATTGTATTTAGTATGTGACTGAAACCATGATTTTAGACTATATATCTAATAAATAAAAGAATCCTACCATGAAAATGGAATTAAGAAATAATTGTTAATTTATTACATTTAGGCAATTTGAATGAACTGGTTAAGCATGGTTTGAGAGCCTTACGGGAGACCCTGCCTGCAGAACAGGACCTAACTACAAAGGTAAATACCACATTTTCCAATTGTAGATACCACCATTGCATAAATGTAAGTAATATAGGTGTGTATACTTATACTCCTTTAATTTGGGAGATGGTTGCCTTGGCTCATTCTTTAAGTTATTCACCAAGTGACTGATTTTGAAATGATTTTTATTTTTTATTTTTTTTTGTCTTTTTGCTATTTCTTTGGGCCGCTCCCGCGGCATATGGAGGTTCCCAGGCTTGGAGGTTCCCAGGCTAGGGGTTGAATCGGAGCTGTAGCCACCGGCCTACGCCAGAGCCACAGCAATGCAGGATCCGAGCCGTGTCTGCAACCTACACTACAGCTCACGGCAACGCAGGATCGTTAACCCACTGAGCAAGGGCAGGGACCGAACCCGCAACCTCATGGTTCCTAGTCGGATTTGTTAACCACTGCGCCACGACGGGAACTCCTGAAATGATTTTTAAACATTTCTTTTTTGGGAGTTCCTGTCGTGGCTCAATGGAAATGCATCTGACTAGGATCCATGAGGACGCAGGTTGGATCCCTGGCCTCACTTAGTGGGTTAAAGATCTGGCATTTCCATGAGCTATGGCATAGGTTGCAGATGCAGCTTGGATTTGGCATTGCTGTGGCTGTGACATAGGCTGGCAGCTATAGCTCTGATTTGACTCCTAGCCTGGGAACCTCCATGTGCCTCAGGTACAGCCCTAAAAAGACAAAAGACAAAAAAAAAATTCTTTTTTGGTATAGAGCAATAAAACCAGTAAGTCTGACATAGAATGGCCTTCATTTCTTCAAGCTATAGGAATTTTCTTCATATTATTAATTCAGTTAACATAAATATATTAAGCACCTATCATGTGCAGGCAGTAGGCAGTGGGAATATATAGTAAATATAATAAATCCTCTGTGGATACTAAAATCTGCAGATGCCCAAGTCCCTTATACATAGTGATGTAGTATTTGCGTGTAACCTATACCTATCCTCCTGTATACTTGAAATCATCTCTAAATTACTTATAATACCTAATATAATATATGTAAATATTTGTAAATGCAGTGTAAGTGCTATATATATAGTTGCCAGTGTACAACAAATTCAAGTTCTGCGTTTTGGAACTTTCTGGAATTTTTTTTCCAAGTATTTTTGATCTGAATATTTTTTCCAAGTGTTTTTGAATCTAAGGGTGCAGAACCTATAGATAAAGGGGCCAATTGTCCTTCAAGGAGAAGAGAATGAAAAGTTACTAATAGACCATGGAAGATGTGGATTGAGAATTAACCATTAAATTAGCATGGGACTTGACTAGACAATCTTAAGGGAATAATGGAGCTAAAGCCTGATAGGAATGGAGTCAGGAGAAGACAAGAGGAGAAAAATTGGAGATAGCTCTTTGGAGATTTTCTTACCAGTCCAGAGAGATGGTGTGGTCGCTGGAAGAGAGTGTAGTGAAAAAAGGGGGTTTTGTCATTTGGGGTTTTTAAGATAGGGGAAACTACTGCACATTTGATATTTAAGATATTTAAGAATAATCCAGTATAAAGAGAGAAAATGGGACTATTCATTCCTAATAACAGGGAGAAAGAGAATCTAGGGACATAGATATAGGAAAGAGAGGATATTGTTGGGAGCTTGTGAACATTCTCTTCTATTTCATTCTATTTTCTCAGTAAAATAGGAGCAAGGTTTTGAGCTTCAGGGAGAATGGAGAATGTTAGAGTTGGTCCAGAAAGGGGAGACTGAGTGATCTAGGGACCCATGTAGTATAATATAATGCAGGAACCACTAACAGCCTTCTAGAGGTTAATAATCAACAACATGAGATTAGTCAGCATGTTATGAAATCTATTTTGCTATAATGACTGGATAATTAATATTTAATATGAATGTGAAACTTCATGGCCTCTATAATCTTTGTAACATCTTTTCCTATAATAAAAATAATATTCTTTTTTAAAAATTAGGAAAGTACCTAAAATTGTTTTTAAAATTTGGAGAGTTCCTGCTGTGGTACAATGGGATCAGTGGCATCGCCGGAGCCCTGGGACACAGGTTGATCCCTGGCCTGGCACAGTAGGTTAAGGATCCTGCATTGCCACAGCTGTGGCCTAAGTTTCAATTGCGGCCCTGATCTAATCCCTGGCCCAGAAACTCCATATGCCGCAGGGCAGCCAAAAAATGAAAAAATAAAATTTAGGTATGCAGTTTACTGTTGACATTTACAACTTGGAAAAATTTGCTGAGGTATCTTGGATCCCTAATTTCTTTTTTTTTTTTTGAATGACAGAGAACGCCCTGTATTATCCTTAATGCCTTAAGTTGTTGCTAAAATTTTAACATTACAGGAGCTGTTTTGTACCAGTTAGCGTTCAATGATCATTTTAAGAATTACTCATGGCCAAGTGATGAACGAATCCGACTAGGAACCATGAGGTTGCGGGTTCGATCCCTGGCCTTGCTCAGTAGGTTAAGGATCTGGCGTTGCCGTGAGCTGTGGTGTAGGTTGCAGACGAGGCTCAGATCCTGCGTTGCTGTGGCTGTGCTGTAGGCTGGCGGCTCTAGTTCCGATTAGACCCCTAGCCTGGCAACCTCCACATGCTGCAGAAGCGGTCCTAGAAATGCCCAAAAAAAAAAAAAGTTGCCTGGTGGCTCAGCAGGGTAAGGATCTGGCATTGTCACTGCTGTGGCATGGGTTTGATCCCTAGCCTGGGGACTGCCACATGCTGTGGATATGGCCGAAAAAAAGGAATTGCTCTCTAATTTTTCCATGTGTAACATAGTTCCAAGCTCCTGCCAAATTCAACACTTGAGAACCCCAAGCTTATTTCCTTAAGAACTGTCATGTCTTAACTTACACAAGGAACAAATTTGATTATTTCTTAGAAGTTAGGCTTGCTTTCTAGCTACTTGGTTTGTTCTCTCTCACTGGTTTGCAACACATTCTCATTATGGGCCAAGTTGCAGATTTCTAGGTGATGTAGACCTTCGGGGTTGTTCATGATTGTCAAAATTGAGTATTAAAATCTGCAAATTACAGGAGTTCCGTCGTGGCTCAGTGGTTAGCGAATCTGACTAGGAACCATAAGGTTCCTGGCCTTGCTCAGTGGGTTAAGGATCCAGCATTGCCGTGAGCTGTGGTGTAGGTCACAGACGTGGCTCGGATCTGGCGTTGCTGTGGCTCTGGCGTAGGCCAGTGGTACAGCTCCGATTCGACCCCTAGCCTGGGAACCTCCATATGCTGTGGGAGCAGCCCTAGAAAAGGCAAAAAGACAAAAAAATAAATAAATAAAATCTGCAAATTACAGAAGTTTACTAGGGTTCTTCCTTTTGACCCTAAGTATCTTTTAAGTCTCATTCAAGAATTTACTATTTTATTGTTCTTTTTTCCACCAAACATTTTATTGTAAGCATTTTTCCAACCTAATTCTCGTAATTTTTAATCTTTACCCTTTTTTCCCCTCAGAATGTTTCCATTGGAATTGTCGGTAAAGACTTAGAGTTTACGATTTATGACGATGATGATGTGTCTCCATTCCTGGAAGGTCTTGAAGAAAGACCACAGAGAAAGGCACAGGTACATAACTAATTATAACCAGAGGCTTTAGTTCTACCCCAAATTGCTGTTTTCCTGCCACAACTGTGTAAATTCTACCATTTTTGTCTTTAATTGTTGAGATAGACTTGTTGTTCATAAAGCAATAGGAAAACTAAGAATTGAGTAAAGTAGAATACTGAGGGGTCAGTGATCTCCATAAACACAAAAAGGATAGATGATTTGGTTATCTGTCACAGTTTCTCAGTTCTGTGGGTTGACAGGCACAGCTAGATGGTTCTTTTGCTCATCTCACTTGGGTTCTCTCCAGTGTTCCAGTCAGTTGAGGAGGTGGGGCTGGAACATCCAAGATGGCTTTGCTCATTTGTCCTCTTTGATCACACTTGCTAGGTATCTTAGAGGGACAGCTAGAAGGCTGGGACCTCTGCTAGGATGGCTGGGCCTCTGTCCATGTAGTCTCAGGGCTCTCCTTCACCAGAGTGTCCCTGGCAGGGTGCAGCCCAGAGGCTACAGAAGTTCAAAAGTTCAGAAGTGAAAATTGCCAGGTGTTCTTATGTTTGAGGCCCAGGACTGGCACAGCATCACGGCACATTCTATTAGTTAAAGCAATAGGGCCAGCCAAGATGCTACAGGAAAAAATTCATTGGGGACCAGCTTCACAAATACAGAGAAAAGGATCAAGAAGTATTGGTGAATCTCAGGTTAAATATGGGTCTTTTTTTGTTGCATGTTTAGAATACACATTTGCTATATACATGTTTGAATAGCTGAGTAATTGAAAAGAAAGTGTGCTGTACAGAAATTTCTTCTACAGCATGCATTTTTTTTTTAACTTGAAAAGGATACTGTTGGTATATTTGGAGGAGCGAGATATGCATTATTTAACTGCTCTTGGGAAGAACCATCACCTTTGGGAAGAATGCAGTGGAGTGCCACACAGCTGCCTTGTTTAATCATATTTTTGCCATGTTTATTGGTGCTAAAGAGGAAAAGAATGTCTCAAATGGTGCCAGTTGTACTTTAAGGCTTGTAGTGATAATAAAAGAAAAGCCTTTATTCTTGTGTACAACAAAGTATGATGAAATGCTGGAGTTCAGTGATGCCTCATTTTTCAGAACTGTAAAATTATATATACTTTTTACAAAACTTTGTTCAGAAATTTTAACAGGACAGTGAATTAAAACTGAGTATCCAAAATATCTCCTACTCTTTTTTCTCATAAATTTTTTTGGCAATATATTATTTGTGATTATATATTAGTCAGATGTTCTTTTTACATATTTGCTTTTTTCTTCTCTCTTAAGCCTGCTCAACCTGCTGATGAACCTGCAGAAAAGGCTGATGAACCAATGGAACATTAAATGATAGACCAGTCTGTATGTGTATTACCAAACATGTAAGAATGCAAAAACACAATACTGATGACAATAATCTATACTTTGAACCAAAAGATACAGAATGGGGTAATAGTGTGTTTTAGGAATCAGTTCAGATGTGAGTTTTTTTCCAAGCAACTTCACCAAGGCCATATAATGGGTTGCATTTTTCTTTAGAGGGTCTGTATAATCATTTTCTAGAAAGTATAGTTATCTGTACTAATGTTTTTATATGAAGAACATACTGTCTTTGTGGTTTTGAAGACAACTGTGAAATAAAATTGTTTCACCTGCTAATGTATTGGGTTTTTGTTTTTTACGTAGCTTCAGTAAAATAGTAGTCTGAAATTACAACTGTGTCATGTATGGTCAACCAGGTTTGCCAAATTAAACTGCCTTTATTTTTACTGACGGGAAAAATAATACCTCTTATCTATAACAGTCTTATACTAATTCCCCAATGTACGGACTGGCTGCATGAAAATCCATGGAGATTTGGTCCAGAATACAGATTCAGGGTTCATCCCTGGAATTCTGATTAAAGTCTAAGAAACCACCACTTTCTAACAATTACAGTAGGAAGATTATTAACACATGAATGATATTTTTTCCAACTGGTAGGTGGCAGTAGTGATATCTCTGGCCTCAGCATAGGGAATGTTTGCACAAATAGCAAAAGAAAAATTTTAATTCCAAACCATCATTTCCTCTTATCCTACTCAGCCCCATTCCAGCATAATCTTTAGGCTTCCTTTTAATATGAGATTTGTAGGTAGATATTGCAGTACAATTTTGTCTTAAATCATGCAAAATGAAATGAGAAATCTGATTTTAAAAACAAAAGTAGGGAGTTCCCATTGTGGATCAGTGGTAATGAACCTGACTAGTATCCATGAGGACACAGGTTCAATCCCTAGCCTCTCAGTAGGTTAAGGATTCAGTGTTGCCATGAGCTGTGGTATAGGTCACAGATGTAGCTTGGATCTGGCATTGCTGTGGCTGTGGTGCAGACTGGCAGCTGGAGCACACTTTCAACCCCTGGCCTGGGAACTTCCATATACTGCAGGTGTGGCTCTAAAAATTAAAAAATAGATAAATAAAAATTTTTTTTAAATTAGGAGCTCCCTGGTAGCCTAGCAGGTTAAGGATCCAGTGTTAATCACGGCTATGGTACAGGTTCCATCCCTGGCTGAGAAACTTTTGCATGCCACAGGCATGGCTGAAAAAATTTTTTTTTAATTAAAATAAAAAACTCAAGTGTTCCCGTTGTGGCTCAGTGGTTAACGAATCCGACTTGAGGAACCATGAGGTGGGTTCAATCCCTGGCCTCACTCAGGATCCAGCGTTGCCTGAGCTGTGGTGTGGGTCGCAGACGAGGCTCGGATCCAGCGTTGCTGTGGCTCTGGCATGGGCCAGCAGCTACAGCTCTGATTGGACCCCTAGCCTGGGAACCTCCATGTGCCACAGGTGCAGTCCTAGAAAAGACAAAAAAAACCCTCAAAAACTAATAATCAAGGATTTTGCTGCTAAGAAGCCTGGAGGAGTTACTTTATTTTCTGAGATTTGTATCTTTCTAAAGCAAAACAGTTCATTTATACGTAAGGAACTTGGGTTTTAGACCTAATTCTACTAATTAGTGGCTATTTGCTCTGAGCAAGTAATTTAGCCCTGTTTTAAGGAAATCCTTTGGAGAATTAGTGTGAGGTTAAATGGGAGAATTTATGTGAAACATAATAGATTTAAATCTCTCTTGTGACTTCCTAAAGGGAGAATGGTAAGAGAAACTCTGGCAACCTTGTTTGAAGGAATAACCTCTGACTAAATACACGATTGTGGAAATGTTGGTCTCCATTCTGGAAGTGGCCTCAAGAGTCTGCCGTTTGAACTTGGAATGACGCCACAAGTGCCATTTGACCTACAGTGGAGTTACATCAGGCACATGTAACTCACAAACCCAACAGTGAAAGAGAAGTCCCCCAATTTGCCTGCAGGCTCATGGGTGTATAGTCTGGGGGAGGGAGTATGAGTGGGAAATTTCATAATTTACTCTTTCCTGGGGCAGATCTCTCTGCCTGTGTGCCTTTTATTGTGTGAGCCTCTGCCTTTGTTGATTTATCGTTTAAATGTGGGTTTTGTGTGTGTGTGTGTATCTGTGTTTTGTACCTGTTTCTTAAATGTAAACCAATTACTTGGTGGGTACTCAGCTGAGAGCAATTTTAGTATTTTTTTCAATATGTATTGAGAGCAATTTTAGTATTTTTTCAATTTTATTTTTACACAGACTTTAGAACTTAAATCCACCCCACCCCAGCAAGATTCAGTTCTACTATTCGTACAGAGTCCATTGTGTTGCCTTTTCATGTTTTATGTAGTGTATTATCAGTTATTACATTTAATCTGTGTTAAATAAACAGTAGAATTCCTAACAATGTCCTCTCATAAAACCTATCACTTGGTAAAAAGATAACATTTAATTCACTTGGAATTTATTAGGCATCCATAGGTATATCTTTGAAGTACTGGTATTGTTAAAAATGAGAGGCAATAAAGTAGGTGACAGGATTCAGTTCTCATTCCAGTTTTTTTCCAGTTTTTACCAAATGGGGGGGGGCACGTGCCTTTTCTCTAGGCTTTGATTTCCTAGACATCAAGATTTTTGATCCTTGATATGCATTAAGTCCTTGCTCTCAATTTATAATTTAAAAAGCATTCAAAATGATACAGTTACATGTTAGAGTAAAAATAAGTCCCAAAACAAAGTGCATCTTACAAGTGAGGAAGAATTAGGCTCTGTAAGATCCTGATAACTGTTCAACAAGCTCTGTATTTAAGAATGTACACACTGCCAGTGATGATTTTCAGCACAAACCCAAACTCCTGAGCTTTCTTATGGCTACGACTAGTTTTTTATGCTTTTTGGGGTCTCATTTCATGCTGATAGTTTGTCAGGTTTTTTTTCTTTTTCATTTTTTTTTTGTCTTTTTGCCTTTTCTAGGGCAGCTCCTGCAGCATATGGAGATTCCCAGGCCTCAGGTCTAATTGGAGCTGTAGCTGCTGGCCTACACCAGAGCCACAGCAACTCGGGATCCGAGCCTCGTCTGCAACCTACACCACAGCTCACAGCAATGCCAGATCATAAACCCACTGAGCAAGGCCAGGGATCGAACCCGCAACCTCATGGTTCCTAGTCGGATTCATGAGGTTGCAGGTTTGATCCCTGGCCTCGCTCAGTGCGTTAAGGATCCAGTGTTGCCATGAGCTGTGGTGTAGGTGGAAGATATGGCTCGGATCCTGCATTGCTGTGGCTGTAGCTCCTATTGGACCCCCAGCCTGGGAACCTCTATATGCCACAGGTGCAGCCCTAAAAAGCGAAAAAAAAAACCCCAAAAAAATTTAAATTAAAATAAATAAATAAAAATGAAGAAAGGGAGTTCTCTTCATGGCTCAGCAGTTAACATACCCGACTAGCATCCATGAGGACCCAGGTTCGATCCCTGGCCTTGCTCAGTGGGTTAAGGATCTGGCATTTTGGTGAGCTGTGGCGTAGGTCGCAGATGAGGTTTGGATTTGGCATTGCTGTGGCTGTGGTGTGGGCCAGCAGCTACAGCTCTGATTTGACCCCCTAGCCTGGGAACTTCCATATGCCTTTGGTGTGGCCCTAAAAAGAGAAAACAAAAAAGGAAGAAAGAAATGGAACAGCCTATTGTACACACATTTAGATCTCTGAGTGAAACAAAAGCAAATCTCAAAAGGTTACATTGTATAATTCATTTCTATTACATCCTTGAAATGACAATTACGGAGAACAGGTTTATAGTTGCCAGGGACTAAACAGAGAAGCCACTATGACTATGAAAGTATAGCAGGAGGGGGAGCCGTGTGATGGAATTGTTTTGTACCTTGACCAGTGGTGATCACACAAATCTAAACATGGTAAAGTTGCCTGGAGCTAAATACATAATGAGTACGTATAAAACTGGTGAAATCTTGAGGACCAGTGAATTATGTCAATGTCAATTTCCTGGATTTGATATTGTACTATAATTCTGCAAGATTTTATCATTGGAAGAAACTAGGTGAAGAGTGTGTGGGATCTCCATATTTGTGACTTTACAATTATCCAAGACAAAAGTAGCTTTTTTAAAAAATAGAATTATAGTTGATTTACAGAGTTGTATTAGTACAGCAAAGTGATTCATTTATATATATTTATATTTTTCAAATTCTTTTACATTATAGTTTATTACAGGATATTGAATATAGTTCCCTGTGTTATACAGTAGGACTTTGTCTTTTATCTATTTCATATACGGTAGTTTGTATCTGATAATCCCAAACTCCTAAGTTATTCCCCCCCCACCTTTCCTCTTTGGTAACCATAAATTTGTTTTCTATGTCTGTAGGTCTATTTCTGTTTTGTAAAAAATATGATACAAATTCATTTGTTTCATATTTTAGATCCCACGTATAAGTGATATGATATCTATGTCTTTTCAAAACAAATTGCTTTAATAAAATGAATGTACAGGATTTGAGGAAGACATGGCCCTTGGGATGTATTTTGGGTTTTCAAAGAATTTATTTTTATTTATTTTTTGGCTGTGCCCTGCAGAGCACAAAAGTTCCCAGGCCAGGACGTGACCGTGCCACAACAGTGGCAAACTGGATCCTTAACCCAATAAGCCACCAGAGAACTCCTCAAATAATTTATTTTTTGCTCCATAATTCCAAAAAGAAATAAATCTCAAAATAACTGTATTCTAGATAGATGAGGCTCTACTTGTGTTCTATCTCATCTCTAATTGAGATGAGCCTGTTAGTAAGGTCAGGTTGTCAGACCTTTGTTTTTCTTTGTCCTTTGTCTTTTAAGGGCCACACCTGCGGCACATGAAGGTTCCAAGGCTAGGGGTCAAATAGGAGCTGTAGCCGCCATTCTATGCCACAGCCACAGCAACGCTGGATCTGAGCGGCCTCTGTGACCTACACCACGCTCACGCAACGCCGGATCCTTAACCCGCTGAGCTAGGCCAGGGATTGAATATGCATCCTCATGGTTACTAGTCGGATTCGTTAACCACTGAGCCACGAAGGGAACTCCTGTCAGAGCTTTTTTGTATTTGCAATATTTTGCTTAACACTTCAAAAAAATTTTTATTAATAATTGGCCAGAAAACCCTTTGTGTGCTTGCGCATGTGCGTAGGGGCGCGGGGCAGGGATATAGAAACTTAAATGGACAAAACTGCTGGTACTATGGCCGGTTGTAGCTGTAACAATTAGGTCTTTGGAGACAGGTAAAATCCTTTGAAACAGTGACTGTTAATCTCCCTTTACGCGTAAAAAATTTCTAATCTAGGTTATTTTAAAGGATCGTGAAAGGGACCGTTGCTAAATAAAGACCATGTCTCAGACTAGTGATACTTTGACATTCAAACAACTCCAGCCTAACTGCAGAGGCAGAGATTCACCCTACGTCAAGCTTTAAGAGCTGAAATGGATCTTCATATAATCCAGTGTCTCTTATTAGAAGAATTGAATTTATTTCTCAACAAGTATTTAGTTACTTTCCTAGTTTTTTAGTGGGTGAACTAGAAAAGGGCTTCCAGCTCTCAGTCTATTGTTTCCCACTGGGCCACACAGCCCTGGAAAACGTTTTCCCCCTCTGTCAAAGCACTTCCTCTCCTTGGCTGTTTTAGTTCGTGGAAGGAAAAAAAAAAAAAAAAAGTTTCTCAGTGGCGTTTAAATGACCTCAGTGCTTAATTTAAGCTTGCACATAAAACTTGATAAGTATGTGTTTCCAATTCCCTCTTCGGCCTAAAGGAACATCGCCAAGAGAAGAGGAAGAAACCTGCGGTTCCTTTGAGTTAGAAACACTTATAATGTACTTGCAGCGCGCAGGCGCAGGACGGAGAAGGCTTGTCCTCTCTGACTTGCCGTAGGGGCTAGGTGGCTGCAGCCTGGGTTGGTTCCTTACCCCTTTCCACGTCAGCGGAGGACTCTGCAGAGCTGCAGCTGCTTCTGGGGGTTGGAACCGTAGTAGACGCTCCCGCGGCTGCCCCAGCTGCTGCCCTCGGAGTCAGGTAGCGTCACAAGCCCCTAATCTCGGAGGCTCGTGCTGGGCTGGCTAGAGTCGGAGGAACTGGCTCTAATGGGAAGATTCGGAAAGGGAGCGACTAGGCCGCTAGCGTCCGGGCCTGGCGAAGTGGAACGCGGGGCCGGGAAGCTGTGGGCCGGACGCCCCATCCCGGCCTGCTTACTGACCGGAGGTCTTTTCCCAGGCCCCCGGCCTCGCTGTTCCCGGCGGGGCTTGCTTAGCTGGAGGGAAGGGAGGGGGAAGGGGCGTGGGGGCGGGGGCAGAGCACTGATTGAGGGAGTCAAGTAGACAGAGTCGGGTCCCATGGATGAATGCCTTCAAGCGCTCTGTTATAGCAGAGTATTCGTGCACGGGGTCTCTTGAGCAGTTCAGGTTGTGTGTTAGGTTTAAAAGTTACTTCTGTAACGTGATGTGGTGGGGCTGGAGGACTGTCACTGTATTGTGGGCTTTAATTCTCCAGTACAGCGTTCTAAACCTTGGGCGGGGTTGTGGGGTGGGAGGTAATATACCCAAGGCCAAGGCTGACAAGTGTGTGTTTTTTGTTACATCAGGATTTATTTTTATGAGACACAACAGAGATTGACTCCCCCCTTCTAAACTTCTAAAATAATAAGCCGTGCTGTATGAACTTTAGACAGAAAAGATCACAGTGGTTACTAGTTGTGTTTTGTGGAGGGTTTTTTGGGTTGTTTTTTTACTTCTAATGATATCCTTGTATTTTATTTTTCTAGATTTTTTTTAGCATCTATTATCTTAAAATTGAGGGTTGGTTATAACCGGAAATCATGACGGCTGCTGAGAACGTCTGCTATACGTTAATTAACGTGCCAATGGATTCAGAACCACCATCTGAAATTAGCTTAAAAAATGATCTAGGTAAACTTTGATAATATTTTGAAAATGAAATGTAAAACATGCAGATAAGCTCATTTGCTTTTTAAGTTTCTTTATAATTAGAAATGCTTGATTTTTGTCTACTTTTTTTCCCCTAGGATCTTTTCAGTAGAACTTTGTCCTATTAAAAATGAAAATTTGTTACCTTTAGAGTTGCAGTATTTGTTTTTGGAAATAAAACAGCAGCTCAGTTTAGCTTATAACATAGTGAGGTGGGACTAAAGATATATAACGGTTTAGTTTTTAGATAATCTTCAGAATAACATAATGGTTTGTGTAGTTTAATATGTTTAAATGTAGTAATAATTCTCTGTAGGTAACAGGTTGAGAATGTATTTGTTTTAGTTCCTTTGTACACTTTGCTTCATATTACTTAACTCGTAAAATCAAAAGAACTTTGTTTTTTGGGTTCACCACCTGTTGAACAAATGAAGTCAACACGGAATACACATATATTTCCCAGAAAGATTTAAGCTTTTTATTTTTAAAGCATTTATGCTAAGAAGAAAACAAAAAGTTATGTTTAAAACTGTATGCTGTCTCCTTTTTATGAGCGATTCTGTCAGAAAACTTTTTTAAGTAATGCACATTCCAAAAATCATGATTCTTATTTAATTGAAGTACTAAAAATAAGTTACTGAAACTGACAACTACTGTGTAAAACAGACTAGAGGGGAAATTATGCTTCAAATTTTGAGCATATTTTTTAGAAGATAGTTTATAGTTTAAAAGGAGACAGTATTTTACTTGCATATTCCCACCTTTTTTATCAATCATCAGTAACAGAATAGCTCTTGATTTTAGGTTACTTAATATTAGGTTTCAATGGAGGTCTATTTTAGAGAAGGAAAAAAACCTTTTTCATTTAGATTGATAGCCTTAGTTTACAAAAGCCACATGTACTGTATTTACTTCTTTTTCATAATCATGTAAGCTAGTAGAATGAAATGCAAATTAATAAACTTTCATTACTATTTTTTTCCTTATAATTTAAAGGTTTTCTTTTCTTTTTTTGGTCTTTTTGCCTTTTCTAGGGCCGCTTCCACAGCATATGGAGGTTCCCAGGCTAGGGGTTTGATCAGAGCTGTAGCTGCTGGCCTACACCAGAGCCACAGCAACACGGAATCTGAGCCGCATCTGCGGCCTACACCACAGCTCATGGCAACAACAGATCCTTAACCCTCTGAGCAAGGCCAGGGATCGAACTTGCAACCTCATGGTTTCTAGTCGGATTCGTTGACCACTGAGCCACGATGGGAACTCCTAAAAGTTTTCATTTTTAAATCCCTAAAGTACTTAAGCCTCTTGCTGGGAAGGTAAAGAATTAAACTTGTTCTTTTTTTTTCTGGCAGAAGTTCCCGGGCCATTGATCGAAGCCACACCAAACGTAACCAGAGCCATTGCAGTGACAACGCTGTATCCTTAACCTCCTGACCCACGAGGAAACTCCTAAAACTTGTTTTTAACTATAAAAATACGCTTTTCTTAACTACCCTCCGTCTACAGTAAATAAGTAATCTTGAATTTATATTGAATATTTTTTACTTTGTCTTGGAAGAGTTGAGATGAGAAAAAGTTTAGAAATAGTGTAGTTTCCAATTTGAGCAACAAATATTTTTGGTGAAATAGTGACTTGCTTTACCTACACTTTACCTTTAATCACTGGATATGAGCCCTGATGACTGTACATTTCCTGTAGTATATTTTGGTGAATTGAATTGATATTTGAAATTTTCCATATGTTTGATAATATTCATAGAGGAAAGAAGTTCTGAAAATTTTGAAACTGTGGAAAAAAGCATTCTTCATTCACCTCAATTTGAATTGGTAGAATAAATGGAAATTGGGGTTAGGGGAACTTGAAATAAATGGTATGAATTTTTTTTTTTACAAGTTTGTTAATAAACTTACTTTGAAAACTTTTTAACCTTTAGTTACAAGTGGAGTTTTATCTTACTAAACTTTTAGGATTTGCTGATTTGTGAAAAGCAGCCCAAAACTGGAACACATTGTGTCCTTTACACAATCAAACAGATTAGGGGGGAAAAGGAAGCTTTGGATCAGACAGATTAGGGGGGGAAAGGAAGCTTTGGGACAAAGAAAGGCTATTTAGCCTCAGTGAATACAACTTCAGCCTTTTAGAACTTTGCCTGTTATTTCTTAATTTTGTAGTTTTGGTAGTACTGTCATGTCTTCTTATGTTTTGTTTTTTGTGAGTTTTTTTGCTTTTTAAGGCCCCACTTGTGCCTTATGGAAGGTCCCAGGCTAGGGGTGGAATCAGAGCGGCAAATGCTGGCCTACTCCACAGCCATAGCAATGTCAGATCCTTAACCCACTGAGCAAGGCCAGGGATTGAATTGGGGTCCTCATGGATACTAGTCGGGTTGTTAACCACTGAGCCATGACGGAAACTCCGGGAACTCCTCTTATGCTTTGTTTTTGTCAAGACTTAAAAACTGATGGTTTGCCTAGATTGGTACCTACTTTATCCTTTTGCATTTATTCATTTCTTTCTTTCTTCCTTTTCTTCTTTCTCTCTCTTTCTTTCTTTTTTCTTTCCTTCCTTCCTTCCTTCTCTTCCTTCTCTTCCTTCTTTCTTCTTTTCTTTCTTGGCATGTAGAAGTTCCCAGATCAGGGATCAAACCTACACTGCAGTTGCAACCTACATCACAGCTGTGGCAATGCTGGATCTTTAACCCACTCACTGCATGACAACAGAACATTTCTTGATTTGTTAGGGCAACAATTTTTTTTTTTTTTTGTATGGACAGGAGATATAATACTCTGACGAGTATGAAGAGATGCGTGAGAAATGTGGGATAAACTTGGCAATAACCCTGTATTCTCTGTCCACATACCTGAGGATATTCTTTGTTCTGCAGCATGAACACACCAAGCTTGTAATAAAGAGCTTTCGAGGGATAGAAAGAACTTTTTTTTTTAAATAAAATTTTTTGGAGTATAGTCGACTTACAAAGTTGAATTAGTTTCAGGTGTACAACGAAGTAAATCAGTTACATGTATATCTATTACTTTTCAGATTCTTTCCCCATACACATTCTTACACAGTATTAAATAGATTACCTTGTGCTATACAGTTAAGTCCTTGTTACCTTTTCTGTTTTATATATAGTAGTATGTTTATGTTAACCCCAATCCCCTAATTTATCACCCCCTCCCATGTTTCCCCTTTGGTAACTGTAAATTCAGTTTCAAAATCTTTGAGTCTCTTTCTCTTTTGTAAGTTCTTTTGTATTGTATTGTCTTGAAACTTTTGATTTACATGCTGCAATTCTTCTGAAACTTAAAGCCTTCCTTTAACTCAATCAACTGGTCATCCATAATCTCTGTCTCTTTGGCAAAAACAAGGAACTTTTTAAAAAAAAGTTTTTTGCTTTTTAGGGCCACAGGTGCAGCACATGGAAGTTCCCAGGCTAGGGGCTGCGTCAGAGTTACAGCTGCTGGCCTATACCACAGCCACAGCAGTGTGGGATCTGAGACTCGTCTTGACCTACACCACACCTCACTGCAATGCTGGATCCTTAACCCACCGAGCGAGGCCAGGGATCAAACCCGCATCCTCTTGGATACTAGTTGGGTTCCTTACTGCTGAGCCACAATGGAAACTCCCAACGAGGAACTATTTAATGGCCATACATATTCTAATTTTGGGAATTTATTTCTGTTTTCTTCCCCTTAATTAATAGACTTTGGGCGTCCCTCTTCGTCTTTCCTTCACATAAATATTTGTTTATGGTCTAAGCAATTATAGCAGCAGTGTACTTGTCTCTTATATTTCTGCCTTTGAATTTTGGATCCCAAAGACCTTTACCATAAATTCTCTGTGATGCAGTGGTAATGATGTGAAAGTATAGATTGTTTTGCATAACATATAGCAGATGTTTTTAGGCAAAGTAACAGTAAACTAGCGTCTTAATCTGACATGTGTCATCCTTAATTCTAAATAGTGGTTACTAATCCAGTACAGTTTAATATTCCTCTAGTTTTTTAGATAATTTTTTAAGAAAGATTCTCTTTTCATAGGCTATAGAAATATAATGGGATTTTGGAATTAATCTAATCTATTAATTCCAAATTTTTTTGAGTTTGAGGTGCTTTCTAATGTTGAAACCATGTCTCTGATCCCTACCCTTATCTCCCATAATAGTGGTTGTTACTTCGATTGAGAAAATCTGCACTAACTAAAAACTACTTTGAATTCAGAAGCACTGAACAGCATCTGTTTAAATTTTGAGAAATGGCGGGCATTCCCATTGTGGCTCAGCAGTAACAAACCTGACTAGTATCCATAAGGATGTAGCTTTGATTCCTGGCCTCTTTCAGTAGGTTAAAGATCTGGTGTTTCCATGAGCTGTGGTGTAGGTCACAGAGGTAGCTCCGATCCCATGTTGCTGTGGGTCTGGCATAGGGTGGCGGCTGCAGCTCTGATTTGACCCCTAGCTTGGGAACTTCCATATGCTGTAGGTGTGGCCCTAAAACAAAAGAAAAAGATTTTTTGAAAAATGGCTACATGTATGTTCAAAATATACATTATTCGGTATACCTATAGATTCATGGCCTCTGCATTAACTCCATTGGTTAGGGACCAGAGATCTAATTTAGTGCCTTTATATTATGTGTAAAGAATCATGAAGTTCAGAGAGAAATGACTTATGTAAAGTTATATAGCTTGTTTTTGGCAGAGCCCAGTGGAGAACCCTTGTCAGTTAGTACCTTTATTACCATTGCTGCTGATAAAGTGAGAACATGTTTTATTTCGTTAATTGCCTTTAAAATTATTTGAGGAATTTTCTTTTGAAATAATTGTGCTTTTAAAAAAATTTTTTTTTAATCAGAAAAAGGAGATGTGAAGTCAAAGACTGAAGCTTTGAAGAAAGTAATCATTATGATTCTAAATGGTGAAAAGCTTCCTGGACTTCTGATGACCATCATTCGCTTTGTGCTACCTCTTCAGGATCACACCATCAAAAAATTACTTCTGGTATTTTGGGAAATTGTTCCTAAAACAACTCCAGATGGGAGACTTTTACATGAAATGATTCTTGTATGTGATGCATATAGAAAGGTAAACCAAGTCATAATTATTTCTGAATGTTGTTTTTATTTGAAATAAGTGTGAATTTGATGGAATGTGCTTTGTTTTAGTTTTTAAAATTAAGTCTTGGATAAAATGTAAGTTGTAGATATTTGGAACTGAGGTTGTAGAAAAGGTTTTTGTTTTTGCTTTTATTTTTGGCCACTGCATGCAGCGGGCTAATGTAGGATCTTAGTTCCCAGACCAGGGATTGAACCCTGGCCACAGTGGTGAAAATGCCAAATCCTAATCATTATTGTTATTTTTTTGTGACTTTTTGTGTGTTATGAATAAAGAACAGAGACATGTAGAATATAAGACATTGATATGCTGAGTAAAAATTGCTTTAATCAATAGGAATCTGGTAGAAATTGTATAATAATCTAGAGCTTTTTTTCTACTTCTAATTCTTTTATTGAAAAATTTTGTTCTTAAAAATTGTGTTTTTTTGTAAAATGCTGGAACTCAACATTTTTCATATTTAAATTTTTATATCAGGATCTTCAGCATCCTAATGAATTTATAAGAGGATCTACTCTTCGTTTTCTTTGCAAATTGAAAGAGGCAGAATTGCTAGAACCTTTAATGCCAGCTATTCGTGCTTGTCTGGAGCATCGGCACAGCTATGTTAGAAGAAATGCTGTTTTGGCCATCTATACTATCTATAGGTAAATAAAGGTCCTCCTTTGGCTTAGTTATATAAGAACTATTTAGTCTTTTAGACCAGAAGTTCCAGAGTGGTTTTTTGCAGATTGTACCTTGCTTGCAGATATGTTTTGTTTAGCCTGAACATTTTTTCCTTATTATCATTAAGTTGCAAACATTGAAAAGCCAAAGATGTGGCAACACTGGGTTTTAGCTTATACATGACAAAAGTCTGCTAAAAGTGAACATCAGTGGCCCCCTTTAAACAGGTTGTACATTTTCCAGTGTATGAGCCTACTTGTCATTCTCAGTTTTAGTACTCTAGCCCATTTAACTAATTTACTAACTTGCTTAGCCATAGGGTTTGAGGTTTTGACCTAATTTTAGGATTCTTTTTATGGACTGTGTGTCTTTTTATGCTTAGAGGCTTTAAGGAGGGAACCTTTAATAGGGAGGATTGCAGTTGTCAGCTGATTCCTGTTCTTAGAAAGATGAAGGTTTTGGACTTGAAAGTAGCAGATCAAAGAATGAATTAGATGAGGCGGGAAAGCTTGGCTTTTACAATCATAGGTGTCAGTCTGTTTAGAAGTAGGATGTAATGTTTATAAACACCTTTGTACTTTCATAGCTGATTGTTCAGTAATTTCACATTTCTCTTACTATTATATTAGATTTTGTTATTTCTTGGGGAAAGTAGTATTCTGGTTAATGATGTAGAGTTCTTTGAAAGTTACTATAAACTCTACACAAATTTCAGAATTTAAACTACAGTATACACACAAAAATTATAACATTTATAACACAACCAGACATTTGAACACTTTCTTTATGATAATAGTAAGGAATTGTTGAAACTTCTGATACAATAATAGTACTATTATTAGCTTAAAAATAAGAGTCCTTAATTTTAGAGAAGTATAACTGATATATGTACAGAAGAAATAAGTGATCTGGAAATTGCTTCAGGATAATACAAGAGAGGAGGTGGGCAGAAATATAGGCAAGACAAAAGTGACTGTGTGGAGTTCCTGCTGTGGCACAGTGGGTTAAGAACCTACCTGCAGCAGCTCCGCTCGCTGTGGAGCTATGGGTTCAGTCCCTGGCCCACCACAGTGGCTTAAAGGATCCAGTGTTGCTGCAGCTGTGGGATAGATTGCAGCTGCAGCTTGGATTCAGTCCCTTGTCCTAGAAACTTCCGTATGGCATGGGTAAGGCCATAATAAAAAAAAAAAAAAGGACTATGAACTAATCATTGTTAAAGCTGGATAATTATTTTTATTAAGCTGATATTCATTGTTCTGTATACTACAAATACTTTAAATTTAAAAGTAAAGTATTTATTAAGTTAATAAGTAAATACAGTGCTTAGTTAATAAAATTCAAGGGACTTTTTTCTCTCTGGTAATTAGTAATGAAGGATCTTTCAACACCTTGAGGTTTTCACTATGAGCATCAATGTAATATCCCTAAAGTATATGAAAGAGGATTATTAGAACTCTTCAGTTGATAGATAGCATATTGAATATACCACCTTTTTCTGTATTGAATTAGAAAACGTATAATTTGGTAACTTAATAGATGAAGATACAAGCAGTTTTCTAATTGATTTGAAGTTTGAAAAAAACAAAGCAGTTGATGGTGTTATCAGGTATGTTAAGGTAAATTTTGGTAGTGTCCAGAGAATTACTGAAATAACAAAGTAGGTTTTTATTAAATATGTGTATTTCCTGTTTTATTTCAAGAAATTTTGAACATCTCATACCTGATGCTCCTGAACTGATACATGATTTTCTGGTGAATGAGAAGGATGCAAGTTGCAAAAGGAATGCATTTATGATGTTAATCCATGCAGATCAGGTGAAGTACTTTTGTAAAAAATACTTTTATGACTGTATTTAAATGAGAATTAAAAATATTACAGAGGGCCTAATTAAGTTTTTGGTCAGTAATTTTGTTTATAATTTTGTATGTTTTGATTTTATTTAGATTTTTGAACTTAATTTGTATAAAAAGAGTTTTTAAAAATTCTGTCTGCGGAATATTGCTTATGTATATATTCTTTTTTTTTTCTTTTCTTTCTGTTTTTTTTTTTTTAAGTAAACATCAGAGAGGCACTTAATAACAGCCACTCTACCTTTCTTCCAGATTGAAATTATCATGACCATATTCTGTGGGACTCTACTTTGGGGCTTTATTTTTCTTTCTGTGGGTATAGATCTAAAATTGTTTGTAGGGAAAAATAGTAGCTTTTTATAGAGTCTTTGCTGAGCCGTAGCTTCAAAAGAAGAGTGGCCTTCAAGGTAGGTGTGTATCTTTATTAGGCTTTTCAAACTTCATAAGTAAATAGCAGCTTTTCATCCTGGTGATTACTGTTTATGAATCTACTGGTGGTTAACAGCAACTTTGCATACCTTGGTGACATCTGATCTTGGAATTTTTGCTATCCAGTACTTGTTATGCATGAAGACTGAAAAATATTGAATCTGTCCATTCCTCTGAAATACAGGTGCTGTCATTTTATCTTTGTAAACAAGATTATAAGAAAATTGCTTATTTGGGCCACAGTGTTTTGTCCTCTTGCAGAGTTGGTTTTTTGACCTGTGTCAAAAGGTGCTCTTTACCTACATGAAGGGACATCATCAGAAATAGTTCAGTAAAACTTGTTGATACTTTTACTGTAGAGATACTGTCGAGGCCATAGTTCTCTGTATATCACAGTGTTCAGTGTATGAGAATTGATGAAATTTCTCTTTTGGGTTTCAGAAGTAGGATTAGCTGTACTCATAAGCAGTTGGTTTGTTTTGATTGTGTGGATTCCCTGAATCATGTAATGCATAGTGTTTTCCCCCTTGGTTTAGCTGCTAAAAATTCAGACCCTAGATTTGTGGCCCATTTGTAGAAAATATATTTGACTTTGTATTTTTTCATTTATGTGTTTACCTTCATTTTTTTTCCTTCAGTTAATTTTTCTTTGCCCTGATTTCCTCATTTATTTTATACTTAGTTATTATGTTTTTGAAAGTTGCATTAAGTTATTTTATCAAATGAGGTGGAGTTTTATAAATAGATTCTTACTCTTTCAGGATCGAGCTTTGGATTACCTAAGTACGTGTATTGATCAAGTTCAGACATTTGGAGATATTCTTCAGTTGGTTATTGTTGAACTAATTTATAAGGTAAGACTGATCTGTAGTGAGTAAAATTAAGAGTTTGAGATAAGGTTAAATATAGTCTCTGGGACACTGCTTTAATTGGTAGGATAATCTATTTTAGTAGTAGAAATATTTAGAGCATGGCTTGTTAAAGTCTCTCCCCTCCTACCTTTTTTTAATCGTATTTTCCAAGTACTTGCTTCCATTCATTCTAAACCTGCACAAAGAGTTCTATAAAAGCTCATGGCTTGACCCAATACAGCTGCAAAGAAATTGTTTTCTAGGGCTCAGTCACTGTATAAATTATGAATTAAGCTTTGGAATGAAAGTCAAGATCTTTTCTTGAATACACACCAGACTACTTTGGAAATCTAAGAGCAAACAAAAAAAGCCTTAAGTATTTTGTTGTTCCTTGTTTGTAAAAGAAAATAAGAAGACTTTAAATATGTTCATGTGACGTTGTAAGCTGCTGACTCACAGGAAGTCTAAGACCAGATAAGAGATTTGGGTTTTAAAATGAAGTACTTTATTTGGCAACATTTTAATTTGATGTATCCTTTGAAAGAATTGATTGCATCTTAAATGTTTTGAGAAAATAAAAGATGCAGTAATGTCCAGTTTAGCTCTTGCTACCACTGGAGGCCAACAAAAATATATGTCAGGAATAACTTTTATTAAATAGGCCGGTATGGACAGACTACCCATAGCAGACACTGATAACTCGTTAAAACCTCTTAGCTTCTGCAGGAAAGAAGCCCCTTTCAACACAGGGTACCCAGTTATTTGGAATTGGCACTTAAGATGAAACCAGAGCTGTAATATATAAATATAGTATGTGTAGCATATATATAAATATAATTCATGTGTTTGGTTTAGGAATGCCACAGATTCTCAAAAATAGATTCTCTGCTATCCAGTGGCTTCTTTATCTGGGGATCAGAACCTATCCACAGTTGCAACATACTCCGCAGCTGCACCAGCACCAGATCCTTTGACCCACTGTGCCACACAGGGGATTGAACCTGCAACCTGGCACTCCATAGATGCCACCAATCCCATTGGGCCACAGTGGGAACTCCTTTCTTGCTTTATTTAAGAACTGTTATTTTTTTAAATCAGCTATTGAGATTTATATAATCCATCATATTTCCCCCCAACCCCACCCCCTTTTTTTGGCTATGCCTGAAGCATTTGGAAGTTCCTGGGCCAGGGATCGAATCTAAGCCTCAACTGCGACCTGCACCACAGCAGCCCAAGCCACTGCAGTGACTGTGCTGGATCCTTCACTTGCTGCACCAGAAAGAGAACTCCTTTATTTCCCTTTTTGACATGACATTCAGAATAAAAATATAGGACCAAATTTAATGTCCTATCACATACAGTACCCATTTAATGTACTTGGTTAATGTGTTGTTCTTGCTTCTGTTACTTTATATTTTCTTTTTCTGTTTCACTTGTCTAGTATGCACATTTTTATAAACCATCTGAAAATCTTTTGTGAAAGAGTAGAAATATAAATTGTAACTAAATGAGTAAATGAATAAGTAGCTATAACAATTACTTGAAGTAAAACCTATTCCTTTCTGAAATGACCAGTGTTGTGTCTCAGCATCTCATCCTACATATCCTGATGTCGTTATAAGACTATTCTTAACTTTCAAATTAAGAAAAGTGGCATCCCATAAGCTGACATCTGTTTTTAAAAATGTATTTTAAAGCAAGTGTCCCTGAAGTCAACTGAAACCTAAATGTTTTCTTCTCCAGGTCTGTCATGCTAATCCATCAGAAAGGGCTCGTTTCATTCGCTGCATCTATAACTTACTGCAGTCCTCCAGCCCTGCTGTAAAGTATGAAGCCGCTGGAACATTAGTGACACTCTCTAGCGCGCCTACTGCAATTAAGGTATTATTTCTTTTGGTGCCAGTTGCATGGTAGATATGCTGTCTTATCACTTATGATTTAGTGACATTACAATTTACTATGTGGTTACATGGCATAGAAATAACAACTACAGGTTTTAGGAAACGATTTGATTTGTTTCATGGTCTGACCTTTTTTTCTTTTTTTTTTAATGGCTGCACCTGTGGCACATGAATGTTCCCAGGCCAGGGATTGAATCCATGCTACAACCGTGGCAATGCTGGATCCTTTTACCCACTGAACAGGGCCAGGGATCGAACCCAAACCTTGGTAGCTACCTGAGCCAGTGCAGTCAGATTCTTAACCCACTGTGCCACAGCAGGAACTCCTTTTGTGTTTTTTATATACTTAAGATTTTTCTTTCCTATTTTAAGATTTTACAGATAATATTACCTTTTAAAGGATGACCTTTCTTCTTTTCTTTCTTTTTGCTTTCAGACATGTATATAGGTAGAGAGCAAGAGAGGGAGAGAATGGCAAATATGACCTGGAACCATGAGGATGAGGGATTGATCCCTGGCCCCGATCAGTGGGTTAAGGATCCTATGTTGCCATGAGCTGTGGTGTAGGTCACAGACGAGGCGTGGATCCTGAGTTGCTGTGGCTGTGGTGTAGGCCCGCCGCTGTAGCTCCTATTAGACCCCTAGCCTGGGACCCTTCATATGCTGTGGGCGCAGCCCTAAAAAGCAAAAAAAAAAAAAAAAAAAAGAATGATTCTGGCATTTTAGGATTTCTCCCCATACTTTAATTACTTTAAAAACTGAATCTCAGAAAATGGATGCTGGATCCTAAATGATGGGTCCTAAAACGTTTTCAGTGAGGTGTGTTTTTTTTTTTTTTTGGCTGCATCCCTGGCATATGGAAGTTCCTGGGCCAGGGATCAAATCCAAGCCACAGCTTCGGCAGTGCCAGATCCTTAACCCACTCCGCCACAGCGGGAACTCCTCCAGTGACTATTTTCAATAGTGGAATGTTTTTCTTTTTCGGTTTACTCTAACAAGACTATGTGAGGAAACCCTACTATATTCAGAGAATGAATTGTTCTAGAAAACCAGATTATATAATAGGAGAATTTACTGCTTTAGCCACCAATGCTTTAAAAATTCTTGTTAACTTTTTATCTTGAAATCATTTTAGACTTAAAGTTGTAAAAATAGGATGAAGTTCCCATTAACATTCACCTAGCTTCCCAATATGTTTATATCTTGCATAAAGATTAGTACAGTTATCAGAGAATGAATTTTTCTAGAAAACCAGATTATATAATAGGAGAATTTACTGCTTTAGCCACCAATGCTTTAAAAATTCTTGTTAACTTTTTATCTTGAAATCATTTTAGACTTAAAGTTGTAAAAATAGGATGAAGTTCCCATTAACATTCACCTAGCTTCCCATTATGTTTATATCTTGCATAAAGATTAGTACAGTTATCAAAACTAAGAAATTACCATTGGAACAATTTTCTTACATTGTTAACTAGAGACTTTATTTGAATTTCACCAGTTTCCTCACCAATGTCCATTTTCTGTCCCAACATCTAATGTAAGATCCCATATAACACTTAGTTGTCATGTGTTAGTGTCCTGTGACAGTTCCTCAGCTTTTCCTTGTTTTTCATGACATTGACACTTTTGAAGAGTACTGGGTCAGTTTGTTTATAAAATATCACCCAATTTTGGTTTGTCTGGTGTTTTCTCCTAATTGGATTCAGATTATACTTCTGGGGGGAAATAACACGGAAGTGATGCACCCTTCTCATTGTATCATATCAGGGAGTACATGATTTTGATAGGTCTTATTACTGGTGGTAAACCTTGATCTTTGTTAAGTATCTACCAGATTTCTCACTGTTGAATTATGTTTTTTCCTTTTGTAATCAATAAATATCTTGAGAAGTTACTTTACGTGAATATCCTATTTCTCCTCAGACTTACACCAACTAGTTTTAACATCTCTCAGTGGGTCTTTCTCCATGGCAGTTATTTCTGTGGTATTCTAATGGTGATTTTCTATTTTCCTCATTCCTCATTTATTATTTGGAATTCTTCTGCAAGGAAGAGCTGCCCCTTCTCCTATCTCCCACTTTCCTCCCCTCCCTCTCTTTCCTACCCTTTCTTCTTTCTTTTTATATCAATATGGATATTTTATTCTACAGATTATAATCCAGTATTATTTATTTTGTTGAACAAATTGTTCCAGCTTTGGTCATTGGGCGCTCTTTCAGGTTTACTCTTTTTTTTTTTGGTCTTTTTGCTATTTCTTGGTCTTGGGCCGTTCCCGTGGCATATGGAGATTCCCAGGCTAGGGGTCCAATTGGAGCTGTAGCCACCGGCCTTCACCAGAGCCACAGCAACTCGGGATCCAAGCCGCGTCTGCGACCTACACCACAGCTCACGGCAACGCCGGATCGTTAACCCACTGAACAAGGGCAGGGATTGAACCCGCAACCTCATGGTTCCTAGTCGGATTCGTTAACCACTGAGCCACGACGGGAACTCCAGGTTTGCTCTTTTGTCCTTTGTTTTTAATGATTCCGGGCCATCTTTATATTCTCATTTTTTATGTACTGTAATGCAGGCATGTTAGAGTTTGCACCTAAATTGAAAGATGTTTGATAATTAAACTATTTGGGATAGTTTCTCTGTCTGCTTTTCCCTGCCTTGTTCCTTATATTTAACCCTTAATTTTTGGCTGTTAATTAGCATTTCTGCCTGTAACAGCTCCTTTTCATTATTTTAATTTGTGATCCTTTTTATTTGAAAAAATATGAAATTTGTGAGGAAATAGAGGGACATGTACTTCTGGGAAAATGAAGTGTGGTAGTAGTGAATGTATTTTGACTTCTTCAAGGCTTTTTTTTCTTCCTATTTTCAGATTCTATGTTTAAGATAGATGATATGTTCTTAACATGTATTTCTTTTTCTCATATAGGCTGCTGCTCAGTGTTACATTGATTTAATTATTAAGGAGAGTGACAACAATGTAAAGCTCATAGTTCTGGATCGATTGATAGAATTAAAAGAACATCCTGCTCATGAACGGGTACTTCAGGTAAATGTTATCTGAAAAAGAGAAATCCTAAAGAACATCCATTTCAAAATGAGATAATTCCCAAGCTTTACTATCTCGGCTAGCCTAAATGCTTGGAGACTGGGCAGTTTTTAGTCAGCTAAGGTGTAACTTTTGAAGCACCATAGCTTTTGGGGGATATTGTCTTTGTTATAAAAAATATATTGCTGACATTTATTAATATATTTTTATCTTTTTGATTTGTCCTGCACTTTGATGGCCTTAAGCAGTAGATATATTTTAATTTGAATATAATTTACATTTAATGGAAAATAATTATACCAACTGAGAATAAAAGACGGTTAAATTCTAGAAAATTATTAGCATACCTGTTTGATCTGTGACAAATGATTGTTATAAAATCAAAGTCCTGGAGTTCTGGAGTTCCCATCGTGGCGCAGTGGTTAACAAATCTGACTAGGAACAAATCTGACTAGGTTGCGGGTTCGATCCCTGCCCTTGCTCAGTAGGTTAACGATCTAGCTTTGCCATGAGCTGTGGTGTAGGTTGAAGTTGAGGCTCAGATCCTGCATTGTTGTGGCTCTGGCGTGGGCTGGTGGCTACAGTTCCGATTAGATCCCTAGCCTGGGAACCTCCATATGCCGAGGGAGCGGCCCTAGAAAAGGCAAAAAGACAAAAAAAAAAAAAAGCCCCCTGGTAGCTAAATTCAGTGCTGATCCTAGATGAGAATAACAACAAAAAAATCGCTATAAAGGACATTATTCGGACAATTGGGGAAATGTGAATACAGATTTTATTACTTAATAGTATTGTTATCAGTGTTCTCTGAATTTGAAGATTTCACTATAGTTAATATAAGAGGTTTTTCTTATTCTTGGGAGGTATATGCCAAAACAATAAAAGTAGAGAGAGTATGACAAAGCAAATGTTGCAAAATATTAACACTGGCGAATATAAGTGAAGGTCATACAGGAGTTCATTCTTAAAATTTTTAGAACATTTTATAGAGAAATGTTGCTTTTTTTTTTTTTTTTTTGGCCATGCCTGTGGCATGTGGAAGTTTCTAGGTCAGGAATCAAATCCATGCCACAGTTGTGACCAAGAGCCACAGTAGTGTCAGTGCCAGATCCTTAACCTGCTGAGCCACAAGAGAACTCCCTGAGAAATTTTTTTTAAATATAAAGTTTTAAAGAAGTAAAATAGGAGCTACTGTTTTGGCTCAGCAGTAGTATCCATGAGGACAAAGGTTCGATCCTTGGCCCCATGTAATAGGTTAAGGATCTGGCATTGCCTTGAGTTGTGGTGTAGGTTGCAGACTCGGCTTGGACCTGGCATTGCTGTGGCTGTGGTATAAGCTGGCAACTGCAGCTTTGATTCAACCCCTAGCCTGGGAAATTCCATATCCATGTGCCAGCGGGTGCGGCCCTGAAAAGCAGCAATCAATCAATCAATCTAGTAAAATAATTTGTTTTGCTACGTATATATATATGTATATATCTTTGGTCATTTTAGGGCTGCACCGCGGCTTATGGAGGTTCTCAGGCTAGGGGTCTAATTGGAGCTGTTGCTGCTGGCCTACGCCAGAGCCACAGCAACACCAGATCTAAGTCACATCTGTGACCTACCACAGCTCATGGCAACACCGGATCCTTAACTTTCTGAGTGAGGCCAGGGATCCAACCCACAACCTCATGGTTCCTAGTCGGATTAGTTTCTGCTGTGCCATGATGGGAACTCCCTGTTTTACTATATTTAAAAATACTTTGCTGCCATAGGTTTTTTTTAAGTCCGCCTCTTTAAAATATTACAGCTTCCCAGAGCTAAAATAACATTATCACACTTAACAAAATTGTTAATAATTTCTTAACATTATTCAGTTTTTCCAGTTGTCCCCAAAATGCACTTTTTATTTGGTTTGTCCAATCCATAACCATACATCACATCTGATTGTGATAGATTGGCTGTGATGTATGGTTCCTTAAGTCTCTTAAGTTGAGTAGTATCTCTTTTCCATGACACTGACTTGTTCAAGAGACTCGACCAATTGTCTGGTCTCCTTTTGGATGTGTCTGATTGTTTTCTTGACTTTTGTATTTCCTATAAACTGGAAATTTGAGCTAAAGCTTGGTAGAGTCAGAGTAAACATTTGAAGTTTGAATCTGTCATATGTGATATTATATACTTCATATTGAATTGCATTGGGAGACCCAAATTATCTGATTCTTCCAACAATAGTGATTTTCTTATCTATGAAAGAGTTAAGGTCATGATGAACAGAACCCTCCATTCTTCAGTTAAGATTTTCTTCTTGTGACCAGAGATACTACTGTTAATTCTGGATTTTCTTTTGTTCTTTTTCAGGATCTAGTTATGGACATCCTAAGAGTATTGAGCACACCGGACTTAGAAGTACGCAAGAAAACTCTGCAGTTAGCACTGGATCTTGTCTCTTCTAGGAATGTTGAAGAGGTAAAACTCTGACTGCACTTTGTAAACTGTCAGGCCAAACATGATGTAATTCTCACTTATTTTTACTTTGTTCTATAGCTGGTTATTGTCCTGAAGAAGGAAGTGATTAAAACAAATAATGTGTCAGAGCATGAAGATACTGATAAATATAGACAACTCCTTGTGCGAACATTGCATTCCTGTTCTGTCCGATTTCCAGATATGGCTGCAAATGTTATTCCTGTGGTATGTAATTCTAGTGATCTTAATTTTGAAATTCTCTCAAAATAGATTCTGGTTATTTAAATTTAACTCTGGAAATCTCAACTGTCTGGAATCACTAAATCTCCCAGTCACAAGGGATCTTTATGCCACTCTTAAGCTCAGAAGGAGCTGACTTCTTTCTCTTACATCTTCACCAAAAAAAACTAAAAAATAGTGACAAAAATACCTCTGCATTTCATTACAATTAATGTTTGTTACAGTTACCTAAAGTAAAATTACTCTCTACATATAGATCATTCAGCAGGACAAATAAGTTTTTCTCTTAAGTAGTTTTACCTCTTAAAGTTGAAGGATTTAGTTATAGGAAAAATTAGCATAATTTAGAATAGTTTGCATTCTGCCATTGCCAGAAAAGTGAAGTATGTTATTATACTTTGAAATTTTGCCTTTGAGCCCTGAATTTTCTCTAAAATGATTTTACTTTTAGTTACAACTTAGGTCTATCCAGTTTATTTATTTTGAATTGTGTCTTGTAATAAACTTTGGTACACATCATGAAAAGCCGTCATGACTTTGTTTACATAATGGTGCTTGTCTCTTAACTTACATTTTGTTATGTATTTGAAAATTATTAATTACATTCTTTGTAAACTTGTTTGCTTTCTTATTAAACCTTAGATAATTTTCTTTTTGAAAATGTATGGTTGTTATCCTTTTTTTTCTTTTAGTTAATGGAATTTCTCAGTGACAATAATGAAGCTGCAGCTGCTGATGTCTTGGAGTTTGTTCGTGAAGCCATTCAGCGCTTTGATAATCTCAGAATGCTTATTGTTGAGAAGATGCTTGAAGTCTTTCATGCTATCAAATCTGTCAAGTAGGTTTAAAATTTGTTTAAGCATTTTACCAGTTTCTATCTTTAAGGGTCATTTGATAGAAAACATGAGAGATGACTTAAGAGAGTTAAGACAAAATAAGTGAATAAACGTCACTTCACCCCCACTCTTAGCCTCAATTAATCCATAATCTGTGGGCAAAAAATTTTTGGTAGGTGTGATTTGGTTAGGCTTCTCTATTCTCATTTCCTCTAAAACATTGTGAATCCTAAAGTGACTAAGGAACATATTTTTAGAAGGTCCTGCTTTTGGGATATCATTAGTATTTATATCCCCCTTTTAGCATTTACTGAAGTGAAAGATTGAAAATGCACCCTAGAGTTCCTGCTGTGGTGCAGTGGGTTAATAATCTGGCATTGTCTCTGGTGGCACAGGTTTGATCCCCAGCCTAGTACAGTGGGTTAAGGATCTTACTTTGCCAAAACTGTGGTGTAGGTCGCAGCTATGGCTCAGATTTGACCCCTGGCCCAGGAACTTCCATATGCTTCTGGTGCTTTCAAAAAAGAAAAGAAAATGAAACCTAAATCTGAGTTAGGTTTTCCCTTCAGATAGCCTTTGCTAATGAGAAATGACTGTTGCAGGAGTTCCTGTTATAACTTAGTGGAAACAAACCAACTAGTATCCATGAGGACATGGGTTTGATCCTGTGCTTGCTCAGTGGGTTAAGGATCTGGTGTTGCCATAAGCTGTGGTGTAGGTCACAGATGTAGCTCAGATCCTGAGTTGCTGTGGCTGGGGTGTAGGCATGTGGCTGCAGCTCCAATTCAACCCCTACCCTGGGAACTTCCATATGTTTCAGGTGTGTGTCCCCCCCCCCCCCCAAAAAAAAGAGAGAAAGAACTTGCATCCAGGATTTGCTTCCATTTAAATCATCTATAATAGACTTGCATTATACCTGCCTATGTTAAAAAAAAAAAAAAAAAACTATAAAATTGGTTCTATGACGTGCAAATATATTGATATTTATGAAGTGAGAAAGATTTGTTTCCTTTCTGAGAAAAAAAAAATCATATCAAGGTTTAGTTTTTGGCGATCATAATCTCTTAGAGCTTCAGTTTCTAGAATTTTTTTCTTTGGTAAACTTAATGAAAGTCTTAGGGATGATTCCAGAGATGACTGGAGACTATTCTTTAATGTTTTTAACTATAAAAATGTTACTTTCTTATGTTTTTGGGTTTTTTGTTACTGATCCTTTGTACTCCTTCCTTGTTCATTGTTCTGTTCAGCATCTTGCCTCTTTTCAGTGAATTACCTTTTATATTAAAATAATACATTTTCTGTAGTGGTAAGTGATAGAATCAAATTTACTGTAAACTCTGCCCTAAATAGAAGATAATATCTTTCTGGGAAACATTTTAGAATTTTATTTTTACTACTGGCTTTACCAGTTGTAGGATATTCCTTAAAATGATAGATGAGAACACTTATTTTTCTGTTAAGCTTTGTGATTTCTAGAGAGAATCAAAGAAACTTAGTGTCTTTGTTATTTTTTTCTTACTGTTTCATCAGTAGTCCCTTAGAACTGCAGCATTTACTTAAGCTTAAATTTACAAAGAAAGATCTCTGCTTCAAGATTTATTGGCAAAATTAGTGTTTCAGAACTTGTATTCTTGCCTTTAGGATTTACCGAGGAGCGTTATGGATCCTGGGAGAATACTGTAGCACCAAGGAAGACATTCAGAGTGTGATGACGGAGGTCCGCAGGTCCCTTGGGGAGGTAGGTTTTACTTTAGTAAATGCCTCTTTATATGGTGGGTTTTTTACCTGAGTAAGTTTGACATTTATGTAGTGATCTGCTTTCGTGTTTTTATTTACTAGTGCCTGGACTAACTAAAGAACACCAAGAAAATTTTAATTACCCAGATAATTAAGCCTTTGGGCAGTGAGAAATTAGGAGAGTCACCTTCCTCTACATTGAGCCAAACACCTTTTCTTTTACCTGTATTATTTGCCCTTGCCTTATTTGAACAGAAGGTTCTGTGTTTAAAAGACAAAGAAAACGACTTGTAAAACTCTGATTTATCCTCTGTGTTATGAAAAAAGAACGCATATATGATAAGAACAGGGCTGACTTTAGAATTTGTATTCATGTACTAAAACTGGCTGTATTTCCTCGTCTAGTCAGCCGTATGGTGGAATAGAAAGAACAGTGGTTGTTAGGAAACCTGTGTTCCAGTCTTACTTCTGCCAGTAATTAGCTCTAGAACCTTGAATATAAGTTCTTTAACCTGACTGGATATCAGGTTTTTCATCTTAAAAAATAAAGGAATCGATAGGTAATGATTGAAGACTCTTAGAGCTTTTAAATTAGATGATAGACAGGTATTGAGAAATAAATACATAGTACCCATTTAGCTTAAAAAAGAGGTCGTTGATGAAGTTCTATACATATAAGTCAGGTTTATTTCATTTTATAGAAGGATGGGTGCTGGGTTTGGTTAGTAGTTCAAAGGAAGCAATGGAGAAGAATAAGCCTTAGTGAATATCTGCTTTATTTTAGTCACTGTCCTAAGCATTTTCCTATTATGAAATTCATGTGGTAAGAATTAAGATTTCTGGGAGTTCCCATCGTGGCTCAGCGGTTGACGAGTCCTACTAGGAACCATGAGGTTGGGGGTTTGATCCCTGGCCTTGCTTAGTGGGTTAGGGATCTGGCGTTGCCGTGAGCTGTGGTGTAGGTTGCAGACTCGGCTCAGATCCCACGTTGCTGTGGCTTTGGCATAGGCCAGTGGCTGTAGCTCCTATTCGACCCCTAGCCTGGGATCCTCCATAGGCCGAGGGAGTGGCCCTAGAAAAGGCAAAAAGGAAAAAAAAAAAAAAAAAATTTAAGATTTCTGTTTAACAGATTAAGAAAATGAGGCTCAAAGTACTTTAATTAATGTGCACAGAACCATACAACTAGTAAGTGGTGTCCACAGAGCCCCTGTTCTTCTCACTACAATATCCTGTGAAGGAAAGAAAATTGATAACAGAGTCCCAGGATCCAAAAATTTCTTTGGGGGAATGATTCCATTATAGAAATGATGGAATATTTAAATATGTTTTGCTTGCTATTGATGTTATTAATAAATTGATGTTTCCAATTGATTTTTAGATACCAATTGTAGAGTCAGAAATTAAAAAAGAAGCTGGTGAATTAAAACCTGAAGAAGAAATAACTGTGGGGCCAGTTCAGAAATTGGTAACTGAGATGGGCACCTATGCTACTCAGAGTGCCCTTAGCAGTTCTAGACCCACCAAGAAAGAGGAAGAAAGGTAATTTACAGCACCTGTGCCTTGCCAGCTATACCTCTCTTAACTACTCCTGTGTATAAAACAGTCACATAATTTCTTTCTCTTATTAGTTCACTCTTCTGACCACAATGGAAATATTTGCCATTTAATATGCCTGAAAGGAGAAGGATGTTTTAAGTTCTTTCTCCCTGAAATTGTCAATAATTTTAATCCTCTGCTCCTTATAACTGTTCTCATTGAAATAACTGTGCTGTGTTTAAACTAAAATTATTTTATGTAGAAAAAGCTAAGTGGTGGTAGGTAGCTAATGATATTTGTTTTGTTGCCTATGAATATTTGGTAAACATAGTTTGAAGCTTCTTTAACCATTTAAAAAGTGGTTCAACCCTTTAACCATTTTCTCTTTATTCAGTTAGCTCTTTCATCATTTGAAGAGAAGTTTGAAAGCCATATATATATATATATTTTTTTTTTTTTTTTTTGCCATCTCTTGGGCCGCTCCCACGGCATATGGAGGTTCCCAGGCTAGGGGTCTAATCGGAGCTGTAGCTGCCAGCCTATGCCAGAGCCACAGCAACTCAGGATCTGAGCCACGTCTGCAACCTACACCACAGCTCACGGCAACGCCGGATCGTTAACCCACTGAGCAAGGGCAGAGATCGAACCGCAACCTCATGGTTCCTAGTCGGATTTGTTAACCACTGCGCCACGACGGGAACTCCTTTTTTTCTTCTGAGAGCTAAGGTGGGAACTAATTGAGGTCCTTATCACTGAAATATGGCAGTGAGAGTATCAAATATGCTTACTTGAATCGTTCATACAAAAGCTGCATCCTGCCTAAGGAGCTGGTGGGTTTCATTTTCCTTGATGATTTTGCAGACCTCCTCTAAGAGGATTCCTTCTGGATGGAGATTTCTTTGTTGCTGCCTCACTTGCCACAACTCTGACCAAGATTGCCTTGCGCTATGTAGCTTTGGTTCAGGAGAAGAAAAAGCAAAATGTAAGTTCATTTATTCTATATTTATCCAACAAATGAATATTGAGTACCTGCTGCATCCATTGAACTGTGAGGGACTCAAAAGTGAATACTGGGTTCCTGTCATGAAAGAGCTTATGGTTTAATGGGGGAAATGGACATAGTAATATAATGTAATATATATATATATATAATATGATGATTGTAAAATTGACAAAGTAATGTAATAACAATAGCATGTGGTTAGTTCAGTGGAAGAATACAAGGGCTTATGAAGTTATTTCTGTTTGCTGGGATTAGTCAAGGCCCAGTGAAGGAAATGCCTCTCTCTCTAGCATCTTCATCTTGTCAGTCATTGTTTTATTACCAGAAATGCCCCTTAAATGTGTTCCCATTTCTGTATTTCATACCTTCACTATAGCTTCTGACCATTCCGATTATACTCATTTATAGAAATGTATTTTCATTCCATCCAACCCCTACTACCATCCTTTGTGCTGTTGTCCTATATCTTATTTCCGCATGTCGTGTTATCAGCCCTGTAATGCATTATTATTTTTGCTTTAAATAGTTCATTACCTTTTTTATATATTGCACCATTTTTTCCCCATTTCCTATTTATCTAGTGTCCAGATGGACATACTTAGGAGTTGTAAGAAGTTGAGAGTACCTTCCTGGATCCTTTTTTTCCCCCATATTTTTCTTCATGGTAAAATAGATATAAAATTTACCATTTTTAACCACTTTTAAGTGTACAATTCAGGATCATTAAGTACAGTGCAGCCATTACCACTGTCCTTCTCCAGAACTTTTTCATCATCCTAATATGAAACTGTACCCAGGAAACAGTATCTCCCTATACTCCCTCCCCTGGTTTCTGCACCACCATTCTACTTTTCTGCCTCTAAATTTGCCTATTCTGCAACATAATTTATATAAGTGGAATCATAAAATATTTGTCCTTTAGCAACAAGCTTATTTCACTTAGCATAGTGTTTTTAAGGTTCATTCATATGGTAGCATTGTCAGAATTTCTTTCCTTTTCAAGACTGTAATATTCTGCTATTTTTGTTTATCCATTTGTCCATTGTAGTCAGTTTTCTTTTTCTTTTTCTTTTTTTGTCTTTTTGCCATTTCTTGAGCTGCTCCCACAGCATATGGAGGTTCCCAGGCTAGGGGTCTAACTGGAGCTGTAGCTGCTGGCCTACACCACAGCCACAGCAATGTGGGATCCAAGCCATGTCTTCGACCTGCACCACAGCTCACAGCAACGCCAGATCCCCAGCCCACTGAGCAAGGCCAGGGATGGAACCCGCATCCTCATGGATATTAGTCCGGTTTGTTAACCACTGAGCCACAACAGGAACTCTCTAATTACAGTGTTTAATAGCTGTGAGATGGTCCATTAGATTCTTTCATTTAGTCAAACCTCCGTATAATTAGACATTTTCCAGGACTTCCTGTGTGGCTTGCAGCATAACTACTCGGCCGTTGCTTCTGCAGTGGCTATGGCTCGACCCCTGGCTCAAGAACTTCCATGTGCCGCAGATGCAGCCACTTGTAAAATTAAAAAAAAAAAAAAATTAGACATTTTCATTTTAGATTAGGGACTTTCAAAGGATTTTTTTTTTAATTTACATACATATAGAGCCATAAATGAGATTTAGAGCATCAGGTAAATTACAAGGTATATTTATCAATTTATTTTGATTTAATGGACAGTAATTTACTTGTAACTCTGTGGGCCATTATTTATTTATTCAGTTCTTGTCTGTTCTTTTAATTATACTTTTAAAAAATCTCCAACATTTTGTGTCTCAGTTCTCTAAGTTGGGAGAGCATTTGCTGATAAGAGAGCCAGGTTTCTGGTAGCATATATGGTTCAGGAAGCTTAGTTGTTTATTACCACACTGGCTCTCCTTCATATATGCATTTTCTGACACTCTTTTTCTTTATGTAGATCTGAGTTTCTCTCTGGTTTCATAGATATACTTTTTGCCTAAAGAATTTGCTTTAACTTTTCTTGTTAATTTTCTTCTTAATTCTTTTGGTTTTTGTTTGTCTGAAAAAGTCCTTATAATTCCTTCATTTTTGAAAGCTGTCTTTGCAGGTATAGCATTCTAGGTTGACGATTTTTTTTTTTTTTTAGTGTTATAAAGATGCTGCTTCATTGTCTTCTGACTTGACTTATTATAAAGATGGTAGCTGTTGTGCCTCTGTGGAAAGTGTCCTATTTTCTTCTGGCTGGTTTTGAATTTTCTTATTATTATAATTTTAGCTTTCAGTAACTTGATTAGGATATGCTTTGGTGTGGTTTTCTTCATCTTTCCTTTGCTTGCAGTTCATTAAGCTTCTTAGATATGTGCATTTATAGTTTTCATCAAATTTGGGAAATCTTTGCCCATTATTTCTTCAGCTACTTTTTTCTGTCCCCTCCTCTTTCTTCACCTAGAGACAGTATCCAGGCTCAAAGGATTATTATACTTATTCTGTAGTTCTTTGCCAGCCTTCTAGTAGTTTTTTCATGTATGTATGTTGATCAATACTTAGCCAGAGACAATTTGACAAGGACATAGAGCATGTGTCAGGATAATGCTACATGAAACTGAAAGAGTAAGTTGAATTCACTGGTGGAAGACCTCGAATAGCAGACTAAGTGATGTGGACTTCACCATGGAGGCTGTAGGTAATCCACTGAAGGTGTTTGCATGTGGAGTGAAATGATTGGTGCATAGTAGGGATTACAATCCAGGTGATCACACTTTGTGTCACCAGTAATGGGACGACCTGACATTATGTACCTTCTAATGCAGTACAGTAAGATATGCAAAACAACACCTATCTGGTATTCTAACTAAAAGTAGAGGACATTCTTTAGAACAACTGGCCTGGGCTCTTTAAAAAAAAATCATTGTGATGGAAAAAAATACAGAGAAGCAGAGGGACTGATGTAGATTAAAAGAAACTAGAGATGGAGTTCCTGTCATGGCGCAGTGATTAACAAACCCAAAAAGGAACCATGGATTGCGGGCTCGATCGCTGGCCTTGCTAGTGGGTTAAGGACCGGGCGTTGCCTTGAGCTGTGGTGTAGGTCGAAGACACACCTTGGATCCCATGTTGCTGTGACTCTGGCAGCGGCTACAGCTCCGATTAGACCCCTAGCCTGGGAACCTCCATGAGCTGCAGGAAGCAGCCCTAGAAAAGGCAAAAAGACCAAAAAAAAAAGAGGAACTAGAGAGACGTATAGCCAAATAAAATTCATGAAGCTGATCCTGGATTTAAAAAACAAACAAACAAACAAACAAAAACATTTTATGGCAGTTAGAAAGATTTAGTTGAATTTGGAGCATGATATATCTTGGGATTATTACATTTCTCAGGTGAGATAATGATATTGTGATTATAAAGGAAACAGTCCTGATTTTTGAGATGGATGCTAAAGTAATTATGAGGTAGAAGTTCTTTCATATGTCAAACCAAAAAAATGTGCATATATAGAAAAAAGAAATTATGGCAGAATATTAACTGTTGGTAGAAGTGTATAATTTTTTTAACTTTCCGTGGTTGGATTTTTTTTTTTTTTTTTTTTGCTATTTTTAGGGACACACCTATGGCATATGGAGATTCTCAGACTAGGGGTCTAATCAGAGCTGTAGCTGCTGGCCTGTACCACAGCCACAGCAACACCAGATCTGAGCCCGATCTGCAGCCTACACCACAGCTCAAGGCAACGCTGGATCCTTAACCCACTGAGCAAAGCCAGGGATCGAACCTCATCCTCATGGATGCTAGTCAGATTCATTAACTGCTGAGCCATGATGGGAACTCCTCCATGGTTGGAATTCTTAAAAGATAGCATTGGCTTGTGAGGTGAGTGGGTTAGAGCAAGAGAAAATAGTTTTAAAACCATTGCTATTTATCAGTTGAGGGTTAGTGAAGGTTTTAGAGGTTGATAGTTAGGAAGGAGAAGAGTGCAAAACAAATAGGTAAAATCTAAAATATTTGAAATCTTATTCAGGTGAGGTGAAAATTAGGTTTGTTCCTTGGATTGTGAGTGGTAATAAAGTGATTGTTTTGCAGTTGGAGAAGTCTGACAATAAATAAGCCATTTCTCTCCTTTATCTAGTCTTTTGTTGCTGAGGCAATGTTGCTCATGGCCACTATCCTGCATTTGGGAAAATCCTCTCTTCCTAAGAAGCCAATTACGGATGATGATGTAGATCGAATTTCCCTGTGCCTCAAAGTCTTATCTGAATGTTCACCTTTAATGAATGACATTTTCAATAAGGAGTGCAGACAGTCTCTTTCCCACATGTTGTCTGCTAAACTTGAGGAAGAGAAATTATCCCAAAAGGTAAGGTATATATAATAAAGCCATAAAAGTGTTTTGTGGGTTTTTGTTAATTGTTGATTTTTCAGTCCTCATGTGTGAGGGCTGTCCCTATTGAAGGCCTACGGAAAGCTATCTTTTTTTCCCTATATTAAAGAGAGATGGTATTTTTTTTTTTTTCCGATACAGAAAGAATCTGAAAAGAGGAATGTGACAGTACAGCCTGATGACCCCATTTCCTTCATGCAACTAACTGCTAAGAATGAAATGAACTGCAAGGAAGATCAATTTCAGCTGAGTTTGCTGGCAGCAATGGGTAATACACAGAGGAAAGAGGCAGCAGATCCCCTAGCATCTAAACTTAACAAGGTAACAAAATGTATACACTGGTAAGTTATTTAAATTGGCTACTTAAGAAAATAGTAATCAGGAAGTTGTTGGTCCTGCTATTTCTTAAAAATAACTAACTGGTGGTAGAGCATCAGTTTTTGTAAAGTGACTGTAATTGATGGGTTCGTTAAACCTGAATTGAAACTTGGAACCTGATAAAGTACCTCACTATATGACAGTACTATAAATTCAATAGATGATTTTATAGCTTGTTCCAATTGTGTGTGGAATTAGCATAGACTAAAACACATTGCTGAGGGATCCTTGGAGGTTAACTAAAGCTTTTAAAGGTTAGGGCACTTCATCATCATCTATAACTGGCTGTTGTGAATAGCCTCCCCATACCTGCCCTCAGGTTCTCCTGTCCCCTGCTACTTTAAACAGGACAACTCCACTTTCATATTCTTAATGTATTGAATTTCAAATAGGATTTTATTTGGAAAATGATTCTACTCTTCAAATGTTAAATTTACAAATCAGTGATCTAGTTTAATCCTTCCTCTGTTAAATAAACACTCTCAAATTCATTTTTTGGTCCAAGATTAGATTAGGTGGCAGAATTGAAACTACTTGAACATGTTTTTCCCTTAAAATTGTGAGTAAAATTTTAAATATTTTTTTAATTGTAAAATTTATATAACAGCAAATTTACCCTCTTAACTGTTTTTAAGCATTCAATTCTGTGGCATGAAGTACCTTCACAATATTGTGTAACCATTAACACCATCTATCCCCTGAACTTTTTTTTTTTTTGTCTTTTTGCCTTTTCTAGGGCAGCTCCCTCAGCATATGGAGGTTCCCAGGATAGGGGTCTAATCGGAGCTGTAGCTGCTGGCCTATGCCAGAGCCACAGCAAGGTGGGATCTGAGCCACATCTGCAACCTACACCACAGCTCACAGCAATGCTGGATCCTTAACCCACTGAGCAAGGCCAGGGATCAAACCTGCAACCTCATGGTTCCTAGTTGGATTCGTTAACCACTGAGCCACGACAGGAACTCCCCCCTAAACTTTTTTCATCTTGGGAATCTCTATGCCCATTAAACAATAATTCCCTATTCCCTCTTCCTTCAGCCTCTGGCAGTCACATTCTACTTTTTATCCCAGTGAATTTGACTGTTCCAGCACCTTATATTAGTAGAATCATATTGTCCTTTTATGACTGGCTTAGTTCACTTAGCCTACTGTCTTCAAGTTTCATCCATTTCGTAGCATGTGTCAATTTCTTTCCCTTTTAAGGCTAAGTAATACTGCATTGTGAATATAGACTGTACTTTGTCTATCCATTCATCTGTTGATAGACACTTGAGTTGCTCCTACCTTTGGCTTTTGTGAATAATGCTGCCATGAATGTGGATGTACAAATATCCCTTCCAAGCTTGCTTTCATTTCTTTTAGGTTAAACCCAGAAGTGGAATGCTGGATCATATAGTGATCCTGCTTCAAATTTTTGAGGAACCACTATGCTGTTTTACAGCTACACTTTATGACATTCCAGACTTAAGGACATAAGGGGTCTGATTTCTCCACATCCTTGCCACCAATTATTTTTTATTTTTATTTTATTTTTCTTTATAGTAACCATCCTAGTGGATATGAAGTGATATCTTATGGTGGTTTTGATTTGCATTTCCGTAATGATCAGTGGTGCTGGACACCTTTTTGTGTGCTTACTGGCCGTTTATAGATCTTCCTTGGAGAAATGTCTATTCAAGTCCTTTGCTCATTTTTAAATCTAGTTGTGTTTGTTTTCTTTGTGTTTGGTTTTAGGAATTATTTGTATATTCTGGATGCAAGTTCCTTATCAATATATGACTTGCAAACATTTTCTCCCATTCTGTGGGTTGCCTTTTCACTCTGTTAATAGTGTCCTTTGATGCACAAAAGTTTTGTAATGTTGATGCAGTCTAGTTATCAATTATTTTTGATTGTTGTTTGTATTCTTGGTGACACATTTACATTTTTTAAATGCTGTACTTTGGATGTTTAAAAAAATTTTTTTTTTTGGTTGGGGAATATCTACAAATTTATCTTTGTGGAATCACAAGCATTTCTTGGTTGTAATTATTTAGTTCGCCATCTATTTAGTCTCTTAAGTTTGGATAGCAGCTTCTGAGCTTAGATGCTGAGGAATTTAACTGAAAATAAATGCAAATCTATTCAGTTCCCAAGTTGGGATAATGTTTAATGCATTTGCTAAGCATATTTAACATCTTTATAGTACTGAACTATAAAAACTGTAGGACTTCTTTAACGCAATCATTTGGCTAGGATATGTTTGGTTAAATTGTCTCAGTCATTTGATTATCTTTATTTTCATTTGACAGGTCACTCAATTGACAGGTTTCTCAGACCCTGTATATGCAGAGGCTTATGTTCACGTCAACCAGTATGATATCGTCCTGGATGTACTTGTTGTGAACCAAACCAGTGATACCTTGCAGAACTGCACGTTAGAGTTAGCTACTCTGGGTGAGGGAACTTACCTTAAAGTAAAGTTATTGCTACATAGTAAATCTTTTTATAATAGATTATGAAGAGTAGTACAGAAGTTTTAGCATAAGGATTTTATTGAGCCCTTTGTGACATTTTGAATCGAGGCTTAGTTTTATTTTTTTACCTTTTTTATTTTTTTGTCTTTTTAGGGCTGCACCTGTGGCAGATGGAAGTTTCCAGGCTAGGGGTTGAATCAGAGCTGTAGCCGCCAGCCTACACTACAGCCACAGCAACATCAGATCTGAGCCACGTCTGCGACCTACACCACAGCTCTTGTCAAAGTCGGATCCTTAACCCACTGAGTGAGACCGGGGATCAAACCCACGTCCTCATGGATACTAGTCAGGTTTGTTACAGCTGAGCCACAGTGGGAACGCCTCAAGGCCTAGTTTTATATTTACTATTTAGTCTCCTTCAACCTCCAGTTTTCTGAACCTCTGTGATACCGACATTTTTATGTTTATATTCTTGGTACTTTTAGATAGGTTTACTTAGTATTTTTGATCTAGCAAATGTCAGTTTTTCTAGATAAGAGCTGTTTAAGATACAAATTTACCAAGAAGCTCAGTTAAATTTTTGCTTGCTTGGTATAGAACTAGATCTTTTCTGAGTCCATAACTAATACATACCATGTGTGGCAAAGTAATAATACATCATTATCACATTTAGCAACATGAGTTGTTTTTTTATTTTTCCTTCTTAATAAAAACACATCAGTCAAACTCTCTCTTCCATATGGCTTCAGCAAGAGTTAAGGGACTTTGAAGAATCAGGGGAAAACATAATTCTGCCTTGTCTTTCTCAGCATAGCTTGAGGCGTATATGAAGAACCATGTTTCTAAGAATATAAAAGCCTTTCTTCAGCTTGTTTTATTCTTCTTTGTAGTGGACTGTATAGTTTGACTTAAGCTTTTTAAGAAGTTTGTACTCATTCATTGAAATAAAATGGTATGCCCAAAACACTCTCCCCCAACACACACTTGAATTAAATATAGAATTATCCTGAGAAGCCTATTACCTTTTAAAAGAAAATGTGCGTATTGATGTAAATAATACTGTTAAATGATTTCTTTCTTTTGTCCTTATCTTTGAGTCATAACTCTTCTCTTGTTCCTTGTTTTGCTAGAAACTATTGAGCTGCATACATTTTAAGGTTTTAGAATTTGAGGGGTTAATATATGTGTCTTTTTATTCATGTCTAAATTTTTTTCAGGGGATCTGAAACTTGTGGAAAAGCCGTCTCCTTTGACTCTTGCTCCTCATGATTTTGCAAATATTAAAGCGAATGTCAAAGTAGCATCAACAGAAAATGGGATAATCTTTGGTAATATAGGTAAGGAATTGTTTTATAGCATGTGGTGGTCGAATGTTTTTATTAAAGAATTTCTGTAATGAGTGGCCTTGGGACATTTCTCGAGGACAGGTCCTGAATCGTCTTGAATCCGTTCATTCATTGATTCATTTATGAGGCACTTGCTATGTAGTAAGTGTTGTACCATGTTCTGAATGTACAGAAATGAACCAGATAGGGTCACTGTCCTCAAGAAGCTGTTGAGCAAAAGGAGGAGATAAATAAGCAAATATATAATTACAGTACAGTGTGGTAAAGGTTAGTTTATATACTATGCTTTGGGATCATGGAGGGAAAATGCTAATAGTACAGAAGGCTTTATAAAGGAGATGGGTATGTTATCAAAAGATAACATTTGAGCTGAATCTAAAACTTTGTATATGCATTTGTTGCCAGACCACCTGGAAACTAGCTTATACAAAGGTGTTCAGTCAGTAAGCTTTTTTTTTTTTTTTTTCCCAAGTAATTTCTGCAGTAGATATGGGGCTGCCATGGTGAGGAACAAAAGCTCTTTGTCCTCAGATAGCTTATAGTCGAGTAAGGGAAGACCGATATGTGAAATAGATAGATGCAAGTGCTGAGAAAACAGCCTGTGCTTGGTGAAGTGGAAGTCTATGAAGAGGTTTGGTCAGCACTCTCAAAGAGGTGGGGAGTTGGAGGGAAAGGTAAGAAGAGGCTTTGTAGGGGAGCTGAAGGCTTTTGAAAGATTACAAAGTGGTCTCCAGATAGACAGGGATTCAGTTGGAATAAGTGCAAATAGTTTGACATACCTGGAATTTAGAGGGAACTGAAAGGTGCTGGTAGAAAAGAATGAGGTTAGGAATCTTAATGGCAGCTATGTTATACTTATCATGCTAAGGATTTTGGACTTTATCCTGGGTATAGAGGGGAGCCATTGAGGAATTGTAAGTGAGTGAGGTACGCAATCAGTTTTCTTTAGTGCTGTCACAGCACTAAAGAAAACTGATTGGAAGAGGCAGGAAGATTAACTAGTAGACTTGCAGTAGCATGGGTGAGAGATGACAGAGTTTAAACCAACACAGAAGTGGTTGGAATGGAGGGAAGGGCTGAATATAATAGGTGTTAAGGAGGAGTTCCTGTCGTGGCTCAGTGGTTAACAAATCTGACTAGGAACCATGAAGTTGCGGGTTCAATCCCTGAGTAGGTTAAGGATCCGGCGTTGCCATGAGCTGTGGTGTAGGTTGCATACGTGGCTCAGATCCCACGTTGCTGTGTCTCTGGCATAGGCCAGTGGCTACAGCTCCGATTAGACCCCCTAGCCTGGGAACCTCCATATGCTGAGGGAGCGGCCCTAGAAAAGGCAAAAAAAAAGTAGATGTTAAGGAGATAGAGTGTCCAAGACATGGTTACTGATTGAAGAGGAAGCAGCTAGAGCAACCCTCAGGTTTCCTGTTTGAATGTGTAGGAATGTGTAGGTTTCCTGTTTATGTTAATCATTAAAACAGAATATAGGAGAGAAGGACAAATTTGAGAGAGATAATAAGTTAAACTTGAGTAGGTTGAGTAATTAAGTGTCTTGAGATATTGTAGGGGAGTTTGAGATGAGTCTGAAACTTGATCAAGAGGTCTGAAGTAGAGATGAATATTTGTGTAGAGACCATAGAAATAGAACAAGTCACCCCAAGTGGGAAGAGGGGAGAATCGAAGAATGAATCCAAGAGAATTGGATTCAATATTAAAAGCTGTTCAGAGTTTGTATTCAGAGCAATATTAAAGCTGGTCAGAGAAGAGGTCTGCAAAGGAAGTTTGGTTAGAGAAGTAAGGAAAAATCTTCAAGAAGTATCTGAAGCTGTGAAAGATCTAAAAGAAGAGTCCTTTGGATTTATCAGTCAGTGAATAAAACATTTCTTGTGGTATGTCTTAGGCAAAGGTGGTGGGTTCAAGACTACATAGGAGATGGAGAAATGAAGACATTGAGTGTACACTACCCTGAATGTAGGACCTTGATTTTGGGGAGAATGAGAGAGGACAGTAGCCAGAAGAGAAGTCAAGGATGAGGGAAGAATTTTTTTTTTTTTTTTTTTTATGATGAGAGAACCCTGACCATGTTTATAAACTATAAAAAAAAAAGTCAATAGTGAATATGAAGGTTAAGACATAAGAGTGAAAGAGGTAATGATTGATGGAGGGAGGTTCTTCACCGAAGCAGGCGTCACAGATGGCAGCAGCCTTGAAGAGAAGAGGCAGCACTTCTCTGATACAGGAGGTAACAAGGTGAGAGTTGATTGAGAGAAGGATACATTTGTTTTTAGTTATGGGGCTGAAAATTAAAGGAACTTAATCTGGGTGACTTCAGTTTTCTCTAGAAGTAGATAAGGTGGGGGAATGTCAAAAGAAGCTTGAAGGAGGAAAGGTAGGCTCCCTTCAGATTATGAGTTTCTACTGTGGAAGAAACAGTTACAGAAGCAAATAATCTTCTATCATTAAGTACTATGGCTTAGCAATAATTCATCCAAAAAGTTAAACTCCTACTATGGGAACACTACTACTTGTGCATTCCTCTGCCATGCCTAGCACACTGCAGCCTCTATATAAGTACTCACTGAATTTGAATCCTGACCTCCACCACTTACCAGTTTTATGACCTTGAGCAACTTCTTTTTGTTTCTCTGTAAGATGGAAAATAATAATGCTATAACACAGGATTGATGAGAGTATTAAACAGGTAAAAATTTGTCAAACATTTAGAATAGAGCCCAGTATATAATAAGCAAAACTATTTGCTAATATCATAGTTATTATTTGGAAATATCAGAAACTTTAAATTAAACTTTGCCTTTGGTGATTGGGGATCTTTCTGTGTATGTATATTGCAGTTTATGATGTCTCTGGAGCAGCAAGCGACAGAAATTGTGTGGTCCTCAGTGATATTCACATTGACATCATGGACTATATCCAGCCTGCAACTTGCACTGATGCTGAATTCCGTCAGATGTGGGCCGAATTTGAGTGGGAAAACAAAGTTAGTCCTTGAGAGATTTCCTTGAATTCCTTATCTATCTTTTTTTGTTGTTGTTGTTGTTGTTGCTATTTCTTGGGCCGCTCCCGCGGCATATGGGGGTTCCCAGGCTAGGGGTTGAATTGGAGCTGTAGCCCCCGGCCTACACCAGAGCCACAGCAACTCAGGATCCGAGCCGCGTCTGCAACCTACACCACAGCTCACGGCAATGCCGGATCGTCAACCCACTGAGCAAGGGCAGGGACTGAACCCGCAACCTCATGGTTCCTAGTCGGATTCGTTAACCACTGCGCCACGACGGGAACTCCCCCTTATCTATCTTTTTTAGCTAGTGTTGAGGGATTCTCTGATACAGTTAATCCCACTGAAAAGTGTCACATATGAAAAGCTCACAGTCTTTCAGTATCTGTTCATAGAAATTAGCCTTAACGGAAAATCAAGCAAGTGGTTTGGTAAGTTACTGTTGTAAATTGATGAGAGTGGCAGTTCCAGAATGAATCTGATTGTTCAGGATGTTACAAACTATATTCTTTTCCCTTGTATGTATGATTAGTAACTTATCATCGAATCCAGTGTCCAAAAGAAGCTTTGCAAAGACAGTGGCCTGATAGGGAAGTTTGTTACTTTGAGCCTTGATTTTTATTAGAAATATTTTATATACAGCATGTGGTCTTTTGTGTGTGTGTGTGTGTTTTTAGAGCCATGCGCATGGCATATGGAAGTTCCCAGGCTCTAGGGGTCAGATCGGAGCTGCAGCTGCTAGCATCTGCCACAGCCACAGCAACACAGAATCCAAGCCGAATCTGCCACCTACACCACAGCTCACAGCAATGCCAGATCCTTAACCCACTGAGCAAGGCCAGGGATCAAACCCACATCCTCACGGATACTAGTCGGGTTCGTTACTGCTGAGCCACAGTGGAAACACCAGTATGTTGATCTTTTATGAAGTTATCTGTATCTGGAAGTTTTGATACCAACCTACAGTTTGTTGGATTTTGTAGAAGATGTCATTTACTTTTTGTCGCCCACCCTTTCCCCTTAAATTCTTGGAAGGGAAAGTAGGCTCTGATATGACATACAAGAGATTGTTTTCTCATCCCCAAGATAGGAAACTCACAACTTTATCACCATAGGAATTATAATCATCTTGACATTTTTCTCTCTCTCCCTTTGTACAGGTGACAGTTAACACAAATATAATTGATTTGAATGACTACTTACAGCACATATTAAAGTCAACCAACATGAAATGCCTCACTCCAGAGAAGGTAAGATTTGCCTTAAACTTGGTGGAGACTAATATGGTAGATTCTTGGCTTTGTTGTATTTCCCCTAATGTATTTTGTTTTTATTTAGCTTGAGAAAAGCAGTGTCATTCCATTCATAGAATGTATGGATCTGCTTACTGCTTTCTACTGGAGTAGGAACAGTATCTGCTTGTTTCTAGTACAGTGACCCAATTGAATAGTCAGAATGGTTTTGTTTTTCTTTTCTTTTTTTTTTCTGTTTTATATTTTTGGCCACACCTGTGGCATGCAGAGGTTCTCAGGCCAGCGATCAAACCCGCACCACAGTAGTGACCTGAGCCACAGCAATGACAATGATGGATCCTAGCCCACTGAGCCACCAGGGAACTTTTCAGTCTTCTCCCTTTTAGGTAAAGGCTTATTACAAAATAGTGTATGATACTGGATTAGGAAATGTGCATGACCTCTTCTGTTGGCTCTGATTGTGGGTCAGAATATATCTGCTCAAGTATGGAATTGTTGATATACTTTGATTTTCTACTGTTTGTGTATGAAAAAAGACTATAAACAAAGACCAAATAATGAAGCTGAGGCTCTAAGGAATTTTTCTTTATAAAATTTCTGCTAGTGTTTTAATATTGTTTTAATCAGTAAAAGAATGCCCCCAGAAGACAAGTAGGTTTTAGTTCATATATTGGTCTATTCAGCAAATACTGAGTCCAACAAATACTATACCTCCGGTACTCTATCTATGAGCTGTGGGATATACAGTAAGGAACAAAATAAAAAGAGTATCTTCCCTCATGAAGCTTAAGGTTTGGTATGGGAGGAAGTCATAAAACTTTAAACATCAAATATGTAAATACACATAAGGATAAATGCTACTTCTTTAAAATCAGGTTTATTTAGGTATAATATAGAAACAGTAAAGCTCATACTTTTTATATAATATAGTTCTGTGAGGTTTTTTGTTTTTTTTTTTTGTCTTTTTGCTATTTCTTTGGGCTGCTCCCACCGCATATGGAGGTTCCCAGGCTAGGGGTCGAATCGGAGCTGTAGCCACCAGCCTACAGCAATGCGAGATCCGAGCCGCGTCTGCAACCTACACCACAGCTCACGGCAACACCGGATCGTTAACCCACTGAGCAAGGGCAGGGACCGAACCCGCAACCTCATGGTTCCTAGTCGGATTTGTTAACCAGTGCGCCACAACGGGAACTCCTAGTTCTGTGAGTTTTGACAAATTCATAGTCATGTAACTACCAGCACATGATTAAGTCCTGTTTTAAGTGATCATTTACCTATGCTGTTTGTTTATGCTTATGTGTAGTTCTCTAGTAGAGTGTTTAATTTATCACAAATTTCTTCCAGGCACTTTCTGGTTATTGTGGCTTTATGGCAGCCAACCTCTATGCTCGTTCCATCTTTGGAGAAGATGCACTTGCTAATGTCAGCATCGAAAAGCCAATTCAACAGGGACCAGAGGCCCCTGTTACTGGCCACATAAGAATTCGTGCAAAGAGTCAGGTAACACTTCTTTATTTGAGATGCTCTCTTAACTAGATAAAAAGAAAAAGAATTTATGTCTCTCTTATTTCTGTATGTGGTATCGTACTAGTGTTTTGTGCATTGGAAGCATATATATTTATAATAATAATATCCTTGAATAGAAGTATAATTTTCCTTCATTAAAATGGCCCACTTTGAGGGCCTTTTGTTCTGACTTACTTGCTTAAAATCAGATTAATTCCTGTGGGGTGTTTGTGAAATGGATTCTTCAGAGATTTTCAAAATCCAAGCTACAAATCTAGTGACTTTGTAAATATAGCACTAAAAGTACTTAACACAGTAATGTTATGGTGAGTCTATTTTGTATATCCTTGGTTTCATGGTTGATGTGGTGTCATTGAATGGGGGCTTGGTTAAAATAGAATAACCTACCGGTATAAATATAAACATAATATAAATATATTATTATGTAATAATAATTATAAACATCTTCATTCTTTCTTACAGGGAATGGCCTTAAGTCTTGGAGATAAAATCAACTTGTCTCAGAAGAAAACTAGTATATAAGAATAAACAAGTCCTTGCAGCTTTACAGTTAAGATTTAGGTATGGGCTTACTGGACTCCAACATCTTTTGTACTCTTTCATGCTTTATGTTATATAGAATCTGAGTTCATGCTGAATGCATTCCAGCCAATAATTTATAGCCTTTCCCTTAAATCAAGATTGATTTTAAAATTATAGTTGTCTTTTGTCTTAACATTTCTGAATGCTGTCCTCAAAGTATATAATGTTTCACACATGTATCAAGACCATTTTCACAGTACAATAAACCAATCTATTCCTAAATCTTTTGTTATTTTATAAATAAATGTGTAATTACATAATTTTAGTTTTGTACCAATGGATTTCTTTTCATCAAATTACTTGAGAAAATAGACCCATTTTCATTTAGAGTATTATAAACTCTGACTAAAGTAAATATACTGTTCTTGGGAGTTCCCATTGGGCTCAGTGGTAATGAACACATCTAGTATTAATGAGGATGTGGGTTTGATCCTGGGTCTCACTCAGTGGGTTAAGGATCCAGTGTTGCTGTGGCTCGGATTTTGCATTGCTGTGGCTGTGTTGAAGGCCAGCAGCTGCAGCTCTGATTTGACCTCTAACCTGGGAACTTGCATGTGCCATGGGTGTGGCCCTAAAAAAGCAATAAATAAACAAGCAAACTATTTGTAATTATCCTGAATCATCCTAATGAAAGGTAGATAATCCAAACTAGATTTTTTAATCATTCACATTTAGCTTTGGTTATTATTTTGTGTTAGTTAGGAATTAAATTGATTCCAGCCAATTACTAAAGCTACACTGGGAGGATATAACTCCAGAGGATTCAGAAAGTTGTCCTCTTTCTATGTTGCCTCCATGCCCCACACACTCCTCCCCTTTTTATACTTTACACAAGGGCTGGGCACCTCACCTCCACTATGCTTCCAGATGCCATTCTAAACCAAGTTCTCTAGAGTCAGATTGTGTTGTTCTTTTGGCTCTTGCTTTCCTTGGGGATGATTGAAGTAGTCTGCTCTTTTAACTAAGTCTGAACATTAAACCCTTATACTTTGTCTTCCAGCTAGGATTCAAGCTGCATTCAGGATGAGTCCATAGATAAGGTCTGTCAAAGAGAGACAGCATCATCTCCTATTTCAGCACTTGAATGAGAATGGAGTGATTTGTTTGGAGTATGAGGGAGATTGATTGCCTTGTATGATGTCAGAAACTTTGAAGCCACTTGCTTTTTTGAGCAGAAAGAACCAGAAGATTGCAGGGCATTGGAAATTCCAGAGCACCGACACCTCAAAGCAAAATCGGTGGCTAAAAATGAGAAAGACACTAGGGATCCGTTAGATGCAGAGTCAAGAGTTGGAAATTTGTGGAGTTCCTGTGGTAGTACAGTGGGTTAAGAACCCAACTGCAAAGGCTTGGGTCACTGTGGAGGTGTGGGTTCAATCCCTGGGCCAGTGCAGTAGGTTTAAGTATCTGGCATTGCCGCAGCTGTGGCTAGGATGCAGTCCCTGGCCCAGGAACTTCCATATACCATGGGTGCAGCCATTAAAAAAAAAAAAAAAAAAAAGTTGGGGATTTGTGATGAGAGCAGAGGAACTGGTGCAATTTTGGATTAGATCATTTCCCAAGCTGTGTTCCATTACCTTTCTTGATGTCATTGGATATTATGAGAGAAAAAGGATTCCATAGTCAAGTAGGTTTGCAAAAACTTTATGCCATCCTATACTGAGGATTCACCATGCTCACTGGCATACTGAAAATTGTGTGAAGTCCTACAATAAAAAGAGCAGATTAGTTTGGTCTAACCCAGCATAACTTTATCTTACATGACCAGGAAATTCTTTTTCCATAAAATATCTATTGACTACATCTAGGACAGGAAAAGTGACTTAGCATGTTAAAGATTTTGGTTTTGTATTTATAATCAACAGTTATTGCATTTGTTTTTGTTTGTTTGTTTGTTTTTTTAGGGCCGAACCTGCAGCATATGGAGCTTTCCAGGCTCGGGGTCCAGTCGGAGCTGTAGCTGCCAGCCGACACTACAGCCATAGCAACACGGGGTCTGAGCCGTGTCTGAGACCTACATCACAGCTCACTGCAATGCCTGATTCTTAACCCAATGAGCAAGGCCAGGGATCAAACCCAAGCCCTCATGGATGCTAGTCAGACTTGTTAATTGCTGAGCTACGATGGGAACTCCTGTTACTGCATTTTAAATATCAACGAATAATGCCTCTTTTTGTCCTAGAATATATCTCTGTTGGTTCTCAGAAAATTGCCTGCTTAACATTCAGGCCATTTTTGTTAGGATCAAATTGGCTCACATTGCCATTTTCTTAAATTAGTAAATAAAGAGAACAAAGAGAAAAATGTTAACACAGTTTTCAGACATCTATACCACATTAAGGTATTTACTTCATTATCATTTTATTAGCTTTGTGCATTTTCTAAATGGAATAGCAGCACTGTTTAGAGAAAATGTGCTCTTTCGAGACCTAAAATACTTTTTATATGCTCATATTACAAGGGAACATATAATTAGGACCATGACATCTAGTAGGAGAATAAATATAGTACCTGGTACCAAATAAGGGCTTTATATAAAAATGTGTTGAATGAATAATTGTGTAAAACCTACAGGAAAATTAAATGGCCCTTATATTTTGCTGTCTTGACGCTAGAGGGAGCCCTATGCAGTTACTTTCATTTTGGAATTAGAAATGATTGAACTTGAGAGGGTTTTTTGTTTTGTTTTGTTTTTTTAACTTTTAACTTTTGGCCATACCCAAGACATGCGTAAGTTCCCAGGCCAGGGATCAGGCCCACACCACAGCTATAACCAGAGCCATAGCAGTGACAATGCCAGATCTGTCACCCACTGAGCCACTCCTAGAGTGTTTTATAAGAGGAAAAAAATAGTATAATTTTTTATTAGCAAGGAGATTGATATTAGTGATATTTTGCTGGCTATGAGAAACTTTACCATGTGATTTATAAACAACATAGGAGACAGGAATTCATTTCATGATATCTAAAAAGACAAGAAAACCAAAGGGGTTTTTTTTGTTCGTCTTTTTAGGGCCACACATGCAGCATATGGAGGTTCCCAGGCTAGAGCAGAATCGGAGCTGTAGCCTCTGGCCTATGCCACAGCCACAGCGATGCTAGATCTGAGCTGCGTCTGCAACCTACACCACAGCTCATGACAACGCCAGATCCATAACCCACTGAGGAAGGCCAGGGATCGAACCTGCATCCTCATGGATCCTAGTCGGGTTCGTTAACCACTGAGCCATGACGGGAACTCCCGGTTTTTTAAAACTTAATGTCTAATCTGAAATATCTGTGCTATGTATTGCATAAAATAAGTAGTTCTACTGGTGACTTTTTCCTTCCACATTGATAAACGTCCTTAGCTAATAATTTATAGCCTTTCTCTTAAATCAAGATTGGGTTTAAAGTTATAATTTGTCTCTTATCCCAACAGTTCTGAATGCTGTCCTCAGAGTAGGGTCAGGCGTATTAGCTACTTGCCCTGCTGCCCTCTCCCAGACTCTAAATGTTACCTTTCCCCTTCCCTGAACTCTACTCGCCAGAAAAATCAGGAGCCTAAAAAGGCTATATAGTATAACCTAACCAGGTATAGTGCAGAAGTGCAATTTAGAATCAGAAATATGTGGAATCCTGTCTGAATTTACTTGTTGTATGGTCTTAGACAGTGGTAAATAGCTGATTTATTTTTATTTTTTATTTTTAGGGCCATACCTGAGGCACATGGAGGATCCCAGGCTAGGAGTCAAATCGGAGCTATAGCTGCCAGCCTACACCACAATCCATAGCAATGCCAGATCTGAGCTGTGTCAGCGACCTGCACCACAGCTCACGGCAACGCAGGATCCTTAACCCACTGAGTGAAGCTAGGGAATCAGACTCTCATCCTCATGGATACTAGTCGGGTTGTTACCACTGAGCCATGACAGAAACTCATAGCTGATTAATTGAGTGCTTCCGCGTGCCAGACAAAACACTGAGTGCTTTTTCCACGGCATATATGATTCTCCCAATGAATTATATCAGGCAGATACTATGTATTATCATTTATAGGTGATGTTAAAGTCAAAAGAGAAGGTGTTACTTCTTATCAATTAAGGCTTAATATTAAGAGTTGAACTCTGATACAAAGCCAGGATTTTATATCTAACACTAAAACCTTACAATTAGTTTTATATTCCCACAACTGCCTCTTTGTGCCTCAGTGTCCTTGCTTGTGAGATGCTTATAGTGTCTCCTTCATAGAATTGATGTGAGGGGTGAAATGATATAATGTATTTATTATGAATGTTTGGCACATAGTAGGTGTTTATCAATAGGTATTTATTTCCTTTCTTTCCCACTTAACTTCCTTACACTGCAGAGAAGATAGAAACCTGTTTACATTATCTTCATACCTCCCTCAGACTTTAGGTCCTATAACCCACTTGAATGCTTTGTTCTTGTTTCTAAGACCAGCAACTTACTTAAAAGAATCTTCATGTCTCAAGAATTCCTTACCATGTCAATTTTTGAATTAGCTCTTAGCGCTTTTGCTTATATTGTTACCACAGCTAAATATAACTGTCCCAACCCGGCTACCTCATGTGATGGATGGTCTGTGATGAACATTACTAGTTTTATTTGCTTTCAGAAGGACAGTTGAATGGCCGATTCTTTAACAGCTGAGTACAGACGTATATGTAGCCAGGTTACAGTAGCAATGTAATATTTAGAGTTGCTCACATGGATCAAAAATCACTTCTAGGGGTTCCCATCCTGGCTCAGGGATAATGAACCCAACTATGATCAAACCTATGCAGGTTCGATCTCTGGCCTCACTCAGTTGGTTAAGGATCCAGCATTGCCATGAGCTGTGGTATAGGTCGAAGATGTGGCTTGGATCTGGCGTGGCTGTGGCTGTGGTGTAGGTAGGCAGCTTCAGCTCCAATTTGACCCCTAGCCTGGGAATTTCCATAGGCTATGTGTGTGGCCCTAAAAAGAAAAAAAAAAAAAGTCACTTCTAGTAATCTGACTACTTTTCTTTATTTTCTCTAGCTAGCATGGCTGAATCCTTTGATTAAGAAGTTAGTTATGCAGTGACAAAAGAAGGCAAGTGGGATTTGTGTCTTTTATCTGGGTTCTATATATATAATTGTGGAATTCTGAGAAAATTATGTGTTTTTGAGCAATTGTAAAACCAACAAGATATACAGATGGAATGCAGCATGGTGGACTGAAACAGCCCTGAATTGCAATTTTCTGAGTAGCTTTCTGAAAAGATGTATCTGTCTGGGCCTGTCTCCTATGTGTAAAATGAAATAGTTAACGCCAGGTTTCTAGTTCAAAAAAACTCATGTTAAAAATCCTTATGTTTTTATATCTACCTCTTTAACAAACTTTATAACTCAACTTGGCTATCTCTACCTGCTGTTATCCACACAAACACCTCAGAATCAACATTGTCAAATGAAACTTATCTCACCACTCAAACCTGCTCCTCTGCTGTGTTGTCTGTCTGGTTAGTTATGCTAGACACCCTTAGTTATCTTTAACTCTGCAGTCACCCTTTATATCTCATCAGACACCAACCCTAATGTTCCCCCTTGCTCAGTATTTTTCTAATCTTTTTTCCCCACTCCTTACCGCCATTGCTGTGGTTTAGACTTATGCCATTTTTACTATGGTCCATTGTAGTGGCCTAACCATGAACTTCACATATAATTAAAAATTGAAAGCCTACACTTTAATCTTGACCACATACAACAGTAGCTATACGATCCCTTGATCAAACCCTTCCCTGGTAATACCATTTTGAGAGACATAACTAACGAAAGGAAAAATAAGTCTTAAAATGTTAATAGTATTAATAAATAATGAAAATTGAAAATGATTGAGACACCCCAAAATGGGTATTGATAAGCAAACGGTATTGTGTTATACCAGAGCACTTAGTAGATTGTAGATGCTCAGTAAATATTTGTTGAGTGACCAGGTGAATATGGCATGTGGCTATAGTGATAACAGGGTATGGGTTAGATCACACTGTGGACATGTGCCTATGAAATAATGTTAGGTGAGAAAAAAGACAACACTCTAAAAAAGTCTCCTACATTAAGATGAATCAGGCTATGTTATAGGTCTGCTGCCTATCTCTTCAGGTGAATAAGAAATCAAAACATCAGAGTTCCTATCGTGGCGCAGTGGAAACGAATCTGACTAGGAACCATGAGGTTGAGGGTTCAATCCCTGACCTCGCTCAGTGGGTTAAGGATCCGGCGTTGCTGTGAACTGTGGTGCAGGTCGCAGATGCAGCTTGGATCTGGCATTGCTGTGGCTCTGGTGTGGGCTGGCGGCAACAGTTCGAATTGGACCCCTGGCCTGGGAACCTCCATATGTCATGGGTGCAGCCCTCAAAAGACAAAAAGGCAAATAAATAAATAAAAATATCACATTAGTCATATCACTAGTATATCTTGAAAATAAATGTTTACCTCCTCAGGTCAGTAGGTATGGTGAAGATATGTCACTAACTAGAGTCCCTGCTTTTAGCTCTTGCGATTTTTAGATTTATAATTTTGATGTCTTGAGCCCACCCAGAAAGCTAGCATCCCTCTTATAAGTAAGCATTGCATTCTTCTATGAAGAGGGTGGGGGCTGAATCTTACCACACGGGACTTCACCAGCCAGAACATGCAAAAATGCTGTATGGGTCATGGAGTCTGTCCAGGAAAATTTCTGAACACTGCTAAGCTATGCAAACAGTTTCTTAAAGCTCAACAACATTAAAGAAGTGAATTTAATTAGTCAGTCAGAATGTTCTCTTTCTGTGAAGTTAAGGTCGCACTTTTTTTTAAATGACCCCATGCTTTGAGTAAAAGTATAGCTGTTACTCATGTTTTGAGTAAAGCTATGACTGTTAAGAGCATGGTGTTTAAGCTTCCTCTGCTAGTACGTTAGGATTCCACAAGCTGGACCAGTGTGTTCCCACAGCTAAAATCAAATAGTGGTCTTTTCTCCCGGGTCAATGAAAATTTGGTAGAAAGAATTTTGTCAAGTTTGTGTTTCTTCTCCATAAATTTTAACATGTTAATACCTGCTACCAAATGTTCAACATAATAGAGAAGCATTCTGGGAATATTTGGCTAGCTGAAAGTTCTTGGTCTAATAGCTTCTTTTTGTGACCATTTATATATACTCTTGGTGGTTTTATATTTTCTTCTAGTTATTGTTCCTTGTTCATCAAATTGAATTAAATGCATTACTCTCATGGTGGCAGCAAAGGACAACTTGATTCATAGATGCTCCGCCACTGGCCTAGGTGTCTATATGAAATGTACTTATTAAATCCAAATGTTCTTATGTAATTCTTACAGATTGTATGTATACTCATAGGCACTATTTAATGAAAATAAGCCTTGGTATTGGAAGTATAAATCCAAGTTCAGGTAGGCCCTGGCTTATGCCTTCACTGTAGAAGACTCTGGAAAGACTGGGGAAAATGTACCCTGGTTTGGGGCCCTCAGCTGGTAAGACTTTCCCCTTATTCCTCAGCCTAAAGCACATGACTTTCTAGGACCCTTGGGTTCTGACTGAAAACAACTGCCGTTTGTCTAACGCTGTGAGATGGCCTTAAGTTACCGAGGGTAACATACAATTTGGTATTTTAAGGATACATAAACACCCAATCAGAGGTTTGTTTAATAAGTCTTATAACAACAACAAAAAAAGTACCAGCTGCTATGAGAGCACAGAAAACTGGTCACTGTCAGAAGAAAGTCAAGAAAGTTTTCCCAAAGAGGTGACATTTGAATTTAGCCTTGAAAAGGATAAATTTGCCTGCTGAATGTCAGATAAGGGATGGGAAAGCTTTTCCAGCCACAGAACCCTTTGGACAAATCACAGAAGTGCATGGCACAGAGAGGCAGGTTCTACTCAACATGGGGTATGTTGGGGACAATGGCAGGTGGTGAGACCGGAGATGGGAGATGGTAGACAAGGGTCAGAGCATGAAGGACAGGTTGAGGCATTTGGACTTCGTGTTGCAGGAAATGAACCACTGAGGATTTTAAGAAGGCAAATGAAACAAATCTGCATTTAGAAAAATCTCCGGCCACAGTTTGGAGAATAGATTGAGGGTATGGGAGACCAGTTAGGAGCCTGTCATAGGAGTCCTACTTTGACAGAATGAGGTGTAGAGAGGAGTTCCCGTCTTGGCTCAGTGGTTAATGAATCTGACTAGGAACCATGAGGTTGCGGGTTCAATTCCTGGCATCACTCAGGTCAAGGATCCAGCGTTGCTGTGGGTACAGCGTGGGTGTAGGTTGCAGACTCGGCTCAGATCCCACGTTGCTGTAGCTCTGGCGTAGGCAACAGCTCTGATTAGACCCCTAGCCTGGGAACCTCCACATGCTGTGGGAGCGGCCCATGAAAAGGCAAAAAAGACCAAAAAAAAAAAAAAAGAATGAGGTGTAGAGAGTGGGACAGGGTTGGGGGTAAGTAGAAGCCTCTTAAAAAAAAAAAAAAAAAAAAAGTTATCGGTTTCCCTAAGAGGAGATGCTGCTCCAATAAGGCAGCTTGAGTTACCACATCTGCTTGTCCTCATATGTAAAATGGGAGTGATTATCTTTACCCTTCAGTAACCCCATCTGTAAGGGTTACTGAAATGCAGTGAAATGTAACATGTAAAGGCCTGTCCAAATGGATGATGATGTAGTTAGTAATTGTATTTTCATTGTGATCTCCATTCACCTGGAGAACACAGACCATGAACCATGTAAAAGTACCTCTTTTATGGACTGAAAACATCAACTAACAGCAATGTCATGTGATTCAGCCTCATAGTTTGTGGGTTACTTAGTTTTTCCCGATACTTCCCGCCTGCCTCCTTCTAAGCTATTGCCTTCTGTCTCTGTCTTTCTTCCCTTCCCTTCCTTTCTCTGAGATGAGCAATACATTTCATTGAGGGGATTTCCAGGAATGCTAGGGAGGCAAATAAACCTGGAATCAGATTTTCCTCTGTAGTTTATTAACTGTGATCTTGGGCAAGTCCGTCTATTTCAGCTTCATTTTTTTCATCTGTAAATGGAAATAAATAAGGCCTGCCTTGCAGGGTTCTAAATGAGAAAATCCATATCTTGTTAGTGTGTGGCATGTTAAAAGGTGTCAAATAAAAGTTAGTCTCAACTGTTCCCTACACACCCCTTGCTCATTTGTCCTCCCTGTTCACAGAGAGTGTGGCCTAGAACTCTGGTTACCTGCTCTCCCCGTGTCCCAGAAAAGCTGAATTAACAGCTACATGCCAGGAATTCTGATGCGTGAAAATTTTTCAGTTGTCCTAACTTCAGGCCAAAACCTTTCAAACGAAGGGACCGTTTAAACTATCAAACATCATTCCATGGAGTTGCTTTAAGTGCACAATCCGTGTCAAATTTTTCCGGAATGCCACAAGCCTTATCACTTTTCACATCATTCAGGAAGTTACTCATTTAGCCCAGATTTCCAATAAACTCATACATACAGACTATGTCATAATCCCCTGGAAGTGTCACCACCTTTTTTTTTTTTTTTCCCCCTCTTAATGTGACAACTGCTTTTTGCAAAGAAAATAGTATTTATTTCCTTATATTCCTAACTCTGAATCAAACCCACAAGGTTAACTCAGAATTGCTGACCCTCCTCATTCTTGGGACCCAGTAGCAGCACACTTGGATTTCTGCCTCCGTTTCCCTGCTTAACGTTTTTGTTCCCTGAAGAGTTTTGCTTTTGCATTAATTCAGTGTTTGTTTTTAAATTGATCTCCTATTTTGTGCAAGACTGTCCTTGTCACAGGTTGTATATGGTGAACAAGGCAGACAAAGCCTTTGTATTCATGAGCTTACAGTTTTGTGACAACAGTCAAATAAGATGTTTGTGGAGATGATGAGTGCTGTGAAGGAAATAAATAGGCTAATGGGATAGATAGTGGCTGGTAAATGGAGGGTAACTTCAAAGGATCGTCAGAGAAGTAAAAAGGTAAAAAGGTCCTTAAGTGGAAATGAGTTTAGTGTATTTGAGAAACCCTGTGGCTGGTATTTATTTTCCTTTTTTTTTGCAACAGGGATAAAGCGGTAGAAGATAAAGTAGGAGAGGTAGACTGCCTTACACTACTCCCTTGAATTTGCCCTTGGTTGAAATCAAGGCTGAGTCCTTGATTCTCCACTAAATTTTGGTGAACCTGAAAATTAACATGAAACTTAATTACTGCTAAATAATGTCTGCTCACTGAAGATAGGAAATGAAGAAAGGCAAAAAAAAAAAAAAATTGTCCACAGTCTCAATACCCAGATGTAAATACTGATTAGCATTTTTGGGCTATATCATTTCATGTATATATATATATATATATATATGATCATAATGTGACCTTATATAAGTGATGTTAACTTCATTTGTATCGACAAGTCAGTGTCTGCATCTACATTACTTTATATAGTTTCTGTCACATTGATGATATACCACAATCGATTCAACCCTTTCACTCTTTTGAGAACCAAAAAAATAATAATTCTGACAATCCTAGTAGTTAATACATGTTAGGAATGCTCATCATTTTACAGACATCTTTTCTGTGTAAGTGACTTACCTAACACCACACACATAATAAGTAACAGTGCAGAAGCAGAAATGACATCTGCTAAGTATGGACTGTTGGCCAGGTGTGGTGCTAGTCTCAGCAGGAAGATAACTTCTGCTGTTTGCCTTCAGCTTTGCAGGGTAGAGCTCTGGGGGCCTTCAGTAACTGCAGTGGGAGATGTCCACACCCACCCAGACTGCACAGAATGTGTACAGAAATCAGTGTGCTGTTAGGAAGGAGGAGATGGAGGCTAGACACCCAGAATTCGATGGTTGTTACCCCCTTGCCTTAGGCTGCAGTCTGATCCCGTGTTCTGGTGTCCCTCCAGGAGGGCTCCCCTACCCTAAGCCCCTCATCTCTTACCTTCTCTGAGGTTCAGTTTCTTCATCTGTAAAATCGACCATGGTTTTTATTACTGTTGGCTATTAAGTACGAATAGGACCCAGCTCTGGGCGACCACGTTTTTAGGAATGAGCTGAGTCCTCGCCGATGCCCGTTGAAAAAGTGAGAAGGGAACCGTCAGAGTTTGGGAACTAAGGGATTGAGAAGGAAGGGAACCAGACAGGATCTGGTTGTTCCTCAAGGTTCTTGAGAGAAGCAGTTCAGGGAGAAGGGGTGTGTGGCAAGTCGTAATAACTTTAAAGCCCTCCTAGTTTCCTGGGAGAGCTGTTCACGAGGTAACCCACTGGCTTCTCGTTGATTCCCACATACAGTAGGGTAGTCAGCCAGTAACAGGCATCGTCAGACAATGGGGAGGAGGCTAGGAGGCAGAAACAAGCATGATACCTCATATCTGAGCTGTACCTTTCCACCCTGACAGTAAACTGTTGACAGCAAAGGGCAAAGGGACTGAGCAAAAATGGTGTTCCCATGGCAGCCAGGCCTTTAGCAAAGGAAAGAGAATAAGTTCCTTTGTGGAACTTTTTTCCCTTTCCAAAAGCACTGGGGAGGTGGCACATAACTGCCTATTTGTGGCCCTGGGTTCTGGTTGGGTCTCCGCCACTGACTGACTTGTGAGCAGAATATCCTCTTCTCTGGCTTACTCCAGCTCGCATGCTGTAAAGTTCTCTCAGGCTCTCCCTAATTGTTATTTTTTTCTGTTGCACACACAACACTCTATCCCACTATTATACCATGTAACACAACCTAGTGTGTTACCGTCTGTCTCCTCCCATAGTCTGTAAACTCCAACAGTATGGATTGTGCCTGATTAATCTTACTATCCCCTCTCTAGCTCAGTAATTGACATGGGATTAGCACTCGGTGGGGTTTCTTGAATAAATGAACCCATAACATGGAGGTAGCACTTGCCTGTCCTCTTCCCAGACTGTTCTGAGTCAGAAATTAGGACCTTTGGTCCACATGCTACCATTAACTCACTGTGTGATAATGATGGCACGAACTCACACGTGAGCAGCACTTGAAGGTTGCAGTGCAGTTTTTCCCCCATTGTCTCCTCAGTCCTCCTAGTGAGCCAGTTATGACTGTTCCATTTCACAGGTGGGAAAACAACTCAAAGAAGTGAGGTGACTGGCTAAGGTTGCTCAACAAGTAAGTGATGGAGCCAGAAATGGAACTATGATCTCTGACCCAGAGCTTGCCCTCTCTGTATTACATGTTGTTACTTTTACTTTCACTGCTGGAACAACCCTTGATCCGTTGTAAAACAAGTAAACAGACAAAAACCTCTCCAATAGCTAGCAGATTACTCTCTTCACCTCTGGCTGCAGGAAACTTAGCTCTCCCTCAAGGCCACGCCTCCCTTATGAGCTCTTCTAATCTCTTGATTAGAAACTGCCCATTCTTACCTACTCCACTGGGGCCTCCACAGGCCATACCATCATTCCCCATCGATGCTATCCTACCACCACACTTCCATTACATGCAAAATTTACCTCTCCCTTGAGGCTTATGCCAGCCAGCTCAGCCCATCAGACACTGTCCTGAGACCTTGCCTCTTTATTAAATGAGTGACCCGAGAATGGAAGGAACAAGGGGAGGGCCTGTCTTTGAGGCTCGTGCCGTCTGTGCTATCTTTGCTGTGGTTGTCCTCTGACCACCTCAGCTCCTAAAGTCTTCTCTACCTCATTCCTGCCATCACCCCAGTGACTTTACTATGTGAAGCTATTTAACAGCCTAGCCTCTCCCTTAGTGTTGGCAGCAATAAGCCCCACTTCACAGCCATGGTTATACCCTGGACCTTCTTCTTTTTTTTTTTTTTTGTTCTTTTTTTGTTCTTTTTGCCATTTCTTAGGCGGCTCCTGCGGCGTATGGAGGTTCCCAGGCTAGGGGTCTTATTGGAGCTGTAGCTCCCGGCCTACACCAGAGCCACAGCAACATGGGATCCGAGCCATGTCTGCAACCTACACCACAGCTCACGGCAACGCCAGATCCTTAACCCATTGAGCAAGGCCAGGGACTGAACCCGCAACCTCATCGTTCCTAGTCGGATTCACTAACCACTGAACCATAATGGGAACTCCATCCCTGGACCTTCTTAAGACCAGAAGCCAGTGCACTTTGAGATCTTAAGATCTAGTATACTAAATCTCTGACTGTCATCTCCTGGCTCCTTAGCGCTCTCCTTTATGGCCACCATATCTGCTCCTTGACATCCAGGATACCATCAGGTTTTTGTCCTCACTGTTTTCTCCCAAGTCCATCACTCCCCTTAATATTTCCTTTCCTTTCCTACACTGCCTAGATCTCATAGTACAGCATGAAAACCAGCATTATCCTCCTTCGCTATCATATCCATTCTGAAAACGCTAAACTTTCTGTCAGTCCAACCATCTGCCCTCTCTACCCCTATACCTGGGCCACTGAGCCCAAATATGCAGGTTGGCGCTAAAGCAATTCTGTGGGCTTCATCCTTAATAGGGCTCTCAGAGGTATTGTAAGGTTGGTCATCTCTTCACAATATGTATAAATTAATTAGCAAAACTGATTTAACAAATATTTATCATCTGTTACAAATGTGCTACATGTTAAACACATAGCAGTGGATAAAAACAACAGACACAGTGCCTGGCTTCATAGAATTATAGTCTGGTGGAGGAAAGAGACCTTGTCCACTACATACAAACATATAATTATAGTTGTGAAGAGTGCTGCGGGAGTTTCCGTCGTGGCTGGCTCAGTGGAAACCAATCTGACTAGTATCAGTGAGGACACAGTTCGATCCCTGGCCTTGTTCAGTGGGTTAAGGATCCAGCGTTGCCATGAGCTATAGTGTAGGTCACAGACGCGGCTCAGATCTGGCATTGCTATAGCTGTGGCGTAGGCCAGCAGCTGCAGCTCCGATTCAACCCCTAGCCTGGGAACTTCATTAATTCACATGGGTAGCCCTAAAAAAAGGAGTTCCTGTCGTGGTGCAGTGGTTAACAAATCTGACTAGGAACCATGAGGTTGCAGGTTCGGTCCCTGGCCTTGCTCAGTGGGTTAAGGATCCGGCATTGCCGTGAGCTGTGGTGTAGGTCACAGACGAAGCTTGGATCCCGAGTTGCTGTGGCCATGGTGTAGGCTGTTGGCTACAGCTCTGATTAGACCCCTAACCTGGGAACCTCCATATGCCGTGGGTTCGGCCCTAGAAAAGACAGAAAGACAAAAACAACAATAACAACAACAACAACAAAAGAGTGCTACAAAAGTGAAAACTCCAAGAATACAGGAAGACCTACTAGTCTGAAGGGTCAGGGAAAGTCTCCCTGAGAAAGTGACATTTAATTTCAAGACTCAAGGAAGGGTTTGAATTAGCTAAGTAAAAGGAGCAGAAGCAGAATGGAAGGGCTTTCCAGGTAGAGGAAAGGGTATCTGTGAAGGACCTGAGGCAGGAAGGAGAAAGTGAATGACAGGGGTCTTGTGAAGATGTATGGAGGGGATTGAGGGCAAGGCTGGAAAAGTCAGTGTGAGCCACATCTTTGGTGCATTTTAAGGATTTTTTAACTAGTGTAGGGTTTTATGCAGAAGATGGCATCATCTAATTTGCTCTGTCTTTTAAAAAAAGGTCAACTCCTTTGTAGTATGTTAAAAGGACTGAGGTAAGTAAACCAGATAGGAAGCTGTTTTAATTGTCCATTCAAAGAGCTGAGTGGAGATGGATTTGAGAACCTCGTTCAAACTCCAGAATGCCCTTAACCTGCTTCTGATGCCTCCCACCAGCACCACCACTAGCACCACTTTTGGCAATTAACTTGCTTCCTACTTCTTAGGAAACTAAAAATATCAGGTGTGAACTTCCTCAGTTTCCTGCCTTACACCCACGTATTAGCGAAGGGCACTTCCTTCCCTTCCTTCCTGCCAATCTCAAAGAAAGAGGGTCAGGTCTTTCTGAAACCCACCGTTCCCCTTTCACCTTCTCCAGGACCAGTACCCTGCTCCACTGCTTATCTACACCTGTCCTATAAACAAACTCAATTCACTTGCAATCAGAAAAACAAAACACAAAATCCACTCACCTCCTGCCACCCTAGCTACTACTTTATCTCTCTCCTTCCCCTCTAACAAATTTTTCCCCCCTCTAACAAATTTTATAGTCTACTCTCCCTGTGTCAGAGAGAGTGGGGCTTGCCAAGTAGTCTGGGTACTCCCCACATTTCCCAGCTCCTTTGACTGGGACTAGTGTCTCACTCTGGACCAAAGCATAGAATAGCTGGCATGTGACCTCCCAGTGAGCTCTTCAGTGGCTGAGCTAATTGTGAGGGGATTCTGTCTTCCAGAAGTTACAACTTCAAGATGATGGAGCCTTCATCACTCTGAGCTCCTAAGTGACTCTGTAGAACAGTCCCCCCAATACATAGAGCGTAAGAAGGGAACACTGTTAGTCGCAGAAATCAGGGTTGTTTGTTGCTATAGCACAGCTTAGCCTAATACATTTACTGTCTCCACCCCGTCACCTCCCATGTGCTTTTAAAAAAAAGAATTACTTTATTTCTGACATACTTTTTAGCCCTCAGACTCCTCCCCTCCATTGACATTTTACTCAGGCAAATGCCACTACAATTCTTTTATTACTAAATCATGTAATTTCATTTCTGTGTATCCGATGACCTAGCTGGATACTCCCTTCTCGAAGATTCTTCTTTGGCTGCTATGAGACTAGCACGCTCAGTTTTCTTCTAATTTCTCTAGAACATAGGTTTTGAAGGTCCAGTTTTTTTCTCACACTATCAAAATGGAATAGGATGGCTTTTATCAAGTCAAAGCCCCACTTAATATGCTTCTATGGCTTTCCAAATCTAAGCTCATTAAACTGACATTTGAGACCCTCAAAGATTTAGCCACAACCTCTCATTCCAGATTTAGCTTCAAGTCTTCTTCTTTGCACAGTTCATGCTTTACTCAGTATGAGCTTGACGATCTCTCCTCCTCTTTGATCTTCATCACACTATTCCCTGCATATGTCACATGCCTCAGTCCTGGTTTCTCTTGTGAAAATATTAGACATGTGTGCAAAGATGATTGTACAAGTTTTGCTTATAACAGCAAAATATTGGAAATGACCTAAATGTCTATCTCAGGGTGACTACTTAAACAGATTATGGTAAATTTATGCAGTGTATGCTATGAAGATAATGAAGATGTAGTCATAGAAATTGTTCATAATTTACTAAGTATATAAAGCAATGAAGTATACACCATCTCATATTTGGTAAAATACATAGAAAATGTCTGAAAGAATATATATTGAAATGTTAATGGTCACAAGTGACAAGAAAACAGATAAATAAGACTAGTCTTCAAAACTTAAAACTTTTGTACTTTCAAAGTCACCATGAAGAAAGTGAAAAGACTGGAGTTCCCTTCATGGCTCAGTGGTAATGAATCCAACTAGTATTCATGAGGATGTGGGTTTGATTCCTGGCCTCCCTTAGTGGGTTAAGGATCTGGCATTGCCGTGAACTGTGGTGTAGGTTGCAGACATGGCTTGGATCTGGCATTGCTCTGGCTGTCCTGTAGGCCGGCAGCTGGAGCTCCAATTCGACCCCTAGCCTGGGAACTTCCGTATGCCTCAGGTGTGGCACTAAAAAGACAAAAAAAGAGAAAGTAAAGACAACCCACGGAATGTGAGAAAATGTTTACAAATCATGTCTGATAAGGGACTTGTAAATATAAAGAACTCTTACAACTCAATAATAAAAAGACAATTTAAAAATGGGCAGGAGTTCCCTTCGGGGCTCAGTGGTTAAAAAATCTGACTAGGAATCATGAGGTTTTGGGTTCAATCCCTGGCCTCACTCAGTGGGTTAAGGATCCGGCGTTGCCATGAGTTGTGGTATAGGTAGCAGACACGGCTTGGATCCCACGTTGCTGTGGCTCTGGCGTAGGCCGGCAGCTATAGGTCCGATTCGACCCCTATCCTGGGAACCTCCACATGCCGTGGGTGTGGCCCTAGAAAAGACAAAAAGACAAAAAATAAATAAATAATAAAAATAAATAAAAATAAAAATGGGCAAAGGAGCTAAATAAACATACAAAAAGATATGTAAATGGATAATAAGTACATGAAAATATGTTCAACACACCATTAGACATCAAGGAAATGCAAAAGAAAACCACAGTGAGATACCACTTCACACCCACTAAGATAACTAATCAGAAGGACAGATAATAACAAGTTACTAACAAGGATTTGGAGACACCGGAATCCTCATACACTGCTGGTAGGAGCATAACATGCAGCTGCTGTTTTGGAAAACAGTCTGGCAGTTCCTCAGAAAGTTAAACATCAAGATACTATTTGACCCAGTGATTCCATTGCTAGATATAAATCCAAGAAAAATGAAAATGCATCCTCAGAGAAACTTGCATATGGATGTCCACAGCAACATTATTCCTAAGAGCCAAAAAGTGGAAACAACCTAAATGTCCATCAACATCAATAAGTAAAATGTAAAATGTGGTATATTCACACAATGGAATGTTATTCTGCAATGAAAAGAAATGAAGTCCTGATACACAGTATACAGTTTGGCTGAACCTTAAAACCATTATGCAAAGTGAAAGAAGCCAATCACAAAATACCACATTTATATGATTACATTTAAATGAAAGGTCCAGAATAGACAGATTTATACAAACAGCAAGTAGATTCATGGTCGCCTAGGACTAAGTGGGGGAGGGCACTGAGGTGGAATAGGAAATGACTGCTGATGGATACAAAGTTTCTTTGGGGATGATGAAAATATTCTAAAATTGATTGTGATGGTGGTTGCACAACTCTGAATATACTAAAATCTATTGAATTGTACACTTTTCATGAATGAGTTATATGGTATGTCGATTATATATCATTAGAGCTGGTTTTTATTTTTAAAATTTTACTTATTATTTTTGTTTGTTTATTTGCTTTTTTAGGGCCACACTTATGGCATATGGAGGTTCCCAGGCTAGGGATCTTATTGGAGCTGCAGCTGCCAGCCACAGCCACAGCCACAGCCACAGCAACAGCAACATCAGATCTGAGCCGTGTCTGCAACCTACACCACAGCTCACGGCAACTCCAGATCCTTAACCCAGTGAGAGAGACCAGGGATCAAACCCGAAACCTCATGGTTCCTAGTCGGATTCGTTTCCCCTGCACCATGACGGGAACTCCATAGAGCTGATTTTAATTTGGCATTTTTGGCAACATGGATGGACCTAGAAATTATCATGCTAAGTGAAGTCAGCCATACAGTGAGACACCAACATCAAATGCTTTCACTGACATGTGGAATCTGAGAAAAGGACAGACTGAACTTCTTTGCAGAACAGACGCTGACTCACAGACATTGAAAAACTTACCGTCTCTGGAGGAGACAGTTTGGGTGGTGGGGGATATGCTTGGGCTGTGGGATGGAAATCCTGTGAAATTGGATTGTGATGATCATTATACAACTACAGATGTGATAAGTTCATTTGAGTAATAAAAAAAAATTTTTTTTGCCAAGTAAAAAATAAATAAATAAATAAATACATAAAAATTTTGGCTGTGCTGGTGGCATGTGGAAGTTCCCAGGCCAGGGACTGAACTCAAACCACAGCAGCGACCCAAACTGTTGCAATAACAACATCGGATCCTTAACCTGCTGTGCCACAAGAGAACTCCAAAACTGATTTTTTTTTTTTTTCCTTTTTCGGCTGCACCTGGGCATATGGAAGTTCCTGGGCCAGGGATTGAATCCCAGCCACATCTGCCTATACCACAGCTGCAACAACCCACTGTGCCATGATGGGAACTTCCAAAGCGGCTTCAATGTAGAGATATTAATGGTATTGTTTTTATAAAGCTTGGAATGGGGTAGCAATATCGATAGGGAAAAGGGGAGAAGGGTTTATAAGAAATTAATATACACCTCTGGCTTAAGCAAACGAAAAGATGCATGTGTAAGAAATTTATTGGAAGGATGCTGGGGTAGTTCATACAGTCCAATGAATTACTGAATAACCAAATCTTAATAGGGCAGGAATGATGGCAGATCTGGTCATTCTGATGGTCCAAGTTTCAAATTCCCAAAGGGAGAGTAGTTGATTGTCTCAACCTGGGTTAGGTGTCTACCCTGCATCAGTCAACTCTAGGTGAAGGGAACAGGATCAAATAGCAAGCACCTGATTGCAGGAAGCCTTTGCTTGTGTACCTGATTCATTTGCACTGTAAGAGGACAACAGCTGTAAGTGGGGCAGCTAAAAACAGACACAAAGAGGTACTTACTACAATTAAGTAAAAAAAGCAAGGTTCAGAACAGTTTGTTTAGTAAGACCCATTTAACTAAGAATTTATAACATGTGCACATGAAAACAGGGCCCAGGCACGTAACATATATGAGTGTTACAGGCAAGTGTAAGACATGCTGGGACTATAGCAAACTAGAGAAAGGATCCCACATTTAAAGGGAGCAGATGCAATCTCCATTCCAGCTGATTTTAGTCCTGCTGGAATGCAGATCCACTGCTGGCAGATCTTTGGATTTTTCAAGCAAAGGCAAACACTTGATTTTTATGTGAAATTTTCTGAGTTTAAAAACCCTCTGGGAGGCAAAGAAAAATCTCTGCAGGCTGTTTCTGTCTGCAGGTTTCCAGTTTGCAATGCTGTTCTATACATTTGTATATAAATAGAAAGTATTAAGATGGATCTGAGTTTGTACCTGCTGTGTGTGAAGTTATTTCCCTTCTAACATGTAAAATAGGGACATTGATTTGAACCTTCAGGGTTGAATCCATGAGTTAACATAAAGTGCTCAAGAGCTTTCAGTTAAAGATGGGGTGAATTGAATGCATGCATATAGTTTTGCTCCCTCCTGAAAACCCATTAAAACCACAGTAAAGGGATTTGAAGTAACAGAAATTCACAAGGATAGGAGGAAAAAGGGAAGAGACAGCAGCAATAAAAATTTGGAATCTGGAAAGCAGATGGACAAGTAGTAAACCAACTTGGCAGATCTCTGAGATGAAATCTTACACATAGAAGGAGGAAAAAAAGAGAACCAACCTGATATATACCACAGAATATTAAAAAGGCTCAGGGACTGAGGAGAGAGGAAGTGGGAAATAAATTTAGGAAAATTGATTGAACACTGCCTAAGAAACTGATTCTTAGAGTCTCCTTCATATTTTATCCCCCTGAGTAACTTATTACACCCTAACAGAAGACTGAAGGATTATTATCTAGAATTTTTTAAAAAGAAAACGAGTTCCTGTCATGGTTCAGCAGTTAACGAACCAGACTAGCATCCATGAGGATTCAGGTTCAATCCCTGGCCTCCCTCAGTGGGTTAAGGATCCGGCGTTGCTGTGAGCTGTGGTGTAGGTCGCAGACTCGGTTCAGACCCCAAGTTGCTATGGCTCTGGCGTAGGCAGACTCGGTTCAGACCCCAAATTGCTATGGCTCTGGCGTAGGCTGGTGGCTGCAGCTCTGATTGGACCCCTGGCCTAAAAAAAAAAAAAAAAAAGATAGGTGTGGCCCTAAAAATAAATAAATAAAACAAAAATAAAATAAAGAAGACAAGTCCCTGAATTAAGGGCTTCATGGCACAATTGTGAACTAATATGTGTTTACTGAAGGTTGCATGCTGAGACCTCCCAACTATGTTCCTTTCCTGGCTCCAAGAAGGCAAGCAGCCAGTTATCTACCCAGGGCCAAACAGATGATTAAAACATTTTTCTTGAGGATCTAATCAGCCAAAGGGTAAACAAACAGAGCATACTGACATTGGGGGTTCCTGGACAAATGGTCTGGTCAGATCATCCCATAGAGAAACTCCAAATCAGCAAGCCTCACCCGTGTGCTCAAAGCTTCAAATCTATTTTATGTCCTTCTTCAACAAGAGCAATCAAAGATCTGAGTCAAACCTCTAACAGGAAAGATAAAGACAAAAACAAACAAGCACATAAAAGTAATTTAAAGGAAAGAAAGTAATACAGGAGAAAGAAAACTTCTAAATCACCGTAATTAATATGTTCAGAGAGATGAGATCTTTCCTTGCTATTTTTCGATAAAGGAACATTTGGAGAACAAAGCAAGGCCTGTGGAAAGTACAACCATGATAGCAGAAATGAAAAATTCAGTAGGAAGACTGGAAGTTAAAATTGAGAAAATCTCCCAGAAAGTAAGAGGAGAATTCAAAGAGATGGAGAGAAAAGGTAATGAAATTAAAGGACAAGTCCACAATTCTTACTGACACTCAAATAATAGGCACTCAAAGAACAGGTGTAACTGAGGGAAGGAAATCCTAAAAGAAATAATTCAAGAAAATTTCCCAGAACTGAAGTTCTTGTTTTTCCAGAATGAAAGAACTTAAGGAATATCTAGCACACTGAATGAAAATATATCCATATGTAGCTGTTGGTGAAATTCAGAACACCACTGTGTAATTTCAAAACACCTAAGGCAAAGAGAAGATTCTAAAAGCTTTCATAGGAGTTCCCATTGTGGCTCAGTGGTTAATGAATTGACTAGGAACCATGAGGTTGCGTGTTCGATCCCTGGCCTCGCTCAGTGAGTTAAGGATCCAGCGTTGGCGTGAGCTGTGGTGTAGGTCACAGACTCAGCTCGGATCCCACGTTGCTGTGGCTCTGGTGTAGGCCAGTGGCTACAGCTCCAATTGGACCCCTAGCCTGGAAACCTCCATATGCCGTGGGAGTGGCCCTAGAAAAGGCAAAAAGTCAAAAAAAATAAAAGCTTTCTTAAAGAAACGATAGGTTACATACAGTCAGAAATCAGAATGGCTTCAGGGAGTTCCTGTCGTGACGCAGCGGGAACAAATCCGACGAGGAACCATAAGGTTGTGGGTTCGGTCCCTGATCTCACTCAGTGGGTTAAGAATCCTGCATTGCCATGAACTGTGGTGTAGTTTGCAGACGCAGGTCGGATCTGGCATTGCTGCGGCTGTGGTATAGGTGGGTGGCTACAGCTCTAATTAGACCCCAAGCCTGGGAAGCTCCTTGTGCCGTGGGTGTGGCCCCAAAAAGGACAAAAGACCAAAAAATAAATAAATAAAGAATGGCTTCAGGATTCTTTTTGTGTGTGTCTTTCTTTCTTTCTTTTTTTTTTTTTTTAGGACCGCACCTGCAGCATATGGAAGTTCCCAGGCTGGGGATTGAATCAGAGCTGTAACTGCCAGCCTACACCATGGCTATAGCAATGCAGGATCCAACCCACATCTGCAACCTACACCAAAGCTCATGGCAATGCTGGATCCTTAACCCACTGAGCAAGGCCAGGGATTGAACCAGCATCCTCATGGATACTAATCGGGTCATTACTGCTGAGCCACAATGGGAACTCCTCCCCTGGATTCATAAAGCAACATTGGAAGCAAGAATGGATCAGAAGTGCCTTAAAAATTCTGTAGGCAAATGGTTTCTGACTGAGAATACTATACCCCGTCAAACTATAATCAAGTGTGAGGATAGAATGAAGAAATTTTCAGACAGGTTGTGTCTGAATTTACCCTTTCTCATCAAAATAAAGAAATACTAAACCAAGAAAATAGAAGTTTCAGCAAGGAAGGAAATGAAGAACACTTAAAAGGTGACAATGAAGAGAAATCCTAGGATCACAGCTTTGCACCAGGTGTGCAGGGCAACTAGTCCTGATGAGAGCAAGGTGATTTAAAAGAGGAATGTTGGGGGCCCTCACACAGGCTAAAATTGATGAGGCCACTGGTACATGTGATCTCCTAAATAAGGGTATAACCCAAGAAAGAGGAAGATACCAATTCTAGGCAACAGGGACTCCAACTCAGGAAAAAAAGAGAAAAGAATGCCCAGGATGGCAGGGAAAGAAAGTCCCAGGAAAACATTTGAGCAGGAGGGCTAGAGTGCAAACAGTTCTGGTAAGAAAATAAAGATCTACAGAGGGATATCTTCAAGAGAAAAATTAGAACTGATAGATTACCTGCTGCCATTGACCATGAGGAACACTGTAGTGAAAGAGTATTGGAGGTTGCCAGAAGAGTCAGCTATAGGTAACCGTTAAAAAGAAAATTAAGCAAATGAAAAAACCAAGGCGATTGTCAATTTTAGGAAAAGCAAAATTAGGAAAAAGATATACTTTTAGTATATTTCAGTGGTCAGTTGTAAATAGCATTTGTGTAGACACAATAATATAAATAATGATTACTGATCGAGCCAAAAATTGTAATAAAGTTCTATTGGGAGAATAGGGGAGAACAAACAGAAGGGATGGTGCTGAAGAGAGCTAAATCCTGATAAAAAGAAGAAACTACATTATGTCTAAAATTGATTAATCAAAAGGTAGCAATAAGAACATATTATTTAGGAAAAAGATTTTTAAATGCCAGAAGAAATAGCTAAGAATCTAAAATGATTAATTCTGGGAAAGGAGATTTAGGGGAATGGGGAGAGGAGAGGCAGGGTGAGAGATTATTGTTTTACATTAGGTATCTTTGCAGAGTGGGATTAACAGGGAAAGAGTTTTATTTAACACTTCATATTCTCCATACTATTTAAATTTTTCATAAGTATGCATTACTTTTCTAATTATAATAAAAGTAATAAAACTAACATGCTGTCCTTATTTTCCGCATTCTTGGGAATTTTATCTCCAGACTGTTGAGACACCTAAGGAAGTTCTCACCATCACCAGTGTCAAGACCTGCCCATGGGTTTGTCTCCTTTAGCTTGAATGACAGTAAAGCAATGGCTCTGTGGGTGCCCCACTGTGGTTTCTCTTCTCACTTGAGCCCATTTCAGTTTTTATCATACCAGTATCTTCAGGCCATCTCCAGGAGGCAGGAAGCTCTGGCTCCCTCAGCCATGTTAGCCACAGTCTTGCACACCAAAGAGCCTTTATCAGACCATGTCTTGCTGTTCAGTGTATCTCTCTATTTTGAGGTTCTCTCCTCCAACCCTTACCTTATTTGCACTAGACAGTCCTTTCCATTTTTGTACCCGCCCCCTACCCCCAGCTCCTGGGGTAGGTATTTCCTGGAGCATAATATCATAATTGTGACTATTTAAGTTTGTGTTTGGACCACACAAGAGATAACATCCTGAAATCAATTTGGACATTCATGGTACATGGTTAAAACCTTTGCCCCAGACAAAGACATTATCTTGTTAGATGGAACAAGAAGATCTGCCCTCTGCCATGGAAGAAGACATCTTTACCTTCCTAGGATTTTTACTATACAAACATCCTTAAAAAGATAGCCTGGGATTTCCTGCTGTGGCACAGTGAATTAAGGATCTGGTGTTGTTGCAGCTGTGGCATAGGTCACAGCTCTAGCTTGGATTCATTCCCTGGCAGGGGAGCTTCCATATGCCACAGATGTAGCTGAAAAAGGGGTTTAGGGGGAGATAGTCTGCAACAAAGTTGATATAAGATGTGCAAAAACTCAGTGAAGAATTGTCTCCCAAGACTGACCCGTAGAGACAGTAAGGTAAATATTTGTTGTCTTAAGACATTAAGGTTTGGAGTAACTTGTTACACAGCAATAGATAACTGATACACTCATATATTTTTATTTTTGGTGCTCTTTATTCCTTTGTGAAGATCTAGATTTCCATTTGGTATGATTCCCCTTTTTTTCTAATGCTGGTTTGCTGATAATGACTTTTTTTCAGCTTTTTTTTTTATCTCCAAAAGTCTTTGTTTCTTCTTTGTTTCCTTTGAAACAGTTTTATTGAGGTGTAATTTATGTACCACAAAATTCACCAATTAAAAATGTAAAATTTCAGTGATTTGGTAAATTAGAGTTGTGCGACCAATACCATAATCCAATTTTAGAACATTTCCATAACTTTAAAAAGTTCCCCTATGACCTTTGTTTTGTTTTGTTTTGTTTTTTGTGGGGTTTATTGTTGTTGTCGTTTTAGAGCTACACCTGCAGAATGTGGAGGTTCCCAGGCTAGGGGTCAAATCATAGCTGCAGATGCCGGCCTACACCACAGCCACGTCCACAGCAACACCAGATCTGAGCCACATCTGCAACCAGCAGCACAGCTCACAGCAACACCGGATCCTTAACCCACTGAATGAGGCCAGAGATCGAACCCACATCCTCATGGATACTAGTCTAGGTTCATTACCACTGAGCCAAGATGGGAACTCCCTCCAATGTTGTTTTAATAATCTCCACTTCCACCTTGGACCTATGCAACTACTAGAATATCTCTTTCTAGATATTTCATATATATAGAATCATATATGTAGTTTTTGTTTCTGACTTCTTTCACTTAGGATATTTTTGAGGTTCATCAATGTTATAGTAAGTATCAGTGATTCATTCCTTTTAAATAATACTATTCCATTACATGGATATGCTACTTTTTGTTTATTCACCAATTGATGAACATTTAGATTGTTTCCATTTTTGGCATTGTGAGTAACACTGCTATGAAATTTTCCATATGTGTCTTTGGACATAAGTTTTCATTTATCTTGGGTAGATTTAGAGAAATGGAATTTCTGTGTTGTGTGGTAAGGTTGTGCTTCACTTTTAAAGAAATGGACACATTGTTTGCAAAGTGGTTGCACAATTTTACATTCCCACAAGCAATGTATGAGGGTTCCAATTTTTGCATGTCCTCACCAACAGTTGGTGTTGTTTTTATTGTTTTATTGTTTTATTGGTGTTATCTTTTTTATTGTTTCTTTTCTGGTGAATATATCATTGGCATCTCATTGTGGTTTTAATTTGTGTACCATTGACAAGTAATACTGAACATCTTTTCATGTGCTTATCAGCAATTTGTCTATATTCTTTGGTCAAATGTCTCAAAATTTTTTGCCAATTTAAAAATTGGTTTGTTTTTATTATTGAGTTGTAAGAATTCTTTATATATTTTAGATACAAATCCTTTACCAAATGTATTTTTTGCAGATATTTTATCCCAACCTATAGCTTGTCTTTTCATTTTCATTTTGTCTTTGAAGCACAAAACTTTTTTTTATCTAATTTTAATTTTTTGCTTTTTGGGGCGGCACCCGCAGCATATGGAGGTTCCCAGGCCTAATTGGAGCTATAGCTGCCAGCCACAGCCACAGCCACAGCCACAGCAACTTGGGATCCGAGCTTCGTCTGCAACCTACACCACAGCTCACGGCAACGCCAGATCCTTAACCCAATGAGCACAGCCGGGGATCAGACCCGAAACCTCATGGTTCCTAGTCGGATTCATTTCCGCTGCACCACAACAGGAACTCCAACTTTTTTTTTTTTTTTTTTCGATGAAGTCAAATTTATCAATTTCTCTTTTAGCTTCATGCTTTTAGTATCATATTTTAAAACTCTACCCACTCCAAGGCCATGAAGATTTTCTCCCACATTTTCTTTTGGAAGTCTTATAATGTTAGCTTTTATATCTAGATATCTGATCCATTTGAATTAATTTTGTGTATAGTGAAACCCAAAAAATGGGGGTGACTTACTTTATTGAGATAATCATTTTATTGTGGTGTCTGAAAATGAACCTGCAGTATCTCTGAGGTATGCCTGTATTTTCTTCCTCAGTGTCTAATCTGTTAGTCCCATCTAGTGTATATTTCTAGTGTTAGGACTAATTTTTCCTCTCACTTTCAGGAGTAATTGTCCTCACTGCTTGTTGTCCAGTGTCTGAAACCAGTTATTTCATATATTTTGTCTTATAATTGTTTAGGCAAAAAGTTAAAACCCAGTGCCTGTTATTCCATCTTGGCTGGAAATGAAAGTTGTCTATTCCAATAGCCTCCCAAATATCCCCCAGGTATTTTCTCTCATTGTTCACATTTGGTACCCACTCATTGGACTGGTCTGGGAATATTTAGATAACAAATGTGAAAAAGAATATTAGAAAACTCCCATAGTTGCCCTATAGTAATAATTCTGGTTAGTATTTCATATTTTCTTCCAGTTTTCTTTCAATTTTTTTGATTTTACGTGATTTTTATGTCAATCTTCTCCTTATTTGACTTTTTTTTTCTGGCTTTCGACACTAATGACCACTCCTTCATTTTACTTATTTATTTATTTAATGGCCACATCCTGGGCCAGGGAAGTTCCAAGCCACTGTTGTGACCCAGGCCTTAGCTGTGGAAATGCTGGATCCTTTAACCCACTGCGCTGGGCTGGGGATTGAAGCTGCACCTCCTCTGTGACCCAAGCCACATTTAAAAAACTTTTTCACTCTTAGCTTCCAGAGAATCTTTCTCTCCTGGTTCTATTTTAACCCTTCCAAACCCTAAGAATTCTCCTTCCTGATCTTCACAAATTCCTCTTCTGCTGCGTACCCTTAAATATTGATGTCTTTCTTGTTTCTTTTCTCACTCAATATCCACATTCTGCCTGAGTGATTTCATCTATTACCCATGACTTCAGTTATCATTCATCTGCTTATGACTCACAAATTTATATTTCCAAATCTTTCCCCCCGGTACTCCAGATCTATATAGCTGAAGGTCTAATATACATCTCTAGCAAAGTGGGACTCATTTTCTTCCTCAGCAACCTAATCTGCACCCTAGTTCCATCCCAATGAATGGCACTTATGTCCTCCATTCTTTCCAAGTTAGAAAGAGAGAAGTCATTGCTAAACTGCCCTTCTTTCATCTTCTTAACCCCTGTACATTTAATGGAGGCACCTAATTCTTGACTAGTTTATCTCCTAAATATCTCCTTTCTTTAAACCTGTGCCCTGGTTTTCCCACATTCCTGCTGATCACACCTTATTCTCTCTCACCTGAACTATTGCAACAGCTTCTTACCTGGTCTCTGGGTAAGTGCTGGATGCATGTGGTCTTTATACCAATTCATTCACTCTCTGGTTTAAAGAGCTCCAGTGGTTCCCCATCACTTATAGGATAAAACCTGTAGCTTAGTATGTACAAGGCTCTTCACAGTCTGCCTCCACACTCCCTTTCAGCCTCCTGATCCTCCCAAATGTATTATCACCAAAGGCAGCATCCCCTTTGCCTTTATTTATTTATTATTTATTTATTTATTCATTTGTCTTTATAGGGCCGCACCCACAGCATATGGAGGATTCCCAGACTAGGGGTCTAATCGGAGTTGTTACTGCTGGCCTATGCCAGAGCCACAGCAATGCCAGATCCAAGACATGTCTGCAGCCTACACCACAGCTCACAACAACGCCGGATCCTTACCCACTGAGCGAAGCCAGGGATCAAATCCACAACCTTATGGTTCCTAGTTGGATTTGTTTCCTCTGCGCCATGACAGGAACTCCCCCTTTGCCTTTTTACATGCTCTTCTTTCTCTCTGGAAATCACTTCTCCAGTTTCTGTCTGACAGATGCCTTCTCATGTTTCAAGATACAGCTTAAATGTCCAGTTCCTCAGTGAACCTTTCCCTGGAACCCCTCAAGAAGCACATCTTCCTATTCTTCTCATGTCCTGGCAGTTCCTTCACTCATCTATCACAGCACTTGTCACAGTGGCCTGAGGTTATGCATTTACCTCTGTTTCTCCTACTAGACTGTGCACTCTTCTTACTCCTTATTATGTTCTTATTTCTCTAACAAGGGCTCAGCATAGTAGTTCTCAGTAAGCATTCAGTAAGTGCACGCACCGAACATGCAATTGTGCTCAATAAGTGTTGGTATTATACTTGGTTTCCTAGCTGAGGTCCATAGCCGACTTCGGAGTGCCCCTTAAGCTCTCTGAATTGTATGTGAAACTGTATGTTTTGAGGGTATTTTACTAAAAAAAGATCCATTCTAGTCAACATATTTTCAGAGGAGGCCTCTACCTTAGAGAAAAGCTGGGCCAGTAAGTTGTTTTTAGATTTTGTTTGTTTGTTAGGGCTGCACCTGTGGCATATGGAAGTGCCCAGGCTAGAGGTTGAAGTAGAGCTGTAGCTGCCAGCCTATGCCACAGCCACTGCAAAGCAGGATCCAAGCTGTGTCTGCGACATACACCAGAGCCCACGGCAAAACCAGATCGCCAACCCACTGAGCGAGGCTAGGGATTGAACCCACATCCTCATGAATACTAGTTGGATTTGTTTCAACAAGAACCCCTAGTAAGCTGTTTTTAGAAACCAGAGCTTAAATTTCATCTTGGAAATGGGATGACTTTCTGCTCAACTCACATCACTCAGTCCTATGAGAGAGCTGGAGGAGGCTATGTAGTAGCTCTCCACTGCAGGCAGGGCCATTCAAAAGGCTGACTTCTCAAGGCACAGGAACCTCCTCTGTCTCCCCCACCTCTCTCTTTTCTCTCTCTGACTCTCCTCCTTCCCTTCCTCCCTCCCTTTCCCTCTCTCTCAAGCTTTCACACTCATGAGCACACATACCAGGATGAATGCAAACTCAAAATTCAAATACAGACACATCTCTGCATATACACAACATGCACACCCACAAACACACAGCCAGCCACACATCCACACATTCACCTGCACACACGGAGATACACATGTACACACAAACCAGCCACATATAAATAGGCAGCCTGAGTGGCACACAACCTCATCCACGCATGCTCCATATGTAACTGCATGCATGCACACAGCCATGCATGTGAGAATCCAGGACCTGGCTCCCCCTCTCCCTCCCGCAGAGATTGAGCGCTGCCCCTGGCATCAGGCCGGGGAGACAGCCGAGTGGAGCCATCTGTCAGGCTGAGGTTCCTGCACCGCCCATCCTGCCTGAGCTCAGACGGTCGGCATGCCAGGCATGCAGCCTTGCTCTTCTCTCTGGCTGAATCATGCTGAGTGAGCTGGGCCGGCCAGAGTTTATCAAATCAGAACAGAATTTTGGCACAACAGATGACTTGTGAGCTTGGCATGTGTGGGCCTGGGAGGTGGAGACCTGTAGGGGGAAGAAGGAGGAGTGGAGGTGAGGAGAGAGGAAAATTACTTGTCAACTTATGGTGAGATGGTGGAGAATGGAGTTCAAGAGGCTCTATGGCAAGGGAATTGGATAGAAAGTCGGAAAACCTGATTCAAATTCCAGCTCTGGCTCTTAATAGCCACGTGACTTTGAATGTGTTAAATTACCTCTTTGAGCTTTGGTTTCTTCTATAAAATTGACCTAACAGAATTATCTCACTCATAGGATTGACAACAGAATTTTATGAGATGCGACTTATGAATTAGTATGGTGTGTGGCACATGGCGGCACTTAATAAACAGTGACTACTGTAGTCAGAGAACGTGAGAGTTCAAAGATCATGGAGACCAGCAGCCCAGCCTGACCAGCCCTTTTAACTCACTATCCCATCCCCACTAGTTCTGGGGACCAGTCTTGATTTCCAGTCTTCCTCTGAAAACCAAACACCCAGTCCACCTTGCACCCCACCGGCCTCTGGTATGGCTTCCTCGCACTCCCCTCCTGAATCTGAGAATTGACACTGCCCCTCTGATACTAACCTTCACCTCTCCACACCCACCTCAGGCTGCTTCTGCCCCTGGCACCTCCACCCATGCAGCTCCCACCACTCCCATTATCTGATTTGGGTAATAGTAATAATGATATTAGCAATACCTGGAGTTTATTAAGCCCTCACTCATGGAATTTCTTAAGCCCTCATGTGCCAGAAATTGGCAAAGGAAATCCAATTTAACCCTTACAACAATGTTATAAAGTAAATACTATTATCATCCCTATTTTACAACTGAAGAAACCAAGGTACCAAAAGAATAAGCAATTGGCCCAATGTAACTCATTGATTGAATGTAAGACATTGATTGTAAATCATACTATTGTCTCTTATACAGAGACACTGGCAATTGTACCATGTTACAGTGCTAAAATGCTTTGATGCAGAGATGTTTAACATAAGGGATGAGGGGTGGGGAGTGTACCTTACAGAGTCAGTGAAACACAGTAGTTGTACTGGAGCCAAGATTTGACCTCTGGAATTCTGACTCTATATCCTGCACCATACTTTACTGCCCTCAAACTCACATGAATTAAGCCCTCTGTGGAACAGACACTGTACCAAATTCTTAATATACATTTCATGATCTCATTCAGATCTCGTTAACCATCGTATTAGGTCGAAACTGTTTTCTACTTTGTTTTACAGATGAGGAAGCTAAAACTCTAAGTTATATCATTTGTCTGAGTTACCAACGTAAGTCATGAAACTGAGATGCAAAACCAGGCCTATCTGACTTCAGAGTCTTTACTCTTAGCCATCATGCCTGTCAGATGCCTTCTCTCAGACTATGTGGTTGTTCCCAGTGTTTTATCCAGAGGTCTCCTCAGGCTGCTCTGGGGCTGTCACAGCAGTTGTCTTTTGGTGATTTCCAACATTAGAAGTGGTTTTGCTGTGAGTGGGTGGTAAGTGGTGGGGGACACTGACCTGAGCTGAAGGGCAGAACAACGGGCGTCCTCTGGGTGAGATGACCTCTCAGCAGGGCCTTCTTGCACTGGGCCTCACTTACCCCACTGCTAACATGGGGAGAATAAGCTTACTCCTGGACCTATCAAAATGAGTATATTCTTTTTTCAAATCGTCTTTTTTTTTTTTGTCTTTTTGCCATTTCTTGGGCCACTCCAAGAAATGGCACGGCATATGGAGGTTCCCAGGCTAGGGGTCAGATTGGAGTTGTAGCTGCCGGCCTACACCAGAGCCACAGCAACTCGGGATCCAAGCCGTGTATGTGACTTACACCACAGCTCATGGCAACGTCGGATCCTTAACCCACTGAGCAAGGCCAGGGATCGAACCCACAACCTCATGGTTCCTGGTTGGATTCGTTAACCACTGAGCCATGACAGGAACTCCAGTATTCTTTGAGATCAAAAATAGAAGTAATCTGCATTAAGGATGAGTGCTTCCTTAGACTGCTGTCTGTGGAGCTAGCCCACAACTAAATTCTAGCCTTAGTTCCCAAAGGTTACCACCAAACCAGGAAAAACTCCAAAGGATCCTTACCTCCCTGCCTTTGTTCACCCTGTCCATGTTTCTGAAAGGACTTCTCATCTTCACCTTTCATACTCACACCCAACCATCAAACCTCATTCATAGATTTCCTTCCATGAGATGTTTCTGGACAGTTGTCCTTGAAGTGACTCGTTTCTCCTACCTAATCTTTGATTATAAGCTCTGAGGACCTGCATCCCTAGTAGCCTAGTCGTCTAATTATTAATGTATAGTACATTTTCTCTATGGAGGACTGGAGTTGGTTTTTGCCTACCCACCGTCCTCTCCCCCTTTTGATAACAGCTACTTGATTTTCCTCTGCCTCTTTTTCCTCTGGCTTCTTCACGTACTCTTTTCTCTTTCTATTTCTCTGCCTCCCATATTGATCGATAGAACCATCGTAGTGGTTACAAGCGCAGACTCTGAGCTCTGAAAGATTTCGGTTCCATAACTTACTACCGATACGATCTTGGGCAAAGTCACTTACAGATAAGGACATAGTTTTGCTTGCTTCATAAGACTGCTGAAAACATTTAAATGGAATTGCAAGTTTAAGGACTTGGGCCTGGTGAAAAGCAATGCTCAAGCGGTGTTAGCTGCTATTATTTTTATTGTCATAGTTAAGAACCTTTAAGCACCAAGGAACAGAAAATGCAACTCAAACCGGAATGAACAGTAAGGAGATTCTTCATCTTCTATAATAGGGAGGCTTGAAGTAGAGCTGGCTCCAGGCATGGAATAATCAGGGCCCTGACTCTGTTTCTTTGCCGTTCTCTGCGCTCTGCCCCCTCCTGTGTATTGGCTTTGTCTGCAGGCTGGCTTCCCTTATTGTCTAGAGATGGCTGTGTCACCATGTCCTGAGCAACTATGACAACATTCTTTCTTGTTCACATCCATCACAACAGAGAACAAACCTCCTCCCCCAAAGAAATATAAATCCCTTCTTTCAATCTATTTAGTTCAGCTTAGGTTGTGGGCCTGCCCCGGACCGATGGCAGTGACCAGGCGATTCCCTGTGTTAACTGGCCAAAGCCTGGCTTCCTAAACCAGTCACTGATAAGTGAGGGTGCATTGCCAGGATTGGCTTAGACTAACTGGGAACCACCTCTGGAGTGAGAGATGGAGTCCAGCTTTCTCCCGGTTACACAGCCTGCATCATGGCAAGTAGGGAGGGATTCTGTTAGGAGACAGGAATATATGGATGTTGGCTAAACAACCAGCATCCTCTGCAATGATAACTATTTCATTTCTTCCATGCTAGCTCACGTGGGTCTCTTCAAACCTTTGCTCAAAAGGCTCCTATCAATAAGGTCCTTCTTGACCATGAGACCATAGAATAACACAGACACTCCCATCTTTCTCTTCCACTCCTCTTTTGCACTTCCTAGCTCCCTCACCTGGCATTAGATTTAGCTAAAGCACTTCCCACCATCTGCTATGCCATATACTTTTGACTCCATTTATTGTGTCTCCTAAAAAACAAGCTCCATGAAGGTAGAGATTTGGGTTTGTTCGATGCTGTATTTCTCAAACCTAGAAGAGTCCTGGCCCATAGTAGGTACACAATACAAATTTGTTGAATAAATAAGTGATTTATTCCTCTGCTCTTCCTCAGAGGCTGTCACCCACTGGAGGGGTCCTAGGAATGGTAGCATCCTTCTCAGATCCTCCTTTTCTTCTCCCTTTGTCCTCTTTCACCATCTTTCCCTCCTCATCTTTCTCCCTGTCCTTCTGATACCAATCTGTGGAGTAGGCTGGAATTTGTAATTTTGCTTTCTTTCCACATAGCATTGATCGTAAATCTTTTCCTTCTCCCATTTCATGGTAATGATTACCTCTTGTACTCTACATGCAAAATATTGAATAATTTGTGTTCAAATAAAGTTAGAAAACCTGAGTGCCCTTTCCATCTGGCAGAGATTTAAGACACAGCATCTCATGGTTGTTGAGAACTACATTTATGTTTTTACATGTGTTTCAAATACGTTATGTATTTACAGGAGTTCTGGTCGTGGCTCAATAGTTAACAAATCCGACTAGGAACCATGAGGTTTCAGGTTCGATCCCTGGCCTCGCTCAGTGGATTAAGGATCCGGCGTTGCTGTGAGCTGTGGTGTAGGTCGCAGACGTGGCTCAGATCCTGAGTTGCTGTGGCTCTGGCATAGGCCGGTGGCTACAGCTCTGATTAGACCCTCTAGCCTGGGAACCTCCACATGCCGTGGGTGTAGCCCCAGAAAGACCGGAAAAGAAAAAAAAAACCCACTAAATACATTATGTATTTACAGACATGCATATAGAGTGTTTTCCTGTAGGCCCTTCTGAGTTTACCATTCTGTGGCTTCCTAAACTGCTGTCCTCTCTGAGGTCTCCTTTGCTAATGTTTTAAAAAATTCTTAGGGGAAAAAAATCTCTGCTTTTTCCCCCATACCACCCCATCCTAAAACCTGGTCTGCCCCTAATGTAGGACATGTAAAAAGGACCTTCTTTCCTTGCATGGTATTTTCTGACTCTAGGACTGGACAAAAGAACAATGATAAAAGTGACAACACACAACATGTATTTGCTCAGAAATTTATAGTGAATCTGCCCATTGCTCTTTTCTTAATTATACAGTAAATACATGCTCATAAAATATTCTTGTTTGAAGTAGTAAGTGAAAGCCTCTCCATCTTTTCTAATCTTACTTCCACAGGTAACCATTGTGTTAATGATTAGTGTATATTCTGCAGATTTTTTTCCTTGCATACTTGGCATGTCTTCCAGAATTTTAGTTCCTTCTCCGTGATACACATTGTTGCCAGGAAGTAGCTACCTGGGAAGGGATGACATTTTCTAGCCATCCTTGTGCCCAGGGGTGGCCATGCATGTTGTTTTTGCCAGTGGAATGTGAGCCAGAAGGGCGTGTATCATTTCCGGGTTGAAGATTTCAGGAAGTGAGTGTGACTCTTCCATACCTTGCTCTTCTTCTGCCTGCTGAAGCTCTGAGGGACAGCAGAACCACAAGATGAAAGGATCCTGGGTCTTTGAATCACTGAGGGGAAAAGAGCCACCTGCCAAACGACCTTGAACTTAACATGACTGAGAAATGAGCTTCTATTGTGTTTGAATCTTTATGCATGTGGGGGTTTATTTGTTGCAGTAGCTTGATGGTACCATAATTAATATAGCATATACAAACACAGGGTCTTTTATGTTACATTATACTTTACTTACACAAACTTTTAAAAAATGTGACCACACATTGGACCAGGATGTCATTTGACTTTCATAGCTGAGAGAGGTCATCTGAGAGAGGGGCTAGGAGGTGGAAGAGCCAGAGCTGGGCCTTGTAGCCCCTAAGTCTGTGTTCTCTTCAGTGTCCTCATACCAGCTATAAACTGGCCTTCACCAACCTCTTTGATGGGGTTAGCATGCAAGAAGGTGTTATTTGTTAGGCTTCTTTGATGACTCAGAGCAGCTGTGTTCCCCTCTGAGGTGGAGGTGGGTAACCCAGGTAGGGTCTGCACCCAGAAGCCTGTGGCTTCCTGCCTCCCTCAGTTTAAGGGTTTCTCAGAGAAGGAGCCTTCAAAATGATCCTATTTCTCAGAAGACAGAGTTTGTCTTGACAAGTGCAGGCTGCAAAGACTGCCCAGGGGATGGGGTGTGGGGCTGACATGACCAGCAGTTAGAGAGAAAGAGCCGTCACCTCCTTCTCCAGCCCAATGTGAACACCCCCAGAGCCTCAGAGTTTACAGCTAGTCAGCTTATGTCCCCAGAGGGCTGCCCTCCTCCAGGGCCCAAACACCACCAGAAAGCGAGCTGTAAAAAGCCAGATGGCCTCAGCTCTCATAGGCTTCCAGGAAACTTCGACCGTTCTAAGAAGCCCCCATTTCCTGCCTCCAGTCCAGTGCTTGGGTGGGGAAAGTTGGGGAGGCCCTCACTGGCTGCTCCCTCCACCCTTGAACGTTCCCTGGGGGATACCTCCGTTTGCACAGCTGCTCATAGAAGCAGTGTAGGCAGCAGGATGGGGTGGGGAGGGAGACCCCTCAGCTTATCCAGACTCCGGGGTCCCTCACTTCTCCAGGGCCCCCTCCACACCCATTTCTCTTGGCCCAGCATCCATCCATCAGCTCCTGAGCTAAAGACAGACCCAGAGGTGAGCCAAAGCAACCAAAAATTCAAAAGGCACTTGATTGTGGTTGTGAAATTTAATAAATCAATGTTCCTACAGGAGCCAAATAGCCATGGTAGACTATAAAATGATCTAAAGTTTCCACTTAAACATCAGCATTAAATGATACTTAATTATTCCCCTTTTCACCCCTTTTCAACAGTTTCGATTACATCAAAAATAATTCTTTTGGCTGCTAATGGGTCTTTAACACCTCTCTAATACCAGTATGGCGCATAGGGGAAAAAAGAGAGAGAGAAAGAGAAAAGGCACACATAAATAATATTAGAAATAAAAATAGATATTGAAGCAGTGCTGCTAACATCCATCCCCTTTACATACTGTCATTGTCATCCCATTTCTTCCCATTCTCCAGTTCTTTGAAAACTTGTGATTAAGGGGATCTTTGTTACTTATTTTTATTTTTATTTTTTGTCTTTTTGCCTTTTCTTGAGCTGCTCCAGTGGCATGTGGAGGAGGTTCCTAGGCTAGGGGTCTAATCTAATTGGAGCTGTAGCAGCCGGCCTATGCCAGAACCACAGCAACGTGGGATCCGAGCCGTGTCTACACCTATACCACAGCTCACAGCAATGCCAGATCCTTAACTCACTGAGCAAGGCCAGGGATCGAACCTGCAACCTCATGGTTCCTAGTCTGATTCTTTAACCACTGCGCCACAACGGGAACTCCTGTTACTTATTTTTTCATTCTTTTCTTGTGTGCTCTGGGCACTGGAGTAGAGATTTCTGGAAAAACCAGTTTCTTTTATCCCCTCTTGCCTTTCATGTTGAGTTATTTTTAATGTTTTCTTGTAAATATTTTATAATAATGTAGTGAAATGGATCACAGTGTCATTTCCTAATACAAAACAAGATATGTGGGAAGAAAAGGTACAATTCTTTGATTAAAATTATTTCCCACTGGAGTTCCCACAGTGGCTCAGTGGTTAATGAATCCAACTAGGAACCATGAGGTTGCAGGTTCGATCCCCGGCCTTGCTCAGTGGGTTAAGGATCTGGCGTTGCCATGAGCTGTGGTGTAGATTGTGGACATGGCTCAGATCCCATGTTGCTGTGGCTCTGGTGTAGGCTGGTGGCTACAGCTCCAATTGGACCCCTAGCCTGGGAATCTCTGTATGCTGTGGGAGCAGCCCAAGAAAAGGCAAAAAGACAAAAAAAAAAAAAAGAATTTCCCACTGACCTAAAAAAAAAGAGATAAAAATAGTCATAGCAATTGACACAACAGATATTAACATTTTCTAATATAATGCAATTTTTAAAAATGTACCCTTTACAAAACTTTTATGCTTCTAGAAACAAATCTAACAAAAGCTATGTTCCTAGTATTTATCAAGAAAATTGTGAAACTTTAATGAAAAATAAAATGAAATAAAACTGAAGCAAAGGAAAAGATATAGCATAGCCAGGAAGAAGTTTCATGATTATAAAAGTGTCAGTTCTCCTAAATTATTCTAGAAATTTATGCAATCTCAAACAATATATGGGACAGGGTTTTGTTTGTGTGTGTGAAATTTTTATAGCTGATTCTAAAATGTATTTGAAAGAGCAAAGAAAGCTGCTGTCATATACAACATAGTCAGGAAAGGCCTTTCTGAGAGATGATCATGAGGAGTGAGGCGTTCTGGGCAGATTGAGCCAAGGCTCCGAGGCAGCAACTGGTTTGGAATATTCGAGGAATACAAGGGGGTCAGAATGGCTGGAGTGGACTGAATGAGTGGCAGAAATGAGGTCAGAGAAGGATCCAAGGGTCTTTGTAACCTGTGGTAAGAGCTCTAGAATTAACTCTGAGATGGGAAGTCACTGGAGTTTTTTGAGCAAGGAGAGAGCCAATATAATTTAAACATTTTAAAGATTTTGAAAGGGCTGGAAATACTCAGTAAACATGTTTTCAGGTGGTATGGAGATGCAGTGAAAACTGTGAAGGGGGACATGAATGAATGACTGAAATTTTGGAAAATGCTGCCTTGAGAAATTCCTTGGGTCACAGATTTGGTCTTTGTCATTCACTCAGTGCAAACAGATCGGGAAAAGAATCTAAGTTCTTGGAGCCAAGACTGACAAATGTGCAGTAGGGTTGGGCCAGGCCCAAGTCCTCTTCCTGCTCCTTTGGCTTGTGGCTGAGGCCCCAGGGAGTCTCTCCCACAGCTGGGCCTCTGATGACAGCCTCCCAGGGAGCCGGTCCAAAAGGCAGTAACTCTGTCTGGCTCCCGAAAAATATCACTGAGGACTTCCAGACTAATGAGACTTAAAGAAGGCTAAAGGTGAAAGGCACTTCAGAAAGAATAACAAAAATAGATTATAATACAACCAGCGTGTCCCTAGGGGAACTCATTATCTTCTCTAAAAAACTTCCTTCTCTGGTGTTCCCTAGTCCAGTAAAGGGCCACACCATTTTTCATTCATTCAGTCCGTCTGTCAGTCAACAAATATTAATTAAGCACATGTTGTCAGTATTGAATTCACTGTGATGAGCAAAAGAGACCAGGTCTCTGCCCTCATGGAGCTTATAGTCTAATGTGGAGAGAAAGTTCAAAACTAAAGAAGTAATTCTTAGAGTTCCCATTGTGGCTCAGTGGTTAACGAACCTGACTAATATCCATGAGGATACAGGTTTGATCCCTGGCCTCACTCAGTGGGTTCAGGATCTGGTGTTGTCGCGTGCTGTGGTGTGTGGACATGTGCAGAGGCCAGCAACTACAGCTCTGATTCAACCCCTAGCCTTGGAACTTCCATAGGCCGTGGATGTGGCCCTAAAAAGACCAAAAAAAAAAAAAAAAGTTATTCTCACAAAATGCTTAGTGCTGTGAAGCAAACAAATAGGGTTATGTAGTAGAGAAAGGGTACTATAAGAAGTGGGTAGGCCAAATGTGGTCCATTGTCTTGCTTTGTAAATAAAGTTTTATTGGAACACAGCCATGGTCATTTGCTTACATTTTGTCTATTCCTGCTTTCATGCTACAATGACAGAGTTGAATGGCTGCCACAGAGACCATATGGCTTTCAAAATGGAAAATATTAACTATCTCGCCCTTTACAGAAAAAGTTACCTACCAGTGTGACAGAGGATAATGGACATCTCTTACCAATGTCTGATGGAAATTCCTGCAATGACGGAAATGTTCTATGTGTGCTAACATGGTAGCCCCCAGCCATGTGTGGCTAGTGGGCACCTGAAAGTTGGCTAGTAACTGAGGAACTTTACCTCATTTAATTATTTTAGATTTAAATTTAAATAGCTACATGTGGCTGGTGGCTACGGCAAACACAGTTCTATATAATGGCGCAGGTCAGAAATGTAGAGGTCTTCCCCGAATCCTTATGTCTTCCCCATACCTCTTCTGAATACCTCCTAAAGTCCCAATAAGCCAATGAAAATCAAAATCGAAATGTATGTTCACCATAGTTGCGCTTGTGTGCAAATATGTACAAGGAGATGCCAAAGTCTGTATCTAATACTTGAAAGCTACAGCTATTGTCATTAGTTACTTTATTAAGTGGAGAAGCACGGTGGGTGATTGAATTTTGCATTGTCCTTCGTTCTATTGAATCATTATTACTATTATTATTATTATTATTTTGCTTTTTACGGCCACATCCACACCATATGCAAGTTCCCAATCCACACCATATGCAAGTTCCCAATCAGCACTGCAGCTGCTGGCGTATACCACATCTCACAGCAACGCCAGATCCTTAACCCACTGAGTGAAGCGAGGGATCAAACCTGCATCCTTATGAATTCTAGTAAGACTCATTAACTGCTGAGCCCTATTGAATCATTATATGTATTAAAAATCTGAGATTAAGCTTGCTTCATTCTTTTGATTGTTGGGAATGAAGAAACATTTATCTCAAGTCATGTGTCTGAATGTGAGGGTGAGAAAAAGAGAGAGGGAAAGGGAGACAAACTTCTCATTGACTCTAAGGAGAAGACCCCTGTTGTCATGTTGCTGGTCCATAAGGTCTGGTGGTCTTGCTCTGGATCTAAAGAGACTCAAAAGAACTCTTGGCAACAGGACTTCCATGGACCTTCATGGCACTGGTCTGGGAACGTGGCTTAGGACTCTGCACATGGACAAGTCTGCTCCATTTTCTCAATGCTACCCCCACTCATAGCTTCTGATTCTTCATACTTTCTATTTCCTTGCAACTTTTGCCTGCTCATCTTGGTTGCCCCTGGTTCACTCCAGATCATAACCCCTGAATGTCTGCTCCTGCTGCTAAATGTCTCATTCTCTCAACATTTCTCTGTTTAAATTCCTGAATAAGAAAATACAGTTATCCCAACTCCTGTTTTTGTGCCATCCCATACTGTAGGTCATTGGCCAGCCTGTGGATTTGTTACAGTTGAGTTCAGCTTTCTGCTCCCCAGTCAGTTGTAGCCAAAGGAAGGTGGGGTCCCATGGTAAAAGCGGGGTGATCCTTGACTGCAGGGACCATAAGCAGAGGGACCATGGGTATAACAGCTGACATGTTGACTACCAACCTAACAAGCCTGCACTGGCTGGGCCATTTCCAGGTGCCTAAATCTGTGATACTACGATTCTCTCATGAGGCTTTGGGCTCTGAAGAGCTGGTTCTGTGCCTTGAATTGATTCTTTACAGCTAGAGGTTCCCAGACGGTTGCTTGGTTGGGGTAAACCTGTTCCTCTCTCTCCTCCTGTCCTCCCCAACTCAGACTTCCCCTATCCACTCACCAATTTAGAAATGCTTCAGCAAGGGAGGGAAGGACAACACTTCCCACATGTGGGTCTCAGAGCCACAGAGAAACACTGCTGTCCCTTGGGAGGAAGCCTGCTGCAGAGGCTGCTGGAGAATTTCTGATTTTGTGCTTTGGACCTTGGTAATTTGGGGATGAAGTGGTTAGAGCCCGAGGAGAGAAGTTTGCAAATTCACCCCCAACAGCCTTGGCTTGGGCTCTGAAGCTTGGGCCACCTCTGACTCAGAGTTGAGTTAAGGAATTAAGTCTGCTACCTCCCAAATTTGGCAGGGACAGCAATGGGTGGTAGCTGCAGAGGCTCTCCTAGGAGATTCTCCTAGGCAGGCAGAATGGCCTTCACTTGGCTGTATCCACAGGGGTGGGAGGGGGTAAAAGAGACCTGGAAAGCTTCCATTCCTAGCACAGCCCTCCCCAGCTGCTCTGAATGACTTAAAATTAACCAATAGACCTTCTCTTTACCTTTGGAGGCTTTGGTCCCAATTAAAATGCAATCCCCCGTACTGCCCAAGACTGTCTTCAAAGCTGACCTCTGTCCCATGGGCTTTATGGTAGACTTGAGTTGCATATGCCTCCCTCTTATCCGGTTTGAAGAGGGAGATAGCGAGAGCAGTGGGAGCCTGAAGATGTGTGCGCGTGAGTATTGGAGATAGACATGGGACATGGAATTGACAGTAGAAACATGCTGAGAATTGGGGCTGGAGCCCTACTGAATGCAGATTATAATAGAGCTGTACCTCCAATAAAGACCTGGGTCTAATCCTGGCTGAGCCACTAATCCTCCCTGTCCTTCAGCAAGTTGCTTAATCTGTCTGGGCCTCAGTTTCCTCATCTGTAAAATGATGAGGTTGGGTAAGGAAGTCTCTAAGGGCCTTTCTAGTTCTGAATCACTGGACTTGAAACCAATGCCTTCTGGAGGAGAGCCAAGAGAGGAGGAAGTTTCCACTGGAATTTCTCCTTTTAGGCTTTGAAATAGAGCAGCAACAGTGGATCATGCCCAGAAAGTTGGAGGACAGGAAGGTCTTACAGCTAAACTCAGACTGCTCCAGCTTCCAACCCCAAATTCTAGCACTTGCCAATTTCATCTCCAATCCAACTGAAAAAAATGGGTCCCTTCTTCAAGGCACTTGACTGCTGTCTTAGTAGTTCTACACATCTAGAATGTCTGCAGTGTGAAGGGCATTCTCTGGAGGGTGCAAAGCACATCCTATGCTGTCTTCAGCAGCAGCCTCCCATGCATCACACGTTCTGCCAGGGGCAGGGTGCAGGTTCCAGAGGCACCAGGTACTGTAAAGACCGTACTTTACAGTGGTTCACGAGCTGCTGGACCCCACCCGAGTTTCTGATTCAGTGGTTCTGGGGTGGACCCACACAATAAAGTACTATCTAGCTATCTTTTTTAAAATGAGGACACTTTTTATGTACCGCTATGCAAAATTCTCTAAAGTATATTATTAAATGAATTTTAAAAATGCAAAGTATTTTATTTTTTGCTTTTTAGGGCCGCACCCACAGCATATGGAGGTTTCCAAAGCTAGAGCTACAGCTGCTGGCCTACATCACAGCCACAGCAACATCAGATCCAAGCCACATCTGTGACCTACACCACAGCTCACGGCAATGCCGGATCCTTAACCCACTGAGTGAGGCCAGAGATCAAACCTGCAATCTTATGGTTCCTAGTTGGATTCGTTTCTGATGTGCCATGATGGGAACTCCTAAAATGCAAAGTATTTTAAAAATAAGTAGAGGATGCTACCATTTTTATAGAATATATGTGTTGCAGTTGACCCTTGAACAGCATGGGTTGGAACTGCAGGGTCTTTCTACCCAGGAATATTTTTTAATAGTAAATACCACATTATGGTCCATGATTGTTTGAATCCACAGATATGGAGGAACCATGGATGTGGCAGGCTGACTATAAATTATATGTGCATCAACACCTGCATTGTTCAAGGATCAACTGTATATATATATATATTTATAATTGCTTTGTATTCATAGGATATCCCTGGGAGCATTCAAAAGACACTAGTAATGAGGGTGGGTAGTGGATTGGTTGACCAAATGTCTGGAGTATCTAATTTTTTACACTTTTTCACACTTTTTCATTTAGGACCAGGTAGATACATTGCCTATTTACAAAGAAGGAAAGAGGAAAAGATGGGTGGGGGGGGAGAGGAGAGAAGAAGAAAGGAAAGGACAGGAAGGAGGACAAGGGAGAAAGAAGGGAAGAAGGGAGAAAAGAGAGGGAAGAAAGAAAATAGAGGGAAGAAAGAAAAGAGAGGGAAGGAAGATGAGAGGGAGAATTACTCCTATTCTTTCCCTCTGGCCTTCTCCTCTCTATGCAGCCAAACTGCTGCCTCTCTCTCTCTCTCTCTCTCTTTTTTTTTTTTTTTTTGTCTTTTTAGAGCCACGCCCATGGCATATGGAGGTTTCCAGTCTAGGGATCGAATTGAAGCTGTAGCTGCTAACCTACACCACAACCACAGCAGCATCAGATCCGAGCCGAATCTGTGACCTACACCACAGCTCACGTCAATGCCAGATCCTTAACCCATGAAGCGAGGCCAGGAATCAAACCTGCGTCCTCATGGATGCTGGTCAGATTCGTTTCTGCTGAGCCACAGACAGGAACTCCAGCTGCATTATACTCTTATATACTCATTATATAAGAGTATAATGATCCGCAAGGTTGCTGTTTCACAGGTCTGGCTGTCCTCTACTGCCAACTCCTGTTGACAGTATTTGGGGTTCACGGAGGGCACTGCTCTCTTTTTGGCTCCTCTGGTCCAAATGTGAAATAAAACCTTGTCTTCCTTGTCCCATATCCCAGCAGCGACCAGCCCATAATATTTAAAGAGAGATGACTGATGCCTCTCGAATAAAGAAAGATGAGAATAACAAAGACCATCACTTCCTACGACTGCACAAACTCAGATTCTTCCTCAGGATCCCCTGCTGATCCACACCCCTGCTGGGTCCCAGGCTAGCCTCTCCCTGCAGGAGTCAGTGTTCACCATCACCAAGAACTCTCCAGGCATGTTCCCCACTTCAGAGGCCAAGCCACTCTCCTGCAGGCCCCAGCGAGCAGGGAGATTTTTCCCTTACCCCAGATTATGAGGTGGCTCACCAGAACTAACTTCTGGACAAAGGACCGAATTCTTGCCAGGGGGATTAACGATGGCAATATCCATCCCCTTCAGGAATTACCCCCCACATGCCCATAAGGATGTATTTTGGCCTTCTGATCCTCAGAGAGACAATGACAAGAATCTGACTTGAGTACATCTCTAGTGTCTTGTCAGAGGGCTTTAGAAATCAAATTAAAATCAAATTAAGGGAGTTCCTGTTGTGGCTTAGCGGTTCACAAACCTGACTAGCATCTATGAGGACATGGACGCCAGTTTGACCCCTGGCTTCACTCAGTGTGTTAAGGATCTGGTGTTGCCGTGAGCTGTGGTGCAGGTCACAGATGCGGCTTAGATCTTGAGTTGCTGTGGTTGTGGTGTAGGCCTGGGAACCCTAGCCTAGGAACCTCCATATGCTGTGGGTGTGGCCCTAAAAAAGACAAAAAAAAACCCAAAATAAATAAATAAAAATAAAATAAAATTAAGATATGTAAGCTGAGGAGGGGTGTAAAAAAAAAAAAAGAAAAAAAGATATGTAAGCTGGGTTATAAATTGCTGACCCAGGGAGAAGTATGCCAAACTAAGTTGAGTTTCAGTGGGTCTCTCCTCGAGGGCTCAAAAATCCTGGGTCAAAAATCCAGTCTTTCCCAGAATCTACTTGTTAGATAAGGAAACAACAACAGCCAGATCTTAGACACAACGTTAGAGAAATGAGAAACACAGTGGTACCAAGAGCCTGGGATGACATCATTACGGCTATACACATAGCTCTAAGTTTCACTGCTCTAAGAAAGAATGATGATGGATGGTGTAATTGTCCTTGGGTGGTGAGAGGATATTTGTCCACAGACACAAACTTGTAATTCAAGGAGAAATTTACCACCAATTCTTCTTCTTTTTTCTTTTTTGGTCACACCCACCATGTGCAGAGGTTCCCAGGCCAAGGAGCAAATCTGTGCCAAAGCAGTGACCCAAGCCACTGCAGTGACAAAGCCAGGTCCTTAACCCGCTGCACCTCCAGGAATTCCCAAATGCTTATATAGAGGATAGTCAGCAATGAGGAGGTGGGTAACAAGAAAGACAGAGGAGAAATGTTTTGGAGGAGTTGTTCACGTTGGAAGGGAAGGTAGTGAGGGCAGCCCATGTTTCTTATAGAGATTGTTGTCTGGCCCAGGCTAGCAGATTTGTTTTTGTTTTTGTTTTTTGTTTTTTAGGGCCACACCTGAGGCATATGGAAGTTCCCAGGCTAGGGGTCTAATCGGAGCTGTAGCCACAGCAAGATGGGATCCAAGCTGCGTCTGCAACCTACGCCATAGCTCACGGCAACGCTGGGCTAGGCCAGGGATTGAACCTGTGTCCTCATGGAGGCTAGTCAGATTCGTTTCTGCTGAGCCATGATGGGAACTCCAGGCTAGCAGATTTGAATTGCAGTGTGCTATGCTGCCAGCTCCATGGTGTGTGGACACTCAGTGGGCAGTCCGTGCTTCCACTTTAACAGAACCGTGATCTCGTTCTACCATCCGTGCAGCTATGTGCTGCATCAGGGGAAGTGAGCTTTGCTTCCAGCTCCAAGGGAGAGGTCTGACTAACTAGTCTAGAGGCAATCTTATTTGTTGCCCATGATTAGTCTAGGAATATGCATATGACCCAGTTCTGGCCAATGAGAACAGAGAAATCTGCTGGAGGACTCTGGGAAAAGTTTCTTTGTTCCAAAGCAAGAGCAATAGAGAGATGCTCTCTCTTCTTCCTCTGTATTTTGTGTGATGCTTGGAACTCTTACAGCCATCTTGCAGCTCGAAGGATGAAGTCAACATCAAAGACGACATACAGAGAGCTGGAAAGAACCAGGATTCTTATGATATTGTCGAGCTGCTGAATCCACCAACCTGGGAATCTACCCTATCTCTAAACATATTTTAAAGCAAATTTTATTGGAGTTTCAGTCACTTGGCAACTGAAAGCATATAGCCCACAAATATTTATTGGAATCCAACTATTAACAGTTTTAGATGATAACATCTCTACTTCTGTAGACCTTATCTTATAATGGACGAGGGCTAGACATCAGACAATTGACTTCACAGTTAACCCTTTAATTGTAAAAGTGTAAATGCTGTGAAGGAGGATATGCATAAGAGAGGATCTGACCTTGTCTGAGAGTGGCACATTTGTTTCTCAGTCTCTGTCTTACCTGAGCTTTTTAATTTCAATTGTGCTTCTTATAAGAAGGTAGTTTACATTCAGTTCTAAGGCTTTTGCTTCCTGGTAAGGGCTTGTGACATCTATTTGATAACTATAGGGATAGCCATAGAGTTGTTGTTGTTGTTGTTGTTTTGCCTCTCCCTTCCCTTTTCCATACCTAATCCATCATTGAGTCTCTTTTTTTTTTTTTTTCTTTTTAGAGCCACACTCATGGCATATGGAAGTTCCTGGGCTAGGGGTCAAATCAGAGCTGCAGCTTCTGGCCTACACCACAGCCACAGAAACGCAGAATCCGAACTGTGTCTTTGACCTACATCACAGCTCACAGCAATGCCAGATCCTTAACCCATTGAGCAAGGCCGGGGACTGAACCCCTGTCCTCATGGATCCTAGTCGGATTCGTTAACCACTGAGCCATGACGGGAGCTCCTGCCATGGACTTTAAATATAAGACCAACAGGACCAGAGCTGACATGCTTCTGAGAAAACTATGGAGCCCAACTGTGTTCTTTCTTGGATAGAAGAAGTCCAACCTGTAGTTTATCTGGGATGAGCAGATTCCATTTTGGGAACCAGCAATGCCAGAGAAATCCTGCGAAATGAGAGAACTAGGCGGGCTAGCACTTGGGGGTCTCTCACAGCAGTGCAAGTACTGAACAAATTACAACCGTTTTGTAAGTCATCACTTAGTGGACCTCTGATGACAAGATAGCAAAATCAAGGTCTTTTTCATTTTGTTTATTTGTTTGTTTGTTTGTTTAGTGCCTCACCTGCAGCTTATGAAAGTTCCCAGGCTAGGGGTCTAATCGGAGTGTAGCTGCTGGCCTATGCCACAGCCACAGCCACACCAGATTCGAACCCTGTCTGTGACCTACAGCACAGCTCAAGGCAATGCCAGATCCTTAAACCACTGGGCAAGGCCAAGGATTGAACCCACATCTTCATGGATACTAGTTGCATTCTTAACCCGCTGAGCCACGTTCTTAATCTGCCAAGACACAACGGGAACTCCTCAAGTCAATGTCATTTTCCTCACCTTCTTTCCTCAGAAATTAGCCCACATAACCAATGAAGTCAAAAAATGGAAACTGTATCTTTGATAACACTGTCTGAACTAGAGAAAGCAGGTGGGGAAATGTGTCCAGAATGTAGAGGAAGATAAAGCTGCTAGAACAGGTAGGTACCTGGGGTACCTCACCCACACATCGTCAGCCCATGTCTGATTTCAGCCATGGCTCAACCTTACCTTCCCTTACAGCATGTGCCTTGTGTCTTTTCTCTTTTTTGCCCTGGAGCTTCTCTGAGCTGCAGGGCTCATGTGCAAGTGAAAGTGTATTGCTGCTGGGGCCGGGGGTGGGAGGGGAATGTAAATTTCTGCTACTGGGGGTAGTTTTCAACCAAAGGGGGATCAAATACTGGTTAAGTGCTCCAGCATCCAACACTCTGGGCAGAAAATTCTGAGAGGCATGCTCTGTACTTCTCTGGCACCTGGTGCCCACAGCCACAACCTCAATAACATATCTTTTTAGAGTGGCCTCTTCTTCTTCCCTAACTTGTTTTTCTCTGTTTCTTTACTCCTGCCTTTTGCGATCATCTCTAAGATGAGCTACCTGCACCCAAGTTCATGTCTCAGGCTCTGCTGGTGGAAGAAAACAAACTAAGGCAGAAGCTACTTGAAGAGAGGATGCTGCTAATAAGCAGATTGATTTTCCTTGCTGTTCCCTAAAATGAGCCCTCAGGAACTGGAAGGGTACCAGATGGTCTGGAAGGCAGGAATGAGACCTTCCAGTGAACAAGCCAGCACTCTGCCTATGGGGAAGCAACAGGGAAGCCCTCTTCCAAAAATCCTGCCCCTAGACATGTTCTAAGCAGCATTTTAGTGCCACACTCTTTTCTTCCTCCAGAAGAATAGTAATTTTTAAAAACAGTCTCAAACCTACAGAAGGTTTGCAAGTATAATACTACGCATGTGTTAGTGGAAAGTGCAGGATTTCAATATTTGTGGAGTAACTTTTTTTTTTTTTTTGTCTTTTCTAGGGCCACACCTGTGGCATATGGAAGTTCCCAGGCTAGGGGTTGAATTGGAGCTGTAGCTGCCAGCCTACACACAGCCACAGCAACACCAGATCCGAGCCGTGTCTGCCACCTACACCACAGCTCACAGCAATGCTGGATCCTTAACCCACTGAGCGAGGCCAGGGATCGAACCTGCGTCCTTATGAATGCTAGACAGATTCGTTTCTGCTGAGCCACTAAGGGAACTCCTGGAATAACTTATATCCTCCCTGAACTATTTGAGAAGACGGCACCAACATGATAATCTAGCACCCCTGGGTCCTTTAGGGTATATTTCCTAAAAGCAAGAACAATTTCCTACTTAACCACACTACAACCATAAAAATCAAGAACTCAACATTAACACATTCCACCCACGCAAGTTTCTTCAGACTTTATGCAAATTTCACCACTTATTCCAATGAGATCATTTACGAAAAGCTTATCACATCAGAATCACATGTTGCATTTAGTTGTCATCTCTTTAGTCTCCTTTAATCTGTCCCTGTTCTTCATCTTCCCTTGACATTCCTGACCATGATATTTTGAAGGTTATAGTCTAGTTATTTTGTAAAGTGTTTCTCAATTTATTTATTTTATTTTACTTTTTGTCTTTTTTTAGGGCTGCACCCATGGCATATGGAGGTTCCCAGGCTAGGTGGTCGAATCGGAGTTGTAGCTGCCAGCCTACACCACAGCCACAGCAATGCCAGATCCAAGCTGTGTCTGCGACCTACACCACAGTTCATGGCAATGCTGGATCCTTAACCTATTGAGTGAGTCCAGGCAGCGAACCTGTGTCCTCATGGATGCTAGTCAGATTTGTTTCTGTTGAGCCACGACAGGAACTCCTATCTCTCAGTTTAGATTTGCCCAAGATGCAGTTCTGCCCATCTTTGGAAGATGGATCGCAGGAACAATGATGTGTTCTCATGGCTATTAGGCGGGACAGGATTTCATATCGTCCCATCACTGATGATGTTCACTTTGATCACTTGATTAAGGTGGTGTCTGCCAGACTTCTCCACTGAAAAGTTACTCTTTCCTTTTGTAACTAATAAGTATTTTTATTGTGGTAAAAATCACACGCATAACATAAAATTTACCATCTAACCATTTTTTAAGTGTATAGTACAGTGGCATTAATTATAGGCACATTGCTGCACAATAGCTCTCTAGAACTTTTTACTATATATATATTTTTTTGTCTTTTTAGGATTGCACCTGCAGCATGTGGAGGTTCCCATGCTAGGGGTCCATTCGGAGCTGTAGCCGCCAGCCTAACCTAGATCCACAGCAATGTGGGATCTGAACCATGCCTGTCTGCAACCTACACCACAGCTCAGGGCAACACTGGATCTTCAAACTACTGAGCGGGGCCAGGGATTGAACCCAAGTAAGTCCTCATGGATGCTAGTCGGTTTCGTTAACCACTGAGCCACGACGGGAACCCCTAGAACTGTTCAATCTTGCAAAACTGAAACTCTATCCATTGAGCAACAACTCTCTTTTTGTAACTAATGAGTATTTTGTGGGAATGCGTTTTGTAACCATGCAAATATACTGTACTTCATCAAGCTTTCAATTTACTTATTTATTTATATCAGTAGGCACTCATCATTTCCTCCCTCCCACTCCACTGTACATAGTGGATTATACTCCATGATCATCATTATTTATTTTGGTGTGCAAATAATCCTAGATTTGGCTGGTGGGGGTCCCCTCAGACTTCCTTCTATGCCCTTTTGACCTGTCCTCATTGTTTTTTGAGACTTACTTTCTGATACAAAAAGAGGTTCCAGGTTTATCTTGTACCAAAAACCAAAAACTGAGTGCTATAGCTATGCTCATAGTGAGTGGGACCCTAAGAATAGGCAGACCCTAAGAATGGGCAGCTGGGTAATGTGTGTGTGTGTGTGTGCATGTGCACGCGAGCACACACACACATGCACACGTGCACATGCTCACATAGACATTTATATGTATATTTATTTCTAAGTCTTTACGCATTTATTGAATTTCATCAGCTTCCACTAATTCCTAATTCAACATTACATTCTGGTTTTCCCCCTTTCAATATTTTTAACTCCATCCTCTGACAATGACGAATAGTATGACTATCTAGGACATTCTGTTGAGTGAAAAAAAAAAAGGAAGTTACAAAATAATATTTACACTATGAGATCCTGTTTTTCAAAGTTAATAAAGTTTACATACATTGCCAAAAAAAAAAGCCTAGAGGAATTTTATCAAACAGCTAGCACTGATGGTTTTTTTTTAATTTTTAATTTTATTATTTTATTTTTTTATTACTCAATGAATTTATCACATCTGTAGCTGTATAATGATCATCACAATCCAATTTCATAGGATTTCCATCCCCAAACCCAAGCACGTCCCCCCACCCCCCAAACTGTCTCCTCCAGAGACCATAAGTTTTTCAATGTCTGTGAGTCAGAATCTGTTCTGCAAAGAAGTTCAGTCTCATTGTATGGCTGACTTCACTTAGCATGATAGTTTCTAGGTCCATCCATGTTGTTAAAAATGCTGGTATTTCATTCATTTTAATGGCTGAGTAATACTCCATTAAGTATATGTACCACATCTTCTTGATCCACTCCTCTGTTGATGGACATTTAGGTTGTTTTCATGTCTTGGTTATTGCAAATAGTGCTGCAATGAACATCGAAGTACATGTGTCTTTGCGAGTCATGGTTTTCAAAAGTTTATTCAAAAGTTAAAAATAAATACTGGGATGTGAGAGATATTTTTAAAAATTTTAAAAAAGATAACTACTAATGGAGAGACACCCTGGAAGGTATGTATCTGAAGCAGGGGATTCTTCACATCTTTTCTCTGATTGTCACATTAGGAATATTAATAATCATGAAGCATGTTTTTTTTTTCCAGAAAACCAGGATTATAGGAGCTTTGTACTTTTGATGTTACATCTATATGTATGATACTGTTAAAAAATTTTGCCAAAAGCAGGAATTATTTTTTTAATAAGATTTTTTTTTTTGTCTTTTTAGGGCCGCACCCACGGCATATAGAGGGTCCCAGGCTAGGGGTCAAATCGGAGCTGTAGCTGCTGGGCTACGCCACAGCCACAGCCACAGAAACACTCAATCCAAGCCATGTCTGTGACTTACACCACAGCTCACAGCAACACTGGATCCTTAACCCACTAAGCGAGGCCAGGGATCGAACCTGCATCCTCATGGATGCTAGTCAGATTCGTTTCCACTGAGCCACAACGGGAACTCCGAGAACAGCCTACCTTTAGAGGTATACCCCCCTTATACCCTTCTGTCTTCTCCTGGGCTTATAAAGGGGGTGTAGAATTTGTCCAGCTTCTGCAGGGAATTCTAATGTCTATAAATAAATAAATAAATAAATATAAATATATATATATATTTATATATATATTTGGAACTCCCTTCTCTATGCCCTAGCACAAGGCTTCAAGTAGAGAAGAAAGAACCCACTCACCATGAAAAAACACTAGTTTCCACAGGCCAACTACCCTCAGGAAGAAAAGACCAGAATTCTGTTCTACAGCTGGACATCTGCTTAGGCAGTAAATTTCATGTCTAACTGAGCCTGAGAGAAGAAAATTAGAGGAGAATGGCTGGCTGGAGAGAGGAGGTAGGGCAGTGGAACAGTCTGCACACCCCACTGCTCAGAGCTGAAAGTTTCTGTGAGCTGAGCCGCCTTATTGTTATTCTGTCCAAGAGGGCCACCTGCCAGACAGAACACCCCAGCATTAAGAAGCTGCAAAGTGTGCCCAGGGTTGATATTCAGAGTTGGATGGCATGGCTGCTACTTAATCAGAATGTGAACTAGAAATAAATAACTTTGACAGCAGTACTGCTGCTATCACCCTAATAGTAGTAGCTGAGGACTTGTGGAAGAGCAGAGCCCCATCTCCCATGTCACATGTGCTGGGTTTTTTCCTCTTGCCCCTGTAGCTCCGTTCTCCATGCTTCCCTGCCCTTCTCTGTAGCCTGAACAGTTTACTTCCACGGACATTATCTCCAGGCTCCTTTGCCCTCTGGCTTCCAATTGGGACTGGGCAATAGGAGACATCAGCAAGACCTGAGAGGATGGGAGGAAAGAAAGATATTTATCCCCCTGCCCCAGTTCCCTCCAGGCTGGGGCACAATTTTACAATAGCTCCACTCATCTTCCTATGGCCACAGGCTGGTCCCTCTCCTGTGGTTTACAACTCATTCTCCATATCCCTTCCAGCCTTGGAGTCCTTCAGGCTTCCCCTGACTGCCCCTCGGGGCTTCAGCAGTCCTGCTTCTCTCCCTTAACCTGGTCCCTTCCTCTGCCAACAGTCCCTTCATGAGAGTCTCTTCAATTACTCTTGTGAATGCGGTGCCTGTTTCCTGCCTAGACTCTGACTGATCCATCAGACAGCGCCCTAGTGGGAGGTTCCTGCAACGCCCTCCCACAGAACTCTCACACCTTCTCCAAGAGAGAGCCTACTTTCGGAAATCTGTCTCACAGAGGTCATCGATGGCCAGTCACTGTCAGCCCAAGAAGCAGAAGTAACCAACAGAAGGAAGACGATAGCCAGGGCCAGACAAACTAAGACACTGTTCCCTACCTTCTTGCCTATCTCGAATACTAGAGGTTTAAAGAGGGAAAAGGGTTATTAGAGTCTCTGATGTGCCCCAATCAGATTACCCCTCTCACTGCCTGGATTCTAAACAAATCGAGGAGTTAAAGAATAAGGTAGGTAGATGGTGGATAAAATATCACCTTTTTAGTCATAAAGGCTACATTGCGGCATGTAGCCGACGGTGAGAGTCCACTAAGTCTACTAACTGATCTGCAAAATCAGGCACATTCACCATCCAGTGGAGGTAGTGCTGGACCACAGCAGCCTGCAGACATGGGGTCTCCCCAGGTAAGACTTAAAACAGGGAGAAGTTACAACTATAAGTGTAATAAAACTCATTGAGTAAAAAAAAAAAAAAAAGCTGGTGGGGAGAAGCAGGAGTCTCCACTCCAGTGCAATGGGATCTGTGGCGTCTCTGCAGTGCCAGGACACAGCCCACAGCCCTGGCACAGTGGGCTAAAGAATCCAGTATTGCTGCAGCTGTGGGGTGAGTCATAACTGCCGTGTGGATCTCAACTACCACTCAGATCTGATCCCTGTGCTAAAAACTCCATATAGCCACAGGGCAGCCAAAAATAAAATAAAATTAAAAAATGCCAGGAAGAAGCAGAGGAGAACTCCTTCCTGCGCAGACAGGTTCTCACCCAAGAAAAATGAGGGGAGAAGGAGTCCTTGAATCAAACCTATCCAAATTACAAATCAAAAAGTCACTCCACTTTCTGTGGACAGAATAAATAAATGAAGAGTATCACACCAATTCTCCCTCTTTGAAAATCCTGATGTTGGAGTAGCCTTCCCTGTATTAAGGAAAAGATGTATCTTTGCACTAGATTTCACCCCTCTACTTATGCTCTAAACAATTGAGGTCCCAACCTGTATTCTTAAACACTGAGTTTAAGATTAAATCTTTTTAACTCCAAATGGATTAGAGACTTGAATGTAAGAGTTAACACTATAAGACTCCTAAAAGAAAATGTAGGAATAAATCTTCATGACCTTGGGTTAGGTAAAGCCTGACATTCAACACCCAAAGCACAAGAAACCAAAGAAAAAGAAGGTAAATTGGACTTCATCAAAATTTAAAACCTTTAAAAGTTCCCTTGCAGTGCAGTGGGTTAAAGATCCAGCCTTGTTGCAGCTGTGACACAGGTGGAAACTATGGCATGGGTTTGATCCCTGGCCCAGGAAATTCTGTATGCTGCGGGTGCGGCCAAAAAAAAAATTAAAACCTTTCTACTTCAAAAGACATCATCAAATGAGTGAAAAGACAACTCACAGAATGAGAGAAAATATTTGGAAATAATACATCTGATAAGAGACTTGTGTTCAGAATATATAAAGAATACTTACAATTCGGAGTTCCCATCATGGCACAGCAGAAACGAATCCAACCAGGAACCATGAGGTTGGGAGTTCTATCCCTGGCCTCGCTCAGTGGGTTAAGGATCCAAAGTTGCCGTGAACTGTGGTGTAGGTTGCAGATGTGGCTCTGATCTGATATTGCTGTGGCTGTGGCA